>NC_089261.1:7867951-8472951 GCF_963930625.1 Muntiacus reevesi
CTGGACCTGCACGCCGTCTCCAGCCTTCTCTAGGACAACGTGTAATTTCTTCTTCCGAGAGCCCCAGGCACGCGGAGGAGGCTTGAACAACGGGGGGTTGATTTTGAATTGAACATAATGAATCACCAGGCAGGGGCTGCTCTCGCATGGATTTGAAGAGGCCGATTCTGTCTTTGGAATTGTGAGAATAATTCTCCAAGACGCCCTCTGGGGGCTTAAGGGTGGATTTAGGCAGGCAGTGGTGATGTATTCAAAAAAGAATGGGTCTGGAATGGTGCAGACAGCAGCTGCTGAGCCTTGAGGGGTGGATGCTGGTCCCTTCCCCAAGCTCCAAGCGCAGACAATCCCTGAGCTCCTCTTGCCTGGTAGAGGGGCTTGACACATCCATGACAAGGAATTCCTTCCTGGAAGACAGTTCTTTAGAAAGCCCTTAGTTTTTGGCATCTCAAATGGAAATGATGTGGCTCATTTCGGACATCTCTGCCCTCCTCCTCTGATCTGGTCACCCCCTTCATTAACGCTCCCACCATCCATCACCCCAGCAGCCCTGGCCCTTAGACAGGTACGTAACAATCAATATGACATAGTCTTGTTTGGCTGAAAGAATCTTGACTCCGTAATCATTGACCACATGGCATTCACCACTCAGGAAATGTCCTTGTCCAGGGCTCCTTCAGAGAGGTCCCAAAGATACTGTGAAGGTCAGTGTTCTAGGCCCCTTCTCTTTGAATTCTATGACCTTCGCTGTTCTAGGACCACCACATGAAAGAGGAGGAAAGGGAAAGAGATCTGTTGTCTGGAAATCCTGAATGTATACGCTCTCGCAGCTGTCAGTCTCAGCTTTCTTGTTGGGTTTTAACCCCCTCGTCCTCAGCTTCAGGCACCCACAGACTGATCTCGGGGGGTTGCTGCCTCGTTCTGACTGGCCCGTCAGCTATCCGCTCCCCCATCCACATCCAGGCCCCTCCTGGTGGACCCCCGCCCCAGCCCCCTCTAGGTTTATCACGACCTCTAAGCAGAGCGCGGACATCAGCTTGTAATATTGCTTATCTGTCTGCAAAGTTCACCAGAACTGAATCTGGTCTTTCCTAGTATTTTGAAAGACGTGACTTTCGACTGATAACACTTGCTGAAAGTGATAACATTTTTGGGAGCAGATACTCATTTTGCACTTGTTTTGGTTTAACTGGAAGGCCTTGAACAGAGCGTGTGTGCTCCATCACGTCCAGATCATTGTGACCCCATGGATTGTAGCCCACCAGGCTCCCCTGTCCATGGAATTTTCCAGGCAAGAATACTGGAGTGGGTTGCCATTTTGACGATAGTAAATAGGGTTTATCTCATTTTCCCATATCCAGTTGTTCGAGAGGGCCTGCCTCTAGCCACATCCCCAGGCTCAGTGGGAAAGTGTTCCATGATTGATTAGTAATGTCTGCAGCAGATACAGGTCAGGAGGGTGATGACATACATGCTATTTCTATGCTGTCCTATGGTAAGCGTTCAACCGGTACTTGCTGATGCTGAATAGAAAGAGCTCAGGACTGAGTTAGAAAGGATAGGATTTAAAATGGGCAATGCTGCTAATTAGCTGGGTTGGGCTTCCCTGGTGTCTCAATTGGTAAAGAATCCACCTGGGAAGTAAGAGACTGCTTGCAATGCAGAAGACCTGAGTTCAGTCCCTGGGTTGGAAGATTCCCTGGAGAAGGAAATGGCAACCCACTCCAGTTTCTTGCTGGGAAATCGCATGGGCAGAGGAGCTTGGGGGGCTACAGTCCATGGGGTTGCAAGAGTCGGACATGACTTAGTGACTAAACCACCACCACCATACTCAACAAACTCCTAATCCTCTCTGGGCCCCCACTGCCTCAACTATTAAGGGAAAAGGGAAAAGTTGAGATCCAAAGAAAAATGTTTACCCTGGAACCTCCAATCTTGCAGAGGCTAATGAAGAAACTAATGAACAGCCCTCAAATGACTGATGATGTTGCAAAGAGACTCATGAAAGTGGTGCAACATGTAATGTTAAGAAGTGACTTTGTGGTCAGATCAACCCAAGTTCTGAGCATATTACAAAGCAGAGACATCACTTTGCTGACATAGGTCTGTATAGTTAGGCTATGGTTTTTCCAGTAGTCATGTGTGGATGTGAGAGTTGGACCGTAAAGAAGGCTGAGCACCGAAGAACTGATGCTTTCTAACTGTGGTGCTGGAGAAGACTCTTGAGAGTCCCGTGGACTGCAAGGAGATCCAACCAGTCCATCCTAAAGGACATCAACCCTGAATATTCATTGGAAGGACTGATGCTGATGCTGAAGCTCCAATACTTTGACCACCTGATGCAAAGAGCTGACTCATTGGAAAAGACCCTGATGCTGGGAAAGGTTGAAGGCAGGAGATGGGGGTGGCAGGGGATGATAAGGTTAGATAGCATCAGTGACTCAATGCACATGAATTTGAGCAAACTCGGGGAGACGGTGAAGGACAGAGGAGCTTGGCGTGCTACAGTCCATGGGGTCCCAAAGAGTCAGACACGACTTTGCAAGTGAACAACAACCCACGTTTGGATCCTTATGGCTGTTACAGAATTCCTTAGCTTCCACAGTTCTTCAACCATGAGGAACAATCCCACAGTTTCTTCAACTGTGAAATGACCACTCGTGACCCTCTGGTAAAAAAGAAGTATGATAAGGTT
The DNA here is from genome assembly GCF_963930625.1 of Muntiacus reevesi. Taxonomy (NCBI): domain Eukaryota; kingdom Metazoa; phylum Chordata; class Mammalia; order Artiodactyla; family Cervidae; genus Muntiacus; species Muntiacus reevesi. The sequence goes on from NC_089261.1 coordinate 7,870,644, forward strand.
CTAGTCCTTGGCAGGGCCCCAGGAGGCACCTGATACATCTTGTCATTATTGGTTTGTTACTGTTTTAGACTGGATGGACCACTTCTTTTTTAGAAGCATCCTGTTGACTGAGTGATCTTTGGATACATAGACCCGCAGGTGTTCTGCGGGGAAACACACCCTTTTCCTGATGATCAGAGTGGTTTAGTTTCCTGGCTGGATCCTTTAGAACATGAGGCCCAGGGGAAGTGGGGTGGGGGTGCGGGACATATCAAAGAACCCTCTGATGTGGAAAAGGCCAGGGACCCCAGGGATAGCTGTCTTCTGCAGCTCTTTCTTCTGCTGAATGTCTGCGCTCCTCTAAATGCCAGCCACGTGCCTCTACAAGCGCTCGGCACGCCGGCGCCTCTCTTGGTGGGAGGCGATGCCATTCTGCGATTTTTCTGTACTATTCTGTGACTTGGTGTTCAGTTCGTGTCCCCTGTTGGGCCAATTACCGGCTTAAAGTATTGTTAGGAAAAGGCAAGCGCATTCATTATGTAGCGGTGAGCACGCAGGCTCTGTGATTTTCTATTTATGTGTTTGAAAAAGCCATTCTTCCTCGGTCTCTCTGTGTGCGTTTCACCAGAAGGCCCCCGAACCTCAGATTCTTCCCTGGTAGCTGCCTATCTTCTCTGCCCCCGCCCCTCTGTCGTCCTGGGCAGCTCAGCAGGGACAGAACAGGTCAGGAACTGCGGGCAGCAAAGAACTGAGCAAGGACGGGAGCTGCTGGGAGCAGAGATGTTAGGGACTCAGGGGATGAAGAAAACGGAGGCAGGCACTGACTTATCTGGTCAGCATTCTTGTGGCGCAAATGGAGGTGAGATCATGTGATGCCAGGAAAAGTGAAGATGTTAGTCGCTCAGGGGTGTCCGACTCTCTACAGCCCCCTGGACTGCAGCCCGCCAGGCTCCTCTGTCCGTGGGAGTCTCCAGGTGAGAATACTGGAGTGGGTAGCCCTTCTTTTCTCCAGGGGATCTTCCCAACCCAGGGATTGAACCTGGGTCTCCTGCCTTGGAAGACGGATTCTTTACCATCCGAGCCACCAGGGATGCCAAAACTTAATGGAGTAAATTCCACGAAGACTTTTGAAACCATGAAAACACCCAGCACTCTCTTGGTGTGATAGACAAGGCTAGGAGTGAGGACACCTGAGTTCTAGTTTGACCTTGAATGTGGAAGCGGATCTTTCTGGCTCCCAGTCCTTCCTTCTGCCAACTGAAATCTGTGACATCATCATGTTTCCATTCAGTCCCCACAATCCATGGATTTATGACTCCATGAACCAAAGCCTGTGGATTCACTGAGTTCTTTGGTAGATCCCTACTTCGGTTTCACAGAGACCCAGTCTCCCTATTTGTAACACCCTCAAACGACTTCAGGGGAGGGTTCCCCAGATCTGGATACACCATGGAACAATCCATATCCCTCAGAGTATGAAACTTGAATCTCCAGGGAGCTGGGATACTATCTACTCATCTGATCAATCATTTTCATTGTACGATAAATACTTGAATGCAACGCATGCATACGCAGGCACTTTTTATTAATCCAAGTCTGCTGTTAATCCGGGAACAGATGAACCCTTTCATTTTACTTTGCCTGAGCAAGCAACATGAGCTCATCTCATGCATAGGGTTAGTTCCTCTGGTGGGGTGGGATCTTTTCTGCATCTTCAAGCCAGCCTGACATCCGCTTACTTCTCCAACCCAGCTACAAGGAGGCATACATGTTCTGCCAAAGTGCCACTCTTGATGGCTTTTTCTTTATTTTCTCCCACCTTAAAAAAAAATAGCTTGCTCCATGCAACAGGCACAGGGTTCTACGGGCAACATTAGGGAGTCTAGAGTTCTCCATTAGCTGAAAGATTACAATGGAGCTCCTCCATCTCTCCCGCAGCCTCCTCGCTAGCCTCCTGACAAACAGAAAGATAAAGAGTTGCAAAGTGATTTGATCCCCTTTCCCCAACAGGATGACAACAATCTCCATGAGAGTTTTTCCCCCTTCATCTAAAGGGAGAGATTTTTCCTTTCTCAAAGGAGAAAGCCTCTCCTCACGAGTCATCAGCATCTCAGTGTTTACTGAGTTAATATGACAGTGGTCTCCTTAGCAACCTCTGCTGTCTCAGGATTAGAGGAGACAAGTCCTTCTTTAATGCTGCGGGTTACAAAAACTCCAGCCTAGACCAGAGCATGGCTCTCCGCAACAAAGGCAAACAGAATGTAATGAGGTTACAAAAAAAAAAAAAAAAAAAAAAAGCCAGTGATACAAGATAGCTTCTCCCCGAGTAGCTTAGCAGGCAGGGCTGATCAGTTACACATGGGTACACTGTAAGTAAGGGCCTGGGGCACAGTGGGCTGGAGCCTTGTGCCAGCCTCATCCCTAAATGAACTCAGTGTTCTGCAGAGAAAAGAGGTTGGGCTTACACAATGCTCAGCCCTTAGCTCCTGACCGAGGCGCAGAGATTGTAAATGAGAGCTCCTAGCGCAGTCTGACACACACCAGGTCAGGAAGCCTGCTGGAGCTGATGCGCTGATGATCTACTGGACCGTCCACGTTATGAAGACAGGGCACCCATCTGCCGTCTTCGAGAAGGATATGTAGTGGGCCTGGCACTAACTGATGCTCAAAATTTGTATCACTTAAAGGCATCTTCTCTGTGTTATTTTGTCGTCAGATCCTCAAGATACCAGAGGATGTGGGTAACATCATCAGTTTATATTTTGCAGATGAGAAAAATAAGACCCTTAGGTCAAGTCTCTGGACTCAGGTCCTACCGTACACGGTAGAGCCAGGCTATCAACTGTCAACTGTGCAGTTGACTCTGGTGCCAAAGCTCTAGTCTTCACTATGCTGTCTGAACAAAGACTCTTTCTGGGCTCTGGGAAGAACAGAGCAAGGCTCAGTTTCTCTCCAGGGCTTTCAGCCCTGTTTACCTTCCAAACTGGAAGAAGAGAGTGTGATGTGGATATTCCCCTCAAGGAATTTTAAGCATCCTCGGTGCTTTGAAATTTCGTAACTCTGCCTGCCCGCTCTCTCCATCACCCCATGGCCCTTGGAAGTTGTCTCCGTATTTGAAGCTTGAATGATGCAGTTTCAACCTGGCTCATTCGAACTGATCAAGGAGAGCTCATTTTCTGTTGCTTCTCCGACTTATGTTTATCCAAACTCATCACAGGAACAGGGCCTGCGCATCCCGGCAGATTTTCCGTGAGTAGGAAAACCTGCTGCACAGGTAGATTTTCCTGGCGGAGACACCCAAGCGCCCAGGACTTGAGGGTGGGGTAGACACATAGCTAATTTCATTGAGCCCCGGTAAAATTCTGATAGCCCCCCTTCCCGAGGCTCGAATTGTAAAGGAGAAGGTAAAAATGTAGTTGTCAACATCTGGGTGAAGCAATGTGGTTTATGACACAGGTTCTCCAGGGGGAGCCGCAGGGAGTAGGCGTATCACGGAACTGTCTCCGGGGGCTCCCTGCTCTGGGCTGATGGTCATCACTGGCCTGGGGGAGCAGTGGTGAAAATCTCAGAGGCATCCTGGGATCCGCTCCTTTTCTCCACTCCCACATTCAATTAGGTTTTGATATCACCTTTCATGGTACCTCCTCTCTGAGCTCACCCAACGTCTTCCCTCACCTGGACATTTGCAACAGCATCTCCACCGGCTCCCTCCGCCCCTCCCTCATCTATCTCCTCCTTTGCAGCTGGAGTATGAAAATCTACTCAAAACCCTTCAAAGACTTCTCATGTTTTTATCATAAAGCCAAACCCATTAGCCTGGCATTCAGATGCCTCAGGAGCTGGTCCCTGTCTAGGTCTGTGGTCTCATCTCTCAGCACCTGGGCTCACCCTTTCTAAGCAGGTCGACTCCTCACCGCCGCACGGCTGCACATGGGGTTTCTATTAACCCCAAGTGCACGCCTGCCCCTTACAGAGACGGGGGTCCCTTATGCAGTTCTTAAGCGCTGATGCTTCACTGTCTCCCCGAGGGAGCTCTCCAGCTCCCCAGGAAAAATTCCAGAAGCCATGAGTTTTGGGTTCACACCCAAGAGACTGAAAGGCATATTGTACAGACTGAGCAATCTGTCCCCATATTTTACACAGATTACACTAAAACAAGATGCTAGCCAGGATGCTATAGGCGATTAGAGCCTGGGCTTCTGATACTGACACACATGGGTGTAAATTCCAGTCCTGGCCAACCAGCCAGGCTGTGGGCAAAATGCCGAACCACATGTACCCTGGGTTTCCTTCTCTGTAAAATACGGGCAGTGGTATTACCTAACTTACTGTTTAAAAAGAAAACTATGTAAAAGACGAATGCTGTATCTTGCACACAATTGTGTTTAATAGATGGCAGTCATGGGGAGGAGAGTAACTGAGAATGTTGACAGCAATAACAGCATGACCCAAGGAAATCCTGGCTGCCACATGGTCTGGGAGCAGTCTGGCATTCAGAGAAGCACCGTCCAGCAACCAAAAAGTACAGAAAAGCAATTATTTTATTTTCTCTCTTAAGGAGACAGCCAGTTCATAAATCACAGCATCATGTTTAAAACTCCTTTCCCCGGTTTCTCTTATCCTCCCATCTGGTAGCTGCCCCAAAGTGACTTCCTTACAGCAAGCCTCAATTCTTAATCAAACGCTTAGCACCCAACCTGTCACTTCTTCCTCTTTTCTTTTCATCTCTGGCTCACTTTTTTTTTCCTCCTAAATAACTCTTTCCAAAGCCTACCTCCTGGTTCTCCCCCTACTGAGTTCTCCTTCCTTTTGCATAATAGATGTCCGAGGACCAGGGGAGAGGGGGTGAGGATGCTGGACAAACAATAGTGAAATCGGGACTTGCCTGGTGGGCCAGTGGTTAGGGATCCCCATGCCGGGTGGGGACACGGGCTGGCTCCCCAGTCTGGGATGGAGATCTCACAGGCCCCCGCGCCTCCACTCCTGAGCCTGCATGCCCTGAAGTCCGTGCTCCACACCAGAGAGCAGACCCTGCTGGCAGCAACTAGAGAAAGCCCGCGTGCAGCTACCAAGAGCCCATGCTCTGCAACAAAGACCCAGGGCGGCCAAAAGTGAAAATAAATTAATTTTAAAAAATAGTGAAATTGTCCTTGGTCTGTGAGGGGAGGGAATGAGGCTGATGATGTAAATCCACGAGTCCCATTCTCCTGTTAAAGTAGCATCAGGGCAGCACAGGACACGATAGACAATGAATGAGTCAACTGCCACCTCTCTCCTTTGTAAGTAGCTGCATCAGTGGAGAAATCAATCATTTCTATTCTGTAAGAAGATAATGTGTGAAGTGATCAAAACCATCTCAAAATACCCTGCAGCCTCGCTGGAAGGATTCCTATCTCTCAAATTTATGCCTTTAACCCCTAACAAGCCTGCAGTGCAGGAGACAAGGGCTTGATCCCCAGGTCAGGAAGATCCCCTGGAGAAGGAGATAGCAAACCACTCCAGTATCCTTGCCTGGAAAATCACATGGACAGAGGAGCCTGATGGACTGCAATCCATGGGTTGCAAAGAGTCAGGCATGACTGAGCAACTAATAAGCCCCACTCCTGCTCCACCAGCCATGGAGAAGACGGACCTCTAGAATACTGGGAGACCACACCAGTTTCAGATTTTATCAAAACCTACTAAAATAGACCCCAAATGCACTTAATCTTTTGACTTAACCTGTAAGTATATAACTATGTATCCTATAAATGACTGCAAACATATATTCAGAGACATTTTTCAAGGATATTCATTACAGAATTATAGAAGCAAAAGACTGGAAAAGGTATAAATGTCCACCAGGCAGGACTGGTTAAAAATTATGGTTGGTTCATGGAATGGCAAATTCGGAAGGTCCTCTTTATGCTAAGTCAGGACAATCTCCAAGGCATATATTTAAGACCAAAACATAAAGCAGAGAAGTGTTCATTTAATATATACTCTAGCTATGTTTTAAAATTACTTTAAAATTTGTATACTTTAGGACTTTCCTTGGTGGTACCGTGGCTAAGAATCTGCCTGCCAGTACAGGTGACATGGGTTCAATCCCTGGTCTGGGAAGGTTCCAGATGCCATGGAGCAACTGAGCCCATGCCCTGCAACTGCTGAACCTGCACTCTAGCACCTCTGAGCCACAACTACTGAGCCTGCACTCTCTAGCACCTCTATGCCACAAGTACTGAGCCTGCATGCTCTAGCACCTCTGAGCCACAAGTACTGAGCCTGAGTGCTCTAGCACCTCTGAGCCACAACTACTGAGCCTGAGTGCTCTAGCACCTCTGAGCCACAACTACTGAGCCTGCACGCTCTAGCACCTCTGAGCCACAACTACTGAGCCTGCATGCTCTAGCACCTCTGAGCCATCACTGCTGAGCCTGCACGCTCTAGCACCTCTGAGCCACAAGTACTGAGCCTGCGTGCTCTAGCACCTCTGAGCCACAACTACTGAGCCTGCACGTTCTAGCACCTCTGAGCCACAAGTACTGAGCCTGCGTGCTCTAGCACCTCTGAGCCATCACTACTGAGCCTGCATGCTCTAGCACCTCTGAGCCACAGCTGAGCCCATGAGCTGCACCTACTGCAGCCCATGCACCCAGAGCCTGTGCTCTGCAACGAGAAGCCCCGCGGTGAGAACTCTGCACGCCAGTGACAAGGAGCCCCGGCTCGCCGCAACAGGAGCAGCAAAGACCCAGTGCAATGTTGTCAGTGCATAAAAATATCTCAGGAAATATTAACATAGATCACGAGGAGTTTTAACCCCCAGGAATGGGCTCAGGGTGGAAGTAGGGAAGGATGCATTGCATATTTTTGGGTAGTTACTCTTTTCCATAGGCAGGTCTTACTTTACAATGAAACATTTTAGGAAGAAAATAGGCTTGGATTCAAACCACATCTCTTCACTCATGAGCTTTGTGAATCTGGCAACCCATTTCACCTCAGCCCTCTGCATCCTCCCTTTAAAATGGGAATGGTGCTCTGTATCTTACCTGCTATGGGAATTATGTACACTAAATACCCAGTGTGCATTTGGAAGATAATAGATGCTCAGTAGATGGGAGTCTTTCTGCTGTGGTCTGTCTCCAAGGCTTGCTAATCACACTAGTCTAGAACACTCTGTTTCTGGGCTTTCATCTTCACTTCCCTTGCTTAGAACGGTACCTGCCCTGAACACTCTCTCCTCAACACAGCTTGTAACTATTTCTGGCAACTTTTCACCCAAACATCCAAACTTGGAGGCTACCATGGAGCCCATTAACTGCTGGACCCTATCAGAGACCCCTTTTTATTGCCCATGAGTAAAAATAAGAATACATAATATGTGTTGGGCACTTTCTATGAGCCTAGCACGGTTCTAACACTTCATTCATGCAATTACACAAGAGACTAAGGCTTATTATTATTACCCTCATTTTAGCGACAAGGAAACTCAAGAGGAGGTGCAGTGAGAAATTTGCCAAGAGCTGCAGAGAGCCCAAATCCTGTTGTTCCTCTGTCTGCTGAATTCATCCTTACTGTACCCTGTCCAGAGAACTCGGATACAATAAGGTCTGCAGCTCTTTGTTGTCCCATGACCACTTGGTGATAGCCCTCATCCTCATTCAAACAGACTTGACACCTGCAGAAGAAGGAGGGAACCTCAGGTAGCTTCTCCCGATGAACTGTGACCCATCTGAGCACTGAGAACTCAGACTGAGCACTGAGCCACGTGTTGAAACTCCCCGGGAGGCTACCCTGCTCAGTTAGGTCAGGGTTCTGACGGGACTGTGCAGCCTGTATGCACTGCATACTCGAGGTGTATAGTGATGACCCACCTTCAGCCTCAGATAAACGGCTCATCCTCCCCACACAGCCAACCATATTTCTGCAGCGGTTCTGTAGGAGGGACTGTGCATTAAACAGTAGCTCATCAATTTCCACGCACCCACTGAGGTGACCTGATGGGCGTGTTCACCCTTGTTTATTCGTTTTATAATTTAATTTCCCATCAGAGATGAACAAGGTTGTTTCTGAGGCCATTTCTTGTAAGAACTAATGTCAACTCAAGCACTGATTCAGAATGACTTTGCAAGAACAACTGCCCTTTCGATTTAGAAGCTCCAGTGTGTTAAGTCTGGATGGTGGCTTTGAAATGCAAAAGGGGGTCTGCCACTCCTTTGCACTTGCTATATACCAGGCACAGAGACTGGTACTTAACATGCATTTTCCCACTGACTCTCTGGGGCAGCTTCATGAAGCCGCTTTTTGGTTATCAGAGAGGGGAAGTGACTTGTTCAAGGCCGCCTAGAGGTGTGGTCAGGACAGGTGCAGGCCTTGCGCTACACATCGGCGTTAGTGTCTCCCCGAGCTCGGCACACAGGATTCAGCTTTGACCAAAACGGTCACAACCCTGCATTTATGAAAGCTTTATTACGTTGTGTCAGAAGCACATTATGCTTGCTAAATAACCCCTGCCTTTTATTTGCCAAGTGTTTTAAAGTTTATGAAATGCACTTGCACTCATTGTCTCATTGCGAATAAATGCACTGTACTTCCCCATGCTTCAATAAATGGTAAATGAGACCTGTGACTCTGGAGTGGCCTATTTTGAAAGTGCGTCCTCTTCATTCAATCTTTGTGAATCCAGAGGCTGTGTTTACTATCCTCAGAGCAGTTGCATGGAGATTAAATTACTGTTCCTTCTTCCTTCTGCTGCTCTTAAAATGCTTCTTGGGTCTCCAGGTCGGTGACTTGTGCTTTCCAAAGCCACTGCATTTGGATGAAAATGTAGTTCTCTGGACTGGGAGCAGGGGGTCACCTTGGAGACCTACAGGGTTTGACTGACAGCTGGGGACAGCCCCAGAGCAGTCAGCTCCCTCCTGAAGGCTGCTCTTCTTTCCTTACACCCTTGTTTCCTTCTTCACAATGCGGAACAACAAGCAGACACTAACAAACAATTGCACGTCAGCTATGTGTGACGGCCCTAGAGAGCATGATAAAGAATTCAATTTCTTCTGCCCCCAGGGTGACAGGGAGCCCCTGAATGATATGTCGCAACTATGTGAGAGTCTGCCAGTTTCTGCATTGCCTTCCTTTCTGCTGGTGGAGAAAATTGCCGTAGGCAGATGATAGGAGCCCTCCTTTGTCTCTGAGAATTCTCTGTGTGTTTAACCCTCAGCTAGTAATAATGATAATAACACTAATATCAGTACATTTAAATCGAAGCTTTAATTTTAGGATTCAGGGCAGGGCCATCATACATTTATCTCATTGGTCTAGAATTTGGGGATTCTTCAGCCTGTGTTCCAAGTCCTCTCAGGGCATTCTTTCTGACAATTACCTTTTTTTGTTCCTGTTTCATGCCAGGAAAAACTTCCTCTGCTCGAGGATTTTACTGCCTAGTGGGCGAAACGGACAACACACTGCAGACCAGTGACTACAGCACAGGTTGAGATTCGGGTCATAAAGAGAATAAACAGGCAGCGAGGTGCGGAGTAGCCCAGGGACACCTATTTAGACTCCGAGAGGAGAGGATATTCAAGCGGAGGTCCCTTGCGCCCGGAACACCTTCGAAGGCTTTGAAATGCAAAAGGGGGTTTGCCAAGGCCCAGCTCCCCCACGTTCCAGAAGCCCCTGCACCCAGGGCCCTTGTCCCCCACAATCCCAGAACCCCCTGCACCCAGGAAACCTGGTCCCCCACAATCCCAGAATCCCCTGCACCCAGGAAACCTGGTCCCCCGTAATCCCAGAATCCCCTGCACCCAGGAAACCTGGTCCCCCGCAATCCCAGAATCCCCTGCACCCAGGAAACCTGGTCCCCCACAATCCCAGAAACCCCTGCACCCAGGAAACCTGGTCCCCCGTAATCCCAGAATCCCCTGCACCCAGGAAACCTGGTCCCCCACAATCCCAGAAACCCCTGCACCCAGGAAACCTGGTCCCCCGTAGTCCCAGAATCCCCTGCACCCAGGAAACCTGGTCCCCCGTAATCCCAGAATCCCCTACACCCAGGACTCTTGTCCCCCACAATCCCAGAATCCCCTGCACCCAGGAAACCTGGTCCCCCACAATCCCAGAATCCCCTGTGCACGGCCCCGCCCTCGAGGAGCCGCTGGGCCAGTCCCACCCACCTGGGCTGACATCAGAGGCGAGAAATCCGCTGTCTCCAATCCTGTGGACCCAGCCTGCTCACCACAAGCCACACTCTGCCCTGGACCAGCTGGGCCCTGAGAGTCTGTGTCTGCATCACCTTCCACTGTCCACTGTCCAGTGTGCCTGTCCACTCGCAGTACACGCGAGCTTCCAGACATGGACCCAACTGTGTCAGGAACTTCCCCGTCACCTGTGGGCTGACACTAGCCCTGGGAACCCTGGGCCCTGCAGCCAGACTCCAGGACCCGGCTCCGCTTGCCAGCATCTGGCGCTAGCCCCCAGGACTTGGCTTCACCCACCAGTGGGCAGGCAACAGTCCCGGAGTCTGCTGGACCCTGCCTCTGCCCACCAGAGAGGCAGGACTAGCCCCAAAGCCCCCTGGGTTCCACAGTCAGTTCGTGATCCAATCCCACCAACCAGTGGCGGTGGCAGCCACACAAGGCAAGGCCTGGAGACCAGTTGGACTGAGGGCCAGCCAAGCCCACGAGGCGGCCCACGTAGTCAGCGTCAGTGTGGGGCCATAAAGCGCCCACACAGCTCTCACGGGGGAAGCCCTAGAGCATATAGCTTGAATGTGGGCGGGGGTGGTGGGTGTGCTGCTGTGATCCATAGGACATCTCTCACAGAAGGTCACCTTTCCAAGGTCAGGAAATGGAATCAACCTACCAGATACGTTAAAGTACCAACAGCAAATTAGGCAAAATGAAGTGACAGATGCAGACGACAAAAATTGAAATGAAAAACTCACTGGAAGGAATCAGCAGTAGCTTAAATGACACAGGGAAATGGGTCAGTTAGCACGAAGACAGAGATGCGGAAATCATCGGTGATGAACAGAAAAAAAAAAAAGAATGAAAAGAAATGAGGACAGAGATCTCTGGGACAACATCAAGGACACTAACATTTGCAACAGAGGGTTCCCAGAAGGAGAAAGAGAGAAAGGGTCTGAGAACATATTTGCAGACATAAGAGATAAAAACCTTCCTAACTGGAGAAGGAAATAGTTACCCAAGTTCAGGAAGCTCAGAGAGTCCCATACAGGATGAACTCAATGAGGAACATGCGAAGACACATTGTAACTAATATGATGAAAATTAAAGAGACAATATTAAAAGCAGCCGGGGCAAAACAACAAATAACATACAGGAAAACTTCCATAAGACTATCCGCTGGATTTTCAGCAGAAACTCTGCAGACCAGAAAGAAGTGGCATGATAAATTTAAAGTGATGAAAGGGAGATAAACTACAACCAAGAATACCCAACAAGACTCTCCTTCAGATGTGATGGAGAGATGAAAAGCTTCATGGACCAGAAAGGGGCATGAGGGAACTTTCTGGGGTGACTGTTTCAGTTCAGTCGCTCAGTCAAGTCCAGCTCTTTGCGACCCCATGAACCGCAACACACCAGGCCTCCCTATCCATCACCAACTCCTGGAGTTTACTCAGACTCATGTCCATTGAGTCGGTGATGCCATCCAACCATCTCATCCTCTGTTGTTCCCTTCTCCTCCTGCCTTCAATCTTTCCCAGCATCAGGGTCTTTTCAAATGAGTCAGCTGTTCGCATCAGGTGGTCAAAGTATTGGAGTTTCAGCTTCAGCATCAGTCCTTCCAATGAACACTCAGCACTGTTTGACATCTGTCAAACAGATTGAACAGCATACTTTATATCTGAGCGTTTCATCGCATGTAAAGTTGACATCAGTTGAAAAAGAAATCTGAGCTGTTGTGACTATTTGTCTTGTTTGTTTAATGCGCCAAGCACCGTGGTTGGCACTTAGGAAAGTATTAGTCATTGCGCTGTAAGTGCCATGGGGGCAGGACGTGGTCCTCACTGCTCCTGCCTGGCTTCCCAGTGCTCAGCACAGCACCTGGCACATAATAGGTGCTCAGCAAATGTTTGCTGAATGAATTCATGAGTGAACAAATGAGTGAGTGTTTGAAGATGGAGACGGCAGGAGTGAAAGAAATTTCTGACTGGGAGTAACGCGGTCCTGATGTTTGCAGCCCTCGAGCATCCCTGTTCTGGTATGCTGGACAAATAGGGGCTCCGTTAACACTCGCTCATATCTGTGTATTTACAAGACAGCCTGCAGGCTGCTTGGGAACTAATTCAGCAAGGAAATTATTTGCCTTTAGAAAAGAAGATGTAAATAATTCCCTACTCAGCTGAACAGAATGGCTCTGCTGGGCTCCGGGGAATCAGTCCTTAAGAACATTCTTTAATTCACTCAGGAAGGCTTTGTAGGGGGAGGCTGGCAGAAGGATCTGGGGAAAGAAAGAGGAATTGACATTATGGAGGTCCACTATGGGCCAGGCCTCACGCCAAGAGCTTTCACACACAATGTCTCCTTTATTCGTTGTGGTGATGAACTTGATGAGAGCCACTGAGTCCATTTCACAGATGAGAAAATGGAGGCTCCGAAGCGCCCAGGGTGAGTTACACTTGGAAGGGGTTGGCCCTGAAGCCCAGGCCTGCCTGACACGGGAGGCTTATCATCCCCCGAGCTTCAGTTTCCTCACCCGTGCAAAGCGGATCCATGCCTCGTCTGCAGCCTCAGTGCACAGCCGTGACGGCTGCATCCTGAAAGATGCTCAGAAGGCACAGGTAGTCAGTCGCTCTTGGTCCGCTCCAGACAGGAAGACGAGAGGAAGAGAGGAAGGCCAGGGAAGGCAGAAACGCACTACTTCTCATCTTACCCAGGGCAGCTGGGCACGTCGTCTGCCAGGAGGCCACCTGCCAGGTTGTCAGTGAAGGGGAAGGGCACTCATTTCTCCCTCAAGCATTTCCAGTTGGCTCTGCCTTCTAATCCGTTCAGCTCCTCAGTATTTCTCACCACCTCCATAGCGACCACTCTGGTCTGACCCACCTTCATCCTTCCCCTGGATCAGCTCCCCAAGCTGATCTCACTGATTCAGCTCTTGTCCCTTGGAATCTATTCTCCACCCAGCAATCAGCGTGACCCTCATCAATCCCAGGTCAGATCACGTCACAGCTCTGCTCCAAACCCTGCAGTGGCTCCAGGTTTGCCTGGAACTTGCCCGGTTTTAGCATGGCTAGTCCTAGGTCCCCAGAGCGCTCTAAGTCCAGGTGAGGCGGGATGGGTGGTCTCCCTGAATGGCTCCCAAAGCTGAAAGAAAGCCAACATCTTTACCAAGTCCTGCATCATCTGGCCCCCATCACCTCTCTGACCTCGTCCACCATTCCTTGCACCCTCGCACACCCCACTCCAGCCATACTGGATTTCTCACAGATGCTCAAACACATCATTCACTGCTCCACCCCAGGGCCTTTGCACTGGCTGTTCCCTCTGCCTAGAATGCTCTTCCCCAAGTTACAGACGTGGGTGTCTCCCTCACTCCCTTCAGGTCTTTACTTAATGTGTCCTGTTCAAGGGGTCTTCATCTGCCCACTCTGTCTAAAATACTCTCCACACCGCTCTCAGTGCCTCCTGGATCCACTCCTGCTTCCTTTCCCCCACATGTTTCATTATCTAAAACATCTGATCTTTTACTCTCTCCTCTTATTTACCATTTGCTGGGCATGTCATGTGCCAGGAGGCCACCTGCCAGGCTCACCTTATGAATCGCCCTTCCTCCGACAGTTCTCAGCCATCCCTAACATCCAGGTGGGGTGCAGGCTCTGCCAGAGTCTCCCCGCCCCTGTGTCTCTCTGTGGAAAACACCAGGCTCAGATCTGCTTCCAATCTGCTGTGTGGCTTTGAGCAACAGATGCTCCCTCTCTGGTCCTGCTCCCGCATATGAAAAATAGTGGGCCAGTCCCACGCGCTGGTACCAGTGAGGTCCTGGCAGCAGAGTCTGCCCCTCGGCCACAGAGAACACGCCTGCCTGTCCCTCCCCGCTTGTCCCCGCCTTCCACACCCACCTTAGGGATTTCCATGCACGGGTTCAGTGGGCAACAGCCCATGGCCCATAAGCCATGTCATCCGCCCACCTCTGACAGAGCTACCCAATGAGCCAGTAGCGGTAAGAATAAATTCAGCTACTGCTCTCTTTCCTGGAGAGGACACTTGTAAATCTTATGATGGCTTATTGGGTCATGGCAATTAGGTATAAGTCACTCAACCCATTAGGCATGAAACTGGGGTCCTTCAAAGATAGGAGAAAGGCTATTTTACCCCACCTTGGAGGGAGGTGGCCTGAGATGGGCGCTGACAGCACAGGTGAACGACGACTGGGTGGGGGGACGTTGCCTAGGGTGTCCCTTCCTGTGACACAGCCAGAACCCCCTTTTAGACTCTCCCCAAATTGGCCAAATGACCAGGCCGTGAGACCGGCAGGAGCCAGGGAACCCTGAACCAGAGTTGGACGCTCTGAACTCCGATCCCAGCTCTTTCACTGCTAACCTGGCCAGTCACTTGGTTTTGCAGAGCCTCCGTTTCCCCATCTGTAAAATGGGCATAATAGTCCTCATCCTTGTGCTTCTGTGGGCAAGATAAGCTCTAAATGTGTTAATGTGTTGGTCACTCAGTCGTGTCCAACTCTTTGCGACCCCATGGACTGTAGCCTGCCAGGCTTATCTGTCCATGGGATTCTCCAGGCAAGAATACTGGAGTGGATTGCCATTCCCTCCTCCAGAGAAACTTCCCAATCCCGGGATCAAACCCTGGTCTCCTTCCTCACAGGTATATTCTTTACCATTTGAACTACAGGGAAGTCTCCTTCTAAGCTCCTAAGCTCTAAAAGTCAGGCCTAAAGGAGTTCAGCAAACTGGTTGAGATCACAGAGTCAAAACTGACAAGGATAGGAGTAAACCGAAGCCCGTTCCTAGAGTCTGGATCCTATTATCTTCTAGGTGGAGCAGACAGGGCTGGCTTGGTTTGGCCAGAGGGAGATGGTGAAGGTGAAGCGATGGGATCCACAGACCTGTTCTACCGGCTGACTTGTAGGAAAGTACTGTCTACACCGCCAAGCTCGTCCCATGGTGTTAGTACCAAGGATGCCCGGGTCTGGAGTCAGAGCCCTGGTTTCGAATCCCAGCTCCCCTTGTCACCCCTCACATCCTCTCTGAACTTCAACACCTGATTCAAGGGGAGCCCCGCACCCTCTCCTCTCATTTCCACCTTCTCCATGATCCCTTGTTTCCCTCTCTCCACTCGCTGAGCAACAGGGAACTGCTGTTTATTGAGATCAGTTCAGAGTCAGCTGCAGACACTGGACTCAGCTGACCGGGGCCTCGGATACTGTGCCTTGAAGGATGCCATCCCCCTGCCTCCTTCCCCCTCAGGCTGCAGAATCCTCTGCAGGATCACCTGGGGGCCGGGTCAGATAAGGGCTGTGGGCAAACGCAGTGGCGTCTCCCCCTCCCCTCTGTGCTAGCCTGAGCGGGAAGACCACAAACTAGGTGACGGGATAGGGGATGGAGAGGCTCAGATAAACCACTGCTCTGAGCGCCACACGCAGAAGGCCTGGGCTCTGAGCAGGATTTTGCCTAGGGCTACCGAGTCTTCCTGCAGCTAGTTACAAAGCAGCGTTTTGAGTCATTTAAGATGTTTTCTTGCAGGTGTAGAAGGGTGCGGGGTGATGGACAGGGCAGCAGGCCCTCATCACCCGCTCCTTAGCAGTGATGTCTAAGTACCGCCCGCACAGCTGCGGGCTCCTTGCAGACACAGAGGGAGTGGGGGCGTTGATGGTTCTTACAAAGGGTGACAAAGTCACCAATTCACCTTGTCACCAAGCCTGCTGCCTAGCATCTGTCTCCGTGCTCTGAAGGGGGCTGACGGTAAACAAGCAGTCGGGTCTGGGGGTGGGCATCCAGCCGAGGCGGCCCACCACTCCCGGGGGACGGCAGCAGGAGCTCAGCCAGGCCACTCATCACATCGTGAGCCTCCCAGGCTACACCTGCCTCCAGCACCTGCCTCCCCTCGGCTGCCACGAGTGGTCCCCCGCCTGTTCTTCCTGCCTACAATCTTGGGAACTGGGAAAGAATGCAAAACCTCAGTTCCTCAGCCCTGAACTGTGCAGACATCCAGGGCAATGGGGACAGGCACTGGGTCTCTGCTGGCTTGAGCGGGATGGGGTGGGGTGGGCCCCGGGCTGGGATGGAGCAGGCGCGGGAGGCAGGACGACCCGGAGCAGGTAGGCCTCAGGTGAGTGCACCCGGCCGATGGCTTATCTCTCAGCTTGTTACCTGCCTTCTCCAGTAAACCTCAGACTTCATGGTTTACTTCACGGCAGGCCCTCTACCCATCCCAGTCCCAGCTTTATCTTATGTTCTCTGGAAATAGGGTGGTAGAAAGGTTCAATACATTTTTTATTAAATCAAAAAATGTTAATTGAGTTCCGAACTCAGATCCACCTTTGTCGTAGGACAAATCTTTTCTTTCTCTGAGCCTCCATTTCCTCACTTGTAAAATTACCTCCAGGCTTTCTTCTAGTCCTGAGAGCGGGATGTGGGGCCTCCAACACCCTCAGCTCTGAAACGACCTTGGTGGTGACGTCAGGAAAGCCAGGCGGGGCCCGGCCGCGCAGACGGCGCCTCTGAGTTGGGCACTGGGGCAGGGTACGCGGGGGAAGCGGTTCTGAGGCCAACGATCAGCACTGCTACTGTGGACTGCGGGCTGTGTGCCCGGCTCAGGGCTGGGTGCTCCCCGAGCGTTTGATTTTCCACAGGAGGCTGGGAGGCTGGGACCAGTTTTAGACCCATTACACAGATGAGTAAAGGAGGGCCCAGAAGGAGGTGAGCTGACCGAGGTCAGGCAGGGAGGAGGCAGAGCCCAGGGTATGAGCCATTCAGTTACCCCGGGAGCAGAGGTCGGAGAAGTGAAGGCTTGCACGGTGCTTACTGCGCTGGGTCCGGGGCTGAGTTTGGCGGGACACGGATCCACGCTGGAATTTCTGGAGTCAGTTTGCAGCAGGGAGGACCCAGCTGGCTCAGCATCTCCTGTTTCAGGCTGTGCTGGGCTGGGGGATTCGAGAGGCAGGCTGGGCAGTGGCTATCCTCCAGGGTGTGGGACTGACTTCTGACTAGCATCTTCGGGATTTCTGCTTGCTGCTGCAAGCTGAGGAAAGCGTAGCTGTTGTGACTTGGGTTTAACATTTTTGAACACGCTACTCACACATCACTGAAGACAAATGACGGCTTTCTTCCTTTACAAAAAGGTACTTTGTGAAAGCATTCAGTGGACATGAATTTGAGCAAACTCTCTGGAAGACAGTGGAGGAGCGAGGAGCTTGGTGGGCTGTAGTCCATGGGGTCACAAGGAGTCGGACACGACTTATCGACTGAACAACTTCGTAAAATCAACACCCAGAACACTTTGAAACAGGAAACTCACGAGACAATTTCATCTTTATTTTCCTTTACGGCGTTTCTTGCTTTCTGACAACAGATTTGTTTTCTCGCTCATTGTCTGTCTCCCCAGTGAGGATGTTACCCCCAGGAAAGCAGGGGGCTCCACCTGCTCCCCACGGATCCCCCGTGTGGGGAACGGTGCCCGGCGCTGAGCAGCAGGTGCTTGGCAGATACTGGCTGGATAAGCAATCCTGCTGGCACAGGAAGAGCAGCACTCACAGGTTCCAGGCCTTAAAATGTCTGCAAGAGTCCAATGCCAGGAAGGCTGGGTGAAACTTTATTCCGGATTTCCACAGCTGCTTTTGTCTGGGCACCAAGCTGGGTGCTTGGGACATATTTATGCAGTTGATACATGAGTGATAATGGTCATTATTAATAAACTAATTAATAAACAAACTCGCCACCTTCTTTGGCATAGCATGCACTATGGGCTCAGTTGTGACCCCTACACAATTCATATGTTGAAGTCCTAATACCCATAACCTCAGAAGGTGGCTGCATTTGGAGAAGGGGCCTTTAAAGTCATGACTGAGATCAAGTGAGGCCTTGAGGCTGGTCCCTGATCCACTCTGACTGGGGTACTTTTTGAAGTGAGGTGAAGTCAAAGTTGCTCAGTCATGTCCGACTCTTTGCAACCCCGTGGACTATCCAGTCTGTGGAATTCTCCAGGCCAGAATACTGGAGTGGGTAGCCTTTCCCTTCTCCAGGCGATCTGCCCAACCCAGGGGTCGAACCCAGCTCTCCTGCATTGCAGGTGGATTCTTTACCAACTGAGTCACCAGGGAAACGGGTCCTTTATGAGAGGAGGACATGTGGGCACAGAGGAAAGGACATGTTAGCACACAGCGAGGCAGTGGCCACTGGCAATCCAAGGAGCAAGGCCTCAGAAGCCAGGCCTGCTGACTCCTTGATCGCGGAGGCCAGCCTCCAGAACTTCGAGAAGATAAATTCCTGTTGTCCACAGACCGCTCGCCCCACACCAGCCTGTGGTATTCTGTTATAGCAGCTCTAGCAAACTAGTACAGCCTGTGACACTTGTCCATCTCTCAACCCCAGCAGCGACACAGGAACAGGCCCACTTAGGGGAGTGACTTTCCCAAGGCTCCCCGGGTTCTACTGGAGGAGGACACCGGGCCCTGCCTGCTCCCATTCTGGCCCCTCACACCCACACGTCACGAGCTTCGGAGCGGCACCTTCCTCCTGGCCAGGGCCTCTGATTCCCTGCGGAGATCTCAGACGTTCCCTCTGCCTGTTCCTAGCTCTCTGTGGTGAGCTGGGGCCACTCCTGTGAGGCAGGCTGGTGAGGGATGCTCCTTAAATGTATATAAATATACGATGTGTTAGTATTTGTCTACAGACTCACCAAGCGGGAGACGCGCGGCATCCAAGAAAGCACAGCTCACTCTTCCACTGAAAGCTCCCCCAGAGACAGGACGACGGCAAGCTCTCCCGGGAGGCTGTCTGGTCAGTTTCCCTCCTGCCCCATCTCTCCTCTCTTTCCCACTTGTACCCAGAGCCCCCGGTGAGGACAGGCAGAGATCTCCCCATCTCGGACTGAGTGCTAGCTGGTAAGTTGTTAGGGCTTGAATTGTGTTTCCCGCCCCTCACCTCCACCCCAGATACCCTCACCCCCAGTAGCTCAGAATGTGACTTTACGAGGGGATAAGCTCTCTGTACGGGTAATCAGTTAAAGTCAGGGTGAGGCCTACTATATATGACTGGTGTCCTCATAAAAGGAAGACATTGATACACAGAGATGGACACACACCCGAGGAAGATGGCCACGTACAAGCCAAGAGCGAGTCCTTTAAGATACTCTGAAGGAACCAGCCCTGCCAGCACCTTGATTTCAGACTTCTGGCCTCTAGAACTTCAAGACAGTGAGTCTCTGTTGTTTGGACCACCCAGTTGGAGGGGCTTTGTTACAGCAGACTAACATGTGGGGGATCCTAAGAGGACTTTCCTTTCTGATGAGAGCTGTGATGGGCTGCACTAGTCATCCTAGGAACAGAGACACGTAGGGTAGGGCGTGGAGTACATGCCACTGAGAACTTACGGAGCAGTGGCACTGGCTACCTGAAGGCAGGCATAAGCTAGTTCTGCTTTATCTCATAAGCTGCTTCCTCTCCTGGGACTTTTTATAAAGTAGAAGGGAGATTCACCGTGTGAAATGCCCAGCACCGTGGCCAGCACACAGTATGTGGTCAATAAGCATCGGCCTACAGCTTTAGTGTTACTGATACTGCGAGGACGCTTGGAAAAGCAGGTGTCCGGGCGGGAAGTGTGCCTGTGTGAGTGTAGTTTCTGGTACAAGTGCAGAGCTGTGTGTGGGCGGTAGGATGAGTACGTGAGGGGGTGTGCGGGGCGTGAGAGCAGATGTCACAGCCCGTGAATGCTGCTCAGGTGGACATCTGCAGGGATGCATATACGTCAGTGTCCCACGGGCACTCAGGCTGTCTGAGCTACCGACTAGTTCTGTGGTTCGTTCGTTTCTTCATTTATTTGTTCATCAGAATTTCTTGAATGCCCATACACACAATGGAGACACATAAATAGACAAGGGAAATAGGATAGAGGGAAGCAAGGGAATTAGAGAAGAATGAAGAAAGAGCATTTGTTTCAATTTGATGAGTTTGATGTATCAGGGAAGACTTCCTGGAGGAGGTGACACCTGAGGGCTGAACTTGGCCAAGTGAAGAGGATCAAGGCCACTGTGTGTAAATATGGAGGGACAGAAATGCCAGTATGCACCCAAAACTATAAACAGTTTGTGTTGGTTCCCTACTACCTCAAACTGCACCCCATCAACCCTCCAGAGTCCCAGGTAATACGATCATAGAATAGAGAGACAGCGCAGATTCCAAGGAGCCAACGCTTTATTGGGTACAGATCTAGCACGCTGGGAGCCCTACACCCCTCGGGATGTGCCGCGGCTGGGCCCCCTGGCCTCTCGAGGGCAGCCACACTGGCTGTGGACCTGGGGCCCCCAAAGAGGCCTGGCCAGTCTTTTCTCTCTCTCCGGACAGTTGCGGAATCGGGAAGTCTTCAAGGGCAGTGTGTCCCAGGAAGCTGGAAACAAATGCAGATCAGAGCTGAGAACTGGGGCCCGAGGAGTGTGTTCTGTTGTGTGGAAGGCCTGGAGCCCACATTCCCAGGTAGCGTTACAGAAGCAATGATGCCAGGAGGCATGAGCATGGAGCGGGAGGCAGAAGGGGAACAAGTGGAGGGCGCCCGAGACACAGATGTGGGAGGGCCACCACTTCTGAGTGCAGGTACCTGACACGCACCTCAGCTAGCGGGTGCTGACTCTGGGCTGGGGCCTTTCATTCGCGTCCCACTCACAGTGCTACTGAGGGTAGTTGGGGTCACTACTCCCATTTTCCAGCTGAGAACACAGACGCTCAGCAAGGTCTCATCATGTGGATGTTACAGGGAAGACCTGAGCTCTGGGGGCTGAGTGGTTCCGAATCCTATAACACACTTGCATCTCGGGCAACAGGGCTGTACTGTCAGCTCCCAACACCCGCGTGCAAGTCAAAGGTGGAGGAGGGTTTTAGGCAGGTGCTCCATTATCACAGAGAGCATTGCTGGAAGGGGAGAAGAGGAGCTGAGCTTTAAAAAGAAAAAAAAAAAAAATGGCAGAGACAAGATGTTCTGTGAGGACGACTGCTAAGGGCTGCTCCGCTTCTGGACGTGTGCCCTTTACTTGGCCTTTGAAACCGAGTTCTGTGTCCCCGAGAGCATAATAATGTAAATGAACATCAGATCTTTCCTTGGTAATTGAGAGCAGAGAGAGAGGCCATGTTAAGTCAAATTAATTTGCTCTGATACCATCCAAAGCCCATCTCCACAGTGGCTTTTTGATGGGCTGAGGGTGACTCCCGAAGTGGCAGGACGTGTGGCTCGTCTGGGTCCAGGAAGGAGGCAGGTGTGGGTTGAGCACCATGTGCGGCCACTCGACCACCTGAGCCTCTGGCCGCTGCAGTTCCGACGTTCAGTGACTCGGAGATGGCAACCGGGCTGTAGGCTGGCAGTGTGCCTGACCGCGGAGAGAGATGCTTACTCCTCCCGGCCGGCATGATGGGGCTTCCCATTTCAGTTGGGAACTGTGAATTCTGAAACACGCCCTGAGAGGGGCAGCGAGGGGCCAGCCTGGCCTCGGGGCAACGAGCACCAGACTGGGAGTCAGTGTGGCTGGGCTGCTGGCAGACTCACTGGGTGACCTTTATCTTGAGGTCTTCTCCCCCTTTTCCAAGAGCGAGGCTGGGGTCCATGAGTTCCAGCCCCCAGGGAGATGTATGATTCTGAGGTCTGCCTTGGTTTGCCCTTGATAGAGGCCACCCCTTTAAAGACCCAGCTCCGTCAGTGTGCCTCTGAGCCGACTCACAAAGAGGCCTGGAGCATACACCTAAGAAAAGACGACACCAACAAAAATGCGGACTCTGTGGAGTTTCGAGTCCCAGTTCTGCCTGGGTGAGTCTGTACAAGTGCCTTAACCTGTGTGATTCTGTCTGCCAACCTGCAGGACAGGGATGAATCATACTTACACTCTCGGGGGTACCGTGGGCACCAAATGACCACCTGATAAACAAACTCAACAGACGTGAGCCGCTGCTAGCAGTGAGGACGTCTTCCTGCCGCTGCTGGGAAGTGCCAGGATCGGGCGCAGACCGGGACCTCTGCACTTGTCCCCCCGCCCCTTCTCAGGCCCCAGTTTCTCTTTACACACTTAGTGCAAGAGCTGGACTTTGCTCATGTCAAGGCCTCTTCCCACCTCCCACCCGGGCTCTCCCCTCACTGTGTGGACAGACGGCTTCCCGGCTCACGCAGCACCAGGTGAACCGGGCGCTGGGAAGAGAACAAGTCAAGGGTGGGGAGACTTTAAGAGCCGGAGGCCACCTTACAGCATCTGCCCACCCCACCCCACCGGACCCTCAGGCTTCCTAGCTGCATTTTAAGGAGCAGAGAATCCAGTGGCTCCTAGGGAGGGCTTGTAAGTTGTGCCTCTATCAGCAACACTATTTGCATAAATAGTAACACAGTATTTCCTTGAAAACCTCTAAAACCCCTCCTCTCTAGAGAAATGAGTCACACCATTACCGGCAGTGGCAGCACCTGGTTGCGTCCAGGCTGTCCGGCTAAGTGGACCTCCTGGTTTCATCCCCCCGGAGGGCCGGCCCGCCTGTCACTGTTACCTGAGCTGGCTCCTACTTCTGCAGGTACTTCTTCATGATGCTCTCCACGTCCTCCTCTTTCCTTCCTGCGCCCGGCTCTCTGTTCTCGGGGGATGCCCGCTCACCACCGTCGCCCTCCAGCCTGGGGGCTCTCGGCCGACTCTTGATGCTGTCGGCGCTTTTGAAGGACACGATGGAGCTGGAGGAGGACGATGAGTCGGAGAGGTGAGCGGGGTCCTCCCTGGACTCCGGACTCCTTTTCAAAACGGTGCCGATCCCGGAGACAAAGCCCCGGGCGGGCTCTTCTGGCGCAAAGCGGACGCTCGAATGCTGTGAACTGTCTCGTCCATCTTTTGCCGCTCGGGCCAAGGACGTGGGCGTCTCGGGCTTCCGGATGGCCGGCAGGAAGTCATCGAAATCCACTTTGGTCTTGCGTTCGTAGTTAAGGCTTGGGACCTTCCAGCTGAATGGGTCGCTGCCCAGGGGGTCCCCCATCAGGTGCGCGAACTGGCGGTTCTGGAAGACGAGAGGCTCCTTGCCGAGGTCCGGACAGCCCGCGTCGTCCACCGAGGACTCCAGACAGCGCCTCCGCGGGCGCAGTGTGGGAGACGAGAGCAGGTCCCTGCGCGCGGCCCCCGGGGAGCTGGGCGTCCTCCACGAGCTGGGGCCCGACTCCAGGAGGGACTCGCAGGAGCTGAAGCGGGTCTTCAACTTCTCGGGGGGCGGACTGGGGCTCCCCACGCTCTGCGAGGAGATGCACTTGAGGCTGGTGGACCGTGGGAGACCGGCCGACACATCCAGGGGTGAGCCAGCCCCGGCTCTCAGCGCCAGGGCGCCCTCGTCGCTGCCCGCCCGGGCCCTCCTCAGCGTGGATGCCCCGGTGGTCTGGTAGATGGGGAGCGTGGGCCAGTCCTCCAGGCCCAGCGGCGACCCCCGCCCTCTTTGCGCTCTCTGCCTCCGGAGCCCTTCCACGAACTCCGACAGGGCTGCCGACGGGCTGGGCAGCTTGTCCCGCGGCAGCGGGGACGCATCTCCACTCTGGGAAGACGGGGAGGGCGGTGCACCCGGCCTCTCGGGGGCCTTTCTCTGGACGCCACACTCTTCGCCATCTCCGAAATGGCCGTACATTCCTCGGCGGCGGGAGAGCGGGGACATGGCCTTGTCCCCCGAGGTTCTGCTGCGGACATCCCGGGCCCCATCGCCGGCCTCCTGGTGGGTCCTGCGCCAAGAACAGAAGCATGGTCAGCGCACACTGTGCCAGCCCTACTATCCGTGCCATCGGTTCTGGAGCGCGGGCGCTAATTCTGTTTCACTTTGGAAACGCGTTCCCCCTTCCCCTTCGCGCTCTCCAACGAACCACGTGCTCTAATGGGCAAACTCCAGCCACAAGTGATTTCTCATTGCTTTCTGAAATGCAATTTCTGTCTATAATTAAACCCAGCTAAATACATTTGAACAGATTAAAACTGCAGCTCTGATGGATGACTTAGACGGACGACGCATCACACATGACATGAAGGACCTACCATCCCACAGCCTGCTAGGAAATAGGTAATTTGCTTTTTGAAGACTCAAGGGGGACCTACGGGAGGTTATTTTCTTATTTAGGGTCAAGCCCGGAGGACAACCCCACAGAGCAGAGCTCGGGAGGGCCAGTGACCCGAATATGCCTCTGAATGAGGTGCTGTAAGTCTCCCAACTGTTTCATGGAAGGAGGGTGGGCAGGGGAAAGGAAAAAAAAAGTTCCTTCAAAAGGGAAAAATTTACATGAAATCAACTTGAAACCAACACTATACAGGAGAGAGGACAGACGCCTTCTATTCTGGGACTGCTAGGCAGAGGCATTTTGCAGCTGCAGCCAACACTGCTTTGCCTCTGAGAAGTGGAAATCTTGGCAGTGAGACCAAATCACAGACTGTAAAGTGAAGGGCGGGCCTTAAAAGCCAGAGACTGGAGTCCATCAACCGGGCCTTTAACAAACAAAATCTATTTGTCCTCCCTGTAAGACAAACCACTTCCTTCTCACCCACCAGCAAAGTTGTAATTTACAAAAAGCAAGAAGGGGTGTGAAACGTCAGTGTGGGCCTAGGGTCAGTGTGGGCCTAGGGGCCGGGGCCAGGCTCGGCCTGAGGTGGGGGTGGGGTGTTGATGCAGGTCTCTGCCTGTGGCTCTGTCACCAGGAGAATGACTACAGAGGAGTCAGCTCCTACACATAAAGGCTGGAATCCTGGCACCTGGCTCCTCAAATAATGCTTAACAATTATGCTGAATGATTAATAATCAATAATCAATGGCTATTAATCATCAATAATTAGCCGTTAGTGCTCATTACGATTACTACTGATAACCTCTGGCTCTCTGGAGCCTCACCCCCCCCAGGGTGCCCCTGAAAGCCTCACGGGAGGTCCCAGAAGGATGGACAGGCCAGTGCACGGGTGGGAGACCCGGCGTCTCATCGCTCCCGGGAAAGGCTCCAACAAAAGCCACACCGTTTGCCCAGAGCAGCTGCTCCCCGCCCTTTCTTGCCCGTCACCTTCCATCTCCATCGCAGCTGGACGTGGCCAGGCAGGGAGCTGGAGCGCTGCGGTGTGATCACCTGCAGGGCTGTTTGTCAACATCATCCCTTTGGAGCCACTCCCCTCGTACACGGCAAGGTGGCACATTCACATCCCTCTCTCTCTCTCTCTCTCTCTCTCTCTCTCTCTTTTTAATAAACAGCTTGGAGCTGCCAGGGGCAGTGGGCTGCTGCAGAGCTGACAAAAGTCATTTCCGTCCTGTCTTGGCTCTGAAGGGAGGCAGGCGTGATGAATGTGTCCTGGGTGCTCGGTCTCCGCCGCCGCCTGCCACGTGGGCATGGCAGCACCTGGGGCACCTGCCACTGAATCTCCTGGGACTGTGCCATCCCACTGGCCCCAGCTCCCCTTGAGAGTGCAGCCTGTGTGTGTTGGTGCCCGAGCCCAGAGGACACAGGCTCACCTGGTGGGAACCAAGGGCGATATCCACAAAGCCACGTGGGACCCACCTGGCTGTCACTAGATGCTGATCTCAGAGCTCTGCCCAGGGGCCCAAGGGTCGGTGTCGTGGGGCTGGGGTAGGTGGGGTCCCACCTTCTGCAGTGGTCTGGCTGGTGCCTCCAGAGCCTCAGCTGGTGGGCTTCAAACTAGAACACAGGCCCAGTAGTGTAGACTTCGGTGGGCGTGGGGAGGGGGGTGGGGACGGGGCGAAGAGTACGAGTGAGGGTAGAGAGAGAAGGGATGGAGGGGAGATGGGGAGGGGCGGCAGGAGAAGGAAAGACGCCTCGTCTTGGCTGAGTGCTGCCTCCTGGGTTTAGCATTCAGAAATTCACCCCGTCTCTGCAGCATCTTTTTCTACTTCCTGTCTGCTCTGCCACTCCAAGGGAGAAGTGTGTTGTGTCCCTCCTTTCTGTGTGGGGACCACAGAACTGGATCTGAATTCACACGCCCTCTTGCAGGTGTCAGGGTGAGAGTCCTAGCTCTGCTGCCTGGGGCGGGGTGATACTCTCTGTTCCTGCCCTGGCTCTGGACACTTCAGACACACCCTGGGAAGACTCATTTCCCCCCAGCTGTCCTCCTGGGACAACTCAGCTCAGATGGAGCAACCTTCCACCGGCATCGCATGATGGATGGATGGCGGCTAATCAAGATATCACTGTGCCCGCCTCCCACAGCCTTGGCCAGGGCAAGAGGTGATGGATAGGAGGTGCTCTGAGCCACTGGGAGACGGGTGTGGACACGAGCTGGACGGGGCACTGTGATCTCTAAGAAGGGACTCCAGAAACATGGTGGGAACTTCTGCACCTGCCCCTTGGTCTGTCCAAAGAGGAAGAGGCTTCTCACATACCTGCCTGATAAGGAGCCAGCAGGCAGGTTCTTGGCCCTCCAGCTGCATGGGGGCCAGGCTGGGTCCCTAATGGTTGCCCCTGGCCAAGCACCTACTGTGTGCCAGGTGCTGTGCAAATGGATACAGTTCAGAACAAGCAGATGGGCCACCTGCCTGCATGGAGCTGACCACCACGTCCATTGTAACCCTGGGGGTAGCGGTTGTGGCTCTGGGCACAGTGAGGCGGAGTGGCCACGGCAAGCACACACAGTTGGGAGTGGCAGAGATGGGGTTCCAACCCCTCGGCAGGCAGCACCCTTCTCTGGGAACTTCCTCTGGACTCTACTGTGATACAGACTTAACACTGTCTCTTTGACGTCACCTTGCCCAGGTAACATTTGTCCCTTGGAGTCTAGTTTGCTTCTGCCACCCACTGGCCTTGGGACAGTCACCTAACTTCTCTAGGCTTCAGTTTCTTCAGCTGTGTGATGGGAGGAAACCAGGTCAACCTGGCAATGATGCAGAAATAAGAACTACAGGAGGATAAGTGTTTTTGTCTGTTGCATTCACTACTTTACCCCTGTGCCTAGAACAGGGTCCTGACACACAGTAGGTGTTCAATAAACATATGTTCAGTGAATGAGTGATGTGGCAGTGCTCTGGCCCATAGGAGGTGCTCACGAAGTATGGGCACACAGTAGGCATCTTATGAATGTCAATTAAGTGCACTGATGAACAAAACAGTATATGTGAACACTGGAGCTCTGTAGTATCGTTTGAGGCTGGAGTCTGATTCATCCAATTCCATCTGTCTTTCTCAAGACTTCTTTGGTTGTTTGAGGTCTTTTTGTGTTTCCATATAAATTAAAATTTTTTTGCTCTAGTTCTGTGACAAACGCCACTGGGAGTCTGATAGGGAGTGCAATGAATCTGTGGATTGCCTTGGGTGGTATAGTCATTTTGACAATATTGACTCTTCCAGTCCAAGAACATGATATATCTTTCCATCTGTTTGTGTTTCCTTCAATTTCTTTCATCAGCAGGTCATAGTTTTCAGAGTAGAGGGCTTATGTCTCCTTAGGTAGGTTCATTGCTAGGTACTTCATTCCTTTTGATGTGATGGTAAATGGGATTGTTCCCTTAATTTCTCTTTCTCATCTTTTGTTGTCAGTGTATAGGAATGCAAGAGATTTCTGGGTGTTAATTTTGTATCCTGCAAGTTTACTGAATTCATTGATAAAGTCTAGTAGTTTTCTGGTAGCGTCTGTAGGATTTTCCACGTATAGTATCATGCCATCTGCAAACATTGACAGTTTCACTTCTTCTTTTCCAGTTTGGATTCCTTTTTATTTCTTTTCCTGTAAGTATTGGTGACTCAAATTTATGAAGGCTTATTAGAAAAGTCAGGATATGATCATGCAAAAATGCTGGAATTTCTACTCTTTGTAACCCGGGAGGCTAGGAATCCAGGCTTTGGGAAGCAGACTCATGGGTTCAGATCTTGGCTCTGTCCCTCCCTTGCCATGTACCCTGTGAAGCCTGGCTGTGAGGGTGGGCACCATGACCCTGCCGAACTTCAGAGATGATGGACATCATTGGGACAGTCAGTACAACTGAGCAATGCCCACAGACGCCTCTGCCTGCCCCCAGCTCTTCATGGGAGGTGGGCCCTGGTGCAACTGAACTTGCATGCACTTCCCATTCATTTCAAAACTTACTACTCATGAATACATGCCTAACATCCTCATGATTGCTTTTCAGTTAATGGCCCCTCCCATCAGGGCTACAGAAGGCCCTGGACTGAGGGCAGATGTTCAAGAATAAGCAATTCCTGGGACTTCCCTAGTGGTCCAGTGGCTAAGAATCCACCCCGCAATGCAGGAGATGGGGTTCAATCCCTGGGTGGGGAATGAAGATCCCACGTGCTATGGAGCTGCAAAGCCCATGCGTCACAACAAAAGATCCTGCACGACCCAACCCACGAGCTGCAACTCAGGCCTGACACAGCCACATAAATATATATATATTTAAAAATTATTTTAAAAAAGAATAAGCAGTTCCTATGTCCGAGCCTGCTCTGAGTAGCACAGGAAAGGGGTGAGGCTACTCAGGTCTGTTCAACCTCAGAGCTAGCCAGCTGCTGAGACACGGGTCTGGTTCAGGCCACACCTTCCCCTGCCAGGCCGTCCTGTGACCACAGCTCCCTTGTTCCTCCTCTGGTGCCAACCATGGAGGAGATGCTCCAGGAACACTGGGTGAAGAATAAAAAGGCATATCCTTTCATCTCGTCAGGATCTGGATGATCAGCCCACCTTGCAGATGAGGAAACTGAGGCTCACCGGGGAGAAGCTATCTGCTCGAGGCTCATGCTGCTCAGTGGCAGAGCCGGGATCTGAACAGGGTTGGCCAGATCTGACACCCTTGCTCTGCCCTTCACAACATCACACGCCCTGGGCGTAGAAAGCTAGGAGGAAACTGCAAGCAGCTGAACTCATATCTACACACATACACTGTTCAAAATCTACTGAGATACAGTGACCAAACATCATGAGGCTCAAGTCAGGGAGATGCTGGCTTCACTGGTGTTAGAACAATCACACAGCAAAAATCAGACTCTCCAGGTCTGAGCCGGAGCAGAGCCTGGGCCAGCAGTAGCTACAGGAAACTCAATACAGATTTAATGACCCCATGAATCATCCCCAGAGACATAGTGTCACCCCCATTCTTCATTCACACCCTGAAATTAAAGAGGAAATTAAAAATGTATTGATGTTCTTTAACAGTGAGGCCTGGATGGGAAACCAGATGTCCTTTGAAGATGGCCTGAAGGTTCCGTAATCGAGTCCCACATAGAAACTGATGGTTTCTAAGAGAAGCCGGCACGGCGCTCAGACCGTGCCTGACATGGCAGAAAAGTCGACACATTTATTAGGCCCCTACAGTGTGCATGGGAATTCTGCATCACAGGAGTATGTTGTGCCTTTAGGCTTTGCAGACGTTATTCGATTTTCTTTCCATGACAGCCCTCTAAGTCAGCTACTAATAACCTTCCTATTTCACAAATGGGCTCAAGAAGGATGAGCAAGTTGTCACAGAGCAAATGGGAGAATGTGGATTTGAATCCAGCTTGGGGAACACGAGTCCTGACTGCTGTGCCCTACTGTTCATTACTATTGACTGTTTGTTTCACAGAGGGGGAAACTGAGGGTCAGAGAGGCAGATGGAGAGGAAGGAGCAGAGCTGAGGCTCCTACCTTGATCTGACTGACTCTATACGACATTCAGCTAAGCTCCTCACAGGAGAGGACAGGCTGCCTTAGCCTTTCAGAGCCATACTGAAGGGTGGATGCTGCATCAACCCTTGAAGAAGGGTCAGCAGTACAAGAAGCTCCAGGAACACCGTGAAGTGTGGACTGGAAATGCTACAGGAGGCTGGCAAGTGACGGGGAGGGCCCGGGGCTGGAGGACACAGCCTTTCTGGAGGTGGGGTGCAGTCAGGCTTTCAGAAGAGGGTAGGATCTGGGTGGGGGTGACGCTGAGGAAGACAATCCAAGGAGAAGAAAGTCCCTCCTACCAGCTAGTAGCTTGTTCACTGGTTTCTGCAAAACCCTGGACAAGTAGGGCTAGTGTCTACATTTCATAGGCAGAGGCACGAAGGCTTAGAAAGCCCCTCGGCTGAAAGGGAAGATTGAAAAAAAAAGCCTGAGCCCGAAGAATTGATGTCTTGGAACTGTGGTGCTGGAGAAGACTCTTGAGAGTCCCCTGGACAGCACGGAGATTGAACCAGTCAATCCTAGAGGAAAGCAACCCTGAATATTCACTGGAAGGACTGACGCTGAAGCTGAAGCTCCCATACTTTGGTCACCTGATGTGAAGAGCCGACTCATTTGAAAAGACCCTGATGCTGGGAAAGACTGAGGGCAGGAGGAGGAGGGGACGACAGAGGATGAGATGGTTGGATGGCATCACTGACTCAATGGACATAAGTTTGAGCAAACTCCGGGAGATGGTGAAGGACAGGGAAGCCTGGCGTGCTACAGTCCATGGGGTCACAAAGAGTCGGATGCGACTGAGCAACTGAGCAACTGAACAACGAGAAGCAAGGAGGATGCCATGGGTGTGGAACACTGAAGGAGACCTTGAGAGCAAGCAGAAGAGATGTGGAATACGCTGTAGAGAGGTCCTCAACCTGGTTATTTCTGGCCTGAAGGTGCAGAGACTTGAGTCGGGAAACAGACTCTGTAAATACACTGTATTCCTTATAGTAGAATGTTTTTATGAGACAAGACAATGCTTAAGCTTTGCTTGCCATTTTCTCTGATCTGAAGCAGGTGCTGAGTCCTTGACACTTAAAAGTGTCAAGTCTGGTGGACTGCCCTCAATGGACACCTGCCTGTGCATCTCCTGCCGGTGGACAGAATCTGCCACGTCTTACCCGCATGTTCTTACTGGCCAACCAGGTACTGGAACCCGGAAGTTTTGAACAGAGCTGCCATCAGAATCAGGCTTGACTTTCTACAGAAAAACAGTCTGTTTCAATGGGAGTGGGGCAGTAGGGGAACCATTCTGGTTTAAAAGAGACTAAAGGCTGGGACTCCGCTGGCGGTTAAGACTGTGTGTGTGTGTGTGTGTCCACTGCAGAGGACATGGGTTCAATTCCTGGTCAAGGAACTAAGATCCCACATGCCACGTGGTGCCACCAACAAAAAAGAAAGAAAAAAGGCTAATGGAAGATGTTAACAAGAGGAGAAACTGAGGGTAGAAAGACAGGGAAGGGGTGGATGTAGGTGCTCTGTTCTTTCAGCTCAACTTTTCTGTAAGTCTAAACTTCCTCTAAAATATAAAGTCTGTTTTTCTTTTTTGTAAAAAAAGAAGAGAGAGAGACCCAAAGAAACAAAACAACATAATACAATGAGGATCCTTAACAGGAGCCTTCTTTTTAAAAAACTATAGTGAGGGGACTTCCCTGGTGGTGCTGTGGCTAAGACTCCATGCTCCCAATGCAGGGGGCCTGGGATTCTATCCCTCATCAGGAAACTAGATCCCACATGCTCCAACTAAGGGTTCACATGTGGCAACTAAAACCCAGTGCAGCCAAATAAATACATTTTTAAGGAACTTAAAGTACAGTGATACAACCTCAGAACAACTGGGTTCAGAACAATGTTGGGATCTTGGAGGATACTGTGGATTTGTTCATTTTCTTAGCGTTGAAAATGGTGCAGCAGTTTGGAAAAGTCCTTCTTTGTAGGATAAAGCCGTGAAATTACTTTAAGGACAACTGGTATGATGTTTTCAAATTACTTTCATAGTGGTGGGGATAAAATATGTGTTTCGATATAGACAGAAGTAGAGAGGAAGGTAAAGATAGAAATAAAATCAATATTAAAAAAAATTATCAAATTAAGGTAGAGGCTAGCAGAGCTGACAGTGCCCAGTCCCCTTCATTGTTTAAAAAAGAAGGAAGAAAGAAAGGAGCAGGGGGGAGGGGCGATAGGAAGGGACACTTTACCGATGATTCTATTATCAATTTAAAAAAACCAAAAAGCAAATATTTGTGCTTGACTGTCAATGTTCAGCCCAAGCACAGCCGCCTCCAGAAGTCTGTGCCCACCTCCCAGGCTGGGCTGGGGTCTCCTCTGGTCCTCAGAGCCCCTGTGTTTTCCTGTCCTCCGTCCTGTAACCGTTTGCTTACTTGTTTACAACTCTCGACAAGACTGTTAATTCTGAACTAGACTGTTTTTCTCCCCTGAATTCCCAGGATCTAGAAGAGTCCATCAAGGGAAGTTCGTGGAATGGGAAGAATGAAGGACTGGAGAAATAGAAGGATGAGAATGAAGAAAACAAGGGACAAAAGGCTCCATCTGCCTCACCTGGCAGGTTCATTCAGGCCCCGGCAGCCCCACTTATGGGTCAGTCAAAGCCGCTTCTCTGGGCTTAAAACCAAGAGATTCAAAACCAACTTCCAGTGCACAATCTAGAGGGCATTCTTCCTATGCTGAAACCCAATCCAAAGCCTGATCTTGCTTCTCCGGAATTTCATCCTCTTCAGAACTGAGAGGGAGCTGGAACCACATTTCCTTCCTGGAGAGACAGATGCAGAGGGCCTCCTGGGTCACAGTCTGAGACCTCAGAGCACCGGCTCTCAGACCTCAGCCTGCCCTTCAGACACAACCTCTACGATGTCCTCAAAGAACACACGGGCTGTGAAAAGTGATCAGGTTGGATCAGAGAGTCAACTTGGGTTCAACACAGTTAATTGAATTCACAGTGCTTTCTTTTGGTTTCCAGGCACAGGCAATGCCTCTGCTGTGTACCATACAATGGCAGTAACCACGGTCTCTGACTTTCAGCAGCACCCAGGTTCATCATAAATGCAGCTTTAAGTGAATGGAAGTTATCTGTCCATCCACCCCTCCTCCTTGCCGTTCAGAACCTTCTGTGGAGTGCTACGATGCCAGCTCCTGCTGACAGTGAGGTGAAGGACCCTTGTGTTCAAGCAGCTGATACTTAAGAGGGAAAGGAGTTGACCAGCGCATGAGTAGAGGGAAGTATGAATGACCCTTCATGTCTTTCTGGGTCAGACACCAAGGAAGAAATATTTACTGAGTAAAAGGAGTAGAAAAGTCTGATTTTAGCAGATCACATCTGATTCTGGATGCGATCGCCCAGCTTCTATGAGAGAAAACCTCCTCAGAAGAAACAGAAAAGCTACATTTAAGCATAAAGGCATCAGAGGGCTCAAACAATGGCCCTATCTAACACGGACTCTAACACAGAGCAGAAGTGAAAGTGGTGGTCGTCCTTGAGTAAGGAGGAGGTCATGATTGCAACGGATACCGGAAGGTGTCAGGGCACTAGCCATGGGCTGGTTTTGATTTGGGTAGTAATTATTAAGGTGCGACCAAGTTTTAAAAATTTTATACAGACACAGTTTTATGTATGTTTGCATAGACTGGCTTAATGAAAGTTTAGCTCAGAGAACCACAGATTCTACAAGAATGTTCTGAACAGTCAATGATCAAGCCAAACGGTTTTACACCAACTTGCATCTAACTTAGGTGAGCCTCAAAATTCCTGAAGGATTCGCAGATCTACCAAAAACCCAGAGCTCTAGACCGAAAATACCCCTCCTTCCCACGGAAGCCTGTCCAAGAGTGACGCTGGCTCCAAGCATGAACCCCAGACAGACACGGACTTCTGCTCCTCACTTGCTCAGGCCTTGGGTCCACGGATAGTATGTTCGCATTGAACATTTCCACATCTTACCCGCTAATCTTCTTAATGCTGATAAAACTGAAAAGCACTCTTTTGTCCCAGGAAGACATAAAACCATTTTCATGAGCGACTCATTCATTAAGTACATTCAGGATGGATTAAAGTGATCCTGAGCGCAGGTTCTAAGAACACAGAGACCAGTAAATAAATGTGCTATTGAAATAAGATTAGCAGTCAATGCTTAACCTACTTTGAGAACAAGCTGTTTTCAATGCCAAGTAGCCTCCATTCACATTTACATAATTAATGAACTAATTACAAACGAGTCTTATCTAATCATTTAAGCAGGTCTCACGTGACCCAGCCTTGGCCCCACTTCTGCAGTAGAGTAATTGCACTTCCTTGAGAGTAATACAACTTTATTTTAAAACAATACCCTATAATTTAGACCTTTTTACTGACTCAAGCCAGCCGTATCCCACATAAAAATCAGTGGGGGCTGATCAAAGGAGGATGGTGGTGTCTAAATTTATTGCTTTTAAGCGAAGAACCACAAGCCAAGAGTATGGGACTGCAAATGTTTACAGAAAGCACATTTTTTCCCTGAAAAAGGAAAAGTCGTAATGCTGCCTTTTAGCCAAACGAAAAGCAGTTGTGTTAAATCGGTACCAAAGCAAATGATACATACAACAGTAATTAGCTAAGATTACACAGTAATTAAAATCACGATGATTATGTGAGTGAGAATAATTTATACAATAATCTCCACGCTCACACTGCAATATGGTACTAGTCCAATAGCAACAGAGCAGAGCCATGTTTGGTGATAAATTCAAATCACAGCATCTCTAATTACGTGGTGATAGATCGCGGTCACTGAGATTTAGGGATAAACAGTCTCTGACCAGGACACACACGGCTCTGTTTGGACGTCCCAAGGCCACCAAATGGGGATCCCAAACGCTGGAACCCTTCCCTCTTCCCCCCACAGGCAGCCCCAGACCCTCAGGCTGCCCCACTGTTTTCCACTCATCCTGGTTCCACGCTGCCAACAACCTGCTCTGTTGCTCTGTGACACGACAGTAAACTCATCTGGCAGAGCCACCCTTGGCCAAAGACAGTCATAAACAATATGCAAAGTTTCTTTTAAAAGGGCATGGCTGTGATCCAACAAAACTTTTACAAAAGCAGGTCAAGGGCCAGATTTTTTTTTTTTTTACTGTGTGCAGTCGTTGGCTGACTCCTGCTGTGGGTGATAGGAAGCCACGGGAACCAGATTTTCATTTCAGGGGCTGGAGAGCAGAGCAGGGACTAGAGGAGCGTAGGGTTGGAAGGGCTTTGCCAGGGTCTCGGGCAGAAGTGACGGTGGCCTGGCTTCAAGGTGTTGACAGTGAGGATGGAGAGAAGAAGGTCAAGAGTATTTGCCCGAAGCGCGGAGGTGCAGAATAAACAATATTTAGGGATCAGCGGACGACGGGGATGAGCGAGAGGGATGAGAGCCTCAGAGGGGTGGAGGGCTCCAGCCTGGGGGACTGGTGACAGGACCTCCATGTGATTCTGATGACACTGGTGGGGGAGAGGGAGGAGGCTCCCCTCGGACACACAGCGTTCAGATACCACAGAGAGAGCCAGGGGGCCAGCTTCTGAACTGCAGGCAGTTACACATGATATACACGTTTGCGACTTGGGAGAACATGAGTTGGAGGGCTAGATTTGGGGGTCACCCGTTTACAGTGAGGGGGTTAAAATCACAGGAGGATTGCCTGGGACCCGGTAGGCAGAAAAACAGGTGAGAGCAGCACCCTGGGATCCCCAGCAGATGGGGGGAGGGGCTGGGGTGGGAAGGAAAAAAACAGACAAGAGAAGTTTGGGGAGTGCCAAGGAGCAGAAACACTTCTCTAGTGGCTCAGCAGTAGACAATCTGCCTTCAATGCAGGAGATGCAGGTTGGATCCCTGGGTCGGGAAGATCCCCAGAGAAGGGAATGGCAACCCACTCCAGTATTCTTGCCTGGGTAATCCCATGGACAGAGGAGCCTGGTGGGCTACAGTGCATGGGGTCGCAAAGAGTGGGACACGACAGAATGACTGAACAGTAACAACAAAAGGAGCAGAAACAGCTAAAAGGCCAGGTGGGCAGGGGGTTCCAAGAAACGTCTAATGGGCCAGTGCAGCAGAGAAGTCCAGGAAAAGATCAAGACTGGAGTACATCCTTTGGGAAGCTGCTGACATGCTGAGAAATGTTTCAGTGGTGGCGCTGGGCTCTGGGCTGGAGGAAACGGAGGCAGAAATGGGAGGGGAGTGAAGGCGCTGTGTGGACACCCCACTCTGGAGAAGCCTGGCTCCAAAGGGAGGAAACCGACTGCAGGGTGACGGGTGAGGATATAGTTAGGACGGAAGGACCCGAAGGTGTTTAGAACCCTCGGAGGAAGGACAGCTGGAATTTCGGGAGACGAGATTGTAGGAGCGAGCGGGCAGTAGGGTGCGAATTCCACTCGACCAACATCGGATCTCATTTTCTGAGTCCAGAGGGAAGGTGGGGCAGACAGTGATCAATTTATAGGTACCATTCTGAGGCCGCTGTTTTTCCTTTCAATGAACCAGGAGTTTAGGGTGTCTGCTCAGAGTGAGGAGTTGGAGCTGGAGGAAAGTCAGGATGATTTGGAATAACTGTCCAGTAAAATGAAAGAAAACAGGCCAGTGACAAGGCATCAGCATCTATACAGCTGGTTCAGCTAATGCCTGTCTGTGCATGGACCCTGCAGAGCCGTATGAGTGACCAAGGCTGAGGTTCTGAGGGGCATGGGGCTCTGGACGAAAATGGGGCTTGGCCCCCTCTGGAAAGCCCGAGGTGCCGTGAGGACCGGGAGGGAGAGGAGAGAACCCTTTACTGGAACACTCTGCTGGCAGGGTGGTGGCCCAGAGGGCAGAAGGGAGAGGCAGGCACCCTGCAGGGCCGGGCGCTCCATGCCAGCCCTGGGCGCCCTGGCACCAGCTGCAGCCAGCCATCAAAAGAGGCTCTGGAGCCAAGCCGGCTGCCACCACCAAGCCCATAAACTCCCTCCCCAGGGGCATGGAGGTAATTTAGTGTCTCCATCTCCAGAAGCTCCTGCATTTATCAGCAGCTTCATGACTCCTGGGCTGTAAATCATCAAGCTTTAGGCGTATTTCTCTTGAGTTGACGTCCTCTTATAAATAATACAAGGAATGCTTTTATTTTTTTGGCAGAAGACTGCGTTCTCCCTCTCTTCTGATTTTAGAATGACCTTCTTTTTCAGTCAAATTTGGAAATGTCCCAGA
This sequence comes from Muntiacus reevesi, assembly GCF_963930625.1. Classification (NCBI taxonomy): domain Eukaryota; kingdom Metazoa; phylum Chordata; class Mammalia; order Artiodactyla; family Cervidae; genus Muntiacus; species Muntiacus reevesi. The sequence continues at coordinate 7,907,637 of NC_089261.1, forward strand.
GACTCGTTTGTTGAGCCCTGTGACAGGCCAGGTCATATGGGGGTGCGTACCACAGTTCCCATTGTACTCTAACTCGCCTCCACCTCCTCAGCACAGACAGCACACGGATGACCTGGTGGCATCTGGTCAAGTTTAAAATGCAGATTCCCTCTGACACAGAGAAGTATTTGCCCTGTGCAAATGTGTGTGTGTGTGTGTTTAAAGGCTAACAGGTTAACAGGGCTTCCCAGGTGGCTCAGTGACAAAGAATCTGCCTGTCAATTCAGGAGATGAAAGAGAGGAGGGTTCTATCCCTGGGCTAGGAAGATCCTCTGCAGGACGAACTGGCAAGCCTCTCCAGTGTTCTTGCCTGGAAACTTCCATGGACAGAGGAGACTGGCAGGCTACAGTCCATGGGCTCACAAAGAGTTGGACGTGACTAAGCACACGCACACAACAGGTTAATAGCAAATATCCTGAAATCAACTAAAAGTGAAACAAGACTACAGTGTAATAAATCCATGGCATCATCTTAAGATGTTCTGCAGGAATTTAAAAGAATGAGATAGACTTACGTGAACTGACAGGGCGAGATCTCTAAACTATATTATTGAGGGAAAGAAAGAAGCACTTTGAGAATTGAGATACATACATTTGGGGCATGGCAACCCGCTTCAGTGTTCTTGCCTGGAGAACCCTATGGACACAGGAGCCTGGTGGGCTACAGTTCAAAGGGTCACACAGAGTTGGACATGACTGAAATGGTTTCACACACACACACACACACACACACACAGGTACATATACATAATGTAGCATTGTATCACTTATTTGTTTTAAAAGCCCACAAATATGCTATGTATTTGCTACAAGTACATGTGTATTTATAAATACATAGAGAAAGAGGTGGAAGATACACACCAAACTGAAGACAGTGGATACCTTTCGGAAGGGAGGTGAGGTTGGGGTGGTGAGCAAGAGGACTGTAGCCTTCTCAGTTATATTCTAATAAAAGGGAGAAGTATTTAGAGATTATAAAGCTGGATGTCAAGGCACCTGAACTCTGGGTCAGTCTTCACTATAAGCTTAGGTAAGATAGTTCCCTCTGCAGACCTCAATTTTTCCCATTTATATAACGAGAGGATTGGACTAATAATAAATAATCTAATGGTCCCTTCTAACTCAGAAGTTATAGAATCTTTAAACTCCAAAGAGTATGTTTATAGGTTAGTAGGTTAATAAGGGCTCAAAATTTTCAAGGCTTAACGCCATGGAATCTGGCACTCAATAGGCACTTAATAAATATCATTTGGATGGATGTTGAATACTGACCCTTATACAGTTTTAATATTAATAACAGGTCAGCTCTTTGCCAGTAAACTTTGCCAGGTGAGTGATTCACCTGGATAAAAGTCGGAGTCATGAAAGCATGGCAAACACAATACAGGCTTTGGAAGGATTTAAACCAGAGTTCAAATCCTGGCTCTTTCGCTTCCCTGCTGATGACATGGAGCAAATTACTGACCCTCTCTGAATGACAAAGCTGAGTTGTGGCCAAGTACAGTTAGCATTTCTGCTCAAGTGTTGCTGTTATGGCCGGTTATTCATTCAACAAACATTTACGGAGCACCATCTGTGTGCCAGCCAGAGGGACACCAACATGAAGAAAACTGACGAGGGGCTTCTGGCCCTTTCGTGCCTCCTGCTCCACCACTGTCCTTGGTGCAGGCGCCTCTGCCTGAGGACTTGGAGGGCAGCGTGCCGGGAAAGGGGGGCTGGGGTCTAGCGAGGGCTGCGTGGAGGTGCCGCCCGGAGCGGCGCTACAGGAGCTGGGGTGTGGCCAAGTTTGTCTCAGTCAGTTGTTCCTGAACCTCTGGGCCTCAGATCCTTCTTATGCAGCATGGAGGTGATGGCATCAGTTCCCCGGGGTTACTCTGGGCATCAAATACCAACACCAGGAAAGCAGCTGGTTTTCTGGGGCTCTTTCTAGGAGCTGGGCTCTGAGTGCCTCTTCTCGTTAGCCCTGACGATGGTTTACTCACAAGACAACTTGGGAAGTTAAGCAACTTGCCCCAAATTTATGGTTACTAATGGGGGAAGGGAGAAAGGGATACACTGGGAAACTGGAACTGACGTATACACACAGCTGTTGTTTAGTCACTCAGTTGTGTCTGACTGTTTTGCCACCCCACAGCTTGTAACCCTCGACGGTCCTCTGTCCATGGGATTTCCCAGGCAAGAATACTGGAGTGGGTTGCCATGTCTTTCTCCAGGGGATCTTCCCAACCCAGGGATTGAATCCAATTCTCCTGCATCAGCAGGCAGATTCTTTACCACTGAGCCACCAGGGAAGCCCCGCATACACACTACTATATATAAAACAGATAAGTAATAAGGACCTAGTGTATAGCACAGGGAACTCTACTCAACACTCTGTAATGATCTATACAGGAAAATAATCTAGAAAAGAGTGGATACATGTATATGTATACATGTAACTGATTCACTTTGCTCTACAGCAGAAACTAACAACGCTGTAAATCAACTATACTCCATTAAAAATTATTAAAAAAAACACAACAAACCCAAACAAAACCTTTGCCCCGAGTCTCATAGCTGCAGAGGAGCAGCCCTGGGATTGGAAGCCAGATGCTCTGACTTCAGTCCACGTACGGAAATCACCGCAGCCTCTCATCTCCCATTCAGCTCACGTGTAATTCCTTATCATGCACCTAATATAATTATGAAACTTTTGGATATTATGTTAATGTTCTTGCACTTTCAGCTCTGGCCTCTGCTGCCTGATACACTGGCTGATCGGGGAGACCAGAAGTTATTTAGTTATCAGGAGAGAAAAAGTCCTCAGCATTCGGAGTTCGCTGAGGACATGGCTCTTTCTCCACACAGGTCTTTGTTTTTAATTAAGAGTGGTAATCAGATCATCTCGCTTTAATTAACTCCCCCGATGCGCCCCATTCTCAGGGCCTCCCTTTGATATTTTCAACATCAAATCTTTCAGCCTAAGATTATCAGCAGACATTTGCCATTTGCTGAACATGCCCGAAAGCTTGGCATGAACTCCCACCCCCTTCTTTTGGTAAAGACAGCCTCCTGCTTCAGAGCAAACCCGTTTCAAGTCAGCGAGGACTCGTCTGGGTCTGCTCCATTAGCCTGTGATTTTTCTATCTTATCACATCGGCTCTTCTGTTATCACACAAGCAGTGTGCATTTCATCTTAATTACGCATCTGTTTAATCCATAATTTCTGATTTATGGCCATTGGCTCCTCATTATAAGAGGGCTGCCCTTGAACAGGAAAACCAAATGAGCTGAGAGGAATGGAGCTGGAAAACAAGAGGGAAGACAGATTTAAGTCCTGCAGCTGAGGCCTGGGGCCTATTTGTTGGAGCAAATTATTATTGGCAATCCTATAGACTTGTGAGGGTCCCATCTCAAGGCGTGACTGAATTTGTCTCCTTCCATGGTAGGAAACAAAATATAAAATTCTGACATTCAAAGAAAGCTGAGATTTCCGAGGAAAACATCATCCAGCCTGTCTTTATACAGACTTCCCATTAAAAGAAACAAACAAGACCAAAAAACTTCAGTAAACATGTTTATAAAGAAAAATTTAAATATAAAACTATCTATAAATGGAAAATTAGTAGGACTTGCCTTAGATGGAAAACAAACATAGTAAATCTACAGCTATTTTTAAAAATGCTCACCCCGTGCTATTTGAAATCATCTGGAAAACCATGCATTAGGTGGGTTGTATTAGATCCTCTTCATTTTGACTCTTTGGGGCAGTAAATACAACTGTACTTCCTGTTTCACAGAGGAGGAAGTGAAGGCTCAGAGAGGGTAGCTGACCTGCCTTAGTCACACAGCTAAGAAGTGGCAGGTCATACCTCAAACTGGACCATGCGTGTGCCTGTCTAGGACACAGGAGATGGAAGGCCTAAGCAGTAACCTGGGAAGCCTGTGACCCAGAGGCAGCAGGGGGTACTCTTACCTGGGACTGAGGGTCCGGCTGCTGATGGCTGACTGTCGAGAGGGGGTCCTTGCGGTGTCCGTGGCCAGGGACAGGGTACAGCTCAACCAAGACTGCAGACTGCCCTCCGGCTGGGAGCTGAGGGTGGAGACGTTATCTCTAGAACCAGAATGCAAGATGCTGTCATCACGATGACAACCACAGTAACAGTAATAAATAGATATTCACCCTTTAGCACGAGCCAGACGTGGTGCTAAGTGCTAAACATGCATCACCTTAACCAGTGCTCACAATACTATCCCTGAGAGGTGGGAGCCAGCACTGTACCTGTTACATAGATGAGAGTAATGGGATCTGGGGAGGCCACACTCGGGGGTGTGGGTCTTAACCAAGGTAACCCAGTTAGTCAGTGATGAAGCTGGGATGCAGACTCTGGTCCCTCCAATTCCAATGCCCATGTTAAAAGTCATTGCTATTCCTCGGGAAGATAAATACTCTAATATAGATGCCAAGGTATCTTCCAATTTTGGAGTAACATTTGGCATTGGGTTTCAGACCAAATGATATGTTCATGGAATCTATCAGTTGTGAAGGTCTTAACTGCTTGCCTACCTTAGCTGGAATGTCTCTGTGGACAGAGACTTGTACACCCCCTATTTCTGAAAGCAGCACAGGGAGAGGCCTGTGGGAGCCTGTCACTGATGTGGGTATTGAATGATTCACTTTCTGGTTGATATGTTCACTCATTTATGATATATAATAAATATATATATTCACAAATTTTGTTTGTTTATAGAATACTCTATGCCATGGGAAGGCGCTATAGACATGAACTCAACGACCCTGTCCACAGGACTCCATTTTAGCAGAGTAAACATCTATATAAATAACCGTAACATCAAAAAGAAAACTAGCAGTGCCATAGATGAAGACAGACGATGGGTTCCAAGGAGGACAAAGAGGGAGCCCCGATTTGTTTCTTAGAGGCACAAGGGAAGGAATGCAGTAGTGGCTGTTGGGCTACATCCTCTTTGAAGGTTGGAGCTTGGCCACACAGGCCTGGAGAAGGGAGCGTCAGGTGGAGGGACTCGTACCCATCCAGGGACGGAGGGCACGGGAGAAATGGGAAGAGGAGTCCCAAGTGGAGGGTAAGTCAGGACCAGAATGTGCAGGGTTCAAATGTCTGTCTAAAAACTCTGAGGCAACTGACGTCTGTCCTTCAGACGGCGTCTGAGGACAGCGGTGTGGTAAGTTGGAGGCTTCTCTTTGTCTACGAGAAGTCTACGGTTCAGTAGCATGTCCCCGGTGCTGTGTGCTATGAGCATGGAGTCAGAGCTCTTGTGGACACTGTGGTGACTGTCCAGGTGGGGGTGTGTGCTCCTTCTGCAAGCTGGACACAGCCAGGGGCCCGTCTCTGGCTTCAGTGTCACTGGCTCCGTTCTATTCGGGGCTCACTTACATCTCCTTTCTGCCACTGCCGCCGCCGCAGTTCACTGCTGTCTGGACACTAGGAGGAGGCACAAGAAAGAGTCAGTTATCCTTGGGCTGCCAGGGCCCGGGGAAGAACACAGTCTCTGAAGTTAGATAAACTTGGGTTTGAGTCCCGCCTCCAACCTTGGCCACTGTGTGATCTTAGGCAAGTCCCTCGTCTTCTCTGAGCCTCCCCGGTGCCTTTGTAAAATGTCACTAATCATGGGCCTCTGCCCCCAGCTCTGTGGAGCTGACCAAGTGAGATCACCCTTGTGAACATCTCAGCACAGTTCTTGGCAAATAAGCAGTGTTAATTAAAGGGTAGCAACCGTTACCCTCGCTCCTGTTTTAGCATGACTAGTACTGCTATTAATAGCATCATAATTGCCAGCGGGCAAGGCATTGGCTTTATATCCTTTGTGACTGCTTGCAAATCAGAAATGGGGCTGCAGCGATCAGCTTTCTCAGTGCATTCTGGGAAACTCAGAAGTTAATTACAATAGTGGTTCTTCTTTAGGGAGAACTCTTGATTCAACAAACATACTTTACACGTGATCCCACTAATCACCTTGCTAGTCTCCCTCTTGGAGCCGAGGAAGCTGACACCCCTAGCCAACGTCACATAGCTTTGAATCCCAGGTCTGTAAGAGCTACTTGGCTCATGCTCCTAATCAGAGTGCAATCGCCCAGGATATAGACAGTCAAACCACAAACTTCAAACATGTGAACCTGGCTCCTCAGGCTGGGACCCCCCAGCTTTGTTCTTCAGTGGAATCTGGGCAAGTCCTTCCCAGGAGCCCTGGTCACTTCTTCTGAGAGGCACCTGTAGCCTTGGTCCCTTGCCTCAAGGACCAGTCACTCTCCTGACTTCTACTAACATCGCTTCATCCCCATCAGACAGCAAGGGTCCTTCCCAGGCCAAGAACAAAGCTTATTTGTCCCTTTGGCCCCACGGCTCAGGCCAGACTGGAAGTTCTCTTGGATGGTGTCTGGTGAATCCAAAAGAAGAGGGGTCTGTAAATGACAGTCATGGACTGAATCTACACATCTGTCCTTATTAATAAAGCTTTATTGGAACATAGCCACTGCAAATCATTTGCATTTTATCTGGCACTGCTTTTGCTCCTCAATAGCAGAGTAGAGCAGCTACAACAGAGACCACACTGCCTGAGAAGCTGTAATACTTACTATCTTGCCTTTTAAAGAAAAATTTGCTGGCCTCTTCAGTATAATGAAAAGCACCTTTTGTGAATCACACTTTGAGAGGCAGAATAACGACCCCAAAGATGTCAACATCTCAATCCTTATCTCAGGAATCTGTGACTGTGTTTCCTGAGGTGTTAAAAGGGGCATGCAGATGTGGTTAAGATCAAGGATCTTGTGACAGGCAGGCTGTCTTCCATTATCGAGGTGGGCCCCCTCTAATGACTCTGGTCCTTAAAAGCAGAGACCTTTCTCCGGGTTCGGTCAGAGGGACTTGTGACTATGGAACAACAGCCAGGGATGCAACAGTTCTGGCTTTGAGGATGGAAGGGGCCATGAGCCAAGGGATGAGGGTGTCTTCTGGAAGCTGGTGAGGAAATAGACTCTCCTCCACAGACTCCAGAAGAAGCAGAGCCCTGCTGACACTTCGGCTCTAGCCCAGGGAGACTCAGATTCAAGCCCTTTGTCTTGTCAAGGTCTTTGTTCTCGGCCAAGTCACTGGCCTGTCATGCTGGCGAACTTGCGTCTGTCACTTTGATGTGAGGCTGGGGCATTCCTGTGTTATGAAATTTGAGCTAATTTGCTATGATAGCAAGAGATACAATGAAAGTATCTTTGCTAATGACCCTAAATCTTCTTGAGGATCTCTTGAGGATAATTTTTTTTGATACAACTTTTTAACAAACGATTTACAAATACTTCAAAACTTTAACTGAAGCAGTCTAAGTGAGCAGCACCAGCTCTGCTCCCACTGGTGGCCTGAGTCTCTCCCAAGGCTCCTCGCGCTGGGGCTGCAGAAGGAAGGCCAGACTGTGAAGGGGAGTGACTGAATCCTCGTGCCCTCAGCGTGGCCTCAGCCATCTGTCTCCCCTGTCTGGGGTGTCAGGTGTCCCCGTCTGTGAAATGAGGCTTCTGGACCAAGATGCTGAGGCTACTTGGATGCTTAAAGACCATGTACAATGGAGAGGATGCACCAAGGCCCTACAGCAGGAGTCCTGGGCCTTTTATAAGCATCTTATGAAGACTGTGGGACTTCCACTTCCCCAAATGCACAAACACAGGCTCGAATTTTAGTGCAGTATCTGTGGGTTCATGGTATAATCTGTAGAACTCAGGCATGGACACCCCTCACTTGATCTACCAGTTCACAGACCCCAGATAAGGACACTGGTTCCAGCTGACCAAAGAAGCTAGAATGTGGTAGGTGAGGGCCCTGGAAAGCAGAGGGAAGGGTTTGAGTGAATAGGGCTACATCTTCTGAAATGCTCATAGAAAGAAAAAAAAGAACTGAGGAGTCTTGCAGCCCAACCCATAGAGTTCAAAATGGTGTGGCACGCCCCTTAGAAAACAGAACAAGGTTTCTCTTGCCCACGAGCAGGGAGGAAGGGAAAAAACTGGCCACCGTGGGGCTAGAGGCCTGACGATTGAGAGGGAGGGGCTTTGGGTCCATTGTCCACCCCGGGAGTCTGTGAGTCTGAGTAAGACAGGCTGTGCCCAGAGATCCCCATGGGTGCCTGGACAACCGAACATCCCCTAACCCTGAGGGCGACTGGCCTTGAACTCTGCAGCAGACAAGGTCTGGGCAACCAGATGTATTTCCTCACCCACTTCAATGGACTGAATAATGATCTTTAACTGGATCCTGCAACCGAGCATCTTTAGAGCACAATGTAACTAACCAAGGCCCGGCACAACTGAACATCTCAAAGTGAATGTGTCTCTAGTCTCGGGGAAGAGCCCTTTCAGCAGGAGGGCAGATTTGAACACCGAGTCCATCCACAGGGAACTTCCTCTCTCACTCCAATCTGAGGATGTCTACGCTCCATCCTAAGCTGGAATTATCTATAGGCGTTTCCTTTGGTGTAAAAGGGGGTTCTTCCTAATGAGAGTTTAAAACCCACTGACTCTTCCACCACACGAAGAGTCTGAGTTCGAGCTCATGAGGCAGATCCGTGTTTGCCTGTTCCTGACCGTACCTCCCGGCCAAACACAGGAAGGACTCAATGATGGTGATGGTGATGATTTTAATCTGCTGGGCAGGCAAGCCGAGGCCCGGGAAGGGCAGGCAACCTGTCCATGGTCCTGATCTCCTTGGCCGTGCAGCCAGCACTGGTCCATGATATGTGGTCCCTGGCTTCTCCCTCATCTCCTGACATGTCCTCAGTGGTTCTTTCTCTTGCCCTGGTTCCTGTGACTTTTCAAGAGGAACATGGACTGGGCGTACTGCTGGTGAGCAACAGAAGTAATTAAATGTCTCCCATTGTATTCCTTTCCGTGGAGCCTTTGCCAGACAACTCTGGTCTGAGTACAAACACTGCCTGGGAAGTGACACACGGATGCACTGGCCCATATCATGGTGACAGACGCAAGTTCACCAGGATGACAGGCCAGTAAACTTGGCAGAGAACCAAGACCTCGACAAGAGAAAGGGGAGAGATGGGCTATGTCTGACACGACAGCAGGGCTTGCTCACTGGAAGTGTGGGTGGTGGGGTCAGCTTGGAATCAAATCACAGCCCCATCACTTAGTGTGTGAGCTGGGGCCAGTTTCTTGACTTGTCTAAACTGCAGTTTCTTCATCTGTCAACTGGGGGTGATAATGGTTACCACCCTCAGAGGGTTGGTGTGAGAACTACGCATGGAAGGCAGGTAGGCTGTGTAGCCTGGTACAAAGCCAGTCCTCAGGAAAGAGATGCCAATAGCACGATGGTCAGTGTGTCCTGTGATGCCAGGGTGGATTAAGTGGTTTGGAGCCCTCATTCCCCAAGAAACCCACCAGCTGGGTATCTAGACCTTCCTAGAAAGATGCTTAGAAGGACAGACATCTGGACCTCCCTGGTGGTCCAGTGGTTAAAAACCTGCCTGCCAATGAAGGGGACACGGGCTCCATCCCTGGTCCCTGAAGGTCCCACACTCTGTGGGGGAAACTAAGCATCACCACTGCTGAGCCCACGCGCCTAGGCCCACGCTCCGCAACGAGAGAGGTGGAGGCCATGAGAAGCCTGCACGCCACGAAGACAAGTAGCTCCCACTCGGCGCAGCTAGAGAGAGCCTCCGCGCAGCAACGGAGACCCAGCGCAGCCAAAATCAAACCTAATAAAGAAGAGAAGACCAGTGTCCTCCGTGGCGTCAGATGAGCCTCCGGTCCTGCACTAAGGGCCCTGGGAGGTAACTTGGAATGTCTCAGAATAATAGAGCAATGTGGGGAGCCACTCCTTCTAAGCAAAATCGGAAGGTTAAGAGCTTTGTGGGAAGAGAGGGGTGGGCGGCCTCGAGCCTGCCCGACTTCACAGCAGGAACTGCTGCAGTCTGGCCAGAGCCTGGGCCCACTACCGAATAAGCTGATGTGGGATGATGCCCTCGGTGGCCCCCGCCATCTTTGCTGAGGCCCAGATCTTTCTACTTCTCTGACCACAGCTCAAATTCGTCAAGTTAGCAGCATGGATGTTGGAAAATGTACAGCTTACACTCAACACGGCACCAGAGGACGCCTTTCCACAGCCCTCGTCTCAGATGGAGCCAGCTGGCATGGATCCTCTTGGCTGACCTGGGGGTCAGGGGTCATCCACTGACCTTTCTGAACTCCCCACCAACCCCGCCCCAAACTCCCAGCCGAGGTGGTGACAGAGCAGCCGCAGACCCTGGGCAGGAACAGATGGGGCTGTCGGCTGCTGCATGAGTCATGAGCGTGCTCTGAGCCTGGGGGAACAGCTTAAAGCGTCCCTCCACTAGTCTAAGGAGGCTGGCGCCCCAGTCTAAGTTACAGCACAAGGGCACCGGTGCTGGCGAGCACGCGCTGAAATGCTGCCACACCGGCCTCCTGGCTTTCCGAGCACGTAGCCACGTTTCCAGCCTGGAAGGCCTGTTACACTCGGATCTAATTCCCAACATGGGGAAATGTGACTTTTCATAATTTGAACAAGCCTCTCAAAGAGCCTCACCTCCAGCTGAAGCACCGCTGTGTCTCTCTCCCAGGGTGGGTTTGAATCCTAATTGAGAGCTCAGTTCAGAGACATACCTGGACCAATCCCTCAGGCTCCAAGCAACCCTGCTGTCCCCAGGCGATGAGGCAATTACGAGGGGCTTGCGGGGCGGAGCTGCCAGGGAAGAGCGCCCACAGCGCTCGGGCGGGAGCGGGGCCCTGCTCGGACGGCGGCTCTCCACCCCGGGGACCCGCACACTTCTTTTTCTCGTTGATAACCGATTTAACTGTGCACTGACCAGACAACATGGCTTGGATGGTCCTAATTCTCTGGAACTGAGACTTAAGAAGTGTTGAGCCTTCTTTCTGGGCGATTTTTCCCCCGTCTCCTCCCACACCTATGCCATTACTGAAACCCACGCTCCATGGGAGTTATAAGACAGGGAGGCCCAAGGCAGCTGAGAATTAGGAGATGCTTCCCAGGAGGCATCCTGGGCTCAGGGCAGGCTTCACAGGCTCCCAGCCCATGCCCAGAGGGGCCGGCGTGTGGTGCCGCTTTGCTGTGACTGCCGTGAAATTCCAAATCTATTCTGAATGAACGGGTATATCTTTCCTTTTATCCTTTGCCTTTTGCTTCTCTTCTTTTCACAGCTATTTGTAAGGCCTCCTTAGACAACTATTTTGCCTTTTTGTATTTCTTTTTCTTGGGGGATGGTCTTTATCCCTGCCTCCTGTACAATGTCACGAACCGTTGTCCATAGTTCCTCAGGCACCCTGTCCATCAGATCTAATCCCTTGAATCTGTTTCTCACTTCCACTGTATAACAGTAACGGATTTGATTTAGGTCATACCTGAATGGTCTAGTGATTTTCCCCACTTTCTTCAATTTAAGTCTGATTTTGGCAATAAGGAGTTCATGATCTGAGCCACAGTCAGCTCCCGGTCTTGTTTTTGCAGACTGTATAGAGCTTCTCCATCTTTGGCGGCAAAGGATGTAATCAATCTGATTTCGGTACTGACAATCTGGTGATGGAAGAGGGTGTTTGCCATGACCAGCGCATTCTCTTGGCAAAACTCCATTAGCCTTTGCCCTGCTTCATTCTGTACTCCAAGGCCAAATTTGCCTGTTACTCCAGGTGTTTCTTGACTTACTATTTTTGCATTTCAGTCCCCTATAACGAAAAGGACATCTTTCTGGGGTGTTAGTTCTAGAAGGTCTTGTAGGTCTTCATAAAGCCGTTCAACTTCAGCTTCTTCAGCATTACTGGTCGGGGCAGAGACTTGGATTACTATGATACAGAACAGTCTGCCTTGGAAACGAACAGAGATCATTCTGTCGTTTTTGTGATTGTATCCAAGTACTGCATTCCGGACTCTTTTGTTGACTATGATGGCTACTCCATGTCTTCTAAGGGATTCTTGCCCACAGTAGTAGATATAATGGTCATCTGAGTTAAAAGATATACCCATGTGAATGCAGAGTTCCAAAGAATAGCAAGGAGAGGTAAGAAAGCCTTCTTCAGCGAGCAATGCAAAGAAATAGAGGAAAATAACAGAATGGGAAAGACTAGAGATCTCTTTAAGAAAATTACAGATACCAAGAGAACATTTCATGCAAAGGTGGGCAAAATAAAGGAAAGAAATGGTATGGACCTAACAGAAGCAGAAGATATTAAGAAGAGGTGGCAAGAATACACAGAAGAACTATACAAAAAAGATCTTAATGAACCAGATAATCACAATGGTGTAATCACTCACCTAGAGCCAGACATCCTGAAATGTGAAGTCAAGTGGGCCTTAGGGAACATCACTATAATCAAAGCTAGTGGAGGTGATGGAATTCCAGTTGAGCTATTTCAAATCCTAAAAGATGATGCTGTGAAAGTGCTGCACTCAATATATCAGCAAATTTGGAAAACTCAGCAGTGGCCACAGAACTGGAAAAGATCAGTTTTCATTCCAATCCCAAAGAAAGGCAATGCCAAAGAATACTCAAACTACTGCACAATTGCACTCATTTCACACGCTATCAAAGTAATGCTCAAAATTCTCCAAGCCAGGCTTCAACAGTATGTAAACTGTGAACTTCCAGATATTCAAGCTGGATTTAGAAAAGGCAGAGCAACCAGAGATCAAATTGCTGACATCCGCTGGATCATCAAAAAAGCAAGGGAATTCTAGAAAAAAATCTACTTCTGCTTTATTGACTATGCCAAAGCCTTTGATTGTGTGGATCACAACAAACTGTGGAAAATTCTTCAAGATGGGAATACCAGACCACCTTACCTGCCTCCTGGGGAATCTGTATGCAAGTCAGGAAGCAACAGAACTAGACATGGAATTACAGATTGTTTCCAAATCAGGAAAGGAGTATGTCATGGCTGTATATTGTCACCCTGTTAATTTAACTTATATGCAGAGTACATCATGAGAAACGCTGGGCTGGATGAAGCACAAGCTGGGATCAAGATTGCCAGGAGAAATATCAATAACCTCAGATATGCAGATGAAACTACCCTTACCACAGAAAGCGAAGAACTAAAGAGCCTCTTGATGAAAGTGAAAGAGGAGAGTGAAAAAGTTGGCTTAAAACTCAGCATTTAGAAAACTAAGATCATGGCATCTGGTTGCAAGACTTCATGGCAAATAGATGGGGAAACAATGGATATAGTGACAGACTTTGTTTTTTGGGGCTCCAAAATCACTGCAGATGGTGACTGCAGCCATGAAATTAAAAGACGCTTGCTCCTTGGAAGAAAAGTTATGACCAACCTAGACAGCATATTAGAAAGCAGAGACATTACTTTGCCAACAAAGGTCTGTCTAATCAAAGCTATGGTTTTTCCAGTGGTCATGTAAGGATGTGAGAGTTGGACTATAAAGAAAACTGAGCACCGAAGAATTGCTGCTTTTGAACAGTGGTGTTGGAGAAGACTCTTGAGAGTCCCTTGGCCTACTAGGAGATCCAGCCAGTCCATCCTGAAGGAAATCAGTCCTGAATATTCATTGGAAGGACTGATGCTGAAGCTGAAACTCCAATACTTTGGCCACCTGATGCAAAGAGCTGATTCATTTGAAAAGACCCTGACGCTGGGAAAGATTGAAGGCAGGAGAAGGGGGCGACAGAGGGTGAGATGGTTGGATGGCATCACCAAGTCGATGGACATAAGTTTGAGTAAACTTCGGGAGTTGGTGATGGACAGGGAAGCCTGGTGTGCTGCAGTCCATGCGGTTGCAAAGAGTCAGACATGAGTGAGCGACTGAACTGAACTGAACTGATTCTGAACAAAAAGTCCCAGGTTCTCATCCTCCGTGGATTCATGGGTTATGCTGCCGATCCTGTTTGGGGTCCTGGGGCACTTCATGAGGACACAGTGGGCCACTTCGAAAGACAAAGAAAGGTGGGAGAGAGGGAAGGAAGAAGAGCAGGAGACTCTCGCTCTTTCCCGTTTATCTCACTTGGGCAGGCTGGTCAGGGTTTACTTCCAGAACACTCTTCATCAGCCCTGGCTCACTTTTCTCCAGGCTCCCACCTCTGGCTCCTTCTTTCAATCCACGTTTCAGTTCAATTTTTTCTCTCAGAGATGCCAAGTGTACCCCCCCCCCTGCCATTCATCAAAGCATCATGTTCTCTGTCTTTGTAACTCCTACTATAGTCTAGTATTTTATTCATCAGTCTGTCCACTGTATTCACGGGCAGGGACACACACACACAGAATGTGGCCTCCTTGGAGGCAGAGACCTGTGCTCTCCTCCCCCTTTCTACTCCTCAGGACTTTAACTTTCGCCTGTCCCCAGGCAAGTTATTCAGTCTCCCTGTATCTCTAAGATGGAGACACATGATGACAAGAAGCAAGTGGACTGAGACAAACGCTGGCTCAGTGTGGCATGGAACAGGTGGAACCGATCACATGGATGAATGAATGGAACTGATGATGGCTGAGCCCCGCCAGGTACACGGGTCTGTGCCAGGGTTGGATTTTTTCACTTATTATCAACCCATCTTACAGATGAAGAGACTGAGGCTCAAAGAGATTGAATAACTGGAGGAAAGTAAAAGTACTGGTCACTCAGTCGTGTCTGATTCTTTGCGACCCCAATGACTGTAGCCAACCAGGCCCCTCTGTCCAGGGGATTCTCCCCTGGTAAGAATACAGGTGGTAGTTTAGTTGGTTTGTGTCCGACTCTTTCAACCTATGAACTGTAGCCCGCCAGGCTCCATTGTCCATGGGATTCTCCAGGCAAGAATACTAGACTGGGTTGCCATTTCCTTCTCCAAGGGATCTTTCCCACTGAGGAATTGAACCCATGTCTACTGCATCACAGGCAGATTCTTTACCATCTGAGCCAGCTATTTGACAAACTTGAGCAAAGTCAGGCCAAAATGAACCCTCGGATCCCTGATTGGAAATCGGGCTGGCTGAAAGGCAGCACCTGCGCCCTCCCTAAGCCTCCCCTTCTTCTAGCTGCAAGAATCCCACGTACGGCCTGGACTCTTCCAGGTCCAAGGCGAGTTTTTTCACCCCGGGGGTCCTGTGGCCACCTCACCCCTCACACAGTCCTGAACACAGGCTGTTTCACAGGCGTGGCCCCTGGTTCCCTCTCACACCTGCCCAGCCTGTGCCTGCACCTCCAAGAACAGATTCTGCCTCTTTTCAGTCTTGTTATTTTTAGAACTTTTACTGTTTATTAGAAAAGCAATCTACTTCTGTGCAAGCAAAAATGGTTTAAAAGTTTTGCTCATTTGTAAAAACCTCCAATACTAGTATATATAGTCATTAATTCCCTTTATAATTAATGCAAAAGCTCCAGCATTTCTATTAATGGAGAAGCCAGCCCAAGCACGGAGCAGGTAGTACTGATGCCAGGGGTTTGTAATTACAGACGTTGGTCCTGTCATGACTCTAATAAAACTGGTGGTGGAGGGGCACGGGGACCCTGAATGTGAGCATGAGCTGGGAAGCGGCTGCAGGATCAGGATTTGCCATTTTACCAGCAATTTTGCAGCTCTGCACATTAGTGGGACGTCGTAGAAATCCTCAGGATATTGGCGTGGAAACTATTTTTGCACAAACTGAGGATTTTTTTAGATAAAGCCCTTCATTTAGAGGCTAGAACACGGCGAGTCCACTGGGTCCGTGTCACACTGATGCTGAGAATGAACACCTTCACGGGGGAGTTGGCAGCTACACGCCTCTGAGCAGCGGTCACCAGCCCAGGACCACAGCAAGGACGGTACCACCAGCAGGGAGCATCCCGCCTCTGCTCGTCCAAGCCGGCCAGCTGTCCTCTCGCCCCCAGCGCGCCTGAGTCCCCGGACCCCCAGACTGGAGAGGGGAGCCCTGTCCACTGAAGACCGCAGAGCCCCCAGGGCACAGACCCCCTGCCGTGCCCGGCCCCGCCTGCCCCTCGCAGGTTACCTCTCTGTGTCACTGTCGCTGGACACCACCTCCTCCAAGGCTGCTTGCAGGTCGGCGATCCGCCGGATGGATGTCTCCAGGTCAGTCTGCAGGGTCTGTCTGATTGCGGCGAGCTCCTCCACGTACTTCTCCTGGGGACAGAGACCACAGCACACGTTGGCCCTGGGCGAGACCCCCACTCACCTACGAGAGTTCTGGGGAGGAGCCTGGTGTTCACCGGCTCCCTGTGACATGGTGGGTACCCACGAGGGGCTCTCTCTAAGGAAGGGCTTATGGAGCCTCAGACAGATGCTGCAAATTTCAGAGCAGGAACAGATGCCTCAGGCGGTCACGCACAGCAGGAATGCTGGACCTGGCCTGCGCGACCCCACACAGGATGCCCTGGATGGGTGGTGGACATAAGACTCAGTGATGTTTCCCAGGAGAGCTGCTGAGGCCGGTTCTGGAGGTTGAGTCCTGCCCCAGGGATGGATGTGGGGGGAGGTTGGGGGGAAGGCAGAAGAGCAGGTCCCTCTCAACTCTGTCACCCAGACTCCCCCAGCCCTCCCGCCGCCCTCAAAGGCAGCACGGGCAAAGACAGAAACCCCAGCTGGGCTCCCTCTGCAGCTGGCCAGCACCACTGAAGTGTACTGAGACCTTTCCACGCCCAGCGCCGCGTTCAGTGTTTAGGGCCCCTGCCTTCACTTGTTGATCACAAGCCTGGCACACAGCTCTATCACTGTCCCCATTTCACAGATGAAGAGATGAGGCCTGGGGGAGCAAAGGCTTGAATGGAACTCAAGCTGGAACTTGAGCGGATGCAGCAGATTCCATCTGTGCTCATCCATACTTTCCGCCCTAGCCAGATTTCATCCAGACTCTCTGGAAAGCCTCTGACTGCCACGTGTAACGTTGTCCACACGTTGCTCCCCGTTCGCACAATGACTGTCGGCTGAGGGTGAGTCTGCCCTCCAGGGGACGCTGTGTAGAGGCGTTGCTGGTTGTCAACGGGGGTCTGGTGACCTCTCGCAGAGCAGAGGCCAAGGTTGCTGTCCAGCACCCTCAGTTCACAGAGCAGCCCCCAGCACTGAGGACCGATTACTTCACACGAGTGTCACCAGTGTCTGGCCTGAGAAACCCTGCGTTCACCCCAGAGACCCACGTTCTGGGAGCTAATCCTAGCGTGGGGAGGAGTCAAAAGGCAGAGCAGTGCTTCCCTGCTGGCCCAGAGGTTAAGAATCTGCCTGCCGATGCAGGGGACACGAGTTTGACTCCTGGTCTGGGCAGGTCCCACACACCATAGGGCAACTAAGCCCATGTGTCACAACTACTGAGCCTGCGAGTCACAACTCCTGAAGTCCGAGCGCCTCGAGCCTGTGCTCTGCAACCAGAGAAGCCACGGCAATGAGATGCTCATGCACTGCAGCTACAGAAAGCCAGTGTGCAGCCGTGAAGACCCAGGGCAACCAACAGTAACATCAACAATAAACATGAAAAAAGCAGGCAGCAGAGCAAGGCCCTGGACCCAGGATGCTTGGAATGGAGCTACTGATGATACCAAGAGCCTGAGAGCCACCCCGTCACTCAGCCACCTGGACTGGCAGGGGGACTGCAGTGCGTCACTCTGATGCTCTCAGACAGAAGTCAACATCAGCAATTAGGACGGTGCCAGCGGGGAACCCTCAGTGAAACAGTGTCGAGTAAGCAGAAAAGAACAGAAAATATTATGCCCAGGTCTCCATGCAAACAGCACACGTGCAGCTGGGAAAACACATGGAGAGCTGAGAATATTTACGGATAGGAGCAAAGGTGGGTGAGGGATAGGATTTTTCCTTCAAGCTGCTCTTAGGTCAAGTTTCTTTTTGACTGTTGTCTTAGGCACCAGGTATATCCCAACTGATGAGAGTGTGAAGGTTGAAAACCTCAGGACTGTGGGTCCATTTAAGTACGGCTCTCAGCTCCCCGAGACCCGCCAACGGCACAGCCCTTCTCTGAGCCTGGGATGACTTTTCTTTATTTTGCAGATGAGGAAACTGAGGCCAGGGAAGTCACTTGGGGCAGGCTGCCTCGCTCACCGGCCACTGATCTTTCTGGGGCTCTGCCTGCCTGCCCCTGGGAAAGCCAGCGAGGCCCAGGGCTCCTTTTGCAGGGACACACTCAGCTCCCCGTAGCAGGCCAGCTGGTCCATCCACGGTATTGTAAGTCTGTGCCTTTTCCTTGATTGTGCGTCCTTTTCAATTTGAGAGAGAGAGTGAGCAAAGACCGAGGAAGCCGAAGGGTCAAGCCCGGCTGACGAGGGAAGGGGCGGCATGGAGAGGTGGGTGGTGCACACAGGGGCTGGTGGAACATCGCAGCTGATTGAAACTGCCAGCTGTGAAATCCCCATCTCGGTGCTGATGAGGTGAGCGGCGGTCTGAGGTGGGGGCCCCCGGGCAGGAGGCTGGTGGGCTGTCAGAGGAAATAAGGCACACTGCGGGATGGCGAGGGGGTGCTTGTCAGCTCATCAAGACACCAGGAAGACGGCTGGATGCACAATCCCAGCAGACGGCAGGAGCATCGCCCGGGCTCAGCTCCTTGCCAGTGGGCCAGGACGACAGCGTCCCTGGGAGGCGAGGGGACGAGGCATCAGTGTGTTTGTAAGACAGGCCCCGTCGGGGCCATGCCAGGCTTCTTTTAGAGACAAGCAGCAGAGCGGCAAGAAGACCCGCCCAAGGCCACACAGTCGAGGGACCACAAAGCCAGGCAGCCAGGTCCTGGTTCCCAGGTGAGGCCCTCGTGCCACGTGAGCCAAGGGAGAAGAGCCCAGATGGCCCCTCTCAGCTGTGCTTGGGTGACCCTGGCCCATGTCAACATCATGCAGAGGGAACAACAAGGTCCTCCGACCTTGACCTGCAGGGCCCTCCTGGAAGACAGAAGAGATGGATGGGGCAGGCACTGCGTCTTAGGGACGGGGGGCTCTGGGCTGGGACTAAGCAGGTGAGCAGAGAAAGTGTGGACCTGAGGTGGGTCCGATCCACACTATCATGATCATGAAAGCAGGCTCTGGAGCCAGGATGCCTGGGCTCAAATCCCATCTCTCCCCCCTATAGGCTACGTGACCTTCAGCAAGTTACTCAACCTCTCTGATCCCCATGGGTAAAATGGAGGCAGCAGGGGCCCCTTCGCAGGGCTGCTGTGAGCATAGAATGAGCGTGGCAGAGAGGAAAGGCTTGGCCAGCAGTGGCGTTACTGTCTTCTAATTCTGAGAAGAACAAGCAGCAACCGGGTGGGAGTCCCCACAGCACTAGGGTGGTCTGCCAAGGTCACACAGAGGATAAGGAGGCTGGAATGCAGGCCTCTGAAGGCTTTTCACCATCTGCAGAGGAGAAGCAGGGGTGGAATGCAAGGGCAGCTTAAAGGGTGAGTTACACAGACAAGGAGAGTCGAGAGCAAGAAAACCATCCACAGACAGACGAGGCAGGTGGTTCCGGGGACCGGCCGCTGCCCCCCTCACTCTCCACCACGCCCCTTGCCCTCTGGGCTCCACCCTCCAATTTGCCTGGGGGCGCACACCACGCTCAGCGGAAACCTCCCAAGACGGATTTGGGAAATTCAGACTCTGTGTCATCAGCAATCAGCGCACCTTTCCTGCTTCAGCTCGAAAAGCAGGGAGTCTGCTGATTGCAGAAACCCAGTCATTAGGCGAAGCGGATGCGGCGGCCCCACCAGTCTCTTGGGGGCAGACAAAACAAGCCCCTGCCAGAGACAGCTCGAGACACACGGGAGGGGGGCACCAGGAGAAGAGGGCACTGGGAGGGCCGGGCCTTCTTCCACCCCCGGAGCAGCAACTGGTCAGGACTGCTGCCACACAAGTGAGGCTGCGTGCTGAGGCCAAGGGTAAGCCTGTGGTCTTCTGTGCTTTTCTCTTTTTAGGGACATGGGGCAGGAAGAAGCTGGAGGAAAAATTAGGTTACAGAACTATATAGATAGTAAGATGTATACAGCAGAAACCACTAACGAATAACCCGTATGTCCACATTACTCTGTAGCCATAACACAGTGATTGCGTGCTCAGGAGCCTCAGTCGTGTCTGACTCCTCGCAACCCCATGGACTGCAGTCTGCCAGGCCCCCCTGTCCATCGGATTCTCCGGGCAAGAATACTGGAGTGGGTTGCCATTTCCTCCTCCAGGGGATCTTCCCGACCCAGGGATTGAACCCGCGTGTCTTACATCTCCTGCATTAGGAGGCAGGTTCTTTGCCACTAGCGCCACCTGGGAGTGATACATACATTATAATAGACATAAAACACTGACATAAAGTATATATTCATTATATATATAGGTATGTATGTATGCATATTACATATCATTCATTCAACAAACATTGAGCATGAACTATGCGCCAGCACTGACCCAGGTGCAGGAGGTATAGACAAACTCCTAACTTCCACAGAGCATCATTCTTTTAGGGCCCTAATCTACCTGTATTGCTGAGTCTAGAACAGAACAGGCACTCAAGATGTCTCAGGATTGAGCGAATGGTGTTACTGCATGACTGTAAGAGGCGAATAAAGGAGGGACAGGGTGATACTCGCTTAGCTGCATATAATACACACCACGCATACAGACACCAACACAAGACCACGTGCTATGTATGTGTGCTGGCCGCCCTCGCATTCTGTAAGAGACTCATAAACCCTGTTAAACGGCCAGGCTGCTCCCCTCGGAACATGCTGCGTGGAGCTGCTCACGTAGGGAGCAGTTCATACAATAATTAGTGGCTGCAATTAACATCGTCTCCTCTTGTGAGGTTCAATTAGAGGCTAATATTTAAAACCGTTGTCTGGTTCCTCTGCCCAGGGCATCTCCACCTTCAGAGGCCCCTCTCCTGTCTGCAGACACACGGCACTCTCATATGTCACTTTCTGCGGCTCTGGAGGTTGCCTTGTTCACTTTTGGGGGTATCCCACAAGGCTTCCCAAAGTTAATTTCACCGAGTTTACAGTATGGGCTTCCCTGGTGACTCAGATGGTAAAGAATCCACCTGCATTGCAGGAGACCTGGATTCGATCCCTGGATTGGGAAGATCCCCTGGGGAAGGGCATGGCAACCCACTCTAGTATTCCTGCCTGGAGAATCCCAAGGACAGAGGAGCCTGGTGGGCTGCAGTCCACGGAGCCACAGAGTTGGACACGACCGAGCGACTAAGCATAGCACAGCACAGTTTATAGCATAGAGCAGACTATCTGGAAACATCCCCCACACCTGATGAGAAATCATCTTGCTGTTCGTTTTTGATGTGCTAAAGACAAATGGAAACTTTATTTACAGAGCCTGGTGTTAAAGAAATTATACACACACACATAAGCTGTAGAAATATATACAAAATGCATGTTTATATAACATATGCATATAGTATCTGGAAACATAAATGTAAATATATATAAATGTGTATGTGTGTGAATGTGTGTGCACATGTGTATTTATAGATACACACACAAGTATACCCAGTCTGACACGCAGCATGTAGTTAACAAGTATCTGTGAATAGTTAATAAATGAACGTATTTATTTCTGTCTCTTACATGGGCGGGCATGGTGCTAAGTGTCTGCAAAACCTTCTCTCACATCATCTTTATAAGAACCCTCGGAGTCATATACAATAGAAGCCCATAAAAAGTAACCCAAGAATACGACAGCAAGGTCGCAGCGGAATTACTACCTCTGGGGTGAGGCACGAGGAACCACCACGGTTTCACTTAAGCTGTGCAAAGGTCACGTGCCTGGGAGGAATTTGGTAAGAGCTCCCAGGCCCTAGTGACAGTGGCGTGAGCACTGGCAGGACGTGCTCAGTCCCGCTCTGAGAAAGAGCTGGGGCGCCCCTTAGAAACCCCAAGTGATGCGCCAGATTCCCTTATTTAAGACTGTGGGGGTTTCCCTGGTGGTCCAGTGATTAAGAATCCGCCTTCCAATGCACGGGACGTGGGTTTGATCCCTGGTTGGGAAACGAAGCTCCCACCTGCCGCTGGGCAACTAAGCCCACGTGCCACAACTAAAGAAGCCCGTGTGCCGCAGCTACTGAGCCCGCACGCTCCAGAGCCCGCCCTCCGCAACAGGAGAAGCTCCTGAAAAGGAGGCCAAGCCCCACCTGGAAGAAGGAGAGAAGCTGGCTGCCACTAGGCAATACCCTCTCTTCAAAACAGTCCTGCAGATTCTTTTACTGCATTTTAATGATGTGACAGACACAGAGTGACTCGTCAGAGATCCCAAAGTCACCCAGCTGGACAGTGACGCACGGGTTCACGCTCAGGCCTGCCTGTTTCCAAAGGGGCAGGAAATAATCTCACAAGCCCTCCTGTCCCTTTTCTTCGCCTGCAGCAGGCACGTCTAACAGATCGCAGGCGATGTGGGGCCCAAGACCACTCTCTGAACCACCCAGCTAAGTGCTTCTCCCTGGGGCTGCCCTCTGCTCCATCCGCCAGCATCAACTGCAACTGCCAACCCTGCCAACACTTCAAAGTAACCTCAATCGTCCTGGAAATGCCTCCTGAATCCTCAAGAAACTTACATTAGCTGGTCGGGGTAGTGGGTATTTCTCCTTGAAACTGACGGGTGCTCTATGGGGTCCGAAGGAAGCTGAAGCCCACCACACCTCGGCAGACACCCTGCTGGGTGGGGAGGGGAGGGGGAGATGCAAACCACCACCACCGTGGGAGCAGCAGGAGAAGCACCGTCCTTAGGACAAGGTGAAGCGCTATGTGACTTCTGGAGAGCCACCAACCCTTTCTGACTTCCAGTTTCTCATCTGTTAAAATGACAGTATTATTCCACAATAAACAGTACTGTGAGGAACAAGTGAAATAGTGTAAAACTGCATACAACTGGTATACCTCATACCGTGGCTTGTACCTAATACGTAACAAACGGTCCCGTTTCTTTCTTTCCAAGTGAAGACTTTGAAAATATGAAACCTGCAGGGACTGTATAGTGAGGATAGCCTCATTTTTCAGAAAATGAATTCTATGAACCTGATGCTTTTTTTGTTGAAGTCAGAAGGATTTAATGTAATGCCTCCGAGGAAGCCTGTATCAGTCAGGAAGATAGAAATCGCTCTAGATCATTCAACCAGAGGAATTTAATATAGGGACTTGGCTTTCCAGGTGATGGAGAAGATGAGAAGCCAGAAGAGATTAGCAATAGCAGGACGGTACTGCTCACCTAGGGCTGGAAGGAAAAGCCAAGAAGTCGGGCAACGGCAGGGCTGCCCAGTGGGAAATGCTGTCAGGGTGGAGGGTCCCTAACAGGAACGGGCTTACAGAGCCTGAGTGGCGGCCAGGCCTGCCCCCCTCCTCAAGGTAGTGTGAGAAAGGAAGAACACCTTGGTTCTTCTCCTCCTATCTTTCTATTGTCCGTCACTGCCTTCTACTGGCCGAACTTACCAGAAGGCAAGCTGGGAAAACAGCTTCCTGTAGTTCAGAGCAGAGAAGGGGTGAGAATGAATCTGAGAAGACACAGGAGAATTACCGGTACAGAGCACAAAACCATCTGGGCTACATCCCAGGCTTCGTTATTAAAGACAGACGAGGGTGTTTTTGGTCTGTAAAAAAAATTCATCCAACTGTATACTTTTGCGATTTGCACACTTCTCTACTTGCATATTTCAAGGAAGACACTGCAATAAATCCAGAATTATGAGTGCCAAGTGTTACAACCAAATGCTAGATTACAACCTGCAGTCTGCGTTAGTAATTTATTGCTACATAACAAATTGCCTCAACACCTAGTCATTTTAAAACATCAAATATCATTCATTATCTCCCATGGTTTTCTGTGGGCCAGGAATTCAGAGGTGGCTTATCTATGTAGTTCTGACTCATGGTCTAAGGGAGGATGAATAAGGCGCCCAAAGATGCCCACATCCTAATCCCCAAAACATATGAATATGTTGGATTTGGATGGCAAGGGGAACCTTGCAGATGTGACTAAATTAAAAATCTTGAGATGGATTATCCTGGATTCTGTGGATATTCTGGGTGGCCCCTAATTGTAACCATAAGGGTCCTTATAGAAGGGAGGTGAGGGGGGTCCATGGGGAAGAAAGCAGTGATGTAATGATGGAGTCCCCGATCGGAGTGATGCAGCCAGGAGCCAAGAAATGCTGGCTGCCTCTAGAAGCTGAAGGATGCAAAAGGAATGGGTCATCCCTTGGGGCCTCCAGAAGGAGCCAGGCCTGCCTCCACCTTGACTTTAACCCCGTGAGACTCATTTTGGACTTCTGACCTTATCGTTAACAGAGAGTAAACGGCGTCATTTTAAAGCGATGAAGTTTGTGTTAGCTTGCTGCAATGGTGATGGGAAACTCATACAGGTTTTATCATGATGTTCCAGTGACGATGTCAGCCAGGGCTACGCTGGTCTGAAGGCCTCCCTGAAGCTGGAGAGTCCTTCCCAAGAAAGTTCACCAACAAGGCTATCGGCTAGAGGCCTCAGTCCCCTGCCGTGAGGGCCCTGCTGGGCTGCCTGAGTGTCCGCATGACATGGCGGCTGCTGGCGAAGTGAAGGCTCAGAGGGGGAGCGCTACATGGAGACAGAAGGCTGGAGGGACACATTTAGAATAGTAGGAACATCAAAAGTTGCCAGCAAACTGCCAGGTCAAAGGCATGAAACAGTTTCTTCTCTGGCACCTTCAGGGGAGCAAGACCCTGTGAACATGCTAATTTCAGACTTCTTATGTCCAGAACGTGAGGCAATATGCTGCTGCTGTTTCACCAGGCTACCTGGTTTGTGGCACTGGGCTACGGCAAACTGAACAAACCAATGTAACATCGTGGGATCTTTCTTTCTTTTTCTTTGGAGACACAATTTCCTTTCTTTTCTTGTTCTAATAGGGTTCACTAAAGAGAATTTAGAAAATATATTTTAAAAAAAAAACAAAAAACTAAAAATTTCCCTTGGGACTTCCCTGGTAGTCCAGTGGTTGAGATACTGTGCTTCCAGTGCAGAGGATACAGGTTCGATCCGTGGTCAAAAAATATAAGAAAAATGCCCTTAAGTCTGTTTCCTGGGGGACAGTCCTTCTTAACAACTATGTTGCCATATTCCCATCCTGTGTTCACTTCTACAGGTGTGTACAGACACATCTATCTGACGCACAATTGGGTAAAAGAGTTTTATAGTAAAGGCAGAATGGAGTTACACAGCAGAGGACCTTGGCACCTGCCCCCCCGCCCCCTGCCCCCCATAGCTGCCCGCCAGGACCTCTGTTAATCTCCAGGCAGAAGAGAGCATGTGGCTCTGGGCGCCTGCTTGCTGTCTTTCCTTCCCTTCCCTTCTCAAGTTTCAGGCTGATTGTTTTAAAATGCCCCCAGCTACTGCCTGAGAGTCTTTATCGCCTTCTGAGAAGTTAATATTTTAGGTGACTTGGGCTGTTCAAAATCGAGGAGATAAAGAGCTGGGCTGTAGACAGTCTCAGGTGCACTCACTATGCACATCCAAGCAGCATGCAAAGATCTGCGGGCACGTACATCACACACCAGGGGCCCAGGATGAGCTCAGGGCAGGACGCCACCTGGCCACGGTTGCTGGGCCCTAGGGTGGCAGAAGCAGAAGCAGAACTTGAGCCAGTCCTACCCAGGTCATCTCACCTGGGTCAGCAGGCATTCCTCTCTCCTTTCTCTGTTCCCACACTTTCGATAAAGCCATTTTTTGCCTAAGCCCCGGCTGTAGCTATTTGGGTTATAACGGTGCTGTGGGCTGGGATCTTTCTGCTGCAGTCTGAGAAGGGGGCTCTGTACTTGATTCTTTGGGTCCCATGTTTCCCCCGATGGGTGGGGCGTGGCAGAAGGCACAGCTTCCCTGGGAGGGCAGGAGACCCTCACACACAGAAGGGGGATGTGGCTGAGGGTCTCTGGGGCTGGCAGGATGGGATGGGGGAAGGCAGTGTGATCAGGCTTGGAGACACCAGCAGGCAACTCTGCTGTGCATCTTAGGGTCACAAGGTTTGCCAATAAAACTTCTTTAAAGTTCCTTACAGTTCTAACTACTCAGAGTTCACAGCGCTCCCAGCCCTAGAATCACCCCCAGCCTCTGACTTCTCCTACAGCATCTTCAGGAAGGGGCACAGAACTGTCACCGGAGTCCAGCCCTCTCGAGGCTGACACCCAGGGGGCCCTCACAAAACCTGCTGCTGCAGACAGGCATCTCGACCTGGGCTGAACTCCAAACACCCTGCTCCCCACTTCCCAAAGCCGCCCACCCACTGCCTCCTGAAAAAAGCCAAAGAGGCTTTTCATTTTTTCTGCTCCAACGCAAATATGACATATCTGTGCCACCCGATTTTCCTGACAGACGAATAATTATATCAGCGTAATTAAGTCTCAGATGGAGAAATTCTCTGTACGGAGTACACTGACACTGTGCTTCCCGCATCAGAGAGCCATTGTTCCAGGCAGTAATTATCAGGCCACCTTTGACATGTCTTATTTCAATTTAAATGGAAATGAAGCTCATAGATCTCCCCAGCCCACGACCCCATGTGACGGCACAAATGGAGAGATCGGACTTTGAAACTTCTCATCTGGCCTCTGGGAATTCTATCCAAAGACGTCGAAGTGTGAGAACGACTTATTACTATGTACCCCCGGCCCCTCCGCTGAGCCTCAAGAATCTTATCAACACAGTGGGCTGGTCTCTGCTTCTTTCCCTTGCTCTCCATCCCCTTGTAAATCCAGTGTCCATCACCATCTCCTGAGGCTTCTCGTCGTCTTAAACTGGCCCTTCTCTCTTCAATCCAGCCCCCTCGCCAACCCACATTCCACACAGCATCTAGGGGAGGATCTTTTTAATCTGATCAAGTCCTCTCCTGCTCAAGAGCCCCAGTGCCTCTTCACTTCCGCAAGTCCAGACTGTGCAGTTGAGCCGAGCAAGCCTTCCGGAGTCTTTCTCTCAACCCACCTTCCAAGGTCCCTCTCCTCCCACTGTCCACACTCTGCACCCACACACCAGCAAGAACCAGAGTCTTCACCAGCACCCAGTCGTACTGTGCCCTCACGCCTCCGTGCCTCCGTACCTACCATTCCTCCACCTGGAATGTGCTTCTCTGCTCTGACAAGCAAACTCCTATTCATCCTTCAAGACCCATTCCACAGCCACCTCTTCTGGATGACCTCTCTGGCTCTCCTGGGTAGAATCAGTCACTTTCATCTCTGGGCACTGGGACAAGTCCCTGGGTTAAACACACCCCACGAAACTATAATTAATTTCATATTTCCTGTTATATTGAGCTCCTTTGAGTAGGGCTGTACTCAGCCTAATATCCCAAATGCCTAAAGCAGTACTTGGAACTTAGAAGCCATCCCATAAATGCTTCAGCTTTAAATTCTCCCACTTCTACATTGACAGTATGCAGTCTTATCACCATGGGTCCTCAACTGACATAAACAAGGGCTTGCAACCCAGCTCCACCACGTCTAGCATGACAGTGAGCAGTCTTCCCGCCACCTCCCTGACCCTCAGTCTCCTCATCTGTAAAGTGAGAGTGCTATAGCACCACTGCGCTGTGGGTCTAGCTGAGGATTCACAGATGGAAAGCGCTTGAATGTTGCATAAAACATAGTAAGTTTTATGCCCCACAAACATCATCCCTCTTTCCTGCTCTCAGACAGAACCATCACTCCAATGTGCCAACCCCTCAGGGGAAGTTCGGTCTCACCCCTGTCAGCACCCAGAGGCGTCCAGAACATCCCAGACCTGGCCAGGGACTGCAGACACTGCCTACAGACCCAGAAGTCGGAAGACAGGCTGGGAGTAAAGGGCTTGGGTACTGATACCCAAGTCAGCAGTGACCAGAAAAACGGGACCACATCCCACCAGCTGTGCCTGGCAGGCAGAGCCAGCAAGGGTCGGCACAGGGGAGAGACTGAGCCCCACACGGGACTCGAGACCTGGAAACGGCCCCCGCCTCCGCACCGGCTCCCCAGGCACCAATGCGCACACCCTCGAGTCTGTCCCCTCAACCTCACGGGAGGCAGCAGCTCAGTTCCTGCCTGATCTTCAACACAGAGCACTGGGAGGCTCGGCGCACGTTCAGGTACTCTGTAAACTGTGAAGAGCTGGGTGCATCCGAAATGTTATTTATCACACTGCTTCCTTCTGCAGATCTTTTTTCAGACACATCTGATGGCTTCATCATGACCAAAGCCTCGGCTGGCGTTCTCAACAAACCAAAGTACCATCATGAATGAACTGGGGCAAGTAAGTGGGGAAAGCAATTCCCGCCCCTCTCCCTAGATAAATCAACCCTCATCAATAATCTTGTATTATTAGATACAGTCTCCCCAAGAATTGATCAGGAAAAACCCAGACCAGAGTTATTGGTATTGGCAATCAATGCTGGATTCTGGCCCTTCCTGGGCTTGGACCAGAGTCAATGCCGTCTGGCCGAGGAACAGGTGGAGGTCGGGGGGCTACTGTCAGAGAAAACGGCGGGGGTGATACAAACAGCAAAAGGCACCGATCAACCCTGGGCAGCCAGGCATGATAATGACCGGAGATTAAGATAGTCATTTCTAGACTTGATTGACTTCCATCTGCCGAGGCAAGAGCATGTGACAGAGACCCGAACACCCTGGCCTCATTTCAGAGTAGTGGAAAGTTCCACCCACCGACCGGGAAATGGGCGTTTTTGTTAGTTATGATCCTGGCTGATTCATGCCGCTTTTGTGGGACGCTTTCAAATGCTGACTCCTCTAATTCAAGGGCACTATGTGCTCTCCGGAGAGGGGCTGTGGATGGATTTGATTTTCTGGACTGAAGGAGGCTGAGCTCAAGTGCAGGACTTCTCAGCATCAGTATTATTGTCGTTGGGGGCCACACAGGTCTAGACGGATGCAGCGCCCTGTCCCTAAGCTGTGCCAAACAAAAATGTCCCCAGATGCTGCAAACAATCCACGGGGGGCAACAGCGACCCCGGCTGAGGGCCAAGCTAAAGGCGTAACAGGGGGAGAGACTTCAGAAAACTCAGACTCCGGATGAGACAGATGTGGACTTGAATCCTGAACAAACCACTTCCCATTCGCTGTGTGACCTCATCCTAAAAACATGAAGCTCCCCAGCTGGTGACTCCAGAGGCTCTGGAACAAGGAGAGGGTGTGATGCGCTGGCAGCCACACTCCCACGAGGTCCGTGCACTGCCGGCAGCAGCCGCATCACCACGCTGCCTCTCAGGCCCTGTCCCCAATCTGCTGACTCAGGTCAGGCATTTTAACAACAGCCCCAGGGGATCCGCGGGTACTCGAGCTTTGAGAAAGACCAGCATTTTGACTGAGAGCACAGGTTTTGGCCCCTAAGAGATTGACTACATGTACTGTCGCCAAGCCATCCAGCCTTGAGCAAGTCACTTCACCTCCTGCAAGCCTCTTTAAAATGTGAGAGAGAAAGATAAAAAATACCACCTCGCTCATAGTGTTTGAAGTGCTGATTTAACGAGACGGGGCACAAGGTGGGCCACGGCGTGGACAGGCAGTACGTGTCAGCTCCTGGCCTCCCCGCCTCCCTCCGCTCAGACCGAGACAACAGCAAGCCCGGCTCCCAGCGGGGAGACGTGGAAGGAAGCTCCCTCCGTGCACTTCTGTGATCTTCCTTTTGATGGAATCGAATATTACAACAGCCACTTGGCCGCTCATGGTCCATTTATTCATTTATTGACCCAGCAGGAAGGAAACACAACCGCCAAGCTCTCCGCTGTCTTTTCCCTGCGCATCTCAAGGTCACAGCCCAGTGGCACCAGCGTCTGGGACGAACAGACTCATTACCTCGCAGCGGGGCCCCGGGCTCTCCCAGGTCGGTCTGTCCTGCCCTTGCAGGTGTTTAGGGTCATCTCCTGCTCGGCTCAGGGGGCCAGGACTTCGGGAAGGCAGGAATGGGTCCAATGCCCTCTCACTGGTTTCCCTCAGGTTTTCTGCCGGTGCCAGGGAACATGTCAGGGCAGCCCCTTGAAGCTCCTTCCCCCTCTCAATCCCTCTCTGGAGGCCAGATGCTGTCCTGGGAGACACGTGGTCTAAACCTGGCAAAACTGTCCTCCACACGGGCCCAAGTCTTAGTGGGGTCCCTGGGAACCTCTAAAGTAGGTCTGTGAGTTTGCTGTGCAAATCCCAACACTTGATGAAACCCTTTCAACATCTGTTTCTAACAAGGTGCAAACTCCGGATCCCTGGGTTAAATCTGGCCTGTGCCTGTGTTTATAAATAAAGTTTTATTGGAACACGCATTGTTCATTGACTCATTCTCTGACTGCTTTTGTGCTATAGTAGAGTTGAGTAGTTGTGACAGATATAGTAAGGCCTGCAAAAGTCTAAATTAATTTACTACCGTGGACTTTACAGAAAAAAATTTGCTGATTCCCAGCAGAGAGCATTTCAATGCTACCTAGGTGCAACCCCTTGAAATTTGGGCACACTCTCAGGAAGAAGTAAAAACCATCTTATTTCCTGAGTTCTTTTCCTTTTGTTTCCTGAGAAGTCACATTAGTCATCTTTTTTCCCCACCTGCCAAGCAATTAGCTCACAAAGGCTGGAGTCTGAAGGATTCCCCCTGAGTGTTTGTTTTTAAGCCTCCCTCCAGCAGGAGGCCATGTGTCTAAACCACTGCCAAACCTTAATAACAGCATCGACCGTGTCACCTCCCACCAAAAGCGAACAGGAAGCCTGGCTCGGCTGCCCAGCTGGGTGAGTGTCAGCCGTGGACAGCTGCAAATTGTCTGAACAAGGACAGATGGAGCTTGCTTCTGCCTTTCTTCTTCCATTTGAAAACTTCTCGAGAGAGAAGAGGATGCTGTTAGGGAAATGAATGTGCTGATTCTAATTATCTGAGCGGGAGGGCGGCAGGGGTGACATGCAGCAGGATGGGCTCCGTGTCACTTACCTGGAATGCAGGCAAAGCAGGACTGGGCAAAGAGCAGAGTCCCAACGAGACTGGTGCCCAGGACACTGAGCACAGATAAGGAGGCACAGATATGGACCCCCGGTCACAAGGGGGACGTAGCACGTCGGGGAGAGAATTCCCAGAACTGTCCAACTGGAAATGATTTAACCACTGCCTAGGCTTATACCTCTGCTCGGAAGCTCAGAGCCTGTCTGTTCTCCAAGGGGCTCTTCTGTGCTAGGTCTCCCCCTCATGGTGATGCTGGTGGTGGTGGTGGGGATGGTAATGGAGATGCTGGTGGTGGGGACTGGTGGCCATGCTGATGATGAGGAGGTGGCAGTGGTGATGTGATGATGGTGGGGGGTGGGTAGTGGTCATGGTGGTGATGAGGAGGCGGCAGTGGTGATCTGATGATGGTGGGGGGTGGTGGTCATGGTGGTGATGAGTCGTGGCAGTGGTGATCTGATGATGGTGGTGGGGGGTGGTGGTCACAGTGGTGATGAGGAGGTGGTAGTGGTGATCTGATGATGGTGGTGGGGACTGGTGCTCGTGGTGGTGATAATGAGTGGTGGCAGTGGTGATCTGATGATGGTGGTGGTGGGGACTGGTGGTCATGCTGATGATGAGGAGGTGGCAGTGGTGATCTGATGATGGTGGGGGGGTGGTCATGGTGGTGATAATGAGTGGTAGCAGTGGTGATCTGATGCTGGTGGGGGGGGTGGTCATGCTGATGATGAGGAGGTGGCAGTGGTGATCTGATGATGGTGGTGGGGACTGGTGGTCATGGTGGTGATAATGAGTGGTGGCAGTGGTGATCTGATGATGGTGTTGGGGACTGGTGGTCATGGTGGTGATAATGAGTGGTGGCAGTGGTGATCTGATGATGGTGGGGGGGTTGGTGATTAGGATGGCCATTAGGATGCTGATGGTGGTCGTGGATGATGGAGGCAGCAGTGATGATGATCGCTTGGTCTGAATGTCTGCCTGCACTTCATTCCTCTGTTGAAATCCTAACCCTCGAGGCAATGGTATTCGTAGGTGGGGCCTCTGGAGGTGATTAGGCCGTGAGGATGGAGCCCACATGAATAGAGCCCTCGACCCTTCCACCACTTGAGGACAGAGCAAGAAGGCACCAGCTACGAACCAGGTAGAGAACCCTCACAAGAGTGCAACCATGCTGGTGACCTGACCTTGGACCTCCCAACCTCCAGAACTATGAGTGCTAAATTCCTGTTGCTGAGAAGCCACCTGGTCTGCAGTATTTTGTCACAACAGCCAGAACAGATTAAGACAATGATGATGACGACGACATCACAGTGCGTTTGCTTCGTGCCCGGCACTGTGATAAGCATTTAAGTGCATTATCTCATTAAATCTTCCCTGAAGTGCCGTGCGGGACTTGGCAATAATTACCCCTGTTTTATAAGGGGACAGAGACACAGAAGGTGAGCGTCTGGGCCAAAGTCACACAAGAGGAAGTGACGGCCGTGAGGTTTGCACCCAGGCTCCGAGTTCTCGGCCCCTCCTGCCAGGCTTTGTTCAGTGTGCATTTTTTATGCCTGGAAGTGAAAGTGAAAAGTGAAAGTGAAGTCACTCAGTCGTGTCCAGCTCTCTGCAACCACATGGACTGTAGCCTACCAGGCTTCTCCATCCATGGGATTTTCCAGGCAAGAGTACAGGAGTGGGTTGCCATTTCCTTCCCCAGGGGATCTTCCCGACCCAGGGATCTCCCGCATTACAGGCAGACACCTTACCCTCTGAGCCACCAGGGAAGAATTTTTTATGCCTAGTATGTGCCAAGCCATGTTTGAAGGTTCAGTTCATTTGCTCAGTCGGGTCTGACTCTTTGCGACCCCATGGACTGCAGCACGGCAGGCCTCCCTGTCCATCACCAACTCCTGGAGCTTGCTCAAACTCATGTCCATTGAGTCAGTGATGCCACCAACCATCTCATCCTCTGTCATCCCCCTCTCCTCCCACCTTCAATCTTTCCCAGCATAGGTCTTTTTCAATGAGTCAGTTATTTACATCAGGTGGCCAAAGGATTGGAGTTTCAGCTTCAGCATCAGTCCTTCCAATGAATATTCAGGACTGACTTCTTTCAGGATGGACTGGTTGGATCCCCTAGCAGGCCAAGGGACTCTCAAGAGTCTTCTCCAACACCACAGTTTAAAACCATCAATTTTTCAGCACTTAGCTTTCTTTTACGGTCCAACTCTCACATCCATACACGACTACTGGAAAAACCACAGCCTTGACTATGGATCTTTGTTGGCAAAGTAATGTCTCTGGTTTTTAATATATTGTCTAGGTTGGTCATACCTTTTATTCCAAGAAGTAAGCATCTTTTAATTTCATGTTCAAGGGTAAAGGTAAGCAAGATTTCTTTTTTTCTGTAAAGGACCAGTTCATTAGAATAAGTGAGAAATTCCCTTTTGCTTAAGCCAATTTGAAGTTTGTTTCTGCTGCTTACAACCAAAAGAGCTCTAAGTTAGACCAGTTCAGTCATCCATTTTCATTCATCTACACTTGCAATTCCAAATCAGCCAATTTTTCTTTACCACTGCTTGCTTTAATCCTCAAGTTCTGAGAGGTCCTTCTACTTTCTTGCTGTTTAAGCTCAGCTAAAGAAGAAAAAAGAAAGCACTAGAAAGAGATGAATTATCTTTCAAGCCAGATTATAGTTTGGAAATGAATTTAAAACATTAAGAGTCTGACTGAGGGCTCCCTGGGATCACTCTCTCCTGAAGATGTTCAACTGGGACAGTGACTGTGCTTTGGGTTGTGAAGACTGACCTTCCCAAGCCTCTCTGACATACAATTAAGTGTGGCTTAACATCATCTAAACAATTTCAATTGGATTTATTTTAATAATTTAATATACACCTGTACCATTCAACGGGTATCTCCACCCCCCTCACCTTTTGTAAAGTAATTAACTTTGGGGAGTTAAGTTACTCTAATTTCCAGCTGAGTCGAAAGTGACAAGAGTTCAACTGATGAAGTCTCTGGGGATGAGATTAGTATTTGCTCTTCAGTCTGCCATCTCCAGACTCCACACGTTGTGTGTAATTGGTATTAGCAACTTTAAATTCTGATTAATTATTGGAGAGCCTGTTTTTGATGCTGAAACAAAGCCATAAGTCAGGGAGTAATAGACCCAATTACTCCTAGGTAGGCTTCTCGTAATAGATTTTATTATCTAGATATCTCAGAGGCAGATGCAAAGAAACTCATTTCATTAGGTGATAACATCTCTTGAATTGAGACCAGTGCCTTCACCGCCTGGGCCCAGGAGAGCTCAGGAACCTTCATGTTTCAGAAATACACCCGGGGCTGGTGACACGAGGGTCTAAGCCCTGTTTAGGAACACATTTCTCCCCTGTGGAAATCCGTGTGGAGACGAGCAGGAGGAGCCCTTGGTGCTGGCCAGCTGGGAGGCAGGAAGGCCCACGTCTTCCCGCCAGTTCTCTGAGAATACAGGAGGCCGTTCCTCGTGGGGAGAGACTGGCATGTGAACAGGCAGTTTAGGAAATGTGTCAGGTCGTTTTGGATCACGCTGAGATAACGGGGCAGTAATTAGGAGAGTTATCTCCCTGTCAAGAGAGCTACAAAAGGTGTTATTTACACCCTGCTCATGGCCCCAAACGCCCTCCACATGGAATGCCTTTTTAAATACTCAGCCAAGTTCCCAGCCAAAATAATTCATCTTTACGCTCCGAAATCCAGAGTCATTGGTGGGAGACGAACACTGAGTTTTCTAAAATCAAACCCTTAACTCTGGGTTTGGTAGATGCCCTGGGTGTAGCTGGTGGGAGGGGGTCAGACCGAGAGTTTGGAAACGTGGGTGTTTGGGTGGCTCCAAACCAAAGCAAAGCAAAAGCGAACAGGAAAACTACACAGAATCTGGCTTTGGGCTTCCTGAAGCCCTTAGCACCTGCGTCCAGAATCTCAGAAGACAGGAAGGAGGGAACTAGAAGGGGAGGCGGAGTAGCCAGCATACTGGAAGGGCAGTTATGTGGCAGGCAGAGCAAGAAGCGCCGCGTGGATTACTCGCTTCAGTCTTTCTGAGTCGATTCGATCACACCCCTTTCATACATGAGGTGAAAGAACGTTTTCAAGAGGACAGAGCTCTCAGACTGGTGTAATCTGGCTCTAAGAAAAAAGGCAGTCAGCAAGCGATGAGATGTGATTTAAGAGCCTTCTGACTCCCTGCTTCTGCTCCTTGTATTCCCAGGGCAGGGTGACCCCACCCCAAGGAGACGCCAAGCCTGCGGTGTGCCGGAACTAGTTCCTTACTGGCTGGCAAGAGCTGATGGCTGAATTTTCAGGAATTCTGTGAGTCAGCTGTCATACAGCTATGTATTAATAAAAGTCGAATAATATCAACTTACAAGTAATTAAATAAATCACACTGAAAGCAAAGGTGGGACTTTCCTGATGGTGCAGCGGTTGAGAACCCACCTGCCAAGCAGGGGATCTGGAGAGCTTCTGCAGCTGCTCGCGTCTGTCACACCTGCCTGGTGAAGACACCATCTAAGAGCGCTGCTCTGCAAGGCTTCCCGACGCCGCACTCCGAGACGTCACACTGCTGGCTGGGCACCAACCCCCGGGGGGAGGATTGCCATCAGAGAGCTTGGAAAACACTACGAGCCGGGACTCCACCCCCCCTCCGCCCCAGAGAGCCGGGTGTTAACGTTAGCTGGCACACTGCTGCCCCGGCTCTCCTCCTAGTGATCTGAGTCTCCCCAGGTCCAAGTTCGCTGGAACCTCCCCATCGTATCCACGCAAGGCACCCTCCTCAGAGGGAAATTCACCAATACAGAAGAGAGCCATCCCTTCTCTGTTAGGCCTCACATTCTTTTCATTCTTTTCCCCCAAAGGTGGAAAATATACCCCAAAGTAACACCAGATACATAATTCATGAGCCATATATAATTGATGCCGGGTTTAACAGAAGTAGAGCCATAAGTGGTTGTCTATTAACTATTTATGACTCTCCCTGGGCTGCTGACGAGCCAGGCTCGGCGTGGAGATCACACCCATGCTCCCATGTTTTATTTAAACATTATTAAAAGCACATAGTCTGCAGCGAGGCCTCCCAATCCACTCTGAATTAGACTCTGCTGTGAAGTCGCCTCTGGGTCTCGGGAAGGTGAGGACTGGGTTTGCTGGCACTGCTTCTGCCTTTTCCCTTTGTGTTTAGGGGTTAGGCTGCCTCTTCCTACCACCCTTGGGATTCCACTGCAGTTTTTCTGTGACCTGGGGTACATCAGGTCACTCCCCCCACCCTGCCCTGAGTCTCAGTTTGATCATCTGTCAAATGAGGGGGCTTCCCCGGTGGCTCAGTTGGTAAAGAATCTGCCTGCAATGCAGCAGACCTGGGTTCGATCCCTGGGTTAGGAAGATCGCCTGGAGAAGGGCATGACAACCCACTCCAGTATTCTTGCCTGGAGAATCCCACGGACAGTGAAGCCTGATGGGCTAGTCCACGGGGTTGCAAAGAGTCAGACACGACTGAGTGACTCTCTCTCTCTCTCACACACACACACACACACACACACACAGTGGACAGTATTCTGGGTGTTACTTAGGTTACTGAGAGGACAGGGTCAGAGCAGTGACTATTAACAGGGTGACTCTGCTCCCCAGGGGACAGCTGGCAAGGTCTGGAGATATTTCTGTGATGACCTGAGGTGGGGCTACTTGCAAGTGCTGGGCAGAGGCCAGGGATGCTGCTAAATATCCAACAAGGCACAGGACAGCCCGCATATCAGACATTCATTCAACTCAAAATGTCAGTAACACCAAGACGGGGAGACCCTAGATTACAAAATCAAAGGCAATATTCATTTTTATGACTCACCTGTAAAAAATGTACTTGAATGAGTAAATACCACGTGTCTAAATCTTCCGAAGAAGAGAATGGGTTTGAGCCAGTGCAGACCTGGGTCCAGATTCTGTCTCAGTCAATTGACTGGAGTGTAGATTTTGGAGTGGTTGCTCCAGTTCTCTGATCTTGGTTTCTTTATTGGTAAAAGAGGGACAATGACCTCCAAGGGTGAAGCTTAAAGGACAGATCTCAGGTAAAGTCCTTACCCCAACGCCCAGCACGCAGTAAGCTGTAAAGCCCTAGCTCCCATCAACACATCCCCCAGCCATCGTGGGCACTGGGCGGGACGCGCACACGGAGCTGGTGGACTTAGGGTGTTGTCTGAGTGGACGAAGGAAGAGTCGTCACAGGAGTGAAAAGAAAGGAGAAAGAAAACACAGTAGCATCTAGTGAGTGCCTACTGTGCGCTATCACTGGGCACTTCTATATACACCATCTCAGCCACCCAATGAGATCAGCTGTATCTTGCTCTCATTTTACAGAAGAGGAAACTGAGGTTCTGCAGTGTTCACTTAGCCACCTGTGGGCTCATACTTCAAGTCCAGGGCTCTTTCCACCACCCTGTAGTGAGCTGAGATGTCCTCTCCAAAAATCAGATCCACTTGGAACCTGAGACTATAACCTTTTTGGAAATAGGGTCTTTGCAAATGTAGTTAAGACAAGGTCATACTAGATTAGGGGAGCTTTAAATCTGAGGCCTGGTGTCCTTAGGAGAAGAGAGGACACAGAGATGGGAAAGAGATGAAGATCATGTGAAGATGGGGAGTGAGATGGAATGCCTGAAGCCCCCAGAAGCTGGAAGAAGGAAAGAATCTCCCCCAGAGCCGGCAGAGGGAGTGGGCCTGCTGACACCTGGCTCTCAGATTCCCTGGGACCGTGCAAGGACACATCTCTGTCTTAAGACAACCAGTTTTTGGTAACCTGTTATGGCAGCTCTGAGAAACTAATACAGATCCTCCTCCCCAAGATGAGCCAGAACAATTGTGTGAGGAAATGAGAGAAAGAGAGAGACTCTGTGTCCACAGCCAGACCACTGAGAACTTGTCCAGCAAGAGAAGCAGGAGGGGGCAGGAGGCAGGGGTGGGGGTAGGGATGTTTTGTAGTGGGTGTTCAGTGGGGGAGTTGCAAGGATAAAGAAGAGAAGAAAGAAGGAAAAAAGCAAAGAGCTTGTGTTTACACCCTGACAGGTGGTTTATGTCTGCCTTTGTGGAGACCTGGACATTGCTGGCCACACAGCAGGCATTTGTCAAATGTAACTGCTTGGAGGTCAAGACAACCACAATCAGACAGCTGCTACCCCAAACCTGGGCTTCCCTGCTGGCTCAGACAGGAAAGAATCCGCCTGCAATGTGGGAGACCTGGATTCAATCCCTGGATTGGGAGGATCCCCTGGAGGAGGGCAAGGCAAGCCACTCCAGTATTCTTGCCTGGAGAATCCCCATGGACAGAGGTGCCTGGCAGGCTATAGTCCATGGGGTCGCAACATGTAGGACATGACTGAGCAACTGAACATAGCACCCCAAAGCTGCCAGCCTACACTGATTCATCATTGAAGACATTCAGAAGGTACATCCTCCAGGCAAACTTCTCCTGGTCTCCCAGTTCTACCAAACCACTTCCTCTTTTTTGCTTGCACATCCCAGCCTGTATCAAAAATATTCAGAGACACACGCATCTCCTCCTCTGGATCCTGAGATCTCTAGAGGCACAGGCCCTGGTCCATCCATGTCTGCATCTCCCAGAACATCAGGGAGATGGCACAGCCATGAGATAGGATGCAAACCGAAGTGTGTTGATCTGAAAGTTCCAACTTTTAAGATAATTTTTGAGCTGTTCTCTTAAAAGGTAAAATTTCAAAATGCTGTGAAAACCACTCAGCAAAATAATCTCTGAGGATCTATCCTGTGCCTAACCCTGAACTGAAGACCAACGGTCGAATAAACCCACCCCCTATCTCAGAGACTCCCAGTCTAGGAAGACAAGAACACAGGCAATCACAATAACCTATGTGAACGGGGTGAACGCAAGGCCATGTGGGAACACAGAGGAGCTGCATAGCCGTGAGGGCTTCCTGACAGTGAGTCCTGATCTGAATCTGCAAGGTTGAGGAGGCAGGCAGAGGGACGCATGAGAACAAAGGTGACAAGTCAAGAAATCATCTGACAGAGGGGCGAGAACGCTGGGCCTTCATGCTCGAGTAGATCATGCGAGGTGCTAAGAGGCCGACAACCAAAGGCGGAGCAACCTACAGAGGCTCGGCCTCTAGGAAGACGCTGGGGCTCTGTTCTGAAGGCAGTGGAGGAGAGCCATGGAAGATTTCTTAGCAGAAGAGTAACACAGTCAAGATGTGCCCCTTCTAGAAGGATCTGCAGGGAGGAGCAATCATATAGGAACAGTGGGGAGCCAAGATACAAGGTAACCGTACAGACCTAGTCCAGGGGGGTTGCAGATTAAAATAAAGACAGAGGACACGGCGTTGGAACAGGAGTGGGTGGATTTGAAAACTACCTCAATAGGATAAAATCAGCAGGCATGGCCATTAATCTGTGTGAGCCGGAGAGAGAAGGGCCATTGTGATTTCTAGCTTGGGTCACTGGGGGATGAGTGAAGAGTGAGCAGAGGGGCCAGCTTGTGAAAGAGCACGCGGCTCAAGGGAAAGCTAAGACTACAGAGTCAGACCCAAGTAATGAAGGGTAAACCTGACAGGCGCAG
This sequence comes from Muntiacus reevesi, assembly GCF_963930625.1. NCBI lineage: Eukaryota > Metazoa > Chordata > Mammalia > Artiodactyla > Cervidae > Muntiacus > Muntiacus reevesi. Next base: position 7,947,108 of record NC_089261.1, read on the forward strand.
CCTTCAAAACCGGTGCCAGCAGAGGGCTGGCCTTCCAGTCACCCTCAGTTCTTTCAGTTGCCCTTGACCTCCCTTGGCTACACTGTCCTGGGGCTGAGGTGGTTTTGCCCGAGCTCTGTTAACTATGGAAAAACAACAGGACGTATATCCACAGATGAGCTGTCTCGCCACCCCAATGACAAAGGGACTTGAATGATTTAGAGCCAGAATATTCTTTTCTCCATAATGGCTCCTGGAGTCGCCAGGAATAGTACATTTACGAAAATTAATGGCAAAACCTCATTTTTCTTTTTTCTGGGAAGAGACGTTCCGTTGGCGGGGTAATTGATCCTGATCTGGACGTGCCGGTGTGCCGGCCAGGGGTGTAAATCATTCACACGAAACAACTCACGGCCCTTTAAACTAACACCAGCAGTGACAAATGGGACAGGCTGGGACAGTCGGGAAGGAATGCGGAGGGCAGAGCCATCAACAACCTTCCCGCTTCTTGCCACGGTCCAAGGTGTGGGATCCTTTGTGGGGGTCTCCTGCGGCAGAGAGACCATCTTTCAGCAGGGGTGGGTTGGGAGGGCCGTGTGCTGTCCCAGTGAGAGCTTTTGAGCTGGACATGCAGGGAAGCTGACTCCAGCTCTGCCACCCGACTCTGCGGCCCTAGGGTTGCACTGCGCACCCACACCTGCTGGGGTGATGGAAGCATGAAAGAAGGTGACATCTGGGACTTCCCTGGCAGTGCAGTGACTAAGACTCTGCGATTGCAATGCAGGGGGGTCAGGGTTTGACCCCCAGTCAGGGAACTAGATCCCACTTGCTGCAACTAAGACTGTGCTTGCTTCAACTAAAGATCCTATGTGTCGTAACAAAGATCCGGCAGCCACCACGTAAAGAAACATTTTTTTTTTTTTTTTAAAGATGACATCTGCAAAGAGCCTAAGCCCAGACTGACCCAATCAATGCTCACTCAGGGGACAAATGAATGAATGCTTGGCTCAGGAAGTTCAAAAATTCATTATCCCTCCCAGGGAGATTTGAACTTTAAAAACAGAAGATGAAGAGGGCAGTGGTTACTCACAGAAGTGACTTGTGAGTGGGAGCATGATGCCACCTGGCCTTCTAAGACCCTCCAGATCACAGCACATGGATTCCTTGTTTTCCCATGAAAGCTTGGGAGAAGCTTTCAGAGAAAGCTAGAAACACAGAGACATAGAAAATACGCAAGCAGTGGCCTTGGTAATCTTTCTCCCTGCGGTATACACTCCTCGGGGGTGAGGGTGCGTCTTGTTCCTGGCTGGTCCCCAACATCCAGCCCTGCGTTTGGCCTGGAGAAAAGTCTAGGGACACATATCAATTCAATGAATGAAAGGACCGGAACCCTGACTGCCTCGCAGGTGAAGTCTATGGAGAACACACGGCACAGAGCAGCCGTCCCTTGTCTTACAGAGGTGGAAGGGAAGAAGGCAGACTGGTGGCACAGCCCTGAGCCTGAAAGGTGAGATGCCCTCTCCTGGACGCCTAGCAGAGTGCCAGGACGCCACGCCACGCCGAGGGAGCGGCCTCGGCCACAGGCTCCTCTGGGACCTCCCCTCACCCGACTCTCCCGCCAGCAGCACTCTGCCCACACTGTGAGCTTCTGCAAAAGCAGGGGCCGCGTGGTTCCCTGTCCCTCCCCTCCGATGCCATCTGCGTGCCGTGCCCAGACTTGGTGTTGCATAAACGGATAAGTGAGGCCATGAGGGAATATGGCATCGTCTCCTCCCTCAGTGGAAATATCTACGCTGGGGCTCAGAGGCAAGGTGCCTGCAGGAAGGCAGGTGGGCTGGTGAGCTGGGGACCTCCCCTGTCAGGACAGGCCTGCCCCTGCCCCTGCCCCTGCGTGCCCAGCCCCCACAGAATCAGGCGCAACAGCCGGCCGGGCCGCGATGCGCCCTCCCTCCAGAGGGGCTAGAAGGGGCGCCCCCTGAGAGTTACGTCCTCCCAGGACCTGTCAACATGGTCTTATGCGGAAAAAGGGTGTTTAGGGATGTAACTAAGGTAAAAACCTGAGATGAAATCAGATTGGATTTAGAGTGGGCCTGAAGTCCAGTTACAGGTGGCCTTAGAGGAAACGGTCGGAGGGCATCTGAGACACACACGCACAGGAGGACCATGTGAAGACAGAGGCGGAGGCTGGAGTGACCCAGCCATACGCCAAGAACCACCTAGAACCACCAGAGTTTGAAAGACAAACAAGAATTCTACCCTGGAACCATCAGAGGGAGCGTAGACCTGCCAATATTTTGATTTCAGACTTTGACCTTCAGAACTGTGAGAGAATAAATTGCTCTCATTTAAAAGCACCCAGTTAGGACTTCCCTGGTGGTCCAGTGGCTAAGAGTCTACATTCCCTATGCAGGGGGCCCAGGTTCAATCCCTGGTCAGGGAACTAGACCCCACATGCCACAACAAAGATCAAAGATCCTGGGAGCTGCAATTAAGATGCAGTGCAGTCAAATAAATATTTTAAAAAATAGATAAACCAACCATCCAGTTTGGAGTAAATTTCCAAGGCAGCCCTAGAAAACTAATAGACCACCCAACCCCAAAGACAACAAAATAAAAAGGATAGTTCAGTCTTGGTAAGCTTATCCAGAATCTTGGAATGAGAAAACCGAGAAAGATGCGGGTCTAACTTCAGCAAACGTGCAAGCTTTGTGCTTTAGAGTTTTGATCTGTCTATGGGGGTTGCATTATAACCTTTGCCATCTTTTAGGGCCTTTATAGATCTTAAGTATACGATGTCCCTGGAAATGGGGGTGTCATGTCCCTGGGAATGGGTGTGCGCAGAGGGAAGTTAAGAAAGAGGAAAGAAGAGGAGAGGATAGAGAGGGAAGGAGAAAAAGAGCAGAGGGGAGAGTAGGAAAGCACCACCTGATGGGACCGGAAAGCTTGGGTGTGTGGCTAGTTAAAGAAGACATCAGAGGAGAAGGGCTGGGGTATTGTCTGAGTCCAGCCAGAGCTGGCAGGAGGGGAGCTGGGCTGCATGAGAAGCAGGGCTGGTTAACACGTAAGTTAGCCTGTCAGGTGGAAGAAAGAGCCTCGCCATCTCCTGGGGCCACCGGGGGCGAGGTGGAGTAGAGGAGCTGCCAGTCACAGGGCCCGGATTCTGTCTGGGAACCCGGGTCTCTGCGCAGAGCCTCCCCTCCCCCACATGACAGGCGGGCTGCCGGCCTGTCAAGAGCAGAGCTGATGGGAGTGACACCGGCCGCGGGAGGCAGTGGCCCGAGAAGTAGGCTTGCTGCAGGAGGACAAGGTGGTGAGACCTGTCACAGACCCAGAGTGGACAGGGCAGGAAGGAGATAATGACGGTGATTTAGAGCCCTCTGGGCCGAATCACAGTGCGATCCGGGTTGTCTCAGGGGAGGTGTGTGATGGCAGGCCAAGGGGGTGCCGGGTGCCTCCCAGGCCATGCAGGTGGAAACCTGGAGGCTGGGAGACAGCTGGGCTCCTGGGGGAAAGGAGGAGCAGGCTGTCTCAGGTGCTCTGTGATCCCTGCAGGAAACTGTCCTCATGAAAATATAATCGACTATGGAGAAACCTTCCCATTGGGAAGGAAATGCAATTTAAAATGTACCCTGAGCCACAGCAGGGAACAAGCACGGCTCAGTGAATAAAAGCGGGGACTACACAGCTAGGCAGAACTGAATTTAACGTCTTACTTGTGTGTGGCCTTGAGCAAGCGAATGTACCACTCTGGGCCTCAGTTTGACACGTGTGTCCCTGGGCCTCGGTTTTTCCATCCGGAAATGGCAATAAGATCAGTACCTACCTCACAGAACTGACATGGAGATTTAAAGGAGAAAGGATTAACTCAGAACCCGGCACCTGGCCAGTGCTTAGTAAGTGGTGGGTTTAGCACAATTGCTTTTGTCTTTTATCTTTGCGGTGGTTGTTAACAGCCCAGGAAGAGCTCTCATGCTTACTAGGTATGACCAGGACAAGTCTGCTCTGTCAAGCCTTAGTTTCCTCATCTGTAAAGGGGGATAATAATTCTGACTTTACATGGTTATAACGACTACATGACGATTACACGGTATTATGGGTCTTAGGACTATGCAAGAGAGAAATATAATAAATGCTGATTCTTTCCTCTTTGCACAAGGCTGCCCTGCCTCTGGGGGAGGAAGTGTGAGGCGGGAAAAGAAAGTTCGGAGCCTGAGACACAAAGGTGGCTGGACGCCATCCCGCAGGAGGGAACGGCATTGGCTCACTTTGGACACACCCCCGGAGTTTGGGGCCAATGGCAGGGTCGGCTCGCCGCCCATCCCCTTCCAGTTTCTTCCCAGCTTCCGGGTTGCACCAAGACCCCAGAGGCCTGCGCCCGAGGGCTTTACTCAGAAAGGAGGAGGGCTGCCCTCCTGAACCCCGGTCCCAGGACGGCACTCACCAGCTCCATGCACCGCCGGCTGGCCTCGGCCTCCCGCTGCACCAGCTCTTCCATGTCTGCCTTAAGCTCCTCCAGGCGCCGCTGGTAGTACTGGCTGTTCTCCCGCTGCTGGGACTCGGCCGCGGCGGCCTGCGAGAGCTCCTCGCCCATCTTGATCAGGCTGTCCCGAAGCCGGATCACCAGCACCTGCAGCCCGGGAAGAGAGCACACGCCCAGCCTGGAGTTAGAGGTCTGGGGCCCGACACCGGGGGGCTCCAGGAACAGAAACCCTCTGCTGAGTTTCTGTGCGTTTTAATGAAGTAACTACGGTAATAACCCTGATTTCTGGTACAAAAATGATGGTAACGCAGAAAATGAGAGGTGTTACTCTGGAAGGCAGCGTACATAGTGACTGACGCTGAATTCACGTTCTGGGTTCAAATCCTACCTCTACCTATCTTCCCGGCTATGTGACCCTGGGCAGGTAATTAACTTTCGGAGAGGCAGAGATGCCTGTACCTATGTCTCAGGGATACTGTGAGAGTTGAACACATTAAGTTATACAGAAGGCTTGGCTCAGTACCCAGCACATCGGTAACATGTGCTGGGTAAGGGCTGGGAATTAATATTTATAGCAGCCTTCATTCAGCTCAAGGTTTGGAAGGTGGAGGGGTGCCATGGAGAAGACATCAGGCAGGGAGGAGAGGGAGAGGTGGGTCCAAACCCCTTCCCCAAGGTGGGTTCCTGTTTCCCGATTTGTAAAACAAGGGGGTTTGAGCAAGTCATCTCCCATGAGCCTCAGCTCTCATATTTTATGGCATTTTTCTTTGTGTGTGTGTGTGTAAAAGCCAGAAGGACACAATGAAACTATGAGGAGAGAGAAAAGAGCTGTGGGCATCACTGAAAACCTTAACCCAATGGCAGGGGCTGCAGAATTCATGGCCAACAAGTCTGGAACCAATCGATTCTGATGGGCAAATACTCGAGTGTTGACATAAAATGGAGCCCACATGAAGATTTTAGGTCCCTGTTAAGGATTCTGAGCCCCTTTCCAAATCAGAGACTGAATGATGGTCTGAAAGAAAAGCTTCACAACTCGTTTCCTCTTTTCCCATTCAACTGGAGTTTAGCAACAGTTTCAAAGGGCAACAGGAGGGTCATAAGAAGAATGCCCAAACTGTGTCCCCAAGGTATCCCATCTCCAGGACCTGGGGCTCTGCTAAATTCCAACAGTGATGTCAGAGGAAAGGTGAATCTGGAGACAGAATCTGCCGTTTCAAGTTATTCTGCCATGTTTTTTTCTCTGCTGCTGCTAGAATCAAGCAAAAAATTATATGTGATGCAGCTCAATATTACATATTTAGTCATTTAAAATATCATAAATCAAAGTTCCATGGAGATCTGCAGAGACAATTATGCCCTGAGGGATCCCGTGAGCAATTCCAAGAACAACTGAGGGTCAAGGCAGAGTTTTTCTCTGGTCTTCATCCAGAGCAGCTTTCCTAGAGACGAGATGCCCAACAGAAGGTTGGGAGAAAATGTTTCAGAGTGAGAAGAGTAGCCTTCCATTGGCCAAACACACGGTCACCCTGTGGGTGAGCCAGCTGGCCACCAGGCGATGAGAACACAATGGAGAGAGCAGAACGGAACAAAGGCCAGGAGTCAATCTTCTCTTGTCCCTGATGCTACCTGCTTTATCTTGAATGACTCGACCTTTCTGAGGCCATCTTCTCTTTCTCTCCTACCTGCCCCAGGGGCTGTGATGAACATCAAGTGGAGCAGCTGATGTGGAAGGTTCTGGCAGTGGTGATGGCCTCTGTAAATGTCCCATGCCATTGGTGTAGAGAGCTAACAGTGAAGACAGTCACTGAACCCCACCGCTGCCCATCCAGGTCCTGGAAACGTCCCTGATTCCCTGGCCTGAAAAGACCTCCCTCCTCCAAACCTCACAGACCTCTCTCTTTACAATGGGTGTTTATGTACGTATTTCACCCACAAAGTACGTATCTCCTCCAAAGCGCTGTGCTTCTGGGAAGCAGCATCTGTCTTTCACGTTCCTGAAACAAAGCCTGACACTAGCTACAGAAGAAGTGTCCTGTGCCTGTGTGGATAAGCCGGGGGGGTGAAGATGGGCAGAAGTAGATCAATGGATAAAAAGATGGACAGAGGGATCAAGGTCTAAAGGAGGGAAAAGCACAGAGGAAGCAAAGAAAAAAGAAAAAGGAAGAAGAACAATTGGAAGTGGGAAGATGGATGGACCAATGCTGGTGGATGGATACGGGGAAGGGGATGGAGGAGGTGGACAGGCCAAGTGGATGAGTAGCTGGTGGGACAGGGAGACTGAAGGAAGGAAGGAGGGAGGGAGGGAACTCGGATGGGAGGTGGATGAGTGATACAGATCCAAAGGCATACGAGAGGACAAATGGAGGGTGGGGGGAAGGATGGAGCTGACATGAAAGCCTGCACAGCTCTAGGTCTGAGCAACATTTACACACCAATTAGTACCTCAAATCTCTTGATCTGCACTTTCTGGAACTCTGTCTTGTTCTCCAGGTCACAGATGACTGCCTCCTGCCTGCTGACAATGGCCCGGTCCACAGTGGACTGCTCCAGGTACTCAATGCGCATCTGGGCCACCTGCAGCTGGGGACGCACCCAAGACAACCACTGACCACGTGGCGGCCCAGGCCCTGGGTCGGGGGCCCTGGCCAGCCCCAGCCCTAGGCCCATCCACACCGCTGCTTCTCAGTTCAGGTGCGCATGCAGGAATGGCCAGATCCAGGCTGAGGACCCGCCCTGGACCCCACCCCTTCCTGTGCCTTCAGCTGTCACTCAGGCCTTCAGCCAGTGCCTCTCTTACCCCCTGCTCTTGCCCTGGGGTCTGAGGGCAGCAGAGCTTTCACATCAAGGACACTACTGAGAGTAGGCTTGGGAGCCAAGCACCTCTCCTGGAGTTCCAAACCTGGCTGCCCACTGTCTAGCTGGATGAGTCTGGGAAGGTCAGTGTGCTTCCTTGAGCCTTGTGTGCTCACTCTCGTGTGTGAAGACTGAAGAAGATTAATGTCTGGTACATAATAAGCACCAGCAAATGGCCACTCCTGCTATTATTTTGTTCTGTTTGTGGTCATTCTGTGCCCACAGGTACTGCTGGAGACCAGGTCACTCTGACAGCTGCTCTAAGTGGGCACATGCGTGGGTTCTAGGAGAGCTTTTAGAATTGCATGGATGGTAGCAACTCACTAGGTAATGGGGAATTTAGGCAACTTAGGGGAAATCATGGCTTCAGTGGAAGTTTCACAGAGGGTGGTGATCCTGTCTTGCACTGACCAGCCCTGTTCCTTGGAGCCACTTCTCAGGGGAGAAATCCCGCTCTGAACGTCTGATGGGCCTCGCTGTGTGGGGCATCTATGGGTGTGAACAAGCATGGGCAGTAGTGTGTGTGTCTGTTTGTGTGTCTTTGTGTGTCTATGGGTGTGAACAAGCATGGGCAGTAGTATGTGTGTGTGTCTATGAGTGTGAACAAGCATGGGCAGTAGTGTGTCTGTGTGTGTGTGTCTGTGGGTGTGAACAAGCATGGGCAGTAGTGTGTGTGTGTGTCTATGAGTGTGAACAAGCATGGGCAGTAGTGTGTCTGTGTGTGTGTGTCTGTGGGTGTGAACAAGCATGGGCAGTAGTGTGTGTGTGTGTCTATGGGTGTGAACAAGCATGGGCAGTAGTGTGTCTGTGTGTGTGTGTCTGTGGGTGTGAACAAGCATGGGCAGTAGTGTGTCTGTGTGTGTGTCTTTGTGTGTCTGTGGGTATGAACAAGCATGGGCAGTAGTGTGTGTGTGTGTCTATGGGTGTGAACAAGCATGGGCAGTAGTGTGTGTGTGTGTCTGTGGGTGTGAACAAGCATGGGCAGTAGTGTGTCTGTGTGTGTGTGTCTATGGGTGTGAAAATCATGGACAGCAGTGTGTGTGTGTGTGTGTGTGTCTGTGGGTGTGAACAAGCATGGGCAATAGTGTGTGTGTGTGTCTATGGATGTGAACAAGCAGGAGCAGTAGTGTGTGTGTGTGTGTGTGTGTGTGTGTCTATGGATGTGAAAAGCATGGGCAGCAGTGTGTGTGTGTGTGTGTGTGTGTCTGTGGATGTGAACAAGCATGGGCAGTAGTGTGTGTATGTGTGTCTATGGATGTGAAAAGCATGGGCAGTAGTGTGTGTGTGTGTGTGTGTCTGTGGATGTGAACAAGCATGGGCAGTAGTGTGTGTGTGTGTCTATGGGTGTGAACAAGCATGGGCAGTAGTGTGTGTGTGTGTCTATGGATGTGAACAAGCAGGAGCAGTACTGTGTGTGTGTGTGTGTGTGTGTCTATGGACGCTGAACAAGCATGGGCAGTAGTGTGTGTGTGTGTGTGTGTCTATGGATGTGAAAAGCATGGGCAGCAGTGTGTGTGTGTGTGTGTGTGTGTCTGTGGATGTGAACAAGCATGGGCAGTAGTGTGTGTATGTGTGTCTATGGATGTGAAAAGCATGGGCAGCAGTGTGTGTGTGTGTGTGTGTGTGTGTGTGTGTCTATGGATGTGAAAAGCATGGGCAATGGTGTGTGTGTGTGTGTGTCTGCTGGGGTTGTCCTCAATTTATCTGCCATGTGACTGAAGTTGAGTGAACAATTGAGCGAATGAATAACAGTTTCCATGGTTCTCCCCCACAACATGGCAGCTGTGAGCACATACTTGTTCTTGAAGCTTGTTCTTCTCCTTCTTGGCTTCCTCCAGCTGCAGCTGCAGTTCCTGGATCTGCCCAATGTCGGCAGCAGACTGGCGAGATGAAAAGTGTCACCTTGAGATCACAGGCTCTGCTGGAAGTCCCTTGTTCCCCCACCCACAGATGTGTGCACATCACAGTGTCTATGACAACAGCTAGTTCTAAAGGGCCTCTCACATCCCCCAGTATCTCATTGAGGGCGGTTCACTCCCACGCCATAGCCCATAGCTTCGGTCAACTGTCCAGCACCTTATCATATGCCCTTGAGAGCCCAGATGGAATGAGATGGCTGCGGCCCTGGGCCAGAATTCGGAGGGAAGAGTACTACTTGAGGTCAGGTTCACTTTCATGCATTGGAGAAGGAAATGGCAGCCACTCCAGTGTTCTTGCCTGGAGAATCCCAGGGACGGCAGAGCCTGGTGGGCTGCCGTCTATGGGGTCGCAGGGTCTATGGGGACGGCAGAGCCTGGTGGGCAGAGTCTATGGGGTCACACAGAGTCGGACACGACTGAAGCGACTTGGCAGCAGCAGCAGCAACTGGGGTTCCAGACGTGGATTCCGGTCATAGCAAGCAGCAGAACCTCTCTGCACCTCAGTGTCCCCATCTGTAAAACTGGCTGGTGGTCTCTGCTGAGACCCTCTACACAGGGTCCGTCTGAAGACTAAATGAGGCAATGGGGAGTACAGGGCCTTAAGAAAGAGCTGAGCCAAATGGCTGAATGTGACTGTCTCCAGAGAGGATCCCAGAGGGGAGGAGGGCTCCTTGCTTTCTATTTTCCACAGGTATTTATTCTTTTACAGTATTTATAATGGGCGTACTAATTTACTGCTTTTGTAGCTAAACAAATAAATGTCCATCTTGAACAAAAGTAAGTGTGAGTCTGATTCCCGCTTACCTTTGTGGTTTATCCTCCAAGGTCCTGAGACCAGAGAGTGGCCCGACTGAGTCCGCGCCCACCCGCCCAAGGCCGCCAACCTTCTTCTGCCCGGGGCCGCTACCTGCGCAATTAGGTCCTTGTGCTTCTGCATGAGGTCGTTCAGATCGTCCTGGTCCTCGTCAATGCGCTTCAGGAGGTCCGCCCGCTCAAACTGCAGCCGGTACAACTGCTCGTCCACCTGCCGGAGCAGGACGAGCACAGGTGAGGTGGGAGGGGGCGGGAGAGGGTCTGCGGGGGTGGGTGGGGGTGATGAACAGCAGGGAGGTTTGCCGTGGGTGTGTCAGGTGAGCGGACATCTACCTGAAAGGGAGGCCACAGCTGTGTCAACGCCCCCTGTGGGTATGTCGTGCGTGTGTGCACTCTAGGCAGGCGTGCAGCTGGCTGGATGAATGCAGCACGCGTGTGTGAATAGATACGTGAGCCCACCCAGAGATCTACTCACATACAGCTTAAGCGTGCATGGTGCATGCATGTGAGTAACCTCAATAATTACGGCTACACTTAGATGTGTATTTTACCTACAAGGGCCTTTATTTGGAGGTGCGTCTTTGTATGCAAGTGTGCACATCCATCCCTGTACACGTGTGTGTGTCAGTGTTTGTGGGCAGGTCTCCCTTATTCTAGCACCAACCAAACTGGGGACAAAAGGGCCAGAGAGAAGCTTTTGCTGATAAACCTCTAGCTCCACCTAAACCTTACGAGTAAGCCGACCCTGTCCACCCAGAGACGGCATACAGAGAGCACGCCCAGCCTTCACCAGCATGATAGACCTGTGATGTATGTTCATTTGTCCCTGTTCAGCGCTGAGCTCCCAGACGGCTGAGGCCCTTTCAGGAGTGAGGCCAAACAGGCTGCGCCTGGAAGACTGGACCTGAAGAAGGAGCCTGGCCACAGTGGCCACGTGCCCTCCTGGGGTGGTAGCGCACAGTGGGTCTGCCACAGGTGCACGGTGCGGGCTCGAAACAGAGAGCTGTGCTCCCACTTCCGGTCCCGGTGCTGTGCGAACGACAGGCTCGGACTGGAGGCATCCCCCGGGGCTGAGCACCCCGGGTCCCCAGAGGGCGCCCTGCCTCCCTTCACATGGTTGACCCTCAGACGCGCCCCGACGCCTCGCTCACGCTCAGCTCGGGGCAGGCTGCCTCTGCTTGCAGAGCGCCGAGCACTCAGTGGGTCTGCAAGGGCCGTGCAGACCTCCGGTAGGTAAGGGTGTACCCCAGCCCCTCCCGCGGCGCCGCGGCAGCCCCGCCCCCCGAGGCACAGGTACCAGGCTCTTGCTGCGGGTCATACTCTCCAGCTCGCTGTGCATGTTCTCCAGGTCCGCCGTCAGCGCCTTCTGGGTCTTCAAGGCGTCTTCACACTTCGCTTCACTCTGCTCCAGCTGGACCCGACAGGAGCGGGAGAGGGGAGGGGAGAGGTCTCAGGACGTGGCCCCCTTGACCGTCCCTCCCCGCCGGCCTGGCCCCGCCCCTCGCAGGAGGGCAAGTGCAGGCGACTCTCCCATCTTCACGGCTCTTCATCAACCCACAGACGGGGCAGCAGAACTGTCTGCAGCAGAGGCGGCCAGGTTCCAAGCCCACTCAACACTGAACAAGCCCTGCCCCACAACGTAAGGCCAGGCCACCCCCGGTTTAGTGCCGGGGGTGAGCCCCCATCCATTCAGCAGGTATTTGCTGCCACCCACTCGGCACTTGGCACATACAGAACACTCATGGTGGCCCCTGCCCTCCCACGGGGGAGACAGGAAGGGACAGGTAATGACAGCCCCTCTGAGGGTACAAGGCAGAGGAGGGCATGAGGACCCTGGAACACAGGATGGGCCGGGAAGGCTTCCTAGAGGAGGTGCTCATAGTTCGTTCAGTGGGGACTTGCCAGGTAGGGGTTTTTAATCAGAACTGTGAACCCGCTCTTAAATGGTATGCAAAACAGTCTGTGTGTGAGCACCTCCGGTACATGACTTCACTAGATTCCTGAAGGTTAAGAGCCACTGACTTAAAGTTTCTCTTTCTCGACCTTTCTTTCCTCTTCCTTCCGTCCACTTGCACACAGCAGGCCCCCTATCCTAGCACAGTGGAGCCATGGGGGTGGGCACGAGGACCTGTGTGGCCCCAGAGGACAAACATTTCCCACTGGAGAAACCACATTCGTGCACAAACCCTAAGTCTGCGATTGAGCATCCACCGGGTTTCTCAACCCTAGAAATCTAGAATCTCTGAGCAGAAAACTGCCTTATAAATCACGGAAGGCGAGCACTTAAGGTTCAGAGAGGGCTGGCGCCTTGTTTGAAGTCACACAGCTGCAAGGCGCAAAGACACCACTTGAATCGTCCAGACCAGCTTGCCTTCTCAACTGCCAGGCCACGGTCCCTCCAAAATAGTAAATGACTTTAAGGTTGGTGCCAACAGATAGGGGGAGAAAAAAGCAAGCTAGACTCCTACTGAAATGTCATGCACACAGTCGGATCCCTGAGGCCACCCAGCAAAGGGGCCCCATTGATCATTGTAAGGAAAATGGGGGAGCCAGGGCAGAGGATGCCCCCAGGACAGCTGACCAAGGGTGTCTCTGTGGGGAAGGGCCGCCTGGGACCACTTTCATCTTCCTCAGCTCATCCAGGAGCTCGGCCCGACACTAGAGCTGGGGAGCAGGCAGGCCGCCTTTGTTCCAGTATCACCTGTCAGTCCTCTGGGCAGACCTGGGAGGTGTGTGCTGCCAATACCCCCAGCGCACAGGCGGGAAAACCAAGGCCCCAGCCTCCTCCCGCAGCTTCCTGGCACGGTGCCTCTAATCCCAGCCCCATGCCCTGCCAGCAGCCACAGCCCCCCAAAGCTCCATCCTCAAGGCTGTAAGGAAAGCGTGTTTCTGCAGCAGGGCCCCGTGCTGGGCTGGGTGGGGAGGGCTCGGTGGCCCATTTCCCTCAGCGACTGGGAGGGACTGAGACACACTGAGAAAAATGATGTGGAGCAGGGGAGGTAATTGGCAATGTTAGAGCATAATCGACAGAGGAAATGAGAAGTCAGGCATGGGCTCATCTTCCCCGCAGGTGACTCTGGGGCCTCTGGGAAGGCAGGGTAGGGGCTGGGGGGGTGGGGAGTGGAGGGCTCCTCCTCAGGCTTGCAGGGCAAAGCCAGTCCTCAATTCCGGCACAAGTCAGAGGCCTCATTAAGGAGAGGCACTTAATGCAACTAACACCTAAAACATACAAAGGAGATAGCCAGGTGGAGCTTTCGGTGAGAAGGTTCCCTGAATGGAGGCAACAGGAAGTGCAAAGGTACTGAGGCAGGAACAGTAAGTAGCTTGGTGCTGCAGAACAGAAAGACAGCCAGTATGGCTGGTCATACCAACAAAGGTCCATCTAGTCAAAGCTATGGTTTTTCCAGTAGTCAGGTATGGATGTGCGAGTTGGACTATATAAAGAAAGCTGAGTGCCAAAGAATTGATATTTTGAACTGTAGTGTTGGAGAAGACCCTTGAGAGTCCCTTGGACTGCAAGGAGATCCAACCAGTCCATCCTAAAGGAAATCAGTCCTAAATATTCATTGGAAGGAAGAACTGATGCTAAAGCTGGAACTCCAATACTTTGGCCACCTGATGCGAAGAACCGACTCACTGGAAAAGACCCTGATGCTGGGAAAGATTGAAGGCGGGAGGGGATGACAGAGGATGAGATGGTTGGATGGCATCATCAACGTGATGGACATGAATTTGAGTAAACGGGAGTTGGTGATGGACAGGGAAGCCTGGCGTGCTGCAGTCCATGGGGTTGCAAAGTCAGACATGACTAAGCAACTGAACTGAACTGAACTGATGGCTGGTCAGCCTCACAGGGAGGGCCAGGAGGTGGCGATGCTGAGGAAGTAGGTGGGAGTCACAGCAGTGAACCAGGGTGCCAAGCTCAGGTTTGCTTCAGTCTGCAGGAAAACCACACTCTAAGGAGGAGCGCGGCATGATCTCCCTATGGCTGCCATGGGAGGATGCACTTTTGTGAACAAGATTAGCAACAGGGCAGCCAGAGAGGATGCTGCCGTGGTCCTTCAGGAAGGGGGGGTGGTGGAGTGCTTCAATCAGAGAGGAAGTGGGGAGAAATGGAAGGGTCTACACAGGGCAGTGTGCAAGGAACAAAAGAAAAGGCAGGAGCAGATGGGCCAGCATGGGAGATGATGTCAGATAACTAGCAGTGGAAGGAGGCGTCCCGCGGGGCCCTGCCAGGCCGAGTCGCTCGGCCCAGGGCCAGGAGGCAAGGGAGAGTCATCGTAAGTAGAGCCCACAGACGACGCAGTTCCCATCTGCTGAGCCCCGCCTTTGGCTGAAGGAGGGTTTCATCAACATGATGCTGCTGGTCCTCAGAGCCCCCAGAGAAGAAAGGCTGTATTTTCTGTCCCCTGGTGGCTCAGCGATAAAGAATCTGCCTGCCAATGCAGGAGCCACAGGTTTGATCCCTGGGTAGGGAAGATCTCCTGGGGAAGGAAATGGCAACCCACTCCAGTGTTCTTGCCTGGGAGATCCCATGGACAGAGGAGCCTGGCAGGCTACAATCCATGGGGTCACAAAGAGACAAAAGTCATCCACTGAGCATGCACGCATATCTGACATGCTCCTTCCTTTCCCCAGGCTCCCTGGAGCAAGCAGGGCCAAGAGACAGCTCATCCCCAGGCAGAGAGGAGCAGAGATGGCATGCAGCCAGCACATGGGGCTGCGGGCGTTGGTCTCAGCTCCCAGTGGGTTGGAGAGAGGATTATCTTGGTCCTGATGGTTCAGGCATCAATGGCCACACCTGTTACTGTTGCTTGGGGACCATGTCCAGTGCATGGCCTCTATCTGCCTGGCTTCTCAACAGCCCCACGAGGGCCCTAGGAGAAAAGGTGCTGCTGTGAGGACCATCTGACCTTGGAGGAAACAGGTTCACGGAGGCAAAGTGACTTGCTCCCAGGCACACGGCCTGCAGCAGGGAAACCTGGTTGGTCCAACCCCAGAGCCCAAGGCCTTAACCACTGTACTCTGCCGCCCCTCATGGAGAGCCACACTCTGGAAAGAGCAGGATGGATTAAAATAGAGAGAGAACCCCAGCTGCAGAGAATACAGCCCAGAGGCTTGCCGTGACCACGGAGGCCACTTGGCCGTGTCACCGTGACCTGAGCCAGGCAGGGCTGCAGAATGCCAGGAGACAAATCAGGGAGAACTGACAGAAGTTGGATTCTGAGTCCACTGAGGAGACCCATCAAAACCAGAGCCTTCCTGGGAGGAGAGCGTTCACACCAAAGGGAAGCGGCAGGCCATGCTGGCACCTCTAAGTGCCAGGTGCACCGTGTGTGGGGTCAGACCTGGAGCATCTGCCTTTCGAGCCAGTCACTGAACTCACCATTCCTCAGTTTCCTCATCTATAGGATGGGGTTGGTCATATCGCATGACCCGTGCAGAATAAATCAGTGAAAACCAGAGCACGCTTAGCACAGCTCCTGGTGCTGAGAAAATGCCAAAACAGGATTGGCGGAGATTGCTGTTGTCTCTTTCATCACTGGGCTTCCCTGATAGCTCAGTTGGTAAGAAATCTGCCTGCAATGCAGGAGACCCCCGTTCAATTCCTGGTTAAGGAAGATTCGCTGGAGAAGGGATAGGCTACCCACTCCAGTATTGGACTTCCCTGGTGGCTCAGCCGGTAAAGAATCAGCCTACAATGTGGGAGACCTGGGTTCAATCCCTGGTTGAGAAGATCCCCTGGAGAAGCGAAAGGCTACCCAATTCCAGTATTCTGGCCTGGAGAATTCCATGGACTGTATAGTCCATGGGGTCGCAAAGAGTTGGATACGACTGAGCGAGTTTCACTTTCATCACTTACTACCCTGAGAAGTGAGGACTTTCCAACCCCATTATAGAGGTGAAGAGAATGCCAGAGGCCAAGCTGTCGGTCATGGGGCCAGGGTGAGGCAGGGCCCAGACCACAATCCCAGGGAAGGGTTTTAGGCTTCCAGGCAGACTGGGATGGCTGGAGGGAGGGTGCTGACCCCAGAGGCAAGCAAGTCAAGCAGGCCCAGGTTTCATCAGGTCTGGTCGGGCAACACCGGAAATCCCCTAGCTCATGGACTCCCCCAGGCAGGCTCGGGGATGCTGCTGACGAGGTGTGTTAATGCCGAGATTTAAAAATTTCAATTTATTACACTTTAGGGAGCAGGAAGAAATACAGGGCCATCTCGGGCTGATTTTCCATTATGGATGACGTGGCGGAAGAATAACTCACTGCACGTTATTTCCATATTGAGGCTGCGTGACTGACGTTTTTATGAAGTCGGGAGGAAGTTGCGGCAGGGCTGAGATCAGCTCCCTCCCGCTCGTGCCCCGGGCCGCCACCGCTCTGAAGGTGTCTTCCCCGGGGGAGGTTCGGGTGGAGCAGTCAGAGGGCAGCGGCTCCCCCGGAAGGTTCCCGGAGTCCCACCGGCAGCCCCACAGCCGCGGTGGCAACGAGCGTCCCGGGGGCAGCTGCCAGCACACCCCGTCAGCTCCAAGTCACCACCCGTCCCCATGGACGAGCCCTCCCGGGTTCCAGGCAGGACCCAGCCTCACATGGTGGGGAGGCCTGGGGGAGAAAAGGCCCCCAGGATTTCCACCCCCTCTAGACCCTGGGTGGGAGCAGGACCCACAGCAGGCTGTCAGCGAAACAACCTATTGATTGATCTTCAAATTGATCTTCCAAAACAACCAATTGATCTTCCTACAAGTTCACATTTTCTCTCCTTTCAAATCTTGTTTCTTGCAACATCAATACAATAATGTGCAAAGTACATGGGTACAAAGCACCAAAATGCCTGTAACGGCCAGAAGCTCCTCTCTCCCTCGCATAGTCCAGTCACCCCGTCATCCACTCGTGGGATCAGCCACCCGTCCCCAGCACCTGCACAAGGGCGGGCGTCAGTTCCTCCCCTGCCGCTGAGCCAGGGGCCCTGGACCAGTGGACCCCGTGTGCGGGAATGCAGGCCTCGGCCCTGGCCTGGGTGGGCACGGCGAGGTGCTGACTCCTGGACAGCGTGGGAGGACACTGGAGGCCCTGGAGGCCTGAGCTCTCGGGGCGAGAGGGGACGAGTGGCAGCCAGCGTGGGAGCGCCATAGCGGCCCGCGGGGCTGCCGAGCACGTGGGGAAGGTGTCTGAGCCCCTGCTCTGTGCCAGGCGTGGCTCCACGTTCAGTCCCTCCGCCCCGAGGACAACACGCTCGGCTCAGGTCAGCCGCCATTCTCACTGCTGTTCCTGGGGAACGTGACAGATAGGGGGTGAAGCGACTTAGCTTGGGTCATCCTGGCACTAGGTGGCGGCCTGGACACCAGGCTCCCAGGGGCTCAGACGCCTCCCCCATGTGCTTGGCAACCCCCAGGCGCCTGCAGCACTTCCATACTGGATGCGGCTCATCTGCTCTCACGCCCAAGCCGCTGGTTAACTGCACTCCTCTGTAACAGCGGTCCCCACCACACAGGCTCCGGAACGGGAATCTGGCGATGTGACTGCACACGCCTACTCTCTTTTCTTTGGATAACAGCACCCCCACCTTCTCTGCAAAGAATGTCCATCCCTCAGATGTCTGCAGTGGGGCTGACACCCCTCCCTCGAGCACAGAGGAGATGCTTATGACTCAGGAGATGCTCATGACACAGTTAGAGCACCGCCTTCGGTTGGCCTCTGGGTTGGTCGTGGGACAATAGCAAGACTGACACCGGGATTCCGGCTGTGACTACGGACACGAGATTGGCTTTTTCTGATACAGGATGTAAGCCTGGAGTGTCCGTCCTGCCGCCCAAAAGGAAGAGAGTGCCTAAGGATACGAGGTGACGTCAAGGTGCTGAGGCACGAGATGCGTTCTTGATGTCATGATTGGAGCACCTAGATCTAGCCAAGCCTGAAGGCAGTCGTAGCCTCAGAACCTTTCAGATATTTTAGCCAATCACGTCCCTTTTTCTGCTTAATGAACTGTGAGCTGTGCTGTTGTTCCCTGGAACCCAGATAGAGGGTAAATGAGAGAGTCGGAAGAGCTGATACATACAGAGAGTCAGTCACAGAGTAAACATCTGGAATCGGGGTGAGAGTGTTTGCTGCTGCGCCCCAAGTTAGATCCAAGTAGCTCCCTCCAAAACCCTGTGACAGTGTAACAGCCCCGTATTTACTATTCTGTGAGTACATCCCTCCTCATAGGGGGATAAACACTGACATTCCCCTTCCCTGTTGTTAAGTGGGGAGATGAAGACAGGATGAGATTTCTTCGACACTGACCACATCAGGCACCGTGCGGGCCTTGAGGTTTATCACGACTGTAGCCCACCACAGCCATGCAGGGGAGGAATCAGCCTGGGCAGGAGAGTGACTTGCCCAAGGTCAGAGTCAAGTCCATGAGACTCTCAACCCAAGCTGAAGGAGAAAGAAACCCACGCTGTTTGTGGGCCACCACCAGCCCCCTCTGCACACAGCCTTTCTCTGCTGCTGAGTCTGTCTCGGGCATCCTCTCGCCAACACCCACCCCTCTCATTCAGTGGGAGGGAGGGAGGGCGATTGAGATTCCCAGCACACAGACATCAGCTACAAACCGATGAATAGCATTGCTTTCCCGTGCGACGCCATCTGCCCGCTCTAAATACCCGAGGTAAAATGTTTGCTCTGGACTTATTAAGCTACGAGACAAGTTGGCTCGACACACAGAATGAGCTGGGGAAAGAGGAAAAATTCTGATATTTCAGCAGAGTGGTCAGAACCTGGATTTCTGTCTGGGTCTGGCTGAACAACTCAGAGGATTTAAAAATACCGCAGAGCAAATGCCACGGGAAGTGTTCTAAGAAATGGTGGCTTTGGCGGGCTAATCTCAACACACCCCGGCCCGCGACGTCCCAGCAGCACGCCCAGAAGAGTTACCCTTTAGTAGGAAGCTTTTCCCTGGAGGCTGTCACCAACATTTCAAACTACAGACAGCCCTGATAGAGAACAAATTTATTAAATGCAAACATACTAAAAATATCAGGTCAGGTCCACCAATGGTCTGTCCAGCTCAGAAGCTGGATGACAGCAGCCTTGAGGGAAATTTTCTAAGACCGTATGGTGGCTCCTCTCTGTGTCCTTGATCTCCAATCACTTGGGCATATTCTAAACGTTCTATGACTTTCCTTACACTGTGCTAGAGGACCATCACTTATGGACGCACTGAAATGCTCTCTGAGGATTTACTGTTTCTACCATCCTCATCTCAGAGTAGTAACAATCATCATGACAAGCAGTGCAGTGATAGCATCTGCTCTCTGTGAATGCTGACCATGTGTCTGTTAATTTGCAACACGTACTGACTCTTGTCTTCATTTTACAGATGAGGAGACTGAGGTTCAGAAAGCCTCTGATATTCTAGTTAACTTGTCAAGGTCACACAGCTATTACATGATGACTGGAGCCAGGAAGTGAACCGAGGTCGCTTTTAAATGCACAGCTTTTCCTTGTAAGCCCTGTGGCATGTGCTTACCACCTGCTGAGTAAATCAGGTCTCCTTTTACTTGTTTTAAGTCTGTTTCTTTGAGAGTTTAGGAGTCCTTTCTAATTTTGTATTACAGGACCAAAGGATGGCACAGGTCCCACATGACTGAACAGACTTCAAGAATTTCCTTCCTGACTTCCCTCTGGGACGATGGATTTGTAACACATTCCAAAGAGAGAGAGAAAAAAAATACAAACTTGAAAAAGCAGGATAAAATACCCAAAAATGACCTCCCTGCCCCCATCCATTCATGCCCCCCTTTTTGTGATATTCCAGCTCCCCAGTGCTCCCCTAAATAGCACAGCATCTGAGCATCTCCCTGTCTGTCTTCCCACTGGACAGGGGCTCCGAAGGGTCACTGGGCCTTGCTCACCTCTGGGGCCCCAGGCAGTAGGGACTCCACACCCATGTGCCGAGGGAGTGAGGCTTTGAGCCGAGCTCTGCACATCGCTGAATCAGTCCTCATCAGCGGGGCTGCTGTCTGCCCCCTGAGCTGCCCACTGCCCCATGTGGCTCACAGGAGCCCCGGACGCCCCCTCCCAAGACCACCCACTGCCCGGCCATTCACAATGGCTCTATGTCTAGATAACTTACATGCCCATCAACAGCAAAGGGGCTAAATCGTGAGGCAGCTAGAAACCAGAGCAGCAGCATCAGCAAGTCTCTTCTGCATCAGTGGACCAAGGACAGTGAGACAGGCTCGAGGGGGTGCAGAATGGGAACAGGTGGAGGGTGGGAATGCAGGTCAGGAGCCACAGGAGCAGATGACGAACCGAGAAATGACTCTTAAATCAGCATCTGGCTCTTCCGTCTCTCCCTTAAACCTGTGGGAACCTTCTGAGAACAAAAGGTCTTAAGGGGAGCCCAGAGGGCCCTTTTATCTTCCCTAGAATTACTTAGGACTTGAAGCTCTGGCTCCAGGGTGACCAGCTCATCCCTGTCTGCCTGGAACTTTTTGGTTTTAAGATCAGAAGTCTCATGTCCCAGGAACACCCTCAGACCCACACAAATCCAAGCGGCTCAGATGAAAAACACACGGCTTCCAATTCTAGGTCACCCAGGTGGACGAAGCTTCTACCACACAATTGGCTTGAACTCTCCCAAAATTCTAGTGTCATAAAATACAAAGACAGAGGCTCTATGGACAGTGTCACAAGACTGAACGCAACTGTGACGCATTCTAGGCTGGGTCCTGAACAGGGAGAAAAATGGCTACAAAGAATGTGAGCAAAACAACAGGCAAAATCAGAATAGTCCACAGATAGTATAAGGGGTCAGCAAAGTTTTCCTTCAAGTGCAAGCTGGAAAGTATTTTAGGCTCTGTAGGTCTAGAGGCAAAATGAAAGGGTAAATGCAGGTACTTATCTAACTTTAAATGTGGCCATTTAAAAA
Organism: Muntiacus reevesi; assembly: GCF_963930625.1. Lineage (NCBI taxonomy): Eukaryota > Metazoa > Chordata > Mammalia > Artiodactyla > Cervidae > Muntiacus > Muntiacus reevesi. The sequence continues at coordinate 7,968,065 of NC_089261.1, forward strand.
CAAAACCTCTCTCAGCTTTCAGGCTGTAATAAAAAAACAAAGCAAAGTAAAACAAAACAAAAAATCAGGCAGCGTGGGCTGGATTTGGCCTGTGAGCCTCAGTTCTCTGACCCCGGGGTTAGAATGTCCATGCTAAAATTTCCAATTTTGCTAAGGGTAAAGGGATCTCATGTCTGTAACTTGTTTTCAAATAATTCAGAGGATGTAATTTAGTGAGAAAATGATACAGCGAATGTGGCAAAAAGTTAAAAATTGAGGAATCTAGGTGAAGGATTTAAAGGAATCCTTTGAACTATCTTTATAATTTTTTGGTACATTTGAAATTCTTTCAAGATACATTATTTAAAGTACATCCTAGGGACCTTGCTGGTGGTCCAGTGGTTAAGACTACAGGCTTCCAAGGCGGGGGACCCAGGTTTGATCTCTGGCCGGGGAGCCGAGAGCCCATGTGCTGTGCGGCATGGCCAGTACACAAATGATACATAAAGAAAGAAGTAAAATATATCCCAGTTGCCCCCCAGACTCTGCGACTTTGGGTGGGATTCTCATATGCTGAGCTTCCTCCTACAGAGACAGGACTACTGAATGCTGACTGCCTCCTGTGGGAACCCCGCCACGCTGTGAGGCCTTGCTCATGCACAGAGCTCTGCGTCTGAGGACAGGCCCCTCCACTCGAGGGACTCTACACTGAGGTGGGCTGGGGGCACAGAGTTAGGTCATGACCTCTAAGCGCTTGGCCCCAGGACTGCCTGAGTGTAAACCATGGATGTTTGCCATCGGTGTCGTTCCCATGGTAATGATGGCCCCAGGGGGTGGCCAGGCTCTCTGAGGGGCTGGCCCTTCACAGCTGAGCGGTTCATCTATGCTTTGAGGGATAAGCATAGATGACATTCCCTGTCTGCCATGAAACCAGCCTCTTCCCACTTCATCACAGCCTTGGAAGTGTCAATATTTGTGGGGTGAACAGGTCGCTGATAACCATGTTTTTAACCAATTACAATTTGGTCTTTATCTTTCTCTGACAGGAGGTTATGTTAATATTGAATCAATTCACTCCAACATAATCTTTAAGAAAAGTCTCTTCAAATAAAACATCCAGACCATCTGTTCCATGATTCCGGGCTGGAGAGACGTGGTCCCAAAGTGTTCGCTCACACCAAAGACTCCACTGGGATGATCCTCCGAGAGTCTGTTAGTTATTTCCAGTGTCCTGTGGAAGCCAGGTGATGCCTGGTGACCACCATCCTGGTTAAGGGCACAGCAGATCCTCAGCCTTCTGTGCTCTGGCGGGGGCCACTGGGAGCCCACTGTGTGGAAGACGCAGCAGGCCCAGTGGGCCCACCCGAGGGCTTAGTTGTATGTGGGATCCCCGTGGGATGTGAGATCTTCCCCAGCCAGGGATCAAACCCATGCCCCCTGCATTGGCAGGTGATTCTTTACCACGGGACCACCAGGGAAGTCCTGGACTGTGCATCCTTAAAGGTCAAATTGAGGGAGGTGGATTGTATTCCAAGGGTGATGGGGAGCCACGGACAGATCCCAAATGCAAAGAACCAGGTGGTATTTGTATTTTTAAAAATCTCTCCCCAAAGATCAGGTGGCAGAAAGATTGCTTGCGCAAGACAGGAGGCCAGGAGACTTGAGAGAATGCCGAATGAGACATGCAGGTGGTGTGGGATGAGAAGGGAGCAGGCGGGCAGGGGCTGGGTGCCAGAGCTCTTCAGGGGGTCCAATGGCTGAGACGTGGCGACAGCTTTGTCCTCAGCAGGAAGGGGAAAGACAGCCCCCGGCAGGATTTAAATAAACAACTGAAGAGCTCGGTGCAAACTCTTTTCCGTTTAACCAAAAAAAAAGCAAATGACAGATTTCCTTTTGGGAGGAGGCAAAGGTCAAAGGCATGACTTAAAAAAAAAAAAAAAGGCAGCCACTGCCCGGAGCAGACAGCGTCCTCCACTTCCTCCTCGGAGCCAGGTGCCGGCATCTGCTGCTCACAGATGTTATTTATGCACAGCGATTATCTCAATTATATATCTTGGTGGCTGGGATTGCTTCTGTCTCCAGATTAGTTTGTTTCCAGTGGAAACATTCCCTGGGAATTAATTAGTAATTGCTCCTAAAGAACATGTGTCATTAGACCCGCCCCACTCATTGCCTTGTCTACCTGTTCCACCAGGTCATGTAAAATCCCAGCCCGAATCCAAAGTCTTCCACCAGCCAGCTCAGGGTGGGGGGATGTAGGAGCCAGTGGGCATCCCTACATTTAAAAATCACTGTCTGACAGGTTTCAGTTTAGGGAATTCCTTCCAATCCAGGGTCTAGGGTGCTTTCTCCCAGCCCAGAAGCTGGGAATATCATGACCGTTTTTCTTCAGTAAGAACAAGGAGCCTCTGAAAGGCAGGGTGACTTATTCAGAATCGTACAACTAACTAGTTAAACAGCAGAGGTGGGATTAGAACTCACGCGGTGTGCATCTTCCATGTTTTATCACAGTGTCTTAAGCCTCAAGTGTTAACTGAGACAGCACCAAGTCTTCCAATGGAGGGAAACTGGGTAGAAAGAGGCAATTTTCTCAGGATTCTAGATGGAGGGGCAAGGGGCAGAGGGGCTGCCTGTCCATATGGGAAGAATCCAGTGGCTCTGGGAGATGCTCTAAGGCAGGGGTCCTCAACCTCTGGGGTCTAATGCCTGATGATCTGAGGTGGAGCTGATGTAAAAACAATAGAAATAAAGTGCACGGTAGATATAACGCGTTTGAGTCATCACAAAACCATCCCAGCCTGATCCCTAGAAAAATTACCTTCCACGAAACCAGTCCCTGGTGCCAACAAGGTTGGGGACCGCTACTCCAAGAAGACCTTTCCACTCCTCTGGCTGTGCAGGGCACGCCACACATCACTGCTTCCGCTGGACCTGGAAGCCTGCCGTTTCTCACAAGCACTTCTGACCTCACTCCTGCCTGCTCTGTAGCTCTCTGTCACCTTTGGGATAAGGCCCAAACTCTTTAGCCAGGCTCAGTAAGCCATTCATGGGCTGACTCCAGCCTCAATGAGCGGCATTATCCTCTCCACTCCTACCTCGGGGAGCACGATATACCAGCGATACAATGCACAGCCGAGCATGCTCCATCTCTCCACCTGCTCTGCCCCTGGATGCTCCGGTGCTTCCTCCGGGAACACCCACATGCGCCTTACTCAGTCAGCCGGTCACTTCCATCCTTAAGACAGCTGAAGCCATCAGCTCCCCTCCTATAGCGAAATTAGCTAACCCGCCAACACTTCCTCAGGGGCTTCCCTGGTGGCTCAGTGGTAAAGAACTCCCTGCCAATGCAGGAGATGTGGGTTCGATCCCTGAGTCGGGAAGATCCCTTGGAGTGGGGCATGGCAACCCACTTCTGTATTCTTGCCTGGAGAATCCCATGGACAGTGGACCCTGGTGGGCTACAATCCATGGGGTCGCAGAAGAGTCAGACATGACTTAGGGACTAAACAACAACAACATTTCCCTAGTAAAGATCTTGTCACCCTGCTGGCAACAGTCTCCTCCGAGGCTGGCCTCTCCCTGGCCTGGGGGCCCCTATCCAGAAGGACACTACCTCATCCCCGCCGCCTGCTCTCAAATCATCCTGGAGTGAACCCCGCATAGGACTCACTGAATGGGCACAGTTTGCTCGCTGACAGGTGCTTTCAAACGCATTCCCGCATCTCTGCCCTGAGAGAAAACCTCTTTCTAGGTTACCCGGCGCCAAGGTTAGCGAGCTATAGAGGCTTTGGAGGGTGTTCAAGCTCTTCAGACCTCTCCTGGCGGCACCTCATCACCGCCCCCCCCAACACACGCACATGTGCCCGGGCCACCAGGTGACGACGATGCTCCGATTTAGGAGAAGGGATCACGGGAGTCTTGGCACTACGGTGAAGGTCACAAAACTAGCAAGTGCTGGATCCACGTCCCCTCACTCAATATTTAACAAACTTTAAACTTGGTTGATCTAGGCTCTGTCACACTAATACAATCTCACCATCAGTCTTCTCATCTGCAAAATGGGCCCATGCCATGGAACTTGAAAGGGGGTTTTGAGGGATAAACAAGGTCCATGTTTCCCAAATGGTGGTCCTAAGACCAGCATCGAAATTCCCTCAATGTGACTGCTATAAATGCAGATCCTGGGTCTCAACAAAGGGAAAAAAAGGAGGAGGGGGGGATCTAGAAATCTGGTTTTTAAACAATGCTTGTTATCTGATGTGCAGCCAAGTCTGGGGACTCTGAAATTCCAAGGAAGGTGCTAGAAAAATGTCAACATCATGGTATAGAACTGGCAGCACGAAGACACAGATTGCTGTGTGCCCTTGAGCAAATCACTCAGCCTCTCAGAGCCTGTTTCTAGTTAGTAAAATGGCTCAAAGACAGAAGCTGCCACCTCCCAGGGTTCTGGTGAGGATGATCTAAGTAAATACACTTCTTGCTGCCACCTGCCCCACCAGTCCCATCAGCTTCAAAATTTGCCTCCTTTTGCTGTCTCCATTTACCCCCAGAGACCATTTCCTCCAGCCCAGAGAGGTACACCAGCCTACCAGCACCCACTCAGCCCTCCTCGATCCACTCCCCACACAGAGGCGTGAATCAGACTGTGTCACGCCCCGCTCAGGATGCCCCTACGGCTTCTCATCACCACTGGAATAAAATCCAAACCTTCCAGGGCCCGCAAGTTACGGCCGCTGACTGCTTCTCCTTCTCCCGGGGGAGTCGAGCTGACCCATCCAAGCTAAAGGAGACCCTGCGCAATTCCCTATTCGCTTTATTATTGATGGTAACTCCGCTTGTTTCCTTTACTACCTGAATTAAGGTGCGGGATGTTTCTGTTTCTTTGCATCATTGTTTGCTGTCCTCTTTCCCATGAGACGTCAGTTGCAGGAGGAGAGGGCCGCGCCTATCTTGCTAACCGTAATACACTTAGATCTAGCACATCGCCGGGCACTCGGTGGACGCTGCATAAATACTGAATGAAGGGATGAGTGGAACAGTTCAGCACCACCCCCAGCACTGAAGATGTAGCTAAACGTAGCTCTCTCCTCCCCTTCCCGCCTGTGCTCCCTGCCTCTGTCCCCGGAGCCTTCAGGTAAAGGACAACTCCCGTACTAGGGAGAGGAGAGCCAGCAGTGCCCAATGTCATCACTGCTTTATTTGATTAGCTCTGACTCCGGCATCCGGGACACGTGTGCTGGGAGCCAAAGCAACTGTACCCTGACCTCTGGTCCACGCGATCCTATCCTTATAACGATTTCCATGACAACGGCCACAGAAAGCCAAGGCTGTGAATTCCCTTTGATAGGAGCCGGATGCAGAGACGGGGAAGAAGGACTTGCAGAAGAATGAAGCTCTTTGATTCAGCGCGAGGCGCCTTCATTAAATACCACTATTTTCCAAGAACACACATTTTAACCCTGCAGAGGGAGATTTCTCATGAATACTTAAAAAAAAAGAAAAACAGAAAAGGAGAAGAAACAAAACCACCGCAGTTCCTTTTCAAGAACATTCACCTCTGGGGTGAGGGGGGCTGGATGGCATCAGGAATATTTTGATGGAAGATGGGCTGAACACAGGGCCCCCTGCCAAGGGGGCTGCATGAACCCGAGATGCCTGAGAGATGGCTAAGTGCTCGGACATCCTGCCTGCCTGACAGAGGTGGCTCAGGTCCTCCATCCGCCTGGTCACTCACACAGACAGGAAGAGGCAGGGTGAGGCAAAAGAGCTCCCAGATTCTGCACTTGGACTCATGAGCCCTGGATTTTAATTCCAACCTTGCCACCCTCCTGCTGTGTTACCTTGGGTACACTGCTTCGCACCTCCAGACAGAACCTTCCCATCTGTAAAATGGGCACAGTACCACTTGCCCTCCCCCAGGGATACCACCAGGATCGAGGGAGGACACATTCAAGCACAGGTGATTCTAATGTTCTGCCATAGTTGTGAAGAAAATGACTGACCAACCATCCGGGTTTCTCTGGGACTGAGGGCTTGCCCAGGACATGGGACTTCTAGCGCTAACTTTGAGGACAGTCCACGCCAATCACATCTCCTGAGGTTGTCGGCTCCCTCTTGGCCTTGCCTCCCATCCACCTCCAGTTCTCCTCTGAGGCAGCCAGGGATGGTGGGGTGGAAACCTGGGTTTAAATCCTAACTCTGCAACGTCTAGCTGTGACTCAGTGGGTCACTCCCCCCCTCTGCCACGCTGTCTCCTCGCTTGTGAATGGAGGTGACGATACTCATGTAGGATTTGCATTATCAGTATGAAACTATCTGTTTCATACCCAGCTCTGCTGGTCATCACGCAAGCGCACACGCAGGCAGACACAGACACACACACAGGCACGAAGACATGCTGTACTCGCCATTCCGCCCCAGGGTCCTGATCTGTCCAAGGCCTCAAAACTCATTTGCTTCAGCCACAAAGAAGAGAACAGGCTCCCCAGTCATTTATAAACTCCTGTCCTCATGTATCACATCTGCATGCCCCCCCCCCAGCCCTCCCATGCCCCCCACCTCTCCACAGGTCTGTGAAAGTCAGAGGTCAGGGCTGTGTCCGTGTCCACATCTGGGCAGTGTCCACACTGTCCCCCTGCTGGCTGCAGTACCCTCCCCACCCAGCTCTGAGAGGCCCATGACGCCCACCTGGCTCTGCACCTTCTCCAGCTCCTCCTTGCTGACCGACGTCTTGCCATCCTCCATGGTCCCCAGCAGGAGCTGCACGTCTGACAGCAGCGCGTGAGTCCTCCTGAGGTCCCTCCGAAGACGCTTCTCCACGTCAAAGTCCCGATGGCCGATCTGGAAGCCAAGGGAAGGCTCCTGTGAGCTAAGATGGCAAAGCAGTGGCCAAGGTCCAAGTTGTCTGGAAACAGGCTCCCTGAGTTCAGATCCTGCCTCCACCACTCACTGTGGACCATGGACAAGGCCTTTCTCCTTCCCAAGCCTCAGCCTCCTCGCCTGTGAAACAGGAGTGGCAGGGACCACACAGGGCTGCTGTGGAAATTAGGTGCTTGGTCCAGAGCACGACTCACAGCAAAGGCACAACAGTCTGAGCTGCTGTCATGACTGTTTTCACACCCTGGGATGATCCAAGCCATCCTGGCTCATAATGTGAACCAGAGCATCACCTTGTGAGAGCCACCATGTCAGGAGAGACCCTCTGCTGACAGAAGTCAGGACAGCAGTCCCCCTCCAGGGGCAGAGACTGGGCAATACAGGGGGGGCACTGCTAGCAGTGTTATGAGTGGCGCTAATCTGAGTGCTGGCTTTATGAGTTGATGAAAATTCCATGCTCTATACAGGTGGGGCGAGGTGTGCGTCTGTGTGTGTATATCACACATCAGTAAATGGTGTTAGAAACAGCTGTGCTGCTCTTCAAGGCCTAAACGATGCATTTCTGTCCCTTGAGCCGGTCTCTTTTGCTAGTGTAAAGACAGACCAGGGACTTCCCTGGAGGTCCAGTGGCTAAGACTCCACGTTCCCAATGCAGAGACCCCAGATTTGATCCCTGGTCAGGGAAATAGATCCCACATGCCACGAAGAACACTGCAGACCTGGCACAGCCAAAGAAATAAATAGATATTTAAAAAATAAAAATAAAGTCACACAAATTAAAAGAAAAAAAAAAAAAAGGCCATTTTCTGCAGAGGAACCTTGCCCAGAGGCGAGCACATTCTGTCACCCAGAATCCTATCCTTCAAAGGACCAGTAGTCAAGTGGCCCCTGAAGAAGCCACAGCCTGGACTCTGCATCAGGAGGGTGGATTAGATTCGTTGACAACTCCCAGTTGCCAACAACACAAGCTGAGACAAACCAAGGGAGGTGAAGAAACACACAGGGGCCTGATGAAATTCCGACAGCCCACAGTCTCCTCTAGAAACAGAACAGTGACTTCAAAAGCACTGGGGCTAATGTCTCTGAAAGAAACTAAAGCCCCGTTCTCTGCAGGAGACCAGAGGAAAGAACATGGCAGCATTGTTGGGGGGCGTTTAAAGAAAATGTGGTGTATGTTCGTCCTCCGTGGGACCCAGTTTCTCCACCCCTGAATACCTGTGCCTCCACACCAAGTACAGCCAATCTCTAGGGTGTTAAAATGCCCCAGGGTATTTTAGATTTAGAATGAAGTGGCCCAGGCTTGAAACCCTGGTTCACCACTTGTTGGACGTGGAATTCAGGCCAAGTCATGCCGCCTCTCTGAACCTGAGTATTTGTAAAGGAAAAGATTAAAAAAAGAAAAAAAACCTCTGTCCTCCTTGTTGAGATAAGACAGGGATCAGACATGATAATGAATCGAAAAGTACTTTGTACGCTGCCTAACGCTTTACAAATATCAAAGATTATGAGCATTGTCTGATGACCTAGAATGTATTCCTCTAGACTTTACATGACTATTATTTTACCGCTAGTTTTGAATTCTTTGAAAAATGAGTTGATTCTTAGAATGCAGCCTCTTAGTTCTCAGATACATTGCTTTGTTAAGTTTAAAATGCTGATATATAGAGCTGAGCAGCTGAGGACTGGGCATTCATTGTTCCAGGCCCTTTGTCACATATTACCACATTTTACTCCCATGATAGTCTCTTTATAGTGACATTATTATTCTTGCCTTTATTAAAATAGTAATAGCTTATACTTAGAGGGTTTGCTAAGTGTCAGGCACTGTTCTAAACACATCTGAACACATGCAATCCACGTGGCGAATCTATGGGGTGTGAAGTACTATGATTCCCATTTTACAGATGATGAAACTGAGGCTTACAACAAAAGTGAAGTCATTTGCCCAAGATCATAAGTGGCAGAGTTAGGATATGAACCCAGTTTTACTGACTGCAAAGAGGTAATTTTAGTAAAATACACGATGAGAGAGGTTATGTGTTGCTCTTTTTTTTTTTTTTTAAGGGTGTTACGGAGGTGCAGAGGAGCATTCCAGCTCAGGCTGGCATGGGATTAGACAGAGTCTCAGGTAAGCAGGAGCTGGTGAGCTGAGGCACAGGAAGGACGCAGCTGAGAAACTGTCCTGAGTATGCTGTGCTGGGGGATTAGCATGAGGGCAGAAAGCACAGACAGGGCAGGTGACAGGATGAGAGAGGCGCTCTGGGGCCCGCTCACGCCTCGTGCGGTGTGTGGGGCACTTCAGGGGATACTGTCACAGCGAGATGGAGGCTCAGGCAATCAGCCCAAGGTCACACCACTCCTCAGTGTCCACCGGGGATCGGAGCCCAGGCAGTCCATCATTAGAATTCAAGTCTCTACCCACCGCGCCTGGTGACACCAAAGCCTGGACTTACTAACTCGAGAGCCCAGATTCTTGGCCGTGATTACGCTCAGGCAGCATGCTTTTGCGCCTTTCTCATTTTTGCATCTGCCCTTGCTCTGCACGCATCCTAAAGTGCTTCTCATTCTCCTGTGGGGCAGGTCGGTACCAGGGACATTCCAGGTGACTCCATTCTCACTGCCAAAAAGACTGAAGATGCTGGCACCATCTCCTTTCCAGAGGGACCATTGCAAACAAAATTCACAACAAAACCTCAGACCAAGTCATCCTCCCCTTCATAATAAATTGCTACACTAGAGGAGGAGAAAAAAAAAAAAGCCCCAAACTCATTAGGTTAATGGGAAATAAATGTCATTCTGCAAGTTTACATTTTGCAGCACACAGATTCAAATTTAGATAAAGCCGGTGAATAATTAACCAATAAATCTAAATGATGTTCAGTGTTGTTGTGGGAAACTCTATTCCAACCTCGATAGTCTCCCCGTTTATCATAAAGCTGTTAGGGGAAGCTGTTCAATATCTGTTGACAAAGAACTCTCTAAGCACTTTTAACAAATGATCTAAATATTAGGGACAATCAAGCCACTTTACAGACAGGAAAACTGAGGCTTGGAGAGAGAATGTATGTAGCTGAAGGTTTTATAGCAAATTAATGGCAGATCTAGATTGCTTGATAACATTAGGAAAAAAGATGGTTCAAAAAAGATAATTCTAGTTAGCTGAAACTTAATCATTTTTCAAGCAGCATGGTGTTACATTTTTCTAAAAAAAATGTTTTCCAATAACATAGATCTGGCTTTGAACGCAGCTACACCACTGATAGCTATTGATCTTGGGCAATGGGCTTTACCTTTTGAGCCTCACTTGTTTCATTTACATAAAGGAACAAATAGTACCTATTCCACAGACTTGCTGTGAAAATTAAAGTATGTCAGAAAAAAATTATGGACTTACTAAAAATGTATGGGTAACTACCAAAGGAACAGAAATACGGTTTGTAGTTTTAGACCCCGCAATGGAATAAAAGGGATCATAGAAGACATTATCGATCTGTCCCAAAGCAGGAAAGGGAAAAAGGAACAAGCAAAGAAAAGAGTAATAAACCAACAAAACTGTACACAAAAAAGCAGAAATAATTTCAAATGCATTGATTATTATATAAATATAAATGAATTAAATTCTCCAATGAAAAGTTACAGATTAAAGTACTATGAGATATTGTTAAACAGTATCCAGCTCTTTAAGGTTCCCCCACACACTCACACAAGGAAAGGTTAACAGCAAAAGGATAAAAAAGAAAAAAAGATCTTGCAGGCAAACTAAAAGAAATCAAGCAAAATAAAATAAGGCAAAAGTAATTCATGGAGAAAAGAGGAACACCATAAAGGAACAACCTACAATGTGCCAAGGAAATAAAGCAATAAAATAAACTTAGACGCACTGAAAAACATAACCTCAAAATATGGAAAGGGAAAACTACTATACAGTTATAAGCAAAGTATATTCCCATTTACCATTATAATTAATCAAAGTATAGAAAAACATTCGACTCATAATAGCCAAAGAAACTACAAGATTCCTAGAAATAAATCTAACAAAGAAGCTCAGGACTTCTACAGATGAAAATAAAATACATACTAGAAGGTTATTTATTTATTATAAATTATTAATTTATAATGAGAAGTAAAATATTTATGAAAGTCACAGATATATGAAGAGATATAGCATGCTCATGATTGCAATGGTTCACTATTAAAAAAAAAAAAAAACTATGTCACTGGTTCCCAACTAATTTGCAAACCAATGCATTTGAAAATCCCATCAGGGTATACTATGCAATTTCAATAAGAAGATTAAAGGATCACAAATAGATAAGAGAATTATAGAGATGAGCTGTTTACAAGTTATCAGACCCAGCCATTAAGACCACATGATGCAAGAACTGACAAATAAACCAATTAAACAGAATGGATAGCCCCCAAACACAGACATACATAAATAAAAATTGTAAAAAAAAAAAATCACTCATGAAATAAAACAAAAGTGATTTATATCAGGAAAAAATAGATTCCTACCTCACACATACCAAAATAAAAGCTAGGTGGATTAAAGACTTAAAAGTGCCCAAAACTTTAGAACTTTTCAGAAATATGGTGAATTATCTTTATGAACTCAGGTAAGGAAAGAAATCTTAAAAGCATCAACCATAACCTGCTAATAATACTATTTAAAAAACACTTTATTAAGTAAAAAACATTGTGTAGTTGTTGTTTAGCTGCTAACGAGTATCTGACTCTGGAGACCCCATGGACTGTAGCCTGCCAGGCTCCTCTGTCCATGGGGTTCTCCAGGCAGGAATACTGGAGTAGGTTGCCATTTCCTCCTCCAAGGGATCTTCCCGACCCTGGGATAGGACCTCTGTCTCTTGCATTGATGGTTAGATTCTTTACCACTGAGCCATCAGGGAAGCCTCTAAAATGTTATAAGCAAAATGAAATGCTTATCCACAGAGTAGGAGCTCCTTCCAAAATATACAACCAAAAGTGGATTAGCATCTTGGATAAGGGTCATGAATAATGAATAGAAAAAAGAGGAAGACCAAACACTTTATGGGCACAATAAAGGACAGAAATGGTATGGACCTAACAGAAGCAGAAGATATTAAGAAGAGGTGGCAAGAATACACAGAACTATACAAAAAAGGTCTTAATGAACCAGGTAACCGCGACGGTGTGATCACTCACCTAGAGCCAGACATCCTGGAATGTGAAGTCAAGTGGGCCTTAGGAAGCATCACTATGAACAAAGCTAGTGGAGGTGATGGAATTCCAGTTGAGCTATTTCAAATCCTGAAAGATGATGCTGTGAAAGGGCTACACTCAATATGCCAGAAAATTTGGAAAAGTCAGCAGTGGCCCCAGGACTGGAAAATGTCAGTTTTCATTCCAATCCCAAAGAAAGGCAATGCCAAAGAATTCTCAAACTATCACACAATTGCACTCATCTCACACACTAGCAAAGTAATCCTCAAAATTCTCCAAGCCAGGCTTCAACAGTACATCAACCTAGAACTTCCAGATGTTCAAGTTGGATTTAGAAAAAGCAGAGGAACCAGAGATTAAATTGTCAACATCAGTTGGATCATTGAAAAAGTGAGAGAGTTCCAGAAAAACATCTACTTCTGCTTTATTGACTATGCCAAAGCCTTTGACTGTGTGGATCACAACAAACTGCGGAAAATTCTTCAAGAGATGAGAATACCAGACCACCTGACCTGCCTCTTGAGAAATGTGTATGCAGGTCAAGAAGCAACAATTAGAACTGGACATAGAACAAAGACTGGTTCTAAATTGGGAAAGGAGTATGTCAAGGTTGTATATTGTCACTCTGCTTATTTAACTTAAATGCAGGGTATATTATGTGAAATGCTGGGCTGGATGAAGCACAAGCTGGAATCAAGATTGCCGGGAGAAATATCAATAACCTCAGATATACAAATTATACAAACCTTATGGCAGAAAGTGAAGAGGAACTAAACAGTCTCTTGAGGAGAGTGAAAAAGCTGACTTAAAACTCAATATTCAAAAAACAAAGACCATGGCATCTGGTCCCATCACTTCATGGCAAATATATGGGGAAACAATGGAAACAGTGAGAGGCCTTATTTTCTTGGGCTCCAAAATCACTGCAGATGGTGATTACAGCTGTGGAATTAAAAGACACTTGCTCCTTGGAAGAAAAGCTATGACCAACCTAGACAGCATATTAAAAAGCAGAGACATTATGTTGCCAACAAGGTCCTTCTAGTTAAAGCTATGACTTTTTCAGTAACCATGTATGGATGTGAGAGTTGAAACCAAAGAATTGATGTTTTTGAACTCTGGTGTTGGAGAAGACTCTTGAGAGTCCCTTAGACTTCAAGGAGATACAACTAGTCCATCCTAAAGGAAATCAGCCCTGAAAATTCATTGAAAGGACTGATGCTGAAGCTGAAACTCCAATACTTTGGCCACCTGATTCAAAGAACTGACTCAGTGGAAAAGACTCTGATGCTGGGAAAGATTGAAGGAGGGAGGAGAAGGGGATGACAGAGGATGAGATGGTTGGATGGCATCACCTACTCAACAAACATGAATTTGAGCATGCTCCAGGAGTTGGTGATGGACAGGGAAGTCTGGCAAGCTGCAGTCCATGGGGTTGCAAAGAGTCGAACATGACTGACTGACTGAACTGAACTGAAACACTATAAACAGTAACTCACATAAAGAGAAAATCATAATAAATATGAAAAATGCAGAATTTCACTAGTAAAGAGGGATAAGCAGTACAATTTAACACTTAGTAACTGGTAAAGACTTTCAAATGTCTGACAGTGCCATGTGCTGGGGGGATGAGGGGAAGAAAGAAAAAACTGCTGATGATGGACTTCTAGTCCAGTGGTTAAGAATCCAACTGCCAATGAGAAGACTTGAGGAGAAGTCCATGCACCGCAATGAAAAGTAGTCCCCGTTCACTGTATCTAGAGAGATGCTGCACGTAGCCAACGAAGACCCATCACAACCAAAAATTAAATACATCAACTAATTAATTTAAATATATTTATAAAAATTGCTGGTGACAACATAAACTGCCGCTATCACTTTGAGGAACAATATGGGCAACATCTGATCATTTCAAAATGGTACATGCCTCATAGCCAGCAATTCCTCCTCTAGCTTCATACCCTGGAGAAGCTCTCCACTGCTGGGAGACATGTAAATATCCACCAATAGAAGAATAGGGGTGAAAGAAAACGAACACTGTGAGGCAGTGTAAAAGGATGGATTGGAGCTACATGTGCTAGCATGGAGGAATCTCAAAAACATAGCACAGCGGGGGACAAAGTAAAGGCAGGGGGATTACGGTCCCCGACCTCAGGAAAGCAGTCCCCTCTGGGAGGGAAGGAAGAAAAGACAGACAGGTAGAGACACGGGAGACGAGGAATGGACAGCAAGGGGCCACCAACTGTTTGGGAAATGTTCTGCTTACTTACAAAACATCTGCACCCCATGAAGCAAAATGTTAATTTATGTGAACCCTGTCCCCCTGGTGCACAGACATCAACTACACTGTCTGTCCCACTCTCTGTGTCTCGCTGAAACCCTTACAAGTATTTAACGTGCTAAGTTATTCAAAGGCTCCAGCTCGGTGACTCACACAGAATTAGCATTTCATTCACTGAAGTTATCTTCTCTCTGCATGTAAAATTTCAGACTTTAGCAATATTTATAAAAGCTTTTCTTTACTGGATTAATGCCTGTTTTCTCAAACGGACCATGCTGGACAGAAGGTGACCTTCTCCCAGTGATTTTTTTAACATTTATTTTTATTTATTTGGCTGCACCATGCACAGAATTGTTAACTGTGGCATTCGGGCTCTTAGTTGTGGCATGTGGACTCTAGTTCCCTGGCCCCTTGCATTCGGAGCATGGCGTCTTACCCACTGGGCCACCAGGGAAGTCCGCTCCCAGGGATTTCTGTGATTCCAGACTCAAATACTGGGCTGTGCCTTCTTGCGCGGAAGCCACAAAGAGGGCAGAGCCTCAGTGGCTTGTGCACTCAGTGGCCCCAGCTTGCTTGGCTGAAAATGCAGAAAACCCAGAGAAGGAAGAATATATGGTCCTCCCTCGATGCCCTCCGCTTCCGGCTCTCACTCTCATGACGGCGGTGGCCCCGCTCTAGAATTCACTCATTTACTCAATTAAAAACAACAACATAGTGAGGACCTATTTGTCCTAGGCCTGGCTGACTACTGGCAGGGGACCCGCAGCTCTCTGTGAGCAAGAGGGAAGACGGGTGGGGGTGGTGATACTGACAGCAAGATCGTCACTAATTAAAGGACAATGAACACATTAAGCAGATACATTAAGAAAACGTTCCAATGATATTTTAAAGGAAAATCATAGGAGCTGCTGGCATTTCTCTCCAATGCGGGGGCTCACGGGGCAGCAGTACAGGCGGGGGAAGGAACATCCCGGGGATGGAGGAGCGGTCCCCCAGCTCCGACACTCGGCGCTGGCTCTGCTCACTGCTTTCTCTACAGGAGTGCTTCTCTGTAAAGGGGGAGGCTGACTGTCCTGGAGGGACACTTGGTCGTGTCCGGAGACACTACTGGTTGTCATGGCCGAGGGGCGTGCTTCTGGCCTTTAGGAGGTGGAGGCCAGGGGTGCTGCTCAACAGGCTGCAACACATGAGACAGTCCCCTCGCCTCCCTCCCCGCAAAGCGATGCTGCTCCCAAAGTCAGGCTGGCAGCACTGCCCTGATCGCCCTGGTCTCCGTCAGGCCGGCAGCGCTGCACGAGCGCCCTGGTCTCCGTCAGGCCGGTAGTGCTGCGTCGAGCACCCTGGTCTCCGTCAGGCTGGCATTGCTGCCCTGAGTGCCCTGGTCTCCGGTGAGGGCGGCAGCCCACCAGGCTCTGCTCATCAGGAGCTCAGGGAGCTTCATCAGATCACCCAGCGCTGTGCAGACAGGAGCAGCCCAGCCCCGCTGGCCTGACTCTGCGGCCAGCAAAAGTCCGGTTCTCACGAGGGCAGCTGTGAGCACAGCGGCCGTTCACAGTCACCCCACCAAAGCGAAGGCCGTCTACACACTCACCCCGGCAGTGGCTGAAGGCAAGGACACTGGGTCTGGCACTTGTGGCCAGAACCACTCTCTGTATTCTCAGGGGTTCTTCCAAGAACCCTGCTGTGTGAAGACCACCCCCCACTGCCCACACAGAAGGTCCCCTGTGAAGCGGCGGTGAGTGAGGACAGACAGACTGGTGGAGAGGGCGCCTGGGAGGAGCAGGTGGAGGCCAGCTGACAGGTCTAGCCCCAGCCAGGTCCCAAGACCCCCGCTCCCCGCCGGCCTCCCCAGGAATCAGCTCTCAACCGGCCCGGGGCAGGGACTGTGCTCTCCTGACTGTCTGCTGCGGCTCCCTCTTACCTGGTCGCAGAGGGTTCCGATCAAGCCTTCCAGGTCCTGCTTCTCATGGAGGACCATCTGCTTCTCCTCATATTCTTGCTCCAGTTGCATTTCCAGTTGGCGGAGCTGTGGGCACAGAGGGCAGACGCGAGCATGGGACACGAGCACTCCATCTGGACAAACCCCCAAGGCCAGGGTCCTCCGGAGGACGGGGCTGGGGGTGCGGAGTGCCTGGCCGCTTGCCCGGTTCCACAAAGGCTGACCTAGCAGCTTGGGCGGGGGGAGGAGGTATTTCTGCCAGAGAATTCGGAAGCCTAAAAGCTGAGGAGCTGGACCGCTATGGGGAGCCCGCTGGCATTCACTGTGGAATCCCCAGCCCCAGCCCCCTGCCCACTTCCTAACAGCTGTCTCCTTCCTCTGCCGTGGCCTCTCTAGAACAGGTACAAGTCTGCGTGCATGGACTTCTTAAGACTGTACAGCATCATATCCTACATGTTAAAATGCATTCATCTCTCGTATTAAATACACCTGTTGCTGTTCAGTCACTAGGTCGTGTCCGACTCTTCGAAACCCCATGGACCATAGTTCACCAGGCTCCTTTGTTCTCCAGGCGAGAATACTGGAGTAGGTTGCTATGCCCTCCTCCAGGGGATCTTCCCGACCCAGGGGTTGAACCTGTGTCTCCTCTTGGCAGGTGTGGATTCTTTACCCTTGAGCTACCTGGGAACTATAATGCAGCAAAAGTTGCATTTGAGATTATTTGGTGTCTGGACTGCAAATCTGTCTGTCCAAAATTCCTAACGTTGATATACTAACTCCCAAGGCAAGAATATTTGATGATGAGGCCTTTGGGAGATGGTTAGGGTTAGATGAGGTTGGCAGGTGGGAGGAGCCCCCATGCTGGAATTAGTGCCCTTACAAAAAAGAACCTCATTTCCTCTCTCTTCCCTACGAGAGGACACAGTGAGAAGGCAGCCGTCTATTTGCAAGTGGGGAGTGGGGCCCTTGCCCCACACCAGATCCGCCAGCACCTTGATCTTGGGACTTTCCAGTCCCCAGAACTACGGGAAATAAACCCTTGCTCTTTAAGCCCCACTCTCCACCCCCCGTTTTTCTGGAGTAGCCCAAGCAGACTAAGACTATGGCTCCGAGCGACTCTTCTAACTCACAGTCGGCTCTGATTTCTCAGCAGAGGCAGGCGCTCCCTGGTGAAGCGGACGCCTCATGGAAGCCGTGCTGTGCAGCCCTCTTCTGCACCAGCCTCACGCCTTCCTCCTGCTCCATCCTGTGCTATCAATGGACTTCCCTCAGGGATGGGCAGACTGAGTCAGAGAGAGGTCCTGAAGCAGAGACTCCTAGGTCAGCTGCTGCTGAGAACTGTCAGCATTCCGCCTGCTGGCCCCGGCCCCTCCGCCACCACCAGACAGTCAGCAGCTTTCCCACCCAGGTCACTAATGATTGATTTCCTGCCAGGGGGAGAGACAGAGCCCGCAGAGCGGTCACTGGACGTGCAGGCAAGTGCTAGCGTCTGTCAGAGGAGAGGCACACCTTTCTCTGACCTCACTCCCCCCTTTATAAATCTGCCCATGGAGAAGCCTCAGGAGGGTCTGGGTCACATCTCCAGCCCATCAGGGTCCTGGCTCGGGGCACTCACAACATGTTTGAGGCGCTCCTGGAACGCACTAGTAATTGTGCCCCCTTCACCTGACGGCACATGGGCAGGGACTGGGTTTCCACCTCCCGACCCACGGAGAGAAAAAATAAAGTCCTGATGGATGGTCATTTCAGAAGACAGTTCAAGACTTTCTTTTAAGAGTGAGAAACACAAGGCAGTCTGCTCACACCTGCTGAAAATGAAGACTGCAGAAGCTGAAACTCCTTTTGAAAAATGTACAAAATAATAAAAGCTGTGTGTCAAGCGAGGCAGTTTTCTAGAGAGTATTCTGTAGAACATTTCTACATGGTAACTCTCAGCACTTTGCAGTTTATAAGGCACCTACCATTCTTTGATCTTATTCTCACAATCGCATAAGGGAAGGAAATCATTTTCTCTTATTGCTCCCATTTCACAGATGAGAAAACTGAGTCTTAGGGAAGTTAGGAGACTTACTCAAGGGCACACAGGTCTGAATGAACCTAAAATCTATGACTTTTTCAACTCCGGGAAGTTCTGGGAAGAATGTACTTGGCCCCTTGGGAAGATCTGTGTGAATACCCAGAGGGGCTGAACTGTAAAGGAGCCCCAAAAGGAGTATTTGGGGAGCAGGCCGGGCAGCAGATGCAGCAGCATCAACCACTAGGAGTGAAGAAGGGCTCGATTCTTACAGGCCGCCCCCCCCACCCAACCCTGAACAGTGACGGGGTACCGAGGCAGCCCCATCAGCCCAGACGAGAGGCCCATCTCCCGCCAGGGTCCTGACGCCACCACGGCCTCCTCCAGCCCCGCCCAGGATCACGCTCCTGGGGCAGGAGGTGGGGAATGCAGTGGGGGAGGAAGGGACTCTACAGGACGTCAAGTCCCTGCACCCGCCTTCTCCTGGGATGGAGCGGCATGCCCAAGAGCAAGTCAGCCAGGGGGCTGGTTCCCAGGTGCCTCTGGGAAGGATCGGCTGCCTGGAAATCCACACACACACCAGTACTGCTTGTTAAGTTTCCAGCAAAGGATGAGGATGTTACAGACTCTGAGCCATGGTTCCACACCTGTGATCTCTTGACTCTTCCCCGTGACCCTGCAAGGTGGCCACTGTTATCCTATTTCACAGAGGAGAGAAGTGAGGCTTATCAGCAAGGTTATGTGATTTCTCCCATGCCCCACATTTGATAGCTAACGGAGTCTGAATTCGATCCAAGCCTCTATGACTCCAAATAAACTAGCAAAATCAGCTTTCCTATGTGTCTTATAAACTGGCTCCAAGTGACCAATGGTGGATATGGAGAAAGCAGCTCAGGAAGGGCATGGAGTTTGGGTGGAGCGGGGGTTTACGATCACTTTCCCAGGATCATACTGTTGTTGCACTGGAAAGGCAAACACTCATACCAAAAGTCGATGCGTTCCAGCACCCATGCTCTCAGCCCCTGCAGTGGGAGATCTCTGCAGAGACGTTGTTTAGGGAGGTAATATCAAGAGTCGACTATGGGAAATGGTACTCAGCCCCTTCTAGGAGATGCGCAACGTACCCAGGGTATGAAGGGACTACAGAAGTCTTGCCCAGAGAAAGCCTGTTCAGAGAGGCTTAACCCAAAGCTCCTCAGCAATTCCATTTTAAAGATTCACCTTATAATTCACATCAGTAAGTGCATCCATAAGGAGGTTTGTCTTGGTGTTGGTTATAATAACAGAAAATCAGAAAATCCTAGATGTCCAATGATAAGAGACTTGCTTGTTGAGTAAACAAGAGCACAGGCCTTTGGTGGAATACTTTCAAGCCCGTAAACATGTAAATTAGGTCCGCATGTACTGACAGGAGAGGAGGCCCAGAACAAACTTCAGAGGGAAAACAGCAGGCTTCAAAGCAGCACGACCCCATTTAGGTAAAATGGTATCTCTGTACATATGCTCGTACGGGCACAGAGAAAGGAAGAACATTTAAAATAGTAATAATGATGATGTCTTAAGATTTCAAGCGCTTGCTGCCTTCTTATACACTGTTTGAAATGTCTGCAAAGAGCTTGGATAAAAATGTAAGAAACGATTTGCAAGGCAAACAAACCAGAAGGGACTGGTCCCCTTCTTGACACATATACATCCTTATCCAGCCACGTGGCACTCTGGGCTCTTGGTAGAAGTCTAGAGTGATTATGCCGGACGGTTCAGAGGCTTCTGGAAGCCCCAGAATTGTAGTTATTAGGACAGGTACTTCTGCTCTAGCACCCTCGAAAGCACTTCCTGAGGAAGCTAAGCTCATCCCAGTCCTCGAACTCCCCTTGCTCTAAAGATGAGGCACCCGGACTGGCCCCGCCGGGACCCCAGGGCACAGCTGTGCTCACGGCTCACGTACCCGCTTCTGGCAGGACTGGCGGACGTCCTCCAGCTCCTCCTCCTTGTCCTCACGGTCCTTCTGATGCATCTGCTTCATCCGTTCAATCTCCAGTTCAAACCGCTGGCGGACCTGAGGGGGCAAGAACAGCGCATGAGGGTGACCCCCACCAACCACGTCACCCTTAGCATTTCAGCTGTGTTTTTGGACAGCATGGGTAAGAGTCAAGTTATCCACCCCAGGCAGCCAGAGAGGTCAGAAATGGTAGATAAATGGCCCAAATGCTGCCTCTGTCCCTTCCATGGTCGTAACAGAGGTCACTAATGAACTGGACTCTGTGCCACTGAGTTGAGACGTGACCTCAGAATCCTTCTCAACGCTCTTAAGATGAAATGGGTTTGTCATCCCTGGAGCAGGCATCAGGGAAATTTTTCTAGATGGGTGGCCAGGTGGGTGGGTGAATGACAGAATAAGTTTCCTTCTGAGGATACGAAACCCTGGAAAGGGAGGTGATGCGCCCAAGATGTAACCTTTGATTAGTTACCTTTCTCTGTAGAAAACAGCCTCCTTAAAATACACTGGTGAGAATCAGCACAATGCCTGGCACAGAAAGATTCCTTTCTCTTTCCCCATTATTTTTCAAACAGAGTAAGGACTAGCCCCTCTCTTCCTGGAATCCTGACATTCCTAAGAACTGTGTTCCCATGAAGGAGAAGGGTCTTTTCAGGGAGATCCTCCAAAACCTGCTCTGCGATGTTTAAACTGTGCCATCTTATGTACAAGATTCTAGAATTGGAAGCATGATCATGGGAGTCAATTATAGTTTAAGAGTTTATTTCCTTTTTCTTTTTTAAAAATTACAATCAAGCTAACAGTGTATGTAAATACTTGAAGTAACACTTGCCATGCAGCAAGCAGGATCTTAGTTCTCCAACCAGGGATGGAACCTGCAGCCCCTGCATTGGAAGCATAGAGTCTTAACCACTGGAGCACCAGAAAACTCCCAAGAGTTTACTTTCTTGATTTTCATAATTGACAGACTGACTCAAGCTCTTGCTTGTCAAGTTTTGTGGCATATTAGAATTACCTGGTGCCCTTCTATTTTTTTTTTTTTTAATTCAGTTCCAAGGCTTCACTCTAGACTTCTTGGGTCAGAACCTCCAGGGTACAGACCCCAAGAGCCTGTACTGGTAAGCTTTCAATGATCTGCACTCTTCCTCGCTGCGAGTCACGGAGCAGCACGGAACCCAGCACGGCAGAGGGCCAGACTGCAGGAGCAATCAGGTCCTGGCCGTCTGCCCCGCACTGCCCTGCACCTCACAGCAAGCTTTCACGAGGCAACAACTGCTGCCCCTGACATGGACATTCAGGCGAGAAAAAACAACGGTGGTCTTTCCCAATGCTGATGATACTCTCCACGCTGCAGGACCATAGTGGAGAGGAAAAAGAACTGAAAGCATCAGAGCCCCGTTAAGAATTCCCGGCAGAAAGCAGGCTCACTTTAAATGCCAACTTCCTTCCCTGCTGCCTTTAAAATGACAAGAGGTTATGAGGAGGTAATCCAAAATGAGGAGCTTAAGCAAGTAAATATAATATTCCTTTTTCATTTTTTTTCTAGCCTCTTGGATACTCCTGACATCTGCAATACCATTTATGTCAAGCTTATGTGAGTTAACATAAAATTTCCTGGAAAAAATGTTATGTTGTAATCAATAAATATCTCCTGGATGTCTACAATAACCCAGAGCAGTACAAGGTGATGGGCGAGGCTGAAGATGAATGAGAAGATGAATGAGGGGTTCAGTCAGCCGCCTGGGTAAGCTGGGAGGGGAGGGAGGCTGGGCAGCTGCATTCAGCTCCCTGGGTCCTTGAGGTTAAGGCAGCACATTTCTGCTTCGCAAGCACATAATGGTCCCTGGTGGCATCTCCCAGAGTTAACTCAACTTTCCAAAGTGCTTGTTTTATTTTTTTAAAGAGTGCTTTTTAAAAAATGTATTTATTTATTTTTGCTTATTTGGCTGTGCTGTGTCTTAGTTGCGGGATGTGGGATCTAGTTCCCTGACCAGGGGCTGAACCTGGGCCCTCCACGTTGGGAGCGAGAGTCTTAACCGCTGAACCACCAAGGGAGTCCCACTCTCTTTATTCTTGACTCTGGGCTGCTGTGTAACACTGTTCCATCCTCTCCACCCCTGAACGACCTGCCCAGATGGCCCACCTCCATCACGAACCTTCACAGATTCACAGCTGGGGTTGGAGGAAGGCTGGCTGGGGGTGGACAAGACTCCGACTTCATTGTACAGTTGAGGAGACTGAAGTCTAGAGAGAACAGGGGGCTCGCCAAATGTCCACAGACCCCATCTGCATGGGACCATCTTGCAGCTCCTTAGATGCCATGTGACATGCCATGTGACACCCCTGCCTCTATGCCTTCGCATGGGCTGTTCCCCTACCTGGAACTCTCCTGGTCAGCCAACTCAGACTCGTCCTTCAGCTTTCAGCGTCAGTAAATGTTACTTCCTCCAGGAAGCCTTCCCTGAGTACTCCAAATCTGGTCCCCAAACCAGACCTGCAGGTTACACCTTCCCATAATACTCAGCATGACTCTAACCTTCAGGAGGGTGGACATCACATCATTTTGTTTCCGGTTACACTCCTAGCATCTGTCCAGTGCTTGACACACAGTAGGTGCTTAATAAACACGGGTTTGACAGACTGAGCAAAGAAGTTCTGTTCTTTTCTCAACCTCTCCAGACTGTCCCCACACCTGCCACACCCAAGTCTCAATGCTCAGCAGATTCCATCCAGATGGAGCGGGGATGAGTAAGAAGTAAGGCCAGCAACCGGGCCAATCCCCAACCACCCCCACTCCCCCACCCGCCTTCACCAGAGCAGCTCAGAGTTTATCTGCTTTACGTATTCATGCTGGCTGGTCAGATATTCTTGAAAAGGGAGTTCCAATTGTAAAACCATTTCAAAATAATTACCCCTTCTGAAGTCCCATGTGAGAAACTGCTTTAGAACTAAGCATCAAGAGAAGCCTTGCTTCTCCTTGAAAACTTGGCTTATTTTTATCTTGGGGATGATAAAAAGCATGTAAGTCACACTGCCCTTTTCTCTCTGGCCACCAGGAATTTGAAAGCTAAAACTACTGAGTGTGTGAGAGAGTATATGTTCTGCCTGTCTGCATATTAATTCACTCTTCCTTAGCACTGGTTTTAAGTTGTGTTTTTCTAGTTTGGCTTGTTTTATTTCTTTTTCTATTTTGCCACACATACATCTTATAAGATCCCTTGACTTCTCTGTGCAATGACTGGGGCATATAAACAAACAAGCAGACAAACAGAACATTCATCAGGTGCTTCATCAAGGGGGCTGGCACCAGAGTCTCAGGGTATGTGTATGTTCATCGCTCAGCTGTGTCTGACTCTTTCGTGGCCTGCCAGGCTCCTCTGTCCATTGAATTCTCCAGGCAAGAATACTGGAGTAGGTAGCCATTCCCTTCTCCATGGAATCTGGAGTCCTGCCTTATTCCACTTACTCTGCATTTTCCAAAAATCAGGGCTCCCACCTCCCTGGAGGCTATAGTGTGTGAGGCACTGCGGCATCAGTGGGCGCAGGCTCCAAATCCCGTCCCTGCTGCTTTTTCTATTTCTGAGCCTTGGCTTCCACATCTGTAGAGTGGAGGAAAACTCAGCATATAGATTTCATGCGGAGATTCATGAGACGATATGTGAGGAGAGCTTAGGAGTGAATCTGGTACCCAGACAGTGCTGAATACCAGACATAGGGTCAACAGTTATTTATTGAGTACCAGCTATGTACCTGGCCTCATCAGGGGATGCCCTAATAAGTAAGGTCAACCAAAAAGTCCTCCCGCCTCCATAAAACACATATCCTAATGGGGAGAAAAGCGTTGAGCACATTTTGGAAAACACTGTTGCACATGATGGTAGGTGCTGTGAAGGTGAGAGAAAGTGAATGTGGAGTTGGGGTGGGACTGTTATTGAGAAGGAGATAAGGGTGAGCTTCTTGGAGGAGGTGACGATGACGCTTGCAGGATGGTAGGAGGGGGGCTCCATGAGGGGTCTGAGTGTCAGGCCTAGGGGTTCTGAGGTTCTCTGGGGTAATAGGGAGCCACAGAAGAATGAGGAGCAGCTGAGTGAGGTGGTGAATTTAATCACAACCTTCCAGCCCTTCTGGGGCAGGGCATCGCTCTGGACAGGACTTTCCCACCTGCTCCAGCTGCCTGATGGTGTTTTCCTGCTGGTTCTGGACTTTCTCGTGCTCAAGGGCGCTGGATTCCAGCTTCCAGAGTCTCTCCTTCAAGCTCGCAATGCAGTTCTCCCCCAGAGAGGGTGACCTCAGCAGCTCCTGCTTCTGGGCCTGCAGCATCTCCACCTCCTGCTTCAGCTGCAAGCTTTCCTGCTCCTTTTGCTGCAGAGACAAAGTGAGCAGGGATCCAGGGTCACGTGACCACACTCCCCACCCCTCCCCCACCCCGAGGACACCTCTAAAACCGGTGGGAGGGCGCTTTCCACTTTTCAGAGCCGCCCTTGCCACCTGGGCCTTGCAGCCCCTCTCTGTGCCCCCTGTGGGACCCCAAGGGCCCTCCTGGGACAGCTCAGACAGGCACGGGTGAGGAGTCGGTGGGAAGCAACACCCTGGCCCTAGAGCTATACCTCAAAGTGCAAACAGGAGGTATTTTCCCCATCTGAAAGCTGTGCATCTGCTAAGGCTGGGCCGCAGATGTTGGAGCCGGGAAGCAAAGTGGCCAGAAATGACTCTTCCAGGTTAGAAGGTTGGAAGTCTGGGCATGACCATGAGGGGGCTGCATGCCAGGTTCAGAGGCTCTCCCAGGGTAATGGGGAGCCACAGTACACTGAGGAGCAGCTGAGTGAGGTGAGGTGCCTGTGTCCCATTTAAATAAAATCCCTCTGAGCTGCAGCCTGCAAGGGGCAGGCCCTGCCCCTACCTGGGTCTACAGCTAACTCCACTGTACCAGATGGGCACCCAAGTGGGCACCTCGGAACTCAGGCAGGTGCCTGGAGCAAGATCGTGAGAGACATGGAGCTAGCAAGGCCTGCTTATCCACCACCTGCCACCCACGATTTGCTGATGCAGGCGCGCTGGGCTCCGTGACTCTGGTGGGCTGGCAGAGCAGGACAGTCACACACGGAGCTCTCTCCCCGGCACCACGTGCAGTGGGGGTGCGCGAGGGGTTTCCTGAGACCCAGCGACGGACAGCCCGGGTGGCGCTGCGCCCCCATCCTCACCTTCAAGAGCTGCTGAAGCCTGCCCAGCTCGCACCGGGTGCTGGTGTTCTCCTGGGCCACTTTCTCGCGGAGGCCCTTCTCAAACACGCACTCCCCCAGGGCCTGGGCCAGCTGCGCGTCAAACCTGTCCAAGCAGAACACGGGTCGTGGCACCCGGGTGTGGGGGGTGCGCCTGGGGCAGGGCAGGGGTGGGACTGGAGAGAGGCCGTTAGCTTGTCGAGAACCGCTAGAGACAGACAGACAGTATCAGATGATGGAGGGATTGTGGATATGGGGTAGGAATACTGAACACCAGAGGGCGACTTTGAGGGTTTCTGGTTTCCAGAAAAATACCAAACACTTGTTTTAAATATGATAAAAAAAAAATAAGCAAAATTAAAAATAGAACAAAGCTATATAAGTAGAGTATAAGAACAAAAATACTAGATATATAGGAAAAGCTAATCTATCAGGCTTGCCGACATATGTCAAGGACCTTGAACTCTACAAGGCCCAGGCTGGTGTTTAATATTCATTGATCAGTGAATGAATGTGTTTATCAGCACAAACAAGGGACAATCAGTATTTCATATTGTGCAGGGTCCTGTGGGGCTCACGTACACATCAGCCGTATCAGGGCATGGTTATTACAATAGAAAGTGAGACAGTTATCCATTCCATCTTGTCCGCATCTGGTTCCTGAGCAGAAACCACAAGGACCAGACGGCCCTGGTGGGTGCCGTCAGGGGATCAGGAAACACCTCATTTGGAGCCCACCTGCCCCTCCATGATGGTGACTATTGGGTGAGAGGCGCTTCCTGGACTGGGCGTCATTTCACACAGCTCTTTCAGCTTCTGTCCCTCTCACAGGTGACGAAACCTGCAGAAGGCTCTGCCAAGCCTCAGGAAGATGTGACTTTGGTCAATAAGATGTGGCTTTGGCCACCTGCTCCAGGGACTGGGTGTGGCCAGAGTAGCTGAACTGGATGTGAGGTTTCAGCCTTGGTGAGAAGAAGGTCTCCCTTGTTACAAGATCATCCAATGTCCCTCAACGGTAGATGGTCAGTCAAAGCCTCAAGACTGCAAAGAAAGTCAACTACGAGTCATATGAGGGAGCCTCTACTGTCGGAAGGGCCCAGGGGCTTTCTGATTGGCTCCTGGTGACGTCATTCGAGAGGTGCTATTGGTTGCCTCTGAATGGCAAGATTGTGATGATGGTAATGGTCCGACAGTTTCAAAGCGCCCTGCTCTGAGCTGGGCTCCATGGAGTCCTCACAGCAATTCAGCAGGAAACACATCATAGCCATTTTGCAGAAGACTGAAGTTCAGAGGTCCCCGAAGCGGGTCTGAGCCAGCCTCTCTGGGAAGGAGGTCTGCCAGCCACCTGCTCAGGGGCTGCAGCAAGCAGGGGAAGACAGTAGAGGCCAGACAGTGACGGACGTCTTCAAGGAGTCCTTCTGGGCCACCGGATGCTAGGGAATGCCTCCAACAGACCCTAACTCTTGGAACACACTGTCTGACCAACTGTCTGAGGCCAGATGAACTCACTCACAGCCTCCACCCCTCTGGGAGCGGGCCAGGGGTCCAGCCTCCCACTGCTCCAGCACAGGCCTTACCCGGAGGGCAGCTCCATCGGCCCTCGGAACTGAGCTTTGTGACCCGTGAGTAACCGTGGCAACTGGGCCACTCTGAACTGAGAGGCCAAGGTGGGGGCAGGGAACCTCAACAGCATGGAGACATCCCTCCACCCAGAGCCCAGCCAACTACGGAGGCGCTGCATCGACCCTTTGATTAAACATAAACAGGTGTGAGGAAGTATGGCTAACTTCTCCATCTCTCCCTCACTACATGCATGCTACCTGAATTTCCACCATGAGAGACTTCTACCTGCTCATGGGCTCCCGGCTAAAATGCTAATCCACCTAGAAAGGTAATGGCTGCTATTTGCAATTAGCATCAAAACGTAAGCTAACTTCTGCCAAGAGATGATCAGGGAGTAGAAGAGTCCTTCTGCATCACATGGCAGGTGAGTTTTAAGAAGAGATGCAAGTACGGTGAAATGGGAACTCTCCGGGGGCCATTATCTGGAATGAAGGATTCTGTGCAAGGTGGGTGGTCACGGCAAACACCAGAGAGATGGACTTTTCTGGCTGCATAAACTCCAAGGGCAGAGCCCCCCTGCCACCCATCAGGAAGCTAAAATCCTCCTTAAGGGCTCTCAGAACAGGAGGAGAACCCACAGATAAGGGCCAGGACTGTCACAGCCAGCAGAAACCTGCGCCATGATGGAATTCCAACTCTCGATTTACAAACGGCGTCTGTCGGAGCCAGTCTTTAACACCAGGTGGTCTGCTTAAGTTCAAGGACAGCTCTAAAACATCAGTCACTGTCTGGCTTAGAGAGGTGGTGTTACCTGACAAGGTCACACAGGAGATGATCGAGGTGGGACTAAGCCATTTTCCCTGCTGCAAGGACAAGGTGTAGCCAGAGCATGCATGGGAAGGTGGAAAAGGAAACAAGAGTCAGCTATGAGCCAGAAAAGAACAAGCTTCTCTCATCTGGGGAGGCATACTAACAACCCCCCAAAGAACTTTTTTTTTTAATGAAGAAGCCAGTTCAGGAAAGCTCAAAGATAAGTGAGAGAAACAATATTTAATGCAGATCAAATTCAAAACCGGTACCACTCCCATGGAAATGCAATTCGGCTGGCTACCTCTTGGAAAAAAGGCGTTCTTGG
The DNA here is from genome assembly GCF_963930625.1 of Muntiacus reevesi. Taxonomy (NCBI): domain Eukaryota; kingdom Metazoa; phylum Chordata; class Mammalia; order Artiodactyla; family Cervidae; genus Muntiacus; species Muntiacus reevesi. The sequence goes on from NC_089261.1 coordinate 7,996,269, forward strand.
CAAAAACCCCGTCCTGGCACAGAGCAAGGTTTTTCTGTGTTTTCAACCGGGACCTTCTAGAAGAAGCTAAGTTTCATCTATTTGCCTCCTGGGAAGTCTCCAGTAGGGCTTGTCTGGCTCAGAACAGGGCCCCCACACAGCTTTACCCTCACCAGTGAGCTGAGGAACTTCAGACACAGCCAAGGAGTCCAGGGATGAAGGCATCCCAGGATATGAGGTTCCATGTACGGAGGCTTGTGAGAGAGGCCTGAGCGCCAATCTAGGCTCCACCCACGGGGAAAGTAAGCGCCGGAACCAGTGTGCGGATTCAAGACTGGCATCTTATCCATGCACAGAGCCCAGATCCTGCCAGAACTTCTCACATGAGCTGAGAGTCTAAACTTTAAATGGAAAGGGCAGTGACTCAAGTTTTTGGCCGCCTCCCCATTTTCACCAGTGGGGATGGGAACCAGACCCTAGTCCTGCGCAGATCTGCCAACTGCATCATCTGGCTTCACCACAAGAGGGCGCTCCACCTGAGGAGCGGAATCCGCCGAGAAGGGCTGAAGGACTTGTCCAAGGTCACACAACTGGAAAAGAGGCACAGCTGGGACTTGAACCAGCACTGGATCCCTACCCAGCAGGCTAGGCCGACTCTGCCTCCACAACAAACCCTCCACTTTCAGTGGGGATGCTGAGGCCCAGAGAGGCCAAGATAGCCCCCCAAGCTTACGTGGGCAGCTGGCGACAGAGCTGAGACTGGATAACAGAGAAGAACGATTTCTTCTGCATTCTTGGGAGAACCAAATAGCAACGTGTGGGGAGGGGTGGGGAGGGTTAGGGCAGAACAGGGAGGCTGAGCTCCAGGGATGAAGAGCCCTGACTGGAGTGACGGGCTTTCAGAAAGAATCCGGAGACCCCAGTACCCAGGCAGCCCACCCGAGCGCCCAGGTCACGACTCACTTCTTCTGCTTCCTCTCCAAGTCGTGGTTCCGACTCTGCTGGCTCTCCAGCAGGAAGCGCGTGTCCTCCAGGTCGCAGGTCAGAAGGTGGCACCTTCTCTTGAGCTGCTGGGCCGTCCTCTGGGCCTCCTCATAGGCCCTCTGCAGCTCCCTCAGCTGTGGGAGGAGCAGAAGGAATCAGCCCGCCCCATGGGCACTGAACGGGCCCCCTACTTCCCAGCTGAAGCAGCTGCCACTCCCAGCGTGAGTCTAAGAGGAAGAGATCAGGCTCTGGGCCGGAGAGACCCGGTCCTGACCACTTGCCACCTGCGCCAGTGTGGGGAGCTATTTCTCTGAGCTTCAGTTTGCTCAGGGGTAATATGGGGGGGTTGGCATCTATAATTCTCTGAGGGATTTTAATTTTCCTCAATACTCTTCCGGCCAGCAGATTCTGAACATGCCCTGCCCAACTCGACAGCCCCTGGAGGACCATGTATAATTGATACCCCCGTCGGCTGCTGCATCTGGGAGATGTGTGTGGACTCGCTGAGAAGCAGCCAGAACAGCTCAGAGCATTCTGATCAGGAGACCCACGGGACGGGCTCTCCAGGGCAGGGCAGTGAATGGCACTTTAGATGGACTGACTCACACAGGAACGCACGCGGCTGCAAACAAACAGAAAAGCCACGGCTGTCGCATCTTCCTCCAGGAAACACCCTCCCAAATGTCCTAGTTTAGATCTGGGAGAGAGGGCGACTTGGCACACTCACTTTGAAGAAATGGGCTCATTAAAGAATTGCTTTAAATAAGCAAAACACCGAGTTAATGAAGCCTGTAATTCTAAATTCAGTATTTGAAGGCAAATGGGATGTTTTCTTATATTCTGCTGCTCAGAAAAAGGTTGCAGTTTTATTACTTTTTAATGTAGCATGAATATCCCTCCTTCCATGGGGAGGCTGACCCGACTTGAAGATTTGTTATGAAAGAACTGGACTGTTTCTGGGCGGCTGTCCCTTGGCTGGTTGTCTACAGCCTGGTTGTCTCCTGAGGATCACGATACAATGTCCACCTTGAAAGTGACCGCTAGAACCATCGCCAGGGAGCCTCACTTCTGCTGTTTATAAAATCCCATGAGATCTCACCCTGGCCCACTTCCGCAGGATGACTTCATGATACTTTTTGCTCATAGTGAGGAGATAAATAATAATGGGCCAGGAAATACGACCTCAACTTTTATGGTGCTTACCTCTACTGGGGGACACCAAGAAGTAAGCAGATAATAACAATACAGCATAATGAGGCTTATATCTGGGGAAATAAATCAGGGGCAACCCCCCCCCCAATCTGTGTCAGGGAAGACTTCCTGGGCGGGGGGGAGAATATTTAAGCTGAGATTGTAATGTTTGTTGGAGACATTTAGGTAGGGAAGAGAGTGTTCAAGGAAAAGGAGAGAACATATGCAAAGAGGTGAGAAAGAATAAGCCTTTCTTGAAGGAGGGGGAAAAAAATAGCGCAATGGAACAGAATAGAGTCCAGAAACAGATCCACAGAAATACTGTTGGTCGATCTTTTACAAAGGAGCAAATGCTATATAGTGGAGGCTTTTTGACAAATGTTGCTGAAACAACTGGTTATTTACAAGCAAAAAAAAAAAAAAATCTAGACACAGATTTTACACAAAAATTAATTCAAAATGGGTCACAGATGTAAATATAAAATGCAAAACTATAAAGCTCCTGGAAGATAGCATAGTAGAAAACCTTGATGGCCTTGGATTTGGCAATGACTTTTTAGATACAGGACCAGAGGCATGGCCCATGAAAGAGAGAATTTATAAGCTGGATTTTATTAAAACTAAACATTTCTACTCTGCAAAAGACACAGTCAAGAGAATGAAAAATGACAGGAAGAAAACATTTGCAAAAGATATACTTGATAAAGAAATTATCCAAACTATACAAGAAAATCAGAAAACAAACAACTCAATTAGAAAACAAGCTAGACCTTGACAGACGCTGCGACAAAGAGGAGACCTACTGGCCACATCCCACAGCAACCTGCGTGTGTGACGTCAGTGGAGGTGGAAACACTTGAAACAGGTGTTGCCCTCTCTCCCTTTTGGGTTCAGTCAACACCTAGAGGAGGGAGGTGAGACCCTGCCCTATTTCTGTGACCTTGATGACCCAGACTATCTTCCCCCCTTACCTTCTGCTCCAGCTCATTCCTAGATGCCAGCTCCGACTCCAGCCTCTCCTCCGACTGTTGGAGACGCTTCCTGAGGAACTCGTTCTCCATCTGAGCACAGTCGAAGCGCATCTGCCACTCATCTGCTGTTTAAGAGAGTCAGAGAGACCTGTCAGGAAACTCGGTGAACAGGGCGGTTCCCTCCCATCCTTGGCTCTTTGTGCACAATTTCACAGTGTTAACAGAATTCCTGATGTTCAACCCTAGGCATAGGATCTGGAAATCCCACATTAAGTCCAAGCTTAAAAACACCACTTCCTCCAGGCATCCTTCCTTGACTACCTCCAGGTGTTGAACATTACTTACCACTCACTATTTTAAGCTTGGTCATTTACAGTGCTCAATTCCTCTACATGGGTGCATACACCTTCCCCCATGGGAACTCCATAATGTTTGAGGGTAGAGGAGCTGTTTTATACATTTGTGGGTTCTCCACACCCTCAGAAGACTCCCCTACACATGGAAGTTTCCCCTGTGTGGTAAAACAAGTTTACCAGCTGGCCATCCTACTGGCCATTTGCATTGGGTGACAGAGTACATCATCAGTGATGGTTGAATTAATTAACAAATAAGTCAATGAACAATAATTAAAGTGCCTACTATGTGAAGAGCAACAGAGACACTGGTCACAACATGTCTCTATGTAATAACTGAACAATCCCTTGATTTGGTAAAATTCTCCAAAAAAAAAGTCATTTGCTGGTGGAGATGAAAACTCACTGAATAGAACAGCCACACTAGATTGTGATAGCTTATTTTCTGACTGAATAAAAGAGTAACGTTTAAGGTAATAGAGACATGGAAAACATTGTACAAATGGACAGTTTAAGATACAGACCATCCATCCATCATCCACCCAAACATCACCCATCCATCCATCCATCCTCCCAACATCCATCCTTCCATCATCCATCTATCCATCATCCACCCACCATCCATCCATCATCCATCCACCCATCACCCATCCATCCACCCACCTTTCATCCATCCATCATCCATTCATCCACCCAACATCCCTCTATCCATAAACCATCCATCCATCCACCTATCCATCATCTCTCCATCCATCCATCATCCATCCATCCATCTATCATCCATTGTTCCATCTACCTTCCATCCAACCAAATACCCACACTACTCCATACCAGGCACAAGAGATCATGAATAAGAAACCATTCCATCTTCCAGAAGAATCCATTTGTGGAGACAAACATGTAAAGTCAGCTTGAACGAAGCATGACCAGGACTCTCATAAAGGAACTTAAGGAAGTTCAGAAGAGGATTGAAACTCATGAGGGAAGCAAACTCTGTTTTGTTCACGACTGTATCCACATCCACAGGACTTACTATAATGCCTCGCATATCACAAATGCTCCATAACTTTCACTGCAGAGGTGGCTGGGTGAGTGAATGGATGGATGGACAGATGGACGACAGGACTGAGGTCTTGTTGGGGGTGATTCTCACGCTACTAACCCAAACAGAAGGATGATATGATTGTAAAAAGTTAAAGCTTCTTCAAATTTCCATCAGGGTAAATAACATCATGGTAGGATAGGAATCCTATCTCTCCACCAGGAAAAAAAACTCAAGTGGCAAATGGCACAGCTTCAAAAAGGAGACGGCAGCAGAAAGAATTTCTGGGGTGGCCCGTGTGCTCTGTGCTCCAGAGAGGGGTGTGAGTGGGTGCCACAGACAGCTGAGGACCTGCTCCACTCCTTCAGGCCGAGTTCCGCCTCCAGCCTCCTTCCCCATGGGCGCCATTCTTCACACACACATCAGTGAGCCCTTCATTTCCCAGTGCCATTTTCCTGGGCTTCCCTGACCTCCCACTGACATTGCAAGTTTCTGGACAGCAAGGCCCAAATAAAATTCTTCTAAAACCCTTGCCCCAGAGTCCAGCTCAGTGCTGAATACATTCCATGAAAGGTTCTCTTTAAAGATTTCACCATGCACGGTGAGAAAACATATATTTTCAATAATTCCTACTCCAGCTTGATCCATAGGGGAGGTAATGGCGGCACTGCAGTGGTGTGATTAAAGTGTTTTATTGCTTCTTTCAACTTTCCTATGTCTCAGACATTTTCCATAATGAGTATGTACTACTTTGAGAATCAAAAACAAAATATTTGTGGATTGGCTTCCTGGAATAAGTGTCCTGAGCTGAAAGCCTGCACAGTACTGTGACTAATGTGCTCCTGAGCTCAGCGCATTTCCCCCTCGGCCGACTCCCGTATCTCTGCACGGGAAGACAAATGGCCAGGGAGCATCGTTCAGACATAAATCACCGTCAGGATGGAACTGGGGCTGACGTTCTTCTGGGGAACCTGTGCCGGTTCTGGGAAAACAGGCTCCCTTCTCTCTGAGTGGGTCCCACCTTGTCGGGGCTTGGGTACCTGACAGTCTTGGCCTCCTCAGGATGAACCTCCCTGGCAAACGCCTGCCCTGCAGGTAGCCGGGATGAGAGGATGACAGAAATGGAATAGGAAGCCAACGTGCCTTCCCCTCCTCCACCACCACCTCCTGACCTCGGCCCCTCCAAGTGTCCCTGACGTTTCTAGGGCATCGATTCTCTGGGGGCACTAGAGGAATGATGTCTACGTTTTATAAAGGCTGACAGACATGCCGGGAACCCTCCTCAGCTGACTAGTTCCGACTGGGGAGAGGAGATGATAAGGATGCCTCCTGCCCATCCAGCCGTGAGATGTGTCTCCAGGCGACCAAGACGGGCACCAGGAATCCCTGGCTCACTGAGCACATCTCTCACCGGGCAATTCACTCTAACTGCTAACCAAGTGCCTGACATCACTTTCAAATAGGGCCAGGAGGAGTCCCTGCTCCACAGGTGATGATCAGGAATAAGCATACCACTATTGGTGCTACTAGAAACAATAAAAAAGTGAGCAACAGCTGTTCAGCACTCTGCACCATACACGTGACTAAACACCTCCCATTCATCATCTCTGTCTACAGCCATTTGAAAGATGAGGAAACCAAGGCGCGATAATTTCTTTGACCAAAGTAACAGAGTCTAGATTCAAATTCAGAAATGTGATTTTATAGCTTTCACTTCTTAACCACTGAACTGAGTTCCTCAAAACTTATATTGTTGTTCAGTCGCTCAGTCGTGCCTGACTCTCTGCGACCCCATGGACTGCAACACACCAGGCTTCCCTGTCCTTCACCATCTCCCGGAGTTCGCTCAAACTCATGTCCATTGAGTTGGTGATGCCATTCAACCATCTCAACCTCTGTCGCACCCTTCTCCTGCTTTCAATCTTTCCCAGCATCAGGATCTCTTCCAATAACTCTTGCTCACTGGAATTTAATAAAAATTTATATTATGAAAGTCAAAGTCACTCAGTCATGTCCAACTCTTTGCGACCGCATGGACATGGAATTCTCCAGGTCAGGATACTGGAGTGGGTAGCTTTCCCTTCTCCAGGGAACCTCTCTAAACCAAGGATTGAACCCAGGTCTCCTGCATTGCAGGCGGATTCTTTACCAACTGAGCTATCAGGAAAGCCCAAAAATTTATATTAAAATAAGTCATAAAAAAGATTCTTAAATATAAGGGTACCTTGCCCATCTACAGGGGATGACAGAGGATGAGATGGTTGGACAGCATCACCAACTTGATGGACATGAGTCTGGGCAAGCTGCAGGAGATGGAGAAGGACAGGGAAGCTTGAGGTGCTGCAGTCCATGGAGTCTCAAAGAGTCGGACACGACTGAGAGACTGAACTGAACTGCCCATCTATAGAACCACTATTTTTTTAATCATTCTTTGCATTATTAATAAACAGCACCTGTCACATTGGTAATTTATTACCTTAGATATTGTTGGATTCTCTGTTTAATGCCTGCCTCTTCCACTGGACTGTACACTCTGAGAAGGCAAGATCTGTTCCTGTTTTCTCTGACAACATCTCAGCCCCTAATGCAGCATCTAGAGCACTGTAAGTGCTCCATATGTGTGAATGAATGAATGAATGAATGAAAAAAAGGAGAGCTTTTTCCACCAGTGTCTGACTCCATGGTTCCCAAGGACTCACCTCCTCCAGTGTGACTCCTCTCTAAATCATTCAACTGAATTTTCTGCTGGGCTTCCTCCAACCGCTTCTCCACTTCTCCCAGATTCTTCTGGACTTGCTCATACTTGCTCTGGAAGAGAAGCCTCGAGGTTTCAAACTGGACCTAAGACAGCGGCCATCTCACCCAAGGTGCTTTCAAACCAGGACTGGCCCCTATCCCCACCCCCACCCCCACAATCCTCACCCAGGAGACCTCCAAGGCCAAGACTTAGGAAGACTCGGATGTCCTCCAGGATTCCCAGCATGGGAGTCAGTGAGCCTGTACATCCCAGATATGAGCAGAGAAGGGCAGGCCCGAGCCTTCCAGCCACTCTTCTCGGGCACTCGCAGCCCCGGCGCTCCCCACCACTCGCCTTTAGCTCCTGGACCTCCCGGGAGGCCCGCAGCCGCTCCGCCCGCTCACTCTCCAGCACCTGGCAGGCCACGTCCCCTTTGAAGCACTCATCGGCCAGCTCTGTGGTCAGTTCAGCGATCTGGAGGGGGAGGGTTAAGGCAGAGTTACTCGTCAGGGCTGCCAACCCTTCTCCCTCCGCCCATGCTCCATGGGACCACCCTCACACTGATACCAGGTCTTATCTCAAGGTAAGCCTGCAGCGTAATAAGGTGGTTAAGAGCACGGGTGTCGGGATGTTACCGGTCCTGGGGGCTAGAGTTCCTGGCCCAGCACTCACTCACTGTGTGGCTCTGAGCCACACAGGATGCCTCTGAAGCTCAGTTTTCTCCACTTCAGTAAGGAAGGGGACAGCAGAGAGAATTATTTTGAGAATTAAGTGTGATAATCCACACAGAGCTTAGCACAGTGCCAAGCACATAGTAAATGCTCAGTTAAAAAACAATTATTCTAGTGGAAACTCTCCTTAGCTATCCTTCAGGAAGTCATTTCACTTGACCAAACAACAAGCTTCCTTGGTAAGACACGCACTCACAGATGCCCACTCCCCATGGATGCTCTCGGCCAGGAAACCTCTCGATGGTTCCCCGGGGCCCGCCTGCCTCTACCAGATTTCAGCCATGCGGTCATGCTGTGTGTGCTCCCAACCTGTTTATGCCTCACACACTTTTATGCAATTACCTATTCTATTAGCTACTACATAAACCTGTAAGATGTGACCGGGCCAAGAGTTCCCAGGAACACTAGGCTGAATGCTTTGGAGGCAATGAATACAAGTGGGTTGCTTCTTAAAATTGTGTCATATAGGTGTAAGTGCAAAAACTATAAAGGAAAAAAACTCCAAGTACAAAGTGTAGGCTTCTGCATTTGAATTCCTTTGCCATTTGCTCTGCTTTAAAGAAATCGAAACTGGAAATCATGTAGTTGTGTGTGAGGGGTGTGGTTTAAAGAAGAAGTAGATCTTGAATTGCTGGTCCCACCTCAGTGAGTTGAGGCAGACATGTTTTAGGTTAAAAATAAAGATGTTTATTTTTTAAATGAATTCCACTTGCACTGGCTTTTTTCTCCCCAAATAAATGGGAAATACCAAGTGGGTCAGGGCTTTTGTGGTCTCATTGTTTCAAATACAGTCTTCTGGGTTCAAGGATATGCCAAGTAGAGTGAGAAAAAAAAAACATACAAGTGGACAGTTCATGACCAAGAAGGGCAGAAATGACGCTGCACAGCAGAGTCCTCGTGAAACTGGGGCTATGCTTGTGTGAGGCAGCGGTTAAAGTACAGAGGGAGGGAAGAAAAGAAAAAAACACAGAGGCAAGGCACAGGGTCAAGTTCAGACACAACAACTCACACATTGTGTGACCTTGGACGAGCTTCTTCCTCTCTGGGGCTGTGGTCACCTGAGCTACAAAATGCTCTGAATTAGGTGATGTCTACTGTCCTCCTGGCCACCCCAGGAATCTGAATTTGAATACACTCCAGGGTGATTCTTCAGCACAGTAAAATTCATGTGTTACCACCATAGGAGAGGTTAGGATCACCTCCTAATTTTAGCCTCATTTGGCTCTAGGTGGGTCAGATTTAAAGTAAAGCGGAAGTCGCTCAATGGTGTTCAACTCTTTGCGACCCCATGGACTGCAGTCTTCCAGACTCCTCTGTCCACGGAACTTTCAGTTCAGTTCAGTCACTCAATCATGTCTGTCTCTTTTCAACTCCACGGACTCCGGCATGCCAGGCTTCCCCTGTCCATCACCATCTCCTGGAGCTTGCTCAAACTCATGTCCATCGAGTCAGTGATGCCATCCAACCACCTCATCCTCTGTTGTCCCCTTCTCCTCCTGCGTTTAATCTTTCCCAGCATCAGGGTCTTTTCCAGTGAGTCAGTTCTTTGCATCAGGTGACCAAAGTACTAGAGTTTCAGCTTCAGCATCATTCCTTCTAAAGAATATTCAGGACTGATTTCCTTTAGAATTGCCTAGTTTGATCTCCTTGCAGTTCAAGGGACTCTCAAGAGTTTTTATAGGCAAGAATATTGGGACTTTACAGGCAAGAATACTGGAGTGGGTTGCCAGACCCATTCAGGATCTTCCTGACCCAGGGATCGAACCCAGGTCTCTTGCATTGCAGGTAGATTCTTTACTGTCTGAGCCACTGGGGTGCATAAAGGCATTCAAGGTGGAAAAGCGATCACTAGCAGTGGGCACCGACTACAGGCCAGTGTACTCCAGAAGCACCCCGGATCACACCCCTAAATGCCCTCCATCCCTGCCATCAGCATGGATACCAAACACCAGGAGAGTATTCTCTCTGCCTTAACCATTTAGTACAAAATTCAATTGGTGCTAATCGGCCTGAGCAAAGAGAGCACAAAATTAATTTAATGCATTAATTTTGAATTCCGCAGACCCCAAGTCTGGAGCTCAAAGGACAATTCATCTTTCCAAATTGAGGAAACAACAGCTGCTTTTCTCAGAGACAGTAGCCTCTGACTGTTCCCATCCCCACAAAGCCCTCTTCCTGGACCCACACGGGTCCAGAGGCTCTGTCCTTGAGGTGAGGGGTGGGCACCAGACCCAGAGCTAGCAGTTGAGAGCAAAATAAAGACCAGTTTAATGAGAGCCGGGTTGCAAACCCAGAACGGCCTTGTGCAGACCACACTAGGACCAATTAACCAGGAATTATTCTGGGATCCTCCCTGGACCCACTGCTTGGCTGAATCATCAGAAACCCTCTTTCTACTCAGGGACAATGACTCCAAGGGTCTGCCAGAGAGACGGAGACGGAAATGAATGAATCTGCTGTACCTTTTGCAGTCAAACAGAAATAACATTCCACGCATCCTGCACAGAGACCAGACTGCGGGGAACCGTGGGTCACGGGGCTGTGAAGCGCCTTAACTGCCCTGGGCTGTCACGGTCACCAGCCCTGCATGATGCAAGCACCTACTGCCTGCCAGACCCGCCTTCGGAGACTCTGCTGCTGGGGAGGGAAGAAAACCACGTGTGGAGCACCCGCATTCTTGGCCCGACCGTGTCCTTGGCTCTTAGACTTGCGGACCCCTGGACCCCAAACCACCTGTCCTGCAGAGAGCAAACAGCACCCTTTCCCCTCTCTCCCTGTGCTTTTCTCAACCACAATGATCTGTTTATTTAAGCCCTAGAATGAGAAACAGCTCACACTCGTCCACCGCTGTGAACACACACACATGACCCCTGGGCACAGAAGCCTCGTGAGCAGGGTGTTTCTGTCGCTTGCTCACACAGAACAAGACACGGTGGCTGTGAGAGGTGGAACGAGTTGCTCAGATCAGAGCTGACTGGTCTTAGAGGCAATCCCGCCCAGGCGGCCCAACTCGGGGTCCTGGCTGGACCTCTGTCCAGATGCTGTTTCCTGTCCAGCATCCCCCGTCCAGCTCGATCCCCTGCCCCCAGGCCCCTGGGGATGGGCGTTCTGGAAGAGACCAGGACACATGGCTCGGGGAGGTGATGGGGAATGGCCAGCGAGTACAGGTCAGTGGCGAGGTCAGACCGAGACTGCAGCCAAAGGGAGCCTTATGGACCCCTGTGCAAAAGAAAGCCCCCATCCCCATCAACCTGAGTGACTGAAACAGAAAGTGAAAAACATCAGCAGAGAAAAAAGGTCGAGGGGAGACAGTGGCCCCTTTTCTCCCCTGGGGGTGTGGAGGCACAGACAGCAGACCTTCCTGCCGTGCCTTTCTCTGCGGGTCCTGGGCTCACCCCGCCGCGGTCATCCTTGAATACGCCCGCCCAGCGTCCAGAAAGCCTCTACAGTCCCTGTCCGCCAGGAGGACACCCTCCCCCGTGGCCCCCCAGTGAAGGCTCAACAGACCCTAACATCCTGAGTCAGCGAGGAAACCAGGCTGTTTTATTCCCCCGGGGATGAGGGGGCTCCAACATCCCATCCCCACAGAAGCCTGGCGCTGCACTAGAGCACAGAACCAGGTACCAGGAGACCCGGGGCGAGATCACAGCTCGGGTGCCGTCTGCTCACGTGGCCCCCAGGGAGCCACGCCCCTCGCCCACCCTGCTGGTGGGCAGTCACGGCCATCGGGAGCCACCTCGCTCAGGGCTCCGCTAATGCACGTCTGCTCTAGATCTCCAGTCCCTGCTGCACCCCGCTGGTTCCCTCCGCGATTCTTCACCCAGAAGTGAAACTTCCTGGGCTAGTGAGGCCAGACAGCGGTACACATGGGCCTCCGTCTTTTGCTATAAACGAGGTCCTGTACATATTCCAGAGAGAAGACACCACCCTGCTCTCAGGCACTGCCTTGTGCTCCTGCAGCCTCCCTGGTGCTCCCACGCAGTTGGGCTGCTTCCCTGTGGAAATACAAACCCCACTGGGCATGCAGGCCGATCCTGCATGCTTGAAGAATATTTATAGCCGGCGTCTCAGAGGCTCCTCATCTCCTCTTTGGCTCCTTTGCAAATGAAGCACTTAAATCATTTTGCAGTAATGTTGTCTTTTTAATAAGGCTCGTCAAAGAGCATTCTCACTGATGAGGCACACCATGTTCCAGCCACGTTTCTGTGGCTGTTTCCCCGCCGAGACGAGGGGCGGGGTGCAGACACGGAGGGTGCTGGGGGGCTGCATGATGCACAGCACTGAAGGAGTTTCTGCTCCCTGACTGTCAACAGAAGCGCCCTTCCGAGAAAGGAGAACCGAGGAGAAGCAGACAGTTCGTGCCTATTCTGTAACTTGACGTTTCTCAAAGTGTGGTCCCTGAACAAGCAGCTTCAGCATCACTTGAGAACTTACTAGAACTACAAAAGCTCCAGGGCCATCCCAAGCCACTGACTCAGAATCTCGAAGACTGGGACCCAACGATTCACACCCTAACCCACCCTCCTGGGGATTCTAACACGCGTTCAAGGAGGAGAACCCCACAAACCAAACACAGCACGAACCTCTGCCCCAGGGCCACCTCAAGGCTTGCTGGAGGAGTGCGGAGGGACCCCGACCCCCAAGATTCCCTCCCAGGCCCAACCTTGAGAGGTGGAGCCAGGAAAGCTATAGGGGGAACAGCTCCTCTGGGTGATTCTGAGGGCTTCCCACGTGGCGCTAGTGGTAAAGAACCCGCCTGCCAATGCAGGAGACATAAGAGAGGCGGGTTCGATCCCTGGGTTGGGAAGATCCCCTGGAGGAGGAAATGGCAACCCACTCCAGTATTCTTGCCTGGGAAATCCCATGGACAGAGGAGCCTGGCGGGCTGCAGCCCATAAGGTCACAAAGAACTGGACATGACCGAGTAACGTAGCACTCATGGGTGATTCTGATGCTCTTTCAAGTGCAAAAGCAAGCAATACAAATCAACAGTAGCTTTGCAGGGTAGGAATTAGAGCCCTTTCTCCAAATAGAATCCTACTTGGGCCCCAACATGCTGCATTTCACCAAATCTGAGCTGCCATTGATTGTAAGATGCACAGTTTAGAACATGAGAGAGGAATGCACGGCCAGTTCCTAGTGTGAGAGGCTGCTGACTGGGTTCTGCGAAGTACAAAGGAAGAAAATAATTCATCTGAGAATCGATAAAAACAGAATCAAAGTGCAAACAGCACATCTACTGTAACGGATGCAGGTGTGGGAGTTCTGGAGCCCTGGACCACTTCCTTGCCCTCTGACGGGCCTGAAGAGATGCAGGGCTTTGGAAAACACTCCATAAATTACTCCATCAGCGCAGACAAGCCACAGAGTGGAAGGGATCCACACTAGTTATATAGTTATCCACACTGAACAACTGACCAGACATCCACGGCTTATGAAAAACTGCTACAGGTCAACAAGAAAAGCCACAGGAAAGACTGGAAAGGCCACTTTGTCAGAGAAGATAACCGAATAGCCAAAAACAGGTGAAAAGACGCACATTAAAATCACTCGGCAGTACAACTGCACACCAGCCACAGTCGCTAAATGAAAAAGGCAGACAATGCCCAGTGCTGGGAAAACGCGGAGCAGACCGAGGCTCACCCGCAGCTGTCGGGGAACAAATGGACGCCAACAAGGTAGTGAGCTAGCTGCAGCATCTAAGAAAACCGTACACAGAAATAACTTAAAACCCAGCGGTCCCATCCCTTGGTGTGTGCTAAAAGCCACGCGCGATCTGTGCACCAAAAGACACACGTCAGGAGGTCCAGAGCAAGCTGGTTCTTTGCAGTTGAAAAACAGAAACAGTCAAATACTCGTTTAGAGGCAGGGGTAAGGACAAGGGTCTGCCCGTAATTGACCAGTCTACAGCAGAGGGGGTCCGTGAACCACAGTCGCCCACGTCACCAGCGATGTCAAATGAAAGCAACCAGGGACAAAGGAAGGCACAGATTCAATGAATTTCAGTAAAGTTCAGAAACAAGGTAAAAACTATTCTTCAGTGTCAGGAGTCCGTTTGGTGGTTAATGGTGGGGGGCAGTGGCTGAAAGGGGCACAAGGTCGGGGAAACTGAGAGCAAACTGGGCCACCCAGCGCTCGGGGTGCTGGGCACACTGGTGCGTCCACTTTGTGAAAGTTCATTAAGCTGCACACTTATGATGTGTACACTTTTCTTGTATGTTGGACTGTTACATAGAGTTTAAAAGGCAGGAGGAAGAAGAGAAGCAGGAGGAAGAAGACGACGAAGAGGAGGCGTTGGGGAGGAAGAGAAAGAAATCCTAACACTTGGTCATCTAAATGTGCTTCCGGAATACAGCGCAGCTTTGCTTCCTGACTGAATTCTCTTTGTGGTATGGGCATCACGCCCTTGACTTGCAGTTTAATGTGACACTACCAAAAGCATTTCTACAGACCCCTCCGGTATTTACTGTGTGAATATAGGTGAGTGCCCTCAGGACCTTTTAATAAGGCTTCATGGGAGAAGTTCCTCTAATATCGCAATTATCTCCACATCCTGAAAAGTTACTCTTTGCTCAAGCAACAGGGGTGTGTGTGGGTGTGTGTGCCTATAACCCAGGCACAACATGTTCATGGAATATCCTGTTTTTCTTTTTGCTTTGGTTGCTAGGAAGCACTGTGTCAAAACTTCAACCCATTTTTAACAGTTCCACCCACCCACTGGGTGTCTGTTCTGCACTGGGGGCGGGGCTGATGTGACGAGGCCTCCCAGGGCAGTCTCGCTGGGACACAGGAGGTGATCGGGAGGCGCTGGTCAATACTGGGACACAGGGCCACTAGCAGCCTATAGTGGGGGCCTAATGGACCCGTGGGCTTCCCAAGTGGCTCGCTGGCAAGCAATCCACCTGCCAAGTGGAGACACAGGTTCAATCCCCAGGTCAGGAAGATCCCCTGGGGAAGGAAATGGCAACCCATGCCAGTGTTCTTGCCTGGGAAATCCCATGGACAGAGGAGCCTGGCAGGCTACTGTCCATGGGATCGCAAAGAGTTGGACTTGACTTAGTGATGAAACAACCACCACCCACTCTTAGAGCGTCAAGGAAGGCTTCTTGGAGGAAGCACCACTTGAACTAAGTATGACGGGACGACCAGACATTTACCAGGTGAGGAGGGTGGAGGGGGCAGAAGGAATAGCACAGGCAAAGGCATGATTTGAGAGTGAGTCTAAGGCCAATGGGAAAGGTCTATATTCTCTTTCCTTGATTTTGTGTATTCTTTGATTCTTGGTTCCCTTTGCTGATTTTCTTAGCTTTAAAATTTTATCTTATTTTTTCAAGACTTCATGCAGCTTTTTGCAACCATGTGTGATACAAAGACAAAAGAGCCCAGGCAGAATATTCTGTGGGTATTGACACAAGCATTCGTAGTTTGGGCCTCAGGAGCCTGGTCCCTACCCTACCTCCAGTGTCCCATGAATTGGAGCTCCAGATGCTAGAAATGCTCACCTCCTCCTCCTCTCCAAGTCTCCCCCAGCCGCTGAGAAATTGCAAACCCCCAAGTCCGACCTGACAGCTCGTGATGGATTACTGCATAAAATGTCAGCTCGGCGGGAAGGAATTTCTGCCGGGAAGCCACCGATATTCCCCACCAGCCCACAGCTCTCCGACAGCTTCTGCTGCTCTACTCATGGCTCCTTCCAGAAAGAGAGGTCAGGTGCTGGCTCTCTGGAGCCTCAGTGGAGAATGTGAGGCATTCAGGTGTCATTCCCTCTCCTCACAGTCTCGTCCATGAGAGGGGCAGTAACCCAGGCCAGATTCTCCCCCTGGTGTGCCGGAGACCCTCCTTTCCAGGAGCCCCTGCCCATCGCCTGACCGTGGGGGTGGACCGCCAGGGAATTCCCCATCCTGATTTCTGAGGTTTTCAGGGCTCCCTTAAATCGTGCCCCCTAGGCGAGTGCTTGGCTCACCCTAGTCCCAGCTGCCTGGCTCCAGGAAGCCCTGGTACGTCACAGGGTTCTGCTGAAGTTCAGGTGGAGCTCATCCATTCCCTTCTTCATTTCCTTGTTCATCAGAAGTATCTGAGTACCTCCATGTGATAAGACTTTCGACCAGACCCCGTGGATACAGCCAGGGACAAGGCAAAGTCCCCTGTCCTTACAAAGCCTCCAGGCCAACGGAGGGAGACAGACCCAAGTAGGTAAACGTGCAAGCTAGCTTTCAGATGGTGGGGTGCCACAGGCATTAAACAGAGGGAGATGACGGGGAGGGATGTCAAACGGGGGGCGATATTACCTAAGTGGTCCGGGAAGACGTCTGTGGACTGAAAAGTCTGAAGCTAGATCTGAACCATGTGACGCACCCCTGTCTGTGCAGATCTGGAGGAAAGGCAGAGGCAGCCAGTGCAAAGGTCCTGAGGCAGCACGAGAGACGTTCTCAGTCCAGAGCAAAACCAGAGCTTCCTGAGCTTGCACGGCTGGGGTGGTGTCATGCTGACGATAGTGCTTGGTTTGGCTGATGGCTAGCAGGGATTGTAATTAGGTTCACCAGCAAAAGACAACAGTACTCAATTCTTTTTCTTCAGCACTTTGTTTTTTAAGGGCAGTCCATATTGGTTCTTATATCTCTGGCTGAAAGGCCTTTTCTTCTATAAAGAGCCAGATAGTAAATATTTTTAATCTTGGCAGGTCACACAGTCTCTGTCACAAACTGCTCAACTCTGCCTTTGTAGCATGAAAGCAGCCAGAGACTGTACAGAAATGAATGGGTGTGGCTCTGCCAATAAAACTTTATAAAGAACCGGTGGTGAAATGGGTTTGCCCTGTGGGCCATAGTTTGCCTGTCTCTTTATTCATTTTCACTGTATTTCACTAACAAGATGTGTTCATCCATTCTGTCAACAGACTCCCTTTCTGGTGCTTACGTTCTCCAACATGAAAAGCGCCGCTGCTGTGAGCGTCTCGTCGTTTCATTTCTGTGGGAGAGGTTCTCCAGTATGTGAACCTGGAAGCGGGACTGCTGGGCCACAGGGTACAGGCAGCTTCAACTCTCAGAGATGATGCTAGACCATTCAAGAGCCATGAGATCAATTTACACCCACACCAGCAGCCTGAGTTCCTGCTGCTGCGCACTCCTGTCGCCAGCGCTTGGCAACATCAGACTTTAGGATTTTGCCCACTTCAAGCATTGATACCTGTTGTGCTGTTAATGTACATTTCCTGATGGCTAGTTACTAGAGCATCTTTTCATGAGTTTATTGGCCATTGCATTCCTGATCATTTAAACTCCTGAAATGAGTTCCCCTGCTGAGAACTGCCAATTTCTAATTTTTGTCCCCCCTCCCTTTTTTTTTACTGAAATATTTACCTTTTCCCAATTGATTTGAGGAAGTTCTTTACATATTCTGGTTACTCTCTGTCAGTTGCATGTGTTGCAAATTTCATCTTCAAGTACGTGGTGTGTCTTTATTTTATGCTCTGACAATCAGAAGTTGATCACCTTATTGGGGTCACAGTGATCATTCTCCCCTGCGAGCTGTGCTTTTGTGACTTATTTAAGCAATTCTTCCCTTGGGAGCCACATGACATGGCTTTGAGACTCATCTCTACACTTGCTGGTTGTGGGGATGGGGGAAGGCACTTAATACCCCAGCGCCCGCGTTTCCACCTCTGTAAAATGGGGAGCAGAGTGGCATGAACCTCACAGGGTCACTCTGAGGAGTGTTGAAGGTACTGAGCACCATGCTGGGCTCACTGTCACCTTCCCCATCAACAGACCTCCCCCCGCGCAGGACGGAAGGGGGTACCTTGCTCTCCAGCACGTCTGCGTTCTGCCGGAGTTCATTCCGAGACTTCTCTGACTTCTCTAGCTTCTGCCTCAGCGCTGTGAGCTCGGCCTACAAAAGCAAACACAGTAACAGAAGCCATTCTGGATGGAGGTGTAGGTTCCACATGTGTTAAGAGTGGCCA
Source organism: Muntiacus reevesi (assembly GCF_963930625.1). Lineage (NCBI taxonomy): Eukaryota > Metazoa > Chordata > Mammalia > Artiodactyla > Cervidae > Muntiacus > Muntiacus reevesi. Next base: position 8,014,218 of record NC_089261.1, read on the forward strand.
GCAAATCCAGCGGGTGATTCAGCCAGCCTGCTGTGATGATGGCCATTTCTGAATATGATCATCTCTGCTCAGGCAAGCCTGGTCCATACCAGCCTGGACTAGGGTCTGGATGCAAATCCTTGGAACAAGTCACTGTTTATTGAGACGGGGCATACCCGAGTGAGACAGGGCACTCCTGAGTGACACGGAGCACCGTGTCTTCATCTTCCCCAATTGCCACTTCTGGCCAGGGGGTCGTCATGAGGTTTACAGCACTACTGTCAGGAGCAATTGAAATGCTCACCCACTGCAGGCCAGTGGAGTGAACCATGAAACGCACACCCCAAGGAGGACCACATGGCCATGAAGAGAGAACGAGAAAGATTTTTATAAAAGTGGGACCACGTGACAGTATATAAATGCAGCACATTAACATGTTGTGTGCCTTAACTTTACAATGCCGTAGGTCAAACACATTTTAACTAAAACTTTTAAAAGACAATCCAAAAATATGGACGTGGCACGGTTCTTAAAATCTATTTTGAAGTGAAAAATGCAAGTTGCAGAAGAATATATAGTATGCCGCCTCTTGTGTAAGAAAGAAACCACTAGTCCTCTGTGTGTGTGTGTGTGTGTGTGTGTGTGTGTGTGTGCACGCACACATGTGCACCTGCGTGTGTACATGTATACCTTGCTTCACTGGCTGGGCTCTGCAGATACTGCATTTTTTACAAATTGAAGGTTGGTGGCAACCCTGCGGTGAGCAAGTCTATTTTCCAAAAGTGTTATCTTTTAATTAAGGTATGCAGATTTTTAGGGGGACCAAATACTATTACACACTTAACAGACTACAGTACAGTGTCAATATAACTTGTATAGGTCCTGGGAAGTCACCCAATTCACGTGACTCACTGTGATATCCGATTTATCTTGGCAGCCTCGAACTGAACCTGCACTATCTCCAAGATATGCCTATATTTGCTCATTTTGGCCAAAAGGAACAACAGGCAGGGTAAACCAGAAACCAATCAGAACAGTTTCCCTGGTGGCTGAGTGGTGAAGAATCTGCCTGCCAAGGCAGGAAACCCGAGTTCAATCCCCAGGTTGGGAAGAGCCCCTGGAGAAGGAAATAGCAACCCACTCCAGTACTCTTGCCTGGAAAATCCCACGGACAGCAGAGCCTGGTGGGCTGCAGTCCATGGCGTCACAAAGAGTCAGACACGGCTGAGCAAATAAACAACAATCAGAACAGTTACCTGCATCAAGTGGGTGCTAACGGGGTTGAAGGGAGGGTAGGGAGTGTCCTCTGAGATACAAAGATAAACGGCTCACGAACTGGCCCGCAGACCCTCTCTGGGAGGAGTGGGAGCACACGCTCCCACACCCGAGGTGGGTACCTGCCTCTGACTGGCACCCACTCACCTACCGGGGAGCTGGGCACCAGGTGGAGGGAGGCCGTGCCAACTGGGGCAGAGGGATGTCTGTAGAGGGGCAGCGAGGGCTAGTGGTGGAGCATTCCTGGATGAAGAATACCCAGGGCTGGAGGCACTGGGTCTGGATGCAAACACCAGGGAGCAGGCTGGAGGGGGTCGGGGGGAGTGGGGATCGCCCCGCCCACCGTGTGCACCCACCTCCTTGGCGCGGAGCTGCTCCTCCCCGATGGTGGCGCTCAGCAGGGGCCGGAGGGAAGCCAGCAGCCGCCACCACGGCCAGTCCCTGACGGCCAGGAACACAGCCACATTCTTCTGGATGCACCGGGCGGCCAGCCGGTGAGTCTGCAGGGGACGAGAGCGCAGACTGAGGGGCCTGCCCAGCTCAGCTGAAGGAGGCGGGGGGGGCAAGGGGGCTGGAGCATATCGGTCTATCCTTAGTGGAAGGGATAGGGAACTTAAAAAAACAAAGGCTTCCTTTAATGGAGTCAGGCTGTCAGCATCAGGCCACAGTCTAGTCTGGAATAACTAATAATAACAATAGGATAAGGGGTAGAAATCCTATACAGTGGGGTCACCTCTCACATGAGGATCAGGCTCAAAAGTCACCGTGCAAGGCAAGCCTCTCCTGGAAAATCCCTGAAACCTGCTCACAAGAAGCAGTGGCCCTGATGATGCTGCCGGTTGATATTTAAGGAAGAGATACTATTTTCAGTGCATTTAAACACAAGTCCATGCTTCTCACTCTTGAATGTGCATCAAATCTCCAGGAGGGCTTATAAAAACACTGATGCCTGGGTTCCAGCCCAGAGCGTCTGATTCAGTGAGCCTGGGGCAGGGTCCGAGAATCTGCATTGTGCACAAACTCCTAGCTGATGTGGCTGCTGCTGGTCCTGGGACCACACTCTGAGAACAGCTGACCTAGGTCATTCTAATCAGAGGTGGGAATCAAGCTGCGTAAGCCACCATCACAACAGCCAAGACTTGCTCAGCTGGCACAGTGCCTCCTACAGGCCAGACACTACCTGCAGCATCTTATAGCAGCTCAGTCCTCACTACAGCCCTACGAACGTAGATGTTTTTATCATCCCCGTTTTACAGATGGGAAAACCGAGGCACAGAGCGGTACAGCCACTCGTCCAGTGTCACACAGCTTCTCAGAGGTTGAGTCAGGATCTGAACCCCTGCAGTGTCGCTGCAGACAGAGCCCAGGCTCTTAATTCACCTGTTTCAAATTGTTCCACGGCATAAACAACCTGAGTACAATGGGCCGGTGAAACAGCTCACAGTATTTTCGTTATTAATCTTCTTGCCTTTTTCTGTTCTCACCAAGTACGTATTTGTGAGTTTACATGTTCACAGAAGCTGGGGCATGTGCTCTGACTCTGTGCTGGTGGCAGTAATTAACACCACGACTAGGGCAGTGGCAGCTGGTATTATTACTGAGCAGTTACCACGTGGCAGGCCTGTACTACGTGCATGTTATCTCATGTCGCCTCCACCCAGCGACTGCGTGGTAGAGGTGAGATTCAAACATGGTTCCTGTTCGCCTCCAGAGCCGTGCTGCGTTCTCCATCACGCAGGCTGCAGAGAGGAGACTCAGTCTCTGGAGAAGTCTGAGGATGGTGGCCTAGAGTGGTTCAGGACTGCAGACTCCGACCCTGCCCCCTGGTCCTAAAGGCCTCCATGGATAGATCCCGCCCATGCACTGTCTGACCCACGGCAGCCAAGTTCTTCGGAGATGAGACAGCCTGAAATCATTTCCAACCCAGGAGGGCTTGGACAACCTCTGGACATCCTGACCAATCTCATCAGTGGTGATTTGATGTCAGTTCAGTTCAGTCGCTCAGTCGTGTCTTTGCAACCCCATGGACTGCAATACACCAGGCCTCCCTGTCCATCACCAACTCCCAGAGTTTACTCAAACTCACGTCAACATCCTAGAAACAGCTGTATCATCTTACAAAGTGTCTGTTAAAGTCTGACCACCTGGACAGAGTGTGGGCACCAGCATGGGAGATGGGCAGACCTCCTTGCCCACCCCAGATTCACTGGACCATGATCCTCATGCTAACAACATCCCACTGGAGATTCATGCACAAAAGCAAGTGTGAGAAGCAGGGATGACAGCCTCTGGACCAGTGTGGAGGACGCTCTTCCAGATCCCACGCCCCTGCTGGGTTCACGTGACACTCAGCGCCCCCACCTTCAGCTTCTTAAATCCCTGGCGAGAGAGAAAGCCCCTGCAGGCCGCCTGGAACAGGACGATGCTCTGAGACACCAGCTTTTCCCGCTGCTTCTCCAGCCTGGACACCACACCCGCCTTGAGGAAGACCTGGAGGGAGGGAAGGCTGCAGGTGACTTTCTGCAAATGCATCAGACTATCTCACGTGGGAGGGGTTGCAGCTCAGCCCCACTTCTGCATCCACCCAGAATGTTCATGAGCAGCTGCCCTGGACCGGGGTTCTGAATGGTCAGAGCACCTTGCCTCCTGAGGCCTCCTCTTTCCCTTCTCTTGGCCCTGGGGGCTGCATAGAATGGCCCACACACCTGAGTGTGGTCACTGTCACCACCCAGGGGTTTGTTAGAAACTCAGTGTCCCAGGCCCCACACCAGACCTGCTGAATCGGGACCCGTGTGTCAGCACAGTCTCCAGGGGAACTCATGCACGTTTGCTGAGAACCACCTCATGTCTCCGTGTCCTGGCAACACCCGTGGACTGTGGTCAATGTGGATTCCCAGGCCCCAGCCCAGGGGGTGCAGAACCAGCGGGCTGGGTGGCATTCCTGGGTGTGCATTCCGTTTTGACAAGTGCTGCTGGCCAGGAGAGAAGAGCTGCCCCAGAAACCCACGGTCCTGCTTCAGAAAGAGGGGCAGAGAATGCGGGGAAGTGGGGGCAGCCCTTCTTGGTCAGAAGAGGACAGGGCCAGGCTGGAGCCGCCCGCGGGAGAAGCGCAGGCATCGAGCGGAAGACAGCTGGAGGTTCACAGTTCCGGGCCTCAGCTCGTCAATAACGAATGGGGGCTCCCGCGGCAAAGTGATCAATGCGTTCTCGACTCCCACAGGGCTGCCCCTGAGAGACTGCGGGGAACAGTGGAGGGTTTTCAGAGTGAACCTGAAGCTCTGGGGCCAGGCCTGCCTTGACCAAGGCTCTGGGGTCACTGCGGTTGGTGTCGCCTCCCCAGAGGCAAAGGAGAGACGCTCCCATGCTGTTCATTTTCTGAGCATAGTGTCATGCGTTACTTCGCCAGATGCGGTTTGTAGCCCCAAAGGTGGCCAGCCGCTGGAGAGTGCCATCTTATTCACTGATACTGTCAGGTAATCTATGGCATTATCCATTAACGACTAACATGGATGGAGCCCTCCTATGTTCTGGATCTGAACCAGATGTTTGATATGCAGGCAAAACACGTGACAGGGAGAATCTTAGATGGTAGTTACCACAACCCCATTTAAAACTCTCTTTTGGCTGCACCGTGTGGCATGTGGGATCTTAATTCCCCAACCAGGGATCAACCCCCAGCCCCCTGCACTGGCAGCAAGAAGTCTGATCCACTGGACCACCAGCAAAGTGTCCAATCCCCACATTTGATGGAGGGAGAACCTAGGGCTAAAAAAGGCATGTTTTTGCCCAGATCCTCCACTGCCAAATGGTAACACCAGGATTTACCTCCCTCTCTGACTCCAGAGGAGACCATGGTTGTCACTGAATGTAATTAACATTTGCATGGCATCAGCATTTTGAGAAGCTCTTCTCCTATGTCCTATTTTAAGTCGAGTTCACGTGGCTGGTGAGCAGCAAAGCTGAGACTTGATCTGGGAACCCTGAGTCCACCTCCTGCACCCATTCACACTGTCGGCGTGAGGAGCTTTCATCTCCTGGTCACGTGGTACTCAAACATCAGGGGCTTGTGGCCGAACAGTAACCTGATTCCAGGTGGAACCAGGGTCTCCGTCAAGGCTCCATCCCCTTAAACCTGTTTTCTGTAACCATGACCAACCTCTCGGCCAGTCCCGCCGCAAACCTTTCCTCGGAGGGAAGGTGGAGATTAGCCCACCCCATCGCCGCTAATCAACTCTGTTCTGTAACCCTCCATCGCTTTACACAACACTTCCTATGAGCCGGGCTGCCAAGACAATCAGCCTCGTTGAAACAAAGACACGATTGACTCATTACCTATCAGATTGCCTCAATAATGACTGTATTAATTTCACAAGCTAGTGAGTCCCAAAAGCTGCTGTTAAAAAAAAAATCAATGATCAAAGTGATGACAGCACTAGTCCGTATATTACAAAAGTCGGCAGGCGCTGCCAAAACTGTTATTGATTAAGTATGAAGCTTTCATTAAAAAGATAATTGGAAACGACCATACACAGAATGGGAATAAGTCATCGCCTCTGTAGAATCTTGATTTTTTTTTTCTTTTCTTTTCTCTTTTAAGAGCACATCGTCGTCCAGGAGGCCGACGGCATGTGGAATCCCACCTTTTTCATAAATGTCACGGCCCTCGGCACAGGCCTCAGTAAGGCACTGGGGGCTGAGAATGACAAAGGAAAATCTAAATGATTCACTTTTGTGGATCCAGCTGCTTATCGGACCCAAGCAGAGTGTAATACCCCAACATCCCCGTCTGAATGGGATCTCTGGGAGCCGCTGTTAGGCACACTGCTTTTGCTCTCAAGGTGCTGCAGGCCAAGGCTTCAACATCTAATGTGGCCATGGCTCTCCTGTCTAATACTGTGGAGAAATTAGCTATTCTCTCTTAGTAATCTTCCAGATGAGAGGAGATCAATTCTTTAAACATTAAAATGTTACCCTGTTTGACAAGCATCCTGCCCCTGCCGGCAAATGCCTACCACAAACAATGCAAACCACTGCTGTCAAATGACAATGTACTAATCCCCACAGCTGACTTGGGAGGTAGAAAGTAGGGGGTCCATTTTAGAGATGGGGGAACTGAGGCTCAGAGAGACCAAGTCACTTACTCCACATTCGCACTCTGAGGCAGTGGTGGGGCCTGGGTGTGGACCAGATCAGTCTGTTCTCTCCTATTCACAGGCTTCCCACCTGTGAAGTGATGAATCCAACAAAGCATGAGACCTGCATCTGCCCTTAAAGATGGCAGTCTGTCACCACACCTGGCTTCCAAAAGGATACATGGACTTCGACATGCTCTGGGCGGTTTCTTAGTGATGCCAAGTGTGACTCAATATTCATCCTGTTTTATCACGGGATGTTCTGGCTGGCAGGCCTTTTGTCTCACCACCCTGAGACTGTGAGCAGTGACTTCTTATGTGGCTCTTTTCTTTCTTACTCTGCATTAGTTGCTGGGGTCACAGGGACTAACTGTGAAACTCATGAAATAACTAGACACTTATCTAAACAGGGGTTCTCCAACCTAAGCATGTACTGGGATCCCCTAGAGACCCTGTTACAACTCAGACTGTGGGGTTCCACCTCCAGGGTTTCAGAGTCAGTGGTCTGGCTGGGGTGGCATCACCTGAGGACGTATGTTTTTAGGAAGCTCTCGGGCAATGCTGAGGCAGCTGGTCCAGGGATCACACTTTGAGAACCGCTGCTAGTCTAAAAGGATGATGTTCTTGGAGCTGAAGAAGAATTCCTCTGATTAAAGAATGTGCTGTATATTTCCATTAATAAACAATAGAATCACAGCATATTGAAAAGAATGTGGGAGGACTTCCCTAGCAGTCCAGTGGTTAAAACTCCATGCTTCCAAAGCAGGGGCCATGGGTTCAATCCCTGGCTGTGGAACTAAGATCTCATGTGCTGTAAGTGTGACAAAGGAAAAAAAAAAAAGGAAAAGAACTTGGGCTTTGGACTGGCACACATTTCCATGGGAGCTGTGCTCCTGGATCCTGAGAGGAACTGGAAAAGGGGCTGACTTCCCAGAGGTACAGTTTCCTCATGGTGAAGAAGGGATATTATAATCATCTCAACAGAGCCTATGAGGGGAAAAGAGGAATAACATATGATGTTGCTTAGCACAGCACCAGCCTTATGGTGGGGCCCAATAACCCATGGGTTTATCTCCTCTGCTGGAAACGTCCACAGAACGTCCTATGGACCAATCAGGTTGGGACCACAGCAGACTAACAGCTTCCACCACAGGCTTTAGCAGGACCAATAAGCCTGTGGGGAGAGGCTGGTGTGTCTAGGGGGGCAAGGACCAGAGTGAATGACTGTGAGCTCTCCGAGGAAAGAGGTGTGATGGGGCAGGACACTTAACTCTGATAAGAGGCACTCAGGGCCAACAGTGCCCCCAGGATGGGCTTCTGGAAACCAGGGTCCTGCCCCAGAACTGTACATGGTACCTGAACATGGAAGGCAATTGACAAGGGTTTCCTGGATGACGTTAATCACTCAGAAGGTAACTAAGTGGGGAAATGGCCCCCTAGTCTCCTCTGTCTCCAGTTTGTATTCCTAAATGTTGTCCCCACTCTCCTCCCACCAGCTGGTCCTTGAGTCTGCAAACTCTGTAGCTCACTCCCCACACTATGACCCACTCACTCTGGGAGGTAGTAATGGGTCTTCCACTGAAACAAGTGGGTGAAGGCCCCAGGGTCGAGTCATCTGGGGAGCCCTGAACACTGTATGTTCCCTCATGAAGACTCAGAGGATGCCTTGAGCACATTAGGGCTCCATGAAATTCTTCTCTAAGCGTTTGAACTTTTTCTGAAGGACTTCTGGCTCAACATCCATTTGGAGACATCTATGTCCCTCAGCTCTGAAATTATAGACCTTCTTCTCATGCCCTCGCCTCTCACTTACTGCTGCTAATCTCTAAGACGACCATCTGTGTTACACGTGGTTGCAAAGTAAAAGTTGCAAGGCTCCGAGTAAAGGTGGGCCTTTCTGAGGTTCAGAAAGTTCTACTAAGGTCCAGATGTTAACTCTGCAGACTGCCGAGGTCCCTGAGAGTGTCACCTCTAATAAATGATATTCCTCAATGGTCTCTCCACCCACACTTACCTCATTTTATCTTAATGGCCTTGTCATATAAGGAGGGCAAAGAGTCACTAGCCCTGTGTTCAGCTGAGGGAAAAGGAGACACGCAGAAGTAGCGGAAGCTGAGAAGGACAAGAGTCAGGTCTCATGTGGGTCCCTGATATCACAGGTAGAACAGCAAACAAAGGCGCTCTACTCACCTGGCTGTGCCCCACGGCCACGGCCTTCTTTTCCAGGTCCAGTGTCTGCAGCAGCTGCGCCACGGCCTGGGAAGGAGAGGAGAGTTAGAGGGCAAGACAGACTGCAGGCTGGAGACTCCCAGAGTGGAGGTCAGCTGGCTGGAGGGCTGATACCCGGAGAGAGCAGGTGTCTCCCAGGTCTTTGAGCTAACAGAGTTGCACCTCCCCAACAACGTGCAGAGATGGGCATTGGCTGGGTACTGACTGTGCTGTCCACCCTGCTGAGACCTTCACAGACACCATCTCAATTCACCCTCACGGCAGCCCCAGGCGGGTCGTCACACTAGCACACCCATTTCATAGAGGAGAGAACCACAGATGCAAAACTAAATGGAGGATGTGTCTGCTATGGAAAACAGTATGGTGAAACCTCAAAAAATAAAACATGTAATTACCATATGCTCTAGAAATTCCACTTCTGGATATATACCCAAAAGAACTGGAAGCAGGGACTTGAACAGATTCTTGTACACACTCAGTTCACACCAGCATCATTCACAGTAGCCAAAAGGTGGAAGTAACCTAAGTGTTACTAAACTCAGTGGTGACTGTAGCCATGAAATTAAGAGACACTTGGTTCTTGGCAGGAAAGCTATGATGAACCTAGACAGCATATTAAAAAGCAGCAGAGACATCACTTTGCTAACAAAGGTCTGTCTAGTCAAAGCTATGATTTTTCTATAGTCTTGTGCAGATGTGACAGTTGGACAATAAAGAAGGCTGAGCACCAGAGAACTGATGCTTAGAACTGTGGTGTTGGAGAAGACTCTTGAGAGTCCATTGGCCTGCACAGAGATCAAACCAGTCAATCATAAAGGAAATCAACCCTGAATATTCATTGGGAGGACTGATGCTGAAGCTGAAGCTCCAATACTTTGGCCACCTGATGCAAAGAGCCAATTCATGGAAAAGACCCTGATGCTGGGAAAGATTGAGGAAAAGGGGACAACAGAGGATGAGATGGTTAGATGGCATCACCAACTCTATGGACATGAATTTGAGCAAACTCTGGGCGACAATGGAGGACAGAGGAGACTGGCACGCCACAGTCCACGGGGTCTCAAAGACTCAGACATGATTTAGGGACTGAACAACAACAACCTAAGTGTCCACCAACAGACGGATGGATAAACAAAAGTGTGGTGTATATACCCAACGGGATATTAATCATGTTTAAAGGGGAAGGGAATTCTCAAACAAGCTACAACATGGATGAACCCTAAGGACATTATATTTAGTGAAATAACCCAGTCACAAAAGGACAAATACCATATGATTCCACTTATATGACATACCTAGAGCAGTCAAATTCACAGAAAGTGTCCATAGAATGATGGCTGCCAGGGGCTGGGGTGACGGGGATGGGAAGTTAGTGTTCAATGGGTACAGAGATTCAGTCTTGCAGAAAGAAACAGTTCTAGAGAAGGATTGTGGTGATGGCCACACAGGAGTGTGAATACACTTAATATTGCTAAACTGAACACTTAAAAATCTCTAAAATGCTGAATTTTATGTTATGTATATTTTGCCACAAATTAAAAAAAAAAAAAAAAAAAGAAATGAAGGGAATTCCCTGGGGGTCCAGTGGCAAAGACTCCACGCTCCCAAAGCAGAGGGCCCGAGTTTGATCCCTAACTAGATCCCATCTGCCACAACTAAGAGTTTGAAACTAAGACCCAGAGCAGCCAAATAAATAAATATTAAAAACAAAGACAAAAACAGAATGAAGGCATTTCCCCAAGGTTATAAGTTACACGAACCAAATTAGAATCAGGGTCTGTCAGGCCACACTGCAACCTCTATGTCTGCAGTGCTGCCCAGGCCCAGGACAGGGGCAGAGGACCCTAGGCCACTGGGAAATTTACTCCTGTGACAGCCACTCCCGTGACAGCCACACCCTGTCCTCTTACCCACTGGCCAGGGATGGCCTGACTCTCCCGAATATTTGCTGAATCATGACATGCACTAACCCTGTGTTCCTGGCCTAGATGACGGAGGGAGAGTCCATGTTTAATTCATCAGTTTCCTCTACCGCATCTGGTATATAGCAGGAACTCAATAAATACGATGCGATCCAGTGAGGGTGGAAGCAGGGCAGGTTGGAGTCGGGGAGTGTGGAGAGAGGCAACGCCCCCTTCAGGAGAAACAAATGCACCTGAGATCCCAAGACTCTGCCTTGGCCAGGCCACCAGCCATTTAATGGAATCTGGCTCAGACAGTAGAGAATGTGCCTGCAATGTGGGAGACCCCAGTTCCATCCCTGGGTCAGGAAGATCCCCTGGAGAAGGGAATAGCTACCCACTCCAGTATTCTTGCCTGGAGAATCCCATGGACAGAGAAGCCTGGCGGGTCCCAGTCCAAGGGGTCACAGAGAGTAAGCCATGACTGAGTGACTAACACTTTCCCTTTCCTCTTGTCACAGAGGCCGCAGGCTCTGGAGCAATCCTGTCAAGAGATCTGTACCCTCGGACAAACGCAGGTCCAGCCTAGTCCCCTTGTGACTCCAACTCCCCTCCCGCGCCACCCCCATGCCAACCCTCTTGGACTTCCCATTCACTGAAAACCACCAAGTTTATCTACAGAATAAACTATCAGAAAAGTCATTGTGACATTCCACGAAGAAAAAGGTATTCTGAGACAGAGTAATTTGGTAGATGAGTTTCAATTCCACGGATCATAGCATCACAGAAAACTTCCCAAGACACACACAAAAGAGAAAATGCTTATTAAAAGTCCAGACCAAGGCTGTAATCTGGGGGGAAGTTTCCTCCTCTGACCTCCGAGAACATTCCATAGTGCCCCCTCCAAAAACTCAGTGGTTTCACTTATTATTACATTTTAGCCAAATTTGCTCCCAGGGAGCTACAGGCAGCAAAATGCAAAAAACCACCATATCCAGAAAACGTTTTTTTTTTTCTCTCTGCACAAGAGGAAAACAAAATAAAAACTGAGAAGCATTTATTCAAGAGAAACTACTGGGCCTTTAAGAATGGTGGGAAGTTTGTGGTACCTGTGATCAAGACCCTTCCACTCCCACCAGCCTCTGTCACTGCAGGGGTCCCACTGGGGTGAGGCAAGCAATGAAAACTAGCTGCTTTGCTGCCAGAAGGGGTTCACGTACACGGAGCAAAGTGCGGAGAAATCCCACACCCAGAGCCATCGTCAGAAACAGTGAGTGACCTTGGCCCCAAACGAATGGAGAAGGTCAATGACACAGCTAGCCTAACACTGTTTTCTGAGAGGGGCAAGCAGTGGGCCAGTGATCAACCAGGCCCCCCTAACAAGGAGATCCTGGGAATGGGACGTGGAAATACGAGGCCGTGTGCTGCTGCTGCCGCTGCCACGTCGCTTCAGTCGTGTCCCAGTGCACAGGCAGAAAATACGGGGAAGAACCATACAGAAAGTAAAATCTGTGGCACAACCAAAATGCCTGAATGTTGGATACATTTTCCAAACCACACAGATCACTGTAAAATCACTGTAAAAAAATCAGATAAAAGCGTCACACATTCAAGATGTTTGACCACAACCTCTGCTGACCACTAAGCTGTGCTGGCATGGGGTCAACCCTTGAGAATCCACAATTTCTAATAAGAACAAAAGTTTCTAAGAAGTGAACAGAGACAGTAGCAGTCTCACACCACAGGGGAGACAGACTCCATAAATCTAGTCCTATTAAGTTACTAAGCAACTAGGGAAGGTTGGGATCTAGAGATGCAATGTTTTATTATTGAAAATGTCCTGTTTTCAACAAAAAATTACAAGACATGCAAAGAAATCAGAAAGTGTGACCTATGTTCAAGGAACAAACCCCCCAAATCAGTCACAGGAAACCCTCTCAGGGTGTAGATGCTGGCCTTTAAAAAGACTTCTAGACAGCTCTCACAAGGCACATAACGGGCTTTATTAACTCACCATGCCTGGAACATGCTGAGTTTCCATAAGGACTAGTAGGTGGCGGAGGTTCTGAGGTTAAAAGCCCCTCGGGGGCGCTGTGGAGTGATGACACGCCCTCACCCTTCACCACTCTGGGCTCAAACTGCTAGGCCCCGAATGTACCCGGGAGAGACCCAGCTCAGCCTCCAATGTGCACAGAGGTTTCTCTCCAATATTTAACGAGGATGCCCCCCTCTCTCCAGCAAAGCACAAGTCTGGCATCTCACACTAAGCTGCACATGCCAGACCGGCAGCGAAAGACTCCAAGAACCACAAAGGGCCATGGCTGGGAAGGGCTCCCTACTCACCCCTCCATGGGTCGCGTGATGCAGGGATCCACGGCTGTGGAATGGACGCTCTCCTGACCACCCTGCTGTCAGGACAGCACCTCCTCCAGAAAACCCACACTGTGGCCCCATGGCTGCCATACATTGGGCACCTACTATGTGCCAGGCACTGTTATTTCCTGTCACACACTGCCCCTGGTCATGCAGCTATCAAGCATCAAGGGGCACAGATGAATGGAAAGAGAGATGGCAGGAACCAGGATTTGAACCCGAGTCTGTCTGACTCTAAACCACGTGCTTTTAACCACCAAAACTTGCACACGCTGATCAAAACATTCCATAAAGGTTAGGATTACGTCTCTGTTCTTTATAGTTTCATGATTATAAATAGTATGTCTGGCACGAAGCACAAGCAATATGGACAAACATGTAAATAAAAAACACACATATTTGTATAACTGGGTTGGTTCACACTAAACAGAAAACAAGCAGAATCATTAAAACAGGAGACCCAAACTGGAAGAGGATGGCAAAATGAGAAAGTCAAGAACGATGAATAAATTCCAGAGGGCTAGGGCTAAGGCTATGGGGGGCTTACCAGGTGGCTCAGTGGTGAAGACTCCACCTACCAATGCAGGAGACACAGGTTCGATCCCTGGGTCAGGAAGATCTCCTGGAGAAGGAAATGGCAACCCACTCCAGTACTCTTGCCTGGAGAATCCCATGGACAGGGGAGCCTGGTGGGCTGCAGTCCATGGGAGTGAGGAAGAGTGGACATGACTGAGTGACTGAGTAGGCATGCACACAAACACACGGCCACGGGGGCCTGGACCATTTGGCACCTTAGAATGGACAGCTTCCTCTCTTCCTCTGCCCACCCAAGGTCCCCAGCCACAGGCTCATGGGAACCTCTCCAAAAGAGAAAAGGACTCGGGGACAAGTTCAGAGGAAATCAGGAGTATCCACCATGGTCTGAGATGGAACAAGAGTGGCTGCCTTTGAGAAGATAGGCATGCCATAGTTGTGTTCAGATCAAGTCCTTGGGGACAGAGATTTGGTGGCTAGAATCAATCCTCACTGGAGACACTCTGAAGGGAAGAGGGGACCGGGAAGAGGGAAGAGGGAAGACAGGGGTTTCCTGTCATCCATCAGGGAGACCTGGAAACTCTTGCCTCAGCAGCAAAGAGATAAGGGACCAGAATCTCGGACTGAGCTGAATGTGAACCTAACGAGCTCTTCGGGTAACCTTTCTGAGACCCCCTCACGGTCACTCTGGGAGGCCTTCAGTGTAGGTTAAGGCATAATCTTAGCCAGATGGGAAAGCCTGGGAGAGAGGAGAGGGACCCACCATGATTAGAGGGCAAGACGGTCATTTTGGAGGCCTGAGCGCATGCCTCGGTGTCTAGAAGAGACAGCGGCATCCTCAGTAGGTCGAGGTCAGCGTGAGGACCCTGCTCCCCAGAAAGGGCCAGGGCATGGGCAGAGTAGACTTGACTTCCTTCGTAATTTTGCTTAAGCAAGTTCAAGTAATAACGATGTGATCTTCGATGCCATGCCCTTGCTGAGAACCTTCCTGTCTGCCCCCACTGACCCCCTGATGAAGCCTAGACTCTGCCCCTGCTGACGGTGGCCACGGTCTGCCTTGCCAGCATCCTCAGACCCTTTCTTCTACCTGTCAGCATTTATGCGCCAGCCACACTGGATCTGGATTTGACCCTGGACCTCTGCATCTGCCGAACCCAGTGGGGCTTGCCCTGCACGCTTTCTCTTACTTGATTCCTCCAAACCGTTTCAGAAAGCTCTATTCAATCATCACTTGCTCTGTCTTCCCTTTATGTCCTACCCTCAACCCCTGCTGGAAATATCAGAAGCTTTAGAGGTGTTCCCTGGGACCTCCCGAAGCCCCCTCTCTGTCTGGGAATCGCTAATTTTCGTCCTTCTTCCTCAGGAGGCTGTTTTCATCATCCCCGTCTCTCTGCTGGCTAGCACAGGGCCTGGTGCAAGGCAGACACTTAGTGAGAGCTGGATGGAATTGATAACAATTATTTTAAATTAACATCACGATGGCATGTTCTGTGTAAATCTTCACGAAATACTCTGCCTGTCTTCAAAGGGCTTCCATTCAAAAGTCCTGTGTGAACATGAAAAAATGCTCACCAGCCCTGGCCATCAGGGGACTGCAAGTCAAAACCACAATGAGATACCACCTCACATCCGAAAGGGTGACTACAAAAAACACCCCAGAAAATAACAAATGTTGGCAAGGATGCGGAGAAACTGCAACTTTCATGCACTGCTGAAGGGAATAGAAAATGGTACAGTCATTATGAAAAACAGTTTGGAGGTTCCTCAAAAAATTAAATATAGTATTACCATATGATCCAGCGCTTCCACTTTGAGTATGTACCCAAGAGAATAAAAAACAGAGCCTCAAAAGAGGCATCAGTACACTGTGTTCATAGCAGGGTCATTCACAACAGCCAAAAGGTGGCAATAGCCCACGTGTCCACCGGCAAGAGGATGGATATACAAAATGCTGCATACAAGGATGCAAGTCAGCCTTAAAAGAAAGGAAATTCTGACATGTGCTACTACATGGATGAACCCTGGGGACACCATACTGAGTGCCGTAAGCCAGTCACAAAAGCCAGACACTGCATGAGCCCACTTGCATGCGGTTCCTGGAGCAGCCAAATTCATGGAGACAGAAAGCAGAACGGTGGTTGCCAAGGGCTGGCTGGGAGGCAGGATGGGGCCGTAGCGTTCAATGGGGACGGTTCCAGTTTTGGAAAATGAAAGGAGTTCTGGAGATGGAGGGCTGTGATGGTTACATAACATGAATGTACTTACGGCCACTAAACTGCATGCTTAAAAATGGGTTAAGGTGGTAAGTTTGATGTTATGTGTATTTTACAATATAAAGTAAAAAGCCCTGTGTGAGGAGTTTGAGAGCCTGGGTTCAAACCCCGGCCCTACCACTGCCCCACGGCCTGGCTGGGAGTGGGAGCCTCAGTTGCTTCTGCTGTGAAATGGGGATAATTCCCAGAGCAGGGAGGCTTTATCAGTTGAGGGCTGTTTCAGGGTGAAAGTCGGTAGGGAACCTTTTCACATTACGTCTGATATTTTGTGATGAGAGTTTGTGCATCTGTGGTAAAAAAAAAAAAAAAAGAAAAAAAAAAGGCACATGCTGTTTTTGTTTCAGGAGCACAGAATCCAGCAGGGACCCTCCAAACGGGAGTGCTTCACTGGGAGAGAGCCTGGTTTAAGCACCACATGCACGTCAGGCAGGCAGGGGATGCGCCGAGGCCGGCTCACACCCTGCCAGTGAATTCCCTCTGCTGCCGACTAGTGTCTAATGACAATATTGACCTTTCCTATCTGTCAGACTTGTCTTATTAAATCCTGAGGTCTTAAATGCTTTGCACACAGAGGCTGACAGTTTGCCCACCCAAGCACGTGTTCATGTATAATTCATGGTGTATCGTGCTGCCTGGCAGATGAATATTTATCAGCTTTTTCATAAGAGGCAGGCTGGCGTTTCCTTTTGTTGCTACCAAAATCCTATGCTGCAGCAAATGAAATTTGTGAGCAAATAAAAAAAAAAAAACAAGAATAACAAGAAGTGAAAACTCCCCAGTCCATTCTGCTTGTAATTTTCCACTTTCCGAGGCCTCCAGTGTGTGTGTGGAGGTGGTTTCGGTCTGGCTACGAGAGAGAACTGCTGAGTCGTCCAGAATAGAAGCGCTTCCATATGCTACCCCCCGCCCCCACCGAAAACTCCTCCACGCCCTACTTCTGCACAGCAGAGGAGCCCAAGCCCCTTTCAGTGGTTCCATTCCAGATGCTCTGGATGGAGATCAAGACTGGGGGGTACGGGCGACCAAGGATAAGGAACCCCGATGAAGCTTGGTACACAGTAGCTGGTGGCACTGAGCCAGGCAGTTTCGTGGTTTCCACAGTGGGATGCCCCCCAGGGAGGGGACAGCCCCGCGCCACCAGCTGGGATCTGAGGTCCCCTTCCCCAGGGGTGGGACGCAGGCGCGTCATGAGAAGTGCCGCCGTGTCTGCGGGAGGGAGCCTGTGCCCTGGTCCCCGCTCCACAAGAAAGCCAAGAAAGGACTTAAGAACTGTGCCTCCGCCGCTGGCTCTTCTCGCCTTGCGACTCACTGACTGAGGATCCAGGCTGGGGGGCCAGGCGCACATGGGCGCGCTCACTGGAGGGGAGTTTCAACACAGCTGTGAACGCAGAGTCTGTGCGGCCACCTCTCTGGCCTTGGAAGACAGTGATGACGATGACAACGACAGTCACAGTTCACACACAAGGAGCCCTTACTATATGCCAGGCCCTGCGTCAAGCACATCAATTACACTACTACATACAATCCACCAAACGCTCCACTGAGGTTGGTGTTACCCTTGTTCCCATTTTACAAATTAGGAAACTGAGGCAGAAAGATGGATTAACTCATCTAAGATCACAGTCCCAGCTGGAAAACAACTGCAGGTCTGTGTGACTTGAGCCCACACTTTCTTAACAACCCTACACACAATCAAGAAACTTGAGTTCAAGGGCAAACCCACGAACGCCTGGCTGTGTGGCCTCAAGGCAATCAGTCACCTCTATGAGCCCATGTTTCCTCATTCACAAAAGAGGTGCAAAGGCTCATTTTGCAGGCTGTTGTGAGGATGCACCAGGGCTTTGCAAACTGTCAAGAGCTCTGTCATCACTGATCTCTCAACAGAAGCATTTACTGGGGGTTTAGCACTAGGAGTGAAGACTTCTGGCTCCAGAAGTTAATGGTAGAGATGGAGAAAGGGGACATACAGTGGCAGCAGTACAAGGTTAGGTATGTGTCTTCATTCATTCATCCAACAGGCAATTTAGTGAGCACTTGCCATGAGCCCAAAAACACAGAGTCCCTTCAAAAAATGTTCTTTCAGACACGGCTAAGTGCTACACAGATGTTTAAATAAGAAGATGCGATGGAGAATAACATGAGCAAGATCAGAACAGCAAGATGACACCGGCCTGGCCAGGACTGGGGAGAGGCGACAGCCCTCTGTGCAAAAGCCCTGAGGGGAACGTTTGGGGCCACAAGCCCTCTTTTCACAGACTCTCAGGGTGCTGGTGCCGAGTGCAATGATGGTACAGGAATGATGACGTTTCAACCTGCTGGGAGCCCTCCTACCTCGGAGCTGCTCTTCCTGTGGTTCTAATTCCTTTCCTGCACTTCCTCATACAGGGCTGCAGAAGGACCATTCTGCGATGGGCAGTGTTGTAAGTGACACTGTAGGGAGCACAGTCCGGAGTAGGGGTGCAGGTCAAACGTCACGCCACCCTCGTCTTTGCCCCGAGACCCGACTCTCAGATCCCAGCTGCCCCAGCTGCCCCCGGGCCATGCCCTGCAGAACAGAAGCGTCGGCGCCCCCCACCCCCACCCCCAGGTCCACATACCTTCCTCTCATCCACTCCTTCAGGGGCTGATGTGAGCTCCTTCATGAGCACAGGATCCAGCACCTGGAATCTTCGGCGGAACTGAGTGAGCCCCATGTGGTCAGCGTAGCCTGCGGTGTGGGGAGCGGGAGGAGAACAAAGAATCCAGATGAGATGCCTGGCCCAGGTGTCTACGGCCAGTCTTGCTATTCACCTGCTGTGTACACTCACTTCTCAGGGCCTCGGTTTCCCTGTTTGCTAATATAAGACACTGAGTTCCATCACCATTTGCCAAGTGCATTCCCCAGAACACAGACCCTGTAAGAGGCTCCACTGAAAGCCTGAAAATGCTGCCCCCTGCTTTGCCTCTTGGAAGGTCATGATGTGTATCAATACCAAAGGCTCCAGAACCTCTGCAGGGACGATGCCTGATTAGCTTGGCTTAACCCAGATTTCTCCAAACATGCTGGGCCATGAGCAAATGTTTTGATCTAATAGTTTTTACCATCCTACAATGCACATAGGAAACACTGCATCAGGCCATATCTAAGGGTTCTTTTAAATCTAAAGTGTAGGATCCACACAGCTGCACCCTTCTGTGTGGAAACTGAAAAGCTACTGAGAGAAGGTGACGTTTGAGCTGGCCTTTGAGGGGCTGTGAGAGTCTGCGAGAGGATTCTGTGTGGAAGGAAGTCCAGACAGAGGGAGCCAGAGCAGGAAACAGAAGGTCTGTTCCACAGTCACGGTGACACCATTTACAGAGCTTTCAAGGGCTAAGACACTAGGATGACAACTTCCTTGTTTCATAGAGACTCTGGGGCCTGTATTATCATCCCATTACACAGATGTGGAAACTGAGGACCGGCTGCCGGCTGCTCCCGGCTTCTCTGCCCAGCACCTTGCACCCAGGATTCAGTATGAGTGCAGTGGGAGGAGATGGGGCAGTGACCACAAGCTGGGGTGTCAGTCACCGAGGAAATATTAAACAAGTGGGAGCCCACCTAGACGCCCATCAGCCCCAGCCACCCATCCCCTGACTTCGCCTGAGCTGTTCCTGTCAGGGAAGGGAATCCACAGGGTGGCTGACGGTGTCTCAGAGACAGAAAAAGAATGGGAAAATCTCAGAACAAACTCAGCTCAGAAGAGGAGCTAATGGGGGGGACCCTGGTGCACACCTACTTTCTAAAATATGGGTCTAACACTTCATTCCTTCGATGGAAACCCCTCCTCCCCCACCACGCCCATCACCTCCTCAGCTGGACCAGGGAAAGCCTCCCCGGTGGGTCCACCCCTCCTCTCCCACCCCCACCCCCATTCATCGTGAACCTGGAAACCCAGGCGCCCCCCCACCTCCCGGCACGCAGTGCTCCCCCGTCCACGCTTTCCCTCTCCCCACACCACCCAGAGGTGAGCAGCTGGTTTCTTTTAAGACTCAATGAAGACGTTGCCTCCTCTGGGCACACGGTACCTCCCGCATCCTGTGTGACACATGCCCTGGTCACACCATACAATCATCACCCGTTTCCATATGGATCTCCCAAACCAGGCCGAGCTTCCTGAAGACCAAACATTAATCACTGAGGAAATTCCACCCTCGATTCCAAGGCCGAGGCTCCTAAGATGTTTGCTGTTGAAAGGAAGATGGGCAAGACACACCCCAAGCCTTCCAGGTCACTGAAGCTATTGAGTCGCTCAGTTGTGTCCGACTCTTTTGCCACCCCATCGACTGTAGCCGACCAGGCTCCTCTGTCCATGGGATTCTCCAGGCAAGAATACTGGAGCGGGTTGCCATGCCCTCCTCCAGGGGTCTTCCTGGCTCAGGGATTGAACCTCTGTCTCCTGCATTGCAGGCGGATTTTTTTTAAACCACTGAGCTGCCAGGGAAGCCCAGCCTTCCAGGAGTGCGCAACTAATTAAGGAACGGTTGGACTTGGGTTCAAAGAGCAAGTCCCAGGAGTTAGCGACAAGGTGCTTGCTCCCTGCTGGCCTCTCACCTGCTCTGTGCAGACGCAGCACCTCCAGGATGTAGGATCCTGCGAGCTGCACCCTCAGGGCGGGGATGTCCGAGGGGAGGGACCAGCCCGCCTCAGGCTTGTCTCCACCGGGCTGTGGCGGAGTCGGAGACCCCTGCCCGCCTCTGCTCTCCCCCGCTGCGCTTGGAACCAGGCAGTGGATGAAGTGTAACTGCGACCGTCTGATCACGCTGATCAGCGCATCCTAGGACCAAGAAGAGAAGGGGTCAGGGCCAGGGTGAGACAGACAGGGGTCTGGGCACTCCACAAACATACATTCAGTCTGGCCTGGGCATCTCTGGAGGCCCCTGTGTCCTACCACAAGGCTCTCTCATCCATGGCCCGATGGATTTGTACTCATGAGAAATAAAGGACCTCTATAATGATCCTTATTATCATAGATGGGGAAACTGGGACATGGAGAGGACAAGTGAGTGGCCCCAAGCAGAGAGGACCAGTCACCCAAGAAGAAAACTACAGCCCAGGACCTGGGCTGAGGGCTTTTCCAGGATAAGATGCTACGAGTTGTCTCCTCAAGCCCCCCTTCCCGAGTCTCCCCCTTTTGAGCTCAACCTGATCTCTTGTTACTGGATTACCGTGTCCAGGTGACATCTTCACACCAGTGCTGGGTCCAACCACCCTCTCTACGGGGAGCCTGAAGATGGACATGCCGGCCTTTGAGAGGTTAGGGAGGGAGGCAGGCAGGACAGTGCTGGCTGCGATGTTTGTCAACTTGGTCAGGAAGGCGACCTGTTTCTTGCCAACTTCCTGAAGCTGCTCAGGTGAAACCAAGGAGCTGAGACTTAGGCCTCAGACTGGGATGGGTCACTGTGCCGCCCTGAGCCTCGGTATCTTCCTCGGTGGAGCGTGGGGGTTGGCTGCCTGTCCCTTCAGGTCCGCTGGGGAGCTCAGAGCTGGTGAGCTTGTATAACTCGCCCTGCAGGCGGGCAGGGAGGCCCCCACCCTGTGGGAACAGCACCCCGCTCACCATCTGCAGCTTGATCTGGGAGCAGGGGGCTTTCCTCTTCACCGCGGCCAGGCTGCTGGCGAATGTCCTCCGCACCGCGCAGTTCCGCTGCTGGGCCTGCTGGGAGGTGCCCTCCAGGCCAGCCACGGCCCGGCACACGGGGGACAGCTTGGCCCGGGACTGGAACAGGTTCCTCAGCTCCTCCCTGGCAGGTAGGCGGGGAGAAAGAGAGAGGCTTCAGGGGGTTTGGGGGCGAGCGACGGGGACCCCCTTGCCTCTGGACATCTGCTTCCTGAAACCATGTCCTAGCTGCCAAGTCTGTTCATAGTCCCTTCTGCCAGATGATCCTCTGTTTGGGGGCAAACGCCAGCATCTTCCTCCAAGCCTCTCTCCCTCTCCTGACCTCAGAGCATCTTCCTTCTACTGGATGTTCCCGTCACTTACATACCTGCAGGAATTCTCCCCAGCTGGCACTTTCTTAGAGGGTAAAATCATCTCGGTTATCTCTAGAACGGGTCTGGGCACGTCAGGTGCTTAGTCTGATTTGAGCACCAAGGAGACCCTACCGAGACCCAGGATGAAGTTGGGATCCAGGGAAGGCCTTGGGCTCTCTGGCTCCCCCAGCCTCTCCCCTCCAGTAGAAGCCTGTGGCGACTCCCCTGCAAATCCAGGCCCCACCCAGACCATCCCTCAAGACCCTCATCCATCCCTGCTCTGTGCCCAACTGACTTCACGGCCATTAAGAAAATGAGTCTTGCCAGATGCACCGAGGCTGCTGAAAACGGTTCCATGCCTTGTGAAGCATGCAGACTAACAACAGTGCAAAGATGCTCATGTTGCAACAAAAGTCTAGGGAGACAGCCTGGAGAGACCCCTGGACGCGGGAGCCCTGAGAAGGAGGGCTGTGGGCACCCCGCCTGGTGCAGGGAGAGAAGGCGGTGCCCATAGCCCTGACCCTGTGTGAGGATGGCCCCATCTGTGGTGCTGGGAGACCCGGCCTCTGGTCTGCAATGTGCGCTGTGGCCTGGGGCAGTCACGGGTCCTCTCTGGACCTCCTGACACGTGGCGCAAAGGTTGAGTGGGCATGAGCACCTCCCGGTAACCCCCCAGCATCCTGAGAGACTAGATGGGCCCAGGAATCAAAAAGCTACACAAGCAGTCCTGGTGAATCGGGATCCTGACTGTAGAACCACAGGCTAAGAAGAAGCGCTGTCTGCCCTCAAACTCACCACCCCGTGGCTCTCAAGTCTGCGAGACACCCTGCTGGGATTTACTGCCACACCCGCCGTACTCTCCCACCCGGGAGCACACACTGCTCCTTGTCTCAGAAAGTCCCACACTCACCAGGACACCTGGCTAACCAAGGTGTGCCCGCCCTTCCCCAACTCTACACCCCTCACTCAGCTTGAGGGTTTCTGAGCAGCAGGGCGATTTACAAGGAGGCCACGAGAGGTCTGTTGAGGGGTAACCATGAACCAGGTTCCTTAATAAGCCATCCACTCTGTTATGTCACCAAAGCCTTACATAACACTTGTAAGCGTGCAGCATCATTCCCACTTCTCAGACTGTGAAACTGAGGCCCAGGTCATGCAGCTTGAAAAAGGCAAAAGCAGAAGCGGAGCATCTGCCTGACTTTAGAACTGTGCAACGTGGCCTCGTCCAACAAACCCTGAGGTTGCAGAGGAGGAAGCGAGAAACACGGAGGGAAAGAGGCTGCCCATGTCACCCAAGGGACACGGAGCTGGGCTGGGACTGGATCCAGGTCCCCCGGCTCCCCGTACAGCACTCTGGACTTGTTACCCTTCCTTCTGCACTGTCCTCTGACTAGATCTCTCTCTGGGAGCTGTGCGCCCCTGAGCCCCCACTAGATTTTTCCAATCAACTCTGACCACGAGGTTCTGAGAACACCTTCCAAGGATTACTTATACCCAAATTGTATTCTGGCTCTGCCTCTCTTTGCTATGTGGTCAAATATGAACCACTTCACCTCCTGGGGCCTCAGTTTTCTCATTTATAAAATGGGGCTAGGGACACAGTTGTTGTAAGGATTAAAAAGACCCTTATAGGAACTTCCCTGGTGGCCCAGTGGCTAAAAGACATTGCTCCCTATGCAGGAGGCCTGGGTTCAATCCCTAGTCAGGGAACGAGATCTGCATGCTGCAACTAAAGACACAGCACAGTCAAATAAACAAGTAAATATATATATATAGATAGATAGATAGATGTAGATATAGATATATTTTTAAAGACCCTTATAAAGTTCTTACTCTGATGCCAAGTACACAGCAGGTAATTAGTAAATGTGGTCTCAGCTTCACACGCAGGTGCATGCACACATTCCCCCAACAAGCATTTCCAAAGGCTCTCTGAATTCAAGGCAGCCCTCTGCCAGCATGTCTGAGCAGAGCAGTCAAGAAATGCAGTCAGCTTTTTTTCAGGCTGCAAAAAGTTATCACTTCAGTTTTATGATCCCCTAGTTGGAGGATGTCCATAAAAGTCCTTCCAGTCACATCATCTCCCAGATACTTAATGAAAGGCCAGAAGCAAGAATAAGAAGTCACAGCTTCCAAGCTTTTGTCCCACCTCCCCAGACGCCGGCTTCCTCCTTGGCTGGACTCGGGCCAGTCCCAGGAGGTGCTACGTCGCTCCTGTCGAGTTACAGGTCTTCGTGTCACTAGGGAAGGGTCCCCATAGCGGCCCTCCATCACTGACTGGGCTGCGGTGACTGCACGGCCCCAGCACCGCGAACGCCCCCCCGCCCATCCCCAGCCCTGGCTGGGCTCACCTGCTGGAACGCTGCAGGACCTGGGGGGCGTCCAGAGCTGCAAGGTTGGGTTTAGCCTTGTGGAGCCAGCCCGTGAGGTCATAGCGCACGGGGTCGTGACCCAGCTGGTGGGCAATCTCGCACTGGAGGGGCTGCTCACAGGTCCGGAGGGCAGAGGTTCCTGCAGGCAGACACACGGCATGAGTGCTGGGGCCTGGGGGGGACACTGTCATCGCTTGGCGCCGCTGAGAACACGCTGCTCCCATGTTAACATGATTCGAGCTATCGGTTCTGGGCACCATGCTTCCCCTGCTTCGTGCATTTACATGCATGGCTTCCAACCTGCATTCTGTTCCTCCTTGCTTCCTCTGTCAGTTTTTCTGATGTGGACTGTTTTTACAGTCTTTATTGAATTTGTTACCATACTGTTTTACATTTTGGTTTTTCAGCTTGGAGGCATGTAGGATGTTAGTTCCCCGAACAGAGATCTAACTTCTGTTCTAACCCACGTCCCCTAGATTGGAAGGTGAAGTCTTAACCACTGGACCAGCAGGAAAGCCCCTCCTCCTTGCCTTCTTAAATCTAAGATACCTGCATTTCCCAATTACCATTAACACATACCATCTTTGTGACTTTAGCCAGACCCATGAATCACCTGGACTGTTATTTAATGTTTTTTTCCAATCGGCTCAGTTTTACAGGTAAATACATTTGTAAAGAAGAATTATATTGCAGGTTTGGTGTGCCAGTTATATTTACTTTCTAATATTCATGGAAATAAATACACAATTATTAAATATTTTGACAATATGTGTAGATACCACTTAAAATTGTCTGGAATATCAGTTACCAAATAAACGCACAGCAAATTCTTGGAAGATGCTCGTGGACACCTGGTTCCCAGGGACAGAGTGGGAGAAATAAAAGGGCTTGGAGTTAGAGAAGACATGGGTTCAAATCCTGACCTGACAATTTTTTTATAGTGGGACAGGGGCCAAACCACCTAAACCTCCGAGCCTCAGTCTCTTCCTCCGCCCAGCGTGCACCTCAGATGAGAGGCAAGAGCCAGTGAGCCCCACATGTTCTGCTTGAGTGAACGTTCTCATTAACTCAGAGCTAATCGGAAAGCCCCAGAGGCAAAAAATAATTTTTTTAATACCAAAATGTCCGAGTTAATATGTCTATCAGTCAGTCCAGGACAAGAATGCCTCCCCTGGGACCTGAGAGCCTTCCCGTGTCTCGTCAGGTCTCACAGAGAGAGGAAAGGGCTGGGAGTCCTGCCCCATCACAGCCTACAGGATACCGCTGCTTCTGGCCTGCTTTCTGTGTCCTTAGCCTAAAACTCAGGATCCAGGAAACATTCCACTTGAGAACTCTGATTCACTCGATTCCGCATCACCAGTGTACTGGAGCAGAGCAGGGGAGGGGTGGGGAGGGGGCAATGGCAGGGGTCCACAGAGCCTTGCACCAGCCCGGGTCCTGGGCAGACAGCAGAGTCCAAGACAGGCACCCTCTGACCTGGGGGGGTGAGGCGGAGAGCACATATAGGGAGGTCGTTGGGCTGATGATGGGCAAACAGCAGAGTCCAAGACAGGTACCCTCTGACCTAGGGGGCGGGGGCGGGAGAGCGCGTACAGGGAGGTCGTTGGGCTGATGAGAAGCAAGCCAAGAGAACAGGTCGCCAAACATCCCAGAAGGGGCCCTGAAGGAGACGAGGAGGGCGTCAGGAAGGAACAGTGTGGCTACAGAGAGCACAGGGGTCAGGGAGGCCTCTGCAGAGGAGGGCCCAGCAGGGAGCCAAAGGAAGAGGACTTACAAACGCTTCTGGGCGCACCCGAGCCCCTCTGTCCTCACCCCAGGCCCGGGAGTGTCACCATCTTACAGGCGAGGAAGGAGGTGACTTCCTACAACGCACACACATTGCATCTAACTAGTGGAGCACGGGTCCAACCCAGGACGCTCGGGTCCAATGCCTGGGTGGGCTTCTAACAGCTCTGTCTCCTGGCTTCCTGTGGATCTGGGTGAGTTTCCTCGTCTACAGTCTGCAAGGAAGAAAATAATCATTCCAGAACCCTGGAGACATATCCTGAAGACAGGGCCTACAGGGCCCTGGTCAGTCATTGGGCCTCTCCTAGGTCCCAGGTACTCCCCAGAGGTGGGGTGTGGTGGTGTCCACATTGCCCGGCTCAGACTAAGGGCCCCACAAATAGCGGTTCCCACTGCCCTTCCCGATGGCAGAGGCCAGCACCTCAGAAAACAGAGGTGACCTTCCAGAACAGAGAGGATCATGGGCAGCATCACTCCAAGCACTATGACCCCCACCTCCAGGGTGAGGGCAGTCCAGGGTCGTGTACATATATACAAGCACACAAAATTATATTACATGACTGTGTCAGTAGAAAGAAGGATTGACATTAATAATACATGAGTATATTATATTGATTTGCTACAGCTGCCATAACAAAGCATTACAGACTGTGTGGCTGGAAGCCCAAGGTCAAGGTGTTAGCAGGGTTGGTTTCACTGAGGCCTCTCTCCTTGGCTTGCAGATGGATGCCTTTTCCCTGTGTCTTTCTTTGTGCATGTCTGTATCCTAATCTCTCCTCCGAAGGACCAGTCATATTAAATTAGGACCCACCACAGTGACCTCCTGAGAAATCTGTATGCACGTCAAGAAGCAACAGTCAGAACTGGACATGGGACAACAGACTGATTCCAAATTGGGAAAGGAGTACGTCAAGGCTGTATATTGTCACCCTGCTTATTTAACTTAAATGCAGATTACATCATGCGAAATGCCAGGCTGGATGAAGCACAAGCTGGAATCAAGATTACCAGGAGAAATATCAGTAACCTCAGATACACAGATGACACCACCCTTATGGCAGAAAGTAAAGAAGAACTAAAGAGCCTCTTGATGAAAGTGAAAGAGAAAAGTGAAAAAGTGGCTTAAACCTCAACATTCAGAAAACTAAGATCATGGCATCCGGTCCCATCACTCATGGGAAATAGATGGGGAAACAGTGGAAACAGTGAGAGACTTCATATTTTTGGGCTCCAAAATCACTGCAGATGGTGATTGCAGCCATGAAATTAAAAGATACTTACTCCTTGGAAGAAAAGCTATGACCAACCTAGACAGCATATTAAAAAGCAGAGACATTACTTTACCAACAAAGATCCGTCTAGTGAAAGCTATGGTTTTTCCAGTAGTCATGCAGGGGATGTGAAAGTTGGACTATAAAGAAAGCTGAGCGCCAAAGAATTGATGCTTTTGAACTGTGGTGTTGGAGAAGACTCTTGAGAGTCCCTTGGACTGCAAGGAGATCCAACCAGTCCATCCTAAAGGAGATCAGTCCTGAGTGTTCATTGGAAGGACTGATGCTGAAGCTGAAACTCCAATACTCTGGTCACCTGATGCAAAGAACCGACTCATTGGAAAAGACCGTGATGCTAGGAAAGATTGAAGGTGGGAAGAGAAGGGGCCGACAGAGGGTGAGATGGTTGGAAGGCATCACTGACACAATGGACATGAGTTTGAGTAAGCTCTGGGAGTTGGTGATGGACAGGGAAGCCTGGCGTGCTGCAGTCCATGGGGTCGCAAAGAGTCATAGACGACTGAGTGAGTAAACTGAACTGAAGAGTGACATTAGTTAAACTTACTAACCTCTTTAAGGATCCTGTATCTATACAAAGTCCCATTCTCAGGTGCTAGGGGTTAGAAATTCAACATATGAATTTTTGAGGAGGGGGAATACAGTTCATTCCATAACATATATTTAAAACACGTATTTGCCTGCAAGTCCATTTTTTTTCTTCTACTTTTAACAGAAATTAAAAGATTGTCTTG
This sequence comes from Muntiacus reevesi, assembly GCF_963930625.1. Classification (NCBI taxonomy): domain Eukaryota; kingdom Metazoa; phylum Chordata; class Mammalia; order Artiodactyla; family Cervidae; genus Muntiacus; species Muntiacus reevesi. The sequence continues at coordinate 8,042,083 of NC_089261.1, forward strand.
GACCCCTAAGAGTACCGTGGGCCCCAGCCCCTCCTGGACCCAGGCAAGTTGCCGCAGAGCCAAGCTCTCGGGAGCCATGCAGGTGCTAATGTTCTGGGTGTGGTCCCGGGAGAGCGGCTGGAGCCATCAGATGCAGGAGCGCTCTACGTGTGTGCGGGACAGAGGCTCCAGCCCAGCAGCACTGAGCGCTGTTCACGTCTTTCTCCAGCTCCTCCCCAATGTCTCACAAGCCACTCCAGCCAGAAGGTCACCTCAAACACTCCCATCGGAGCTGCACTTCTCTCGGTGGCCAGGGACCTCCACGCAGCCAAGTCAAGGCCATTCTTCAGACACACCTCACTCAAACTTTAAAGGAGCATTTAACTCGGTCGGTCCGTCTCTCCTCCTGAGGCTTCCAGAACACCACACCCTCCCATCTCTCCTCCAATATCCTGGCCACTCCTCCCCAACTACCTGTGCTGGACACAAGCCTTGTCCCTGGAAAATCCCAGGGCCGAATCCCTGCCAACCTTCGTTCCTTTAGTGATCCAAACTAGAACTGTGGTCCTCAATATCTTCTTATAGATTCTGGTTTTTTTCTTTATCATCCATCTCCTCTGCTGGAATGTCAGTCCCTCAGGTGGAGATTTTTGTTTTGTTCACAGATGTATTTCCCAGCCTACATTTCAGGTGCTTCGGAAGTATTTCTTGAAGGCACCAGTGAATGAACAAGCCCACAATCTGATCGCCATGTCAGGGGGGACCTGGAAGACCCCACAGTGCATTTGTCTTCTTACATGCCGGGGGGCGTCCGGGTGGAAGGGGGCTCACTCAAGGCTGAGAGACGGACATGGCTTGTGTTGAATCTGCCTTCTGACATGCACTGTCAGGGTGACCACAACAGGCGCTCTCTACAAGCCTCTCTGGAACGCACTTTCCTCACCCTGGGGGGTGAGAATACTGACTTCTAAATACGGGACAGAATTCGACCAGACACTCTATACAAAACCCTGAGCTCGGCCCCTGCGTGGAGTGCACACAGCGCTCCTCCAGCCCCTGGGAAGACGTGGATGATATTCTTCATTGTATCACAGCCTCGGCCTCATCAGTAACAACTGCAGCACTTGGCAGCTGATGACCAAGCTCTGTAGGTACGCCCCCTCACCCCACCACGGCAGTAGAAATTCTGGAGAGAAGGCAGCTAGGGCGAGTTCCATCTCCATTGTACAAAATGCTGTGAGACTGGCTTGGTGCCCACATTGGTGAAAATATGAATAGATGAACTTGAACCTAAAGCTGATGGATGCCAAACCCCATGGCCTCTGAACTCACTGTTTCAGCTCCAAGCGTCTACTCCCTTGCACTTCTCCTCTCGCCAATCCGGCTCATCAGCCAGTGCTCAGCAACTCCGGAGGCTGCCCACCTTCCTGGGGAGGCGGCTCCTCTCACCTCCCGGCTGCCTTCCTTTTGTGTCTCCACAGTGCCGTCTGGGGAACCCGAATCTGACCGTAGCTCCCACTGCCTAGAATCCCACGTGGCTTCTCAGTGCTCTTGGGTTAAAACTGACGCTTTCTGTGAGGCCTGCCAGGGCCGGAGGTCTGAGCCCAGATGACGTCTCCCTGTTTGCCCGGCACCACACGCCTGGCTCTCCATCAGATTTATCTGCAGGCCTCTCCCCTGAGAGAGCCCCTGGCTGCCGGAGAAACGAGGTCCGCCCGACGCCCACCACCGACCCCCAGTCTGCCATCTCAGGTTCAGCAGACACACATGTGCTTGTGGGTCAGCTTGTCGTGTCCCACCCCTGCCTCACCCCCAGTACGGACAGGGGTCCCATCAGGTGGCTCGTCTCCATGTAGATTAGAGCCTGCTCAGAACACGTGATGGATACGTGAATGAATGAGCACACAAATGAATGAAGGCACCCCCAGGCAGGTGCAGAGTCCCCCTAGCGCAGGCCTTCCCAGGGCTTCGAGGAAGACAGACTCCAGCTCCCACGCTGGCCTCGGCAGCCCCACCCCCGGGCTCCCTCCCTCACCTCCAGCTCCAGCTCCTCTCTTCTCAGCAGCGGCACAGAGGCGCCCGAGCACCACGCTGTCCTGGGAGCCCTCCACACGGACCTCCTCGTCCAGGATCCAGAAAAGGCCCCTGGCGTCCTCGGCACCTCCTCCGGCTGGCAGGCGCACCTGGCGGGAGACCCAGGATACACTGCGGAGCCCCGACGCCCTGACAGAGGCCAGGCCTGGGCTTCTCGTCCCACCGAGGGAATCGGGGGTCTGTGGCCCAGGCATCACGACTCAGACGTGCTGGTCTGGACCCACGCTCCCGCTCACCCCTAGACTCTCAGTGGAGAAGCCACAGAACTACCATTCTCTTGGTTACAAAGGTCTGGATTCTGCCTCTGTCTTCATCTCCTGGATGACCCTGGGCAACTTATTGCCGCTCACTGAGCCTCATCTTTCCTTCCGCAAAATGGAGACTGATAACACTGTCCTCCAAGGTGAGGATTTAACCAGAGCGAGCCCTCTGTATACCACACATCTCTGACCCCACACGGGCAGCTGGTCTCCTCATGCACAGCCTAACATGAAAGGATTAATCCCATCCCCATCACTTCCTCTTAGAAGTATTTGTATTTTTTATAGTAAAATCTTGAGAGGAAAAAGGCACCAAGAACATCTAAGAGAAAGTGAACTTGCCTCAACTGACATGAAATTTTAAATCCAGCGCCAGCATCAGAGACCCTCCAGGCAACCCTGCATCTCTGCACGTGGGAAACGGGGTGAGGCCGGGGGCTCTGCAGGACTTATCCAAGGGCCCCGAGTGAGCTAACGCATCTGAGCATGGTGTCAAGTGGTTAAAAGGGAAAATGCGATGTGTATGATGGCCAACAGTCCCAGTGTGCCCAGGGTTAGGGGCTTCCCAGGACATGAGGATTTCAGTGCCAAGGTCAGCAACATCCCTGGTAAAGCAGGACAGTTGCTCACTCTGACACAGGAATATCAGCCCACACCCCACTGAGAGGGGTTCAGCGAGGGGAAGGGACATGTCCAGGGTCACATGGAGAGGCCCAGGGCAGAGGTGGACCGGCCCCTGGGATCCTGAGTCTTCACCTTGGCCTCACTTGCTGGAGCTGAAATCTACATCCAGCCCCTCCCAGCTGTTCCAGCCTCTGCCCAAGAGTCCTGGGGACACCAGGATCTTTTCCTCCTCACACTGTCTGGGTGGTCCCTCAGGCCCGCCCCTCCCAGGGAGGGAGGAAGTGGGACAGGGATGGGGACCCAGCCCGAGAGGCGCCGGGGGCAGCAGAAGCAGCCGTGAAGGGCCGGCAGGGCTCACGGTCGAGAGGGCTTTGCAGGACAAGGTGCAGCCCGCTGCGAGCCAAGAAGCCAGGGAACCAGGAGAAGGTATCCAAGCGCAGGAGAAACGTGACCAGCAGGCCACCTGCCAGGTGTCACCCACCCTGTGGGTGTTTGTCTCAGACGTCACGTGTGTTCAGGACAACCCAGTGGTACTGTCGTTCCCATTCAGATGATGAGAACGCCGAGGTTCAGAGAGGAGAAGTGATGCGCCCAAGGTCACCAAGATCAGATCTGAGCCCGGCAAGTTCCGCGGCCTGAGCCCTTCCTTTTACAGCAGGTTGGAGGGAGTGGGGGGTGGGGCAACGAGGGAGAGCAAATTCCAGAGTGACGGTCACGGACCACTCTGAGAGAGGGCTGAGCAGAGTGGTAGGTCAGGGGTCAGCACAGTGGGTTCTGGGGGGGGGGGGGGGGTGGGAGAGGGAGGCAAAGACTCAGGGATCTCCCAAACTAAAGTTTGTCTGCCTCCAGGGAGCTCAGGGGCCTGGATCCAGCATCACCCCTGTTCTCCATCCCCAGGGGCCCTTGCTGTCCCAGTCTCTGCTGGGCTCAGCATCTTCGCCTGAACACCTGATCTTTCCAGGTGACAGTGTCTGGAGGCCACCAGGTACCAGCCCTGGAGCCCCCCGGCTCCGTCCACAGGCTCCAGGCATGAGTGCGCTCTAAGACGCAGACTCAGACTCTCAACCTGATGGGACTGAAATGCTGGTTGCCCAGGCCACACCCTCAGACCAATCAACACAGAGTCTGGGAGGGGGTCCCCAGGGTCAGTGTTTTGAACAATCCCCGGGTCATTTGAGGTGTGAACAGAGCTGTGATCTAGTAGCTCGAAGACTCCAATCCGCCAGCATTTCGATAAAAAGCCCGAGAGGCATCTGAGAGCCTTGGTTCACAGGGCCCTGTGTTACCTGCGAGGGAGTCTGATCCACCACGGCCACCGTGGACCCCGGGGATGACTCCGGGAGGTCAAACTGCACAGGAACATCTTCCTGGAAAGTCACACAAGTTCAGTGTTAGTTCCTTCTGCGAGTTGAAGGAGAAGAAACTTCTGGAGGAGGTTTAAGAGAAGTGAGGGCTTTAATCATCACACCTTGGCCTCTTTTTATTATTTTTAATCGTGGTAAAATGCACATGGCATAAAATTTAACATTTAAACTACTTATCTATTTGGTGGTGCAGTGTCCTAGTTGTGGCATGTGGGGTCTAGTTTCCCTGTCCTCGCCCCGTGCTGTGCTCAGTCATGTCTGACTCTTTGTGACCACATGGACTGTAGCCTGCCAGGCTCCTCTGTGCATGGGGGTTCTCCAGGCAAGAATACTGGGGTGGGTTACCACGGCATCCTCCAAGGGATCTTCCTGACCCAGGGATCGAACCCAGGTCCTCCACATTGCAGGCGGATTCTTTACCGTCTGAGCCACCAGGGAAGCCCCTAGTCCCTGACCAGGGACCAAACCTGGGCCCCCGCATTGGGAGTGTGGCGCCTTAGCCTCCAGACCCCCAGGAAAGTCTGCATTTAAATCATTTTTTAAGGGCACATTTCATCGGCATAAAGCACATCCACATTTTGTGTAACCTTCACCGCCATCCAGCTCCAAAACTTTTCATCCTGCAAAACTGAAACTCGGCACCCAGTGAACACGGGCTCCCTGTTTCCCTCTCCCCGTTTCTGCCTCTGTAAATGTGGCCAGTCTAAGCATCTCACATGAGCAGAATCTACAGGATTGTCCTTCTGGGACTGACTTCCTGCACTGAGCACAGTGTTCTCAAGGTTCATCCAGTCACCGCATGTGTCAGAATGTCCTTCCTCTTTATAGTTGAATGACAGGCCCTTTTATGAAAACATCACATTTGTTTATCCATTCATTCACTGATGGACACTTGGGTTGCTTCCACCTTTTGGCTATTACGAGTAACGCTGTCATGAACATGGGTATACAAATCTCTCTTCAAGACCTTGCTTGGAATCCTTCAGGGTAGATACTCAGAAGTGGAATTTCTGGATCTAATGGTGGTTCTATTTTTAATTTTCTGAGAAAACACCATACTGTTTTCCACAGCAGCTGCACCATTTTTTATTCCCAGCAGTCCACATGGGTTCCAGCTCCTCTACATCCTCCCCCAGCAGTTCTTACTTTTTGCTTATTTTTCAATCTAGTGGGTGTGAAATGGTATCTCAATGTGGTTTTGATTTGCATTTCCCTAAACTAGTGATGCTGAACATCTTTTCATGTGTTTATTGGCCATTTGCTTTTCTTTTTTGGAGAAATAGCTATTCAATTCCTTTGCCTGTTTAAAAACTTTCTTAATTTATTTATCTTTGGTTGTGCTGGGTCTTCGTTGCTGCATGGACTTTTCTCAGTGGTGGCAAGCAGGGGCTACTCTCTAGTTGTGTGGGCTTCTCACTGCAGTGGCTTCTTCTGTTGCAGAGCATGGGCTCTAGGGTGTGTGGGTTTCAACAGTTGCACCTTCCAGGCCCTAGAGCACAGGCCCAGTAGATGTGGTGCACGGGCTTAGTTGCTCCGAGACACGGGGGATCTTCCCAGACCTGGGGCTGAACCCATGCCTCCTGCATTGGCAGCTGGATTCTTTACCATTTAGCTAACAGAGAAGCCCTTTGCCCATGTTTAATCAGGTTCTATGTTTTTATCCTTTTAGCCTTCGTACGAGAAGAAAGGATACAGGATCCCTAGAGCATCCTAATATTGTCCATCCTGCAGGGTTGTCAGCAATCCTGGTGAGGTTATCAGGAACTGATGACTCGGCGCAGACTCTTCTAATTACTGAGCACCCAATAAGTGCTGGGCTGAGCGCCAGAGAAAGCAAACAGACTCTGGATAATAAACCTGGCAGACAAAAGTAATCAGAAATGTCCAGACCGTGCTATATCCAAAGATGTTCAACACAGTGTTGTTTAGGACAGCATAGATGTGGAAATCTCCCAGGCAAACGCCAGGAGATGGTAAGGGACAGGAAGCTTGGCGTGCTGCAGTCAATGGGCACTCCTGTCTGCAAAGAGTCAGACACGACTTGGCTATTGAACAAATGTGAAAATCACCCAGGGGTCCAAAGGAGAGCTGAGACAGAATCAGACATAACCAGAGACATGCATCCTTTCTAAGAGCTGTGAATGGTGGAGGCAACGTGAACAACATAATGCTATGAGGAAAAAGCAAACAACAGAATTGTATACAGACGGACGTGAAATCTATAGAGAAGACCATGTATGGGAAAATGGCTGGTGTAAGATACTGATAGAGATAATAGTGGTTGCCTCTGGGTGTTAGGGTAAAGGAGATGGTATTTTCTGCTTCTGGACACTTATTCGCACTTGCCAGTTTTTAAATAAAGAACATGTTTTACTTTGATCATAAGAAATAAAGTGAAATATTATGGGGAAAAATATGATGGATGCTACCACATATGGAATGCCTAATACAGATTAGGCATTTTCCAGACCACTTCATCAAATGTTCACAGCAGTGTCTTTAGGAGGTGTGGTAACACCGGGGAGGAAGGAGGGAGTAGATGCCAGGGGCAGCCGGGGTGCTGGCGATACTCTCCTCTCCCCTGGGTGGTGGCTGCGTGAGTGTGCTCAGCTGGACAAATTCAGCGAGCTGTACACTCTGGATTTAGGTACTTGTCTGTGTAAATGTTAGAGTTCAATTTAACGTGTTTTTTTAAACGTAAGTAAAGGCAGGCATGCAGGAACGAGCCTGAACAGGTTTCCTGACTCACACGCAGAGCCTCCTTGGAGGGGTGCTGCATATTCACTTCTGCTGGATGCTCCCATGTTATGATCCAGAGACCGTGCAAACTCACGATTTTCACCCACAGCTGGGCATGAAGGGCCTTCCACGGAGAAGGTGCAACCTAACTGCTGGAGAACGGCTCAGCTTGGGCATGTGGGTGAGGAGGAACTGATCAGCCCAAACAAGGGACAGTTGTGGGTGCGAGGCCTGAGGAGCCCCAAGTTCTGAACTGTGAGAGAACTGTAAGAGGCCGTGGGAGACAAAGGGAGACGGCGGAGGAGCAGAGGCCCTGGCAGCCAGACCTGGAGCTTGGGTTTTAATCAGTGCTGGACCAGACAGCATGAAGCTAAATCCAGGGTGAGCACCAGAAGCTGCAACCCAGCCCAGCCATACCTCCCGGAATCGCTCCAGCGCCGAGACGAAGGTCCGCTGGTAGAAAAGCAGCTGCAGGCGCTCGTGGACGTAATTGTGGCACAGCTCCTCGAAGGTGGCGGCCCGGTCTTTGCCCTGGTGCCGAGGGTTCTGAAAGCCTGGAGAGTCCACCACCATGATGGAGGCCATGGAGAGGTGGTGGGAGGAGAAGGATCTGGGGGGGAAAGGAGAGGGGCCCCAAGAGCACATGGAATCTTAGAGCCCTTCTGGTCCAGGCCCCCCGCTCCCCCATCACAGAGATGGAGAAACCAGGGCAGCATGCTGGGCAGGTCTGCAGACCCAGCAGAACCCACTACTTATGGGTTGTGTGACTTTAGGAAGTTACTTAACCTCTCTGAGCATGGGTTTCCCCCAATGTTAAATGGTGGGAGGGATGAACAAGAAGACCCAGGGGCTGCAAAGGAACAAAAGGAGCTGAAGAGTGGAAAGCGCCTCCCTTGGACACTGCAGGCCGCCAGGACACATGCTCTCTCCACCAGGCCGAGGCTGGAGAAAATACTTGCTTAAGGCTGCACCACAAATTTGCTATCACGTTAGGACTAGAGCCTCCTTTTCTTTCTCAGTGACACGTGGCATCAGAAAAACAACTTTGTTCAGTATCTGCCTTGGTTTACAAAGATCTCTCAAGCTTCACCTCTCTGGATCCTCTTAACAAATCTATGAGGGTGGATGGACAAGGGACTATTCGCATCAAAAACAAAGAGTTAAGAGAGCCTACAGAGTCACATGTGGGTTCCAACCCTCGCTCAGCCACAGAGGGGCTGTGTGTCTCGGCAGAGTTGCCCAACCTCTCTGAATGTCCGCCGAGGAAGGGCTAACGATGGAGACGAGCTCAGAAGGCTGGTGGGAGGGCTGGGTTGATAAGACATCCATGGCTCTGAACGTGGTAAGCGCTCAGTGGTCTCTGCTGTTATTCCCATCAGCATGAGCAGTTATACGCTTTGGAGAGTCCTAAGTTTGAACTCAAGCGCTTCGCTGTTCTTTGCTAAGGTTTTCCATCTGTAAAATGGGGCCTTATACACACCACACAGACACGTGTGAAGATTAAGTGAGTTAATGTTCGAAAAGCCAGATGCCTGCTGGGTGCTCGTAAATGGCAGGACGGGCGAGTGCTGTCATCACCAGTACACCCATTTCCCAGATTCAGGCTCCCAGAACCCCAGAGCCAACCAGGAAGCAGCCACCCGCTTCCTGCAATTCACGGATAAATGCTTCTTCCCCTGAGCACGCACGATCCCCTGGTTTCTAGATAATGTGTCTGTGATCTCAGAGGGTAATTACTCCAGCAGGAAGAGAGGGAGCCGACTCTATGTCCGCAGAGAACCCCAGCTGCGCTGTTGCTACGCACCAGCCTCATCCCTTGAACAGGATGTGGAAGCCTAATTACGCCTCCCGCTTACACGGAGGAGGGGGGGAAGCCCTCATACAAGCTCTGGATCGGCCCCACTGGAGCTGCTGAGATTTCCCAGGGTTCAGAGCGGCACTCCCCATGACAGAGAACACACGCTCCCAGTAGCAGTACCTGCCGATATCTGCAGTGTTTTATGATCACAATTTAGGAAGAGTTGTTCACAGACATTTTTTAATTTATCTTTCATTTTTTATTGATTTCTTATTAAATTTATTTTTATTTATTTATTTCTTAGCTGTACCACGTGGCATGCAGGATCTTAGTTCTCTGACCAAGGACTGAACTCACGCCCTCTGCAACAGAAGCATGGATTCTTAACCACTGGACCACCAGGGGAGTCCCTTATTGACTTCTTTCAATCTTTACAGTGACCCTGGGGAACAGATCTATTGAATATTTCACAGATACACAAGAGGAGGTCAGAGAGGTGAACTGACTTGCCAAAGTCACACAGCCCACGGGTGGCCAAGGTAGAATTAAAGCCAGCACCATCCAGCTCAAAAACCCACTCTCCAGCTCAACAGAACCCCACTCTGCTAAACTCCCGAGGCTTGGGCTCATTCACGTGCTGCAAAGAGACCAACTCTATGCCAGGGCGAAGGCTGCCGTTACCTGTTGATGAGCGAGACCACGGCGGCAAAGACCTCCTGGTACAGGCCGGAGGCCATGCCCTCCACACACTCTACGCCGGTCATCTTGAGCCCTGCAGTGCGGAGGAGAGGAGGGTGGGCACCCCGCGGTCAGGACCTCGCCTGGAGCCAGGGACGGCACTGCTGGCCCTAGAGAACCTTCCACCACACACACACATTGCCCTGCTGCTGAAATTACTCATGCCTTTAGGATCAAGTTCAAGGGTCTTGTCAGGTCCTCCAGGGTCCTGTGTGACCTGACCCTACCTCTCCTCCACTGTGATCTCCTGGTCATCCCTCAGGGCTCAACCCAATGTCACCTCCTCAGGGAAGCCTGCTGTAACCACTGCCACAAACCCATTAGGCCAATTCTCAGGACTATCTTGCCTTTTTAAAAATAAATTCTTTATTTTTATTTTATGGAGGTAGATGGTGATTGCAGCCATGAGATTAAAAGACACTTACTCCTTGGAAGGAAAGTTATGACCAACCTAGACAGCATATTAAAAAGCAGAGACATTACTTTGCCAACAAAGGTCCATCTGGTCAAGGCTATGGTTTTTCCAGTGGTCATGTATGGATGTGAGAGTTGGATGGTGAAGAAAGCTGAGCACTGAAAAATTGATGCTTTTGAACTGTGGTGTTGGAGAAGACTCTTGAGAGTCCCTTGGACGGCAAGGAGATCCAGCCAGTCCATCCTGAAGGAGATCAGTCCTGGGTGTTCATTGGAAGGACTGATGCTGAAGCTGAAACTCCAATACTTTGGCCACCTCATGCGAAGAGTTGACTCACTGGAAAAGAGCCTGATGCTGGGAGGGATTGGGGTCAGGAGTAGAAGGGGACAACAGAGGATGAGATGGCTGGATGGCATCACTGACTTGATGGACATGAGTTTGAGTAAACTCCGGGAGTTGGTGATGAACAGGGAGGCCTGGCGTACTGTGATTCATGAGGTCGCAAAGAGTCAGACACGACTGAGCGGCTGAATTGAACTGAACTGATGCCCTTTTCACTGCTAAAGACACTGAGGGTCAAATGGCACTGAGTTAGGTTAAGTCTCACGGGGCTACTTGGAAAGTAAATGGTGTTTGCAGACTCCCTTATTATTATCATTGTTATTATTATTATTATTGGCTGTTACATGCAGTATGTGGGATCTTAGTTCCTTGACCAAGGATCAAACCCATGCCCCCAGTACTGAAAGTAGAGTCTTTACCCACTGAACCACCAGGGACGTCCTCTTGCTTTTTTGAAAAATTTACTTTTCAAACTGAGATACGATTGACATACCAAAAAATCTGTACATTTTTAATCATACATCCTGATAAGCTTGAAGCATAAATTCATTACATCATCACCATAGAGACAACATAAACATAACCATCACATCTGAAAGTTTCTTTCCTCTGTGTGTGTGTGTGTGTGTGTGTGTGTGGGTATGTGTGTGTGTCTGTGAGACAGGAAGAGAGAGGAACATAAGATTAACAGATTTTTACACACGAATACATTACTGTAAACTACAGGCACTCCGATGCACAGTGGAGATATTCATCTGCTGACCACTTTATTTGCCTGTCCTCTAGGGTTTTTTCATCTTGACTAAATGAAACTATGTACTCTGTGATCAAAATGTCTCATTTCCCCCTCCCTCTACCCCTGTCCCAGAAACCACCATTCTACTCTGTGTCTCTATAAGTTGGACTACTTTAGATTTCTGATTTAAGTAGTATATTATTCAAAAGTAAAAAAAGAAGGACATCCTGCCATTTGCACCAAGACGGATGAACCCGGAGGACGTTGTGCTGAGTGAAGTGAATGAGCCACCGGAGGACACACGGACCCTGGTTTTACGGCACTGGCCACAGCTCATCTTTACTTCCTGGTTATTTTGTCTGTGTCTCCCACCCCGCCCCCCACTGGGAGCGCCCCAAGGATGGGAACTGATTCTGAGTTTGTTGGCTCCGAATTCCAATTTCTGATACACAACAGTTACTCAGCAAATATCTGTTGTTCCCTCTATTTCTAGGGGGAAATTTGGCAGTTTCACAGCAGAAGCCATAACATGTTCATGCTCTTGGACTTAATAACTTTACCCTTAGGATTTTATTGTAACGAAATATGCAGAGAAACAAAGATTTCTAGGTATATACATTCTCCCAATTGTTCATCAAATTGGCAAAAAATAACTTTTTCAAGACAACTCGAATATCCAACAAATAACAAATGGGATAGATAAATTGTAGTCCAACCATATAATAGAATACTTCAAGTCAAGTCTAGAAGAATATTGAATGAGATGGGAAAGTGCCTGCATATAGTGTTAGGAGGAATAAAAAAACTTAGAAAACTATTACAATAGTGGCCTCAATTTTGTATAAACACACACGGGCCCCATTAGCACAGCCAGCCTTGATTAAGGGGCACTGAGCAGAACGGGGTAAGGAGTGGGGCTCACATCTCAAACACTGACCCTTAGGTTTTGGTTCCAGCCATGGAATTAGAAACACAGCTTGCAAATCTGCAGGCCCTAGGGCCTGGAGAAATAGTTTTGCTTGTACATTCCAGGCTGCCCGCTGCAGCCCCAAAGCATTTCCCGTCCCTGCTTTAACTCCACCTGCAACCTGGGTCGTTGCTAGGCAACCCACAGCCTCCCAGCATCTCTCTCAAGCCTGCTGGTCCCCTGCCTGCTTAAAACATCTACCCTTGAGACCTCAGCCTGCGAGGCTGACTCAGCTTCACAAAGCAGTGCATACACGTAACTGTGCTTCTGTGCGTGTATGTGTGTGTGTACACATGTGTGTGCTGTGCGTGTGACAGCACAGCTGTGTGCACACGGCTGTACATGGTACAAGTGTGTGCCTGTACACGTGCACCTGTGTCAGAGAGGAGGTGTAACTATTAGGCAGAGCCCAGCTTACACCAGAGCGCAGAACTGGATGGCAGTGAAGTCTATGACAACAGCCTTCAAGCTGGAGTCCCTGGCAGGTGGAGCAGCCCTGTGGATCCAAGGGGCCTCTAACAGATGGTGCTAAAACCATAGTTCAAAACATTGCTACCCGCTAAGCCCAGACTCTGCAGTCTCCGGAGAGCTCCTCTTGGAGAGTTCTCAGAGATCCCCGGGGCTCCGAGGGGTCCTCTGCCCTCACCTTCTGCAGCTGAAGCATCCGGCCGCCGAGGCTGCAGACCTGGGACTCAGCAGGCCCGCTCGAGCAGGTGCAGTGTAAGTGTGCTCCTGCCTGCCCCACTCCACGTCAGTTCAAAGCACCCCCATTCCTCCAGCTGCTCGGACTCAAGTCCCAGAAGGCGTCCTGGCCCCTTGCTTCTGCCAGGGTTCATGCCAACAGCTCTGACTGTAAACTAGACCTTGAACTGGTCCATCTCCTCCCATCTGGTCCACCCTGTTCTTTGTCCGGCTTCCATCACCTCACCAGGTGACCTGTATCAGTTCCCACCCACTCCTTGCTCTCCATCCAGGCTGAGCTTCCCGCAGAATAAACTAATCATGCCATTCTCCTGCCTGTGCTCCTCCATGGCTTCCCTCAGTCTGAAAAGAAAACCCGATTTATAGACTATTTTGTGAGCCCTCTAACCTTATTTACTGTCCTCAGCTACTGTCCTCCCCTCCAGACCAACCATCCTGGCCTTATTTCTGTTCTGGCAGGTGAGTCTTCCAGCTACAGAGTAGGGGCTCAGTGAAGACCACATCCAGTGGAAATGCCATGGTCCCTTGGCACCATCTTTAAAGCCCCCTCTTGGCAGCACAGGGCTCCCCTCCCAGGTTTCAGCAGCCTCTGACCCTAGGACAGAGCACTGTGCAGGAAGGGGCCAAGACCATTTCCAGGGAAGCAGCTTTGTTTGCACCTAGAAGGTCTACATAAAGTAGACCCTCAATAAATCCTTGACGAATAGTGAAAGGATGCTGGTGTGTCCCCAAAGGGTGGCTCCACAGGGACCCAGTCCACCCAGGGAGGCTGCGATATGCTACCTGAGCTGGCTGCCTCATCCTCCAGGCTCCGCCGGCTCGGCCCAGACGTCACTTGCTCGATGATCTGTCGCAAGTGGTGCTTGAAGGTGGCCGTGTTCAGCTCCTCGTACTCACAGCCCAAGGCCTCTGCTGCGTGGTTGGCCCACTCAAAGCGCATGAACTGCTTCCGGCCCACTGCGCGGGGGACAGAGCAGAGGAGGGCGGTGAGGTCCTGGGCGGGTGATGGGTAGGCGTCCAAGAAAACCTCAGAGAATCTCGCCACCTCCCAGCCTCTGGGCCACCCACCCTCAGCAGGAGCCTGAACAACTGAGGCCTGGGCCTAGCTGATGGCCTCGGACAGGAGCCCGCCTTCCCAAGAGACATGTTTGTCCGACTGCCCTGCCACCTGCATTGTTCACTTTTCCAAAGCGATTAAAAATATCATCCTCTTTATGGGCTATTATAACGCCACTTAACATCAGCAACAAAGCCTATACACCACGGGCAATACTTATATGGTAACGTTAAATGAAAAGGACTAGAAAAACTCATACCGTAGTATGGCATCAATTGTGTAAATCACTCTAAGCTGCTATACAAATAAGGAAAAGGAGATATAGTCAAACATGAACAATCATAGGGTAGGGGGAGTGTGTATATTTCAAACTTTCTGCAGTGGTTCTGTACTAATTTTGTAATCCAGATTTTAAAAATAATTTACTAAGGCAAACCACAGTTCCACTCTTAAAATAATTTTCCCCCATCTCCTATCTTCCTATATCTGTGTTTCTTTGACATAAGAATCACAGCTGCCAACAGAGACTTCTCAATCCATCAGAAAGAGATCATAAGGGTATCACTCTTCAAACAGACATCTTAAAGAACCTGTCTGGTTTAAGAAAAATTTAGAAGTTTGGAAAAAGACTTTATTTGGGGCTTTGACAATATCCACCTGGAGAGGGTTGCCATTTCCTTCTCCAGGGGATCTCCCCCACCCAGGGACTGAACCAAGGCCTCGTGCATCGCAGGCGGATTCTTTACCAACGGCACCACCTTCTTCTTGGGACGACCAAGAAGAAGGAGCGCAGGCCACTGCTTATCAAGGTCCTCCTACACGCCAGTTACTCAGTGCTGATTCTCTCAGGAACATCACTTTATTACCTCCATTTTAGAAGTAATCCCCATTTTACATGTAATAAAACTGAGATCCAGAGAGGTTACATGGCTAGTAAAAAAGTTCTGCCACTTTAAAAAAATGACCAAGAAGGTAAGAAACAATGATGGTGATTATGTGGGGAGGATGGTGGAGGGGACAGTGTGATGACCGCGATGACAGTAATGACAGTGGTAACAGTTGCCACTCACTGACCCCATTTAGTTCAACATGTCATCTTTGTTCTGCTCATGGCTTTTGGAGTCAGAACATCTGTCTCAGAGTTCCAGGTGTGACACAGAAAAAAATCAGTACATACAAATTTTAACTACTTATTATTACTGAATCTTCCCAAAAGCAGTATCATTCCTATTTTACAGATGAGAAAACTGATTGAGAAAAGTCACCACAAATCAGGCTAAGTGGAAGAACTATTTCCCCAAAATCAATATGGACTGGAACCCGCCAGGCTCCTCTGTCCATGGGATTTTCCAGGCAAAAATACTGGAGCGGGCAGCCATTCCATTCTCCAGGGGATCTTCCCAACCCAGGGATCAAACCCGTGTTTCCTGCATCACAGGCAGATTCTTTACCATCTGAGTCACCAGGAAAGTTCCTTTCAATATCACCCTGAGAATATTACAACACTAGGTAAGACTTTCTTCGATGAGGGATCAATGATCTTTTCACTTTCCATAAGTACCTGGTGAAAGGAAATGTTACATAGCACTATCTTAAATGAAAACCCATTTTTTGTAGGAGGTCACTGAGAGGATGTGACAACCGGGTGGCCTGTGAGCTGGCCCTGGGCAAATGGAGGGGCCTCACCCTTTCTCCTGCCCTTGGAATGTCCACCCAACCCCTCCCCACTCCCACGCAGGCACTGGTACAAGGACGCAGCCTTGAGACGGCAGGGTGCTTCTGAGACCGTCCAGAAGGGCTCTGTGACCCAACCCAGTTCCGGCCTCTCTATAAACCCTTAAGACTCGGGCGGGCAGGGGTGGAGACCCACCCACCGTGCAGCGCCCGAGACAAGCCTCGTGTGTCAGCTCCCTTGTGCGTCACACCTGCCACCCTCCCATCTGGAAGGGCTGCCTCTTCAGTCTCTCCCTGCTCCTCCCCCACCCAGTGTACGGGGGGCTAGTTCTTAAACCAACACCGCCATCACTTGTCACAAACAGAAGGCAGAAATAAATACAATGTGCGTACAGAAATACCATTAGATTCTAATTAGATACAGCTACCTGGGAGCCTGAGGTCTGCTTTCTCATTGCTAAAAATAATGGAGATTAGCAAGCATTACAGAGAGGAGTTACAGGCTACCAGCCCTGAATGAGACGTCCTCTTCCTGAACACGACTGTCTAGGCGGCTGACGCCCTGCCCCTCTCCTGCCCCATCGCCTCCACGGCCACCCTCTGAAACGGTCTCCGGACCCTGCCCACTGTGACCTGTAGCCTCGCAGAGCTACAAGAGCTCAGGAAGGGGCTAAGCGACAGCTGTGTCTGAAAAGAGGAGCCGAAGTGCACAGGGCAGGACTCTAAGTCCCGCCGGACTTAAGGGGCTTATTTCCAGGCTCCTGCTGGTGAAACCCAAAAGGCACATGTGAGCCTTGCTGGGAAAACGCGCTTCTGCTTCCAGCCACCTGAAGGCAGGCCAGGCACCAAGCCCAACCCCATGAGTCCCTCCGTCTTTGTCCGGAGCCGGGTGGAGGCCAGGCCTTCTCCGAGGGGGCTGAGAACCCTGGGCCGGCACGTGTGGCGGGGAGAAGACGGACTGGACGGGAACACGGGCACCAGAGCGGCCAGGGTCTGCTTATGAGGACACTGAGCCACAGAGAGAGCGACCTTCTGAGGTCTCGTGGCTGGTGAGGGGCAGACGTGAGATCTGAACTCCAAGCCTCCTGACTTCAACTGTCAGTGTGCTAACCCTGGGCCCGTGCAGAGGAGCCTTCTCTCACACGGGGATATTGTTCTGAAAGCAGAACGGAGCAAAAAATCAGAGTCAGAGGCTTAAAATCCCCCTTGAGAATCTCTTAAATTGCCCGTAGCGTACAGTACTGCAGCATGTTTCCCTGAGTCCGACGCAGCAAGCCTCCCCTCCAGTGGAGCACCAGAGGAAGTGGGTGGCTTGCCTTCAGGGTCTGTGATACACAGAAGATTTACATAAACACAATGTTGTCTGACGGAACCGCCCAGCCTTGAAACAGCTCTGTAGGAAAGAACTACCTGCACGTACCAGTTCTGTAGTCATGCTCAGTGAAAAACGGTCCATGCATCTCGCCGTGGCCCGGGGGACGCACACCTGGATGTGTCTACACGGAGCGGGGGGACGGCGGAATGGCCCTGGCTCATCTCCCAGCTGCCTTGGGAGGGGTGCAGGCTGAAGGCCGTTAGGCCTGATTTATAGCAGAGGCCACCAAGACCCGGAAAGGGGCACCGCCTTGCCCTGAGTCACAGCCGTAAATGGCAGAGCCAGCGCTTGAGTCTAGGTTCCTGGACCCTCTGGTCATGGTACAGGGTTAGGGGCAGCTCTGGTACCCCCAGTATCTCACATATCAGACCTGGCTCAAGCACACACATGGGCTTGTAGGCCAAGTCAAAAGGCAACAGGGACACACTTCAGAAGGCAGCACGTGGGTGGACCACAGCAGGGCTGCTGCGCCTCTGTCTGCCCCGGGCTTCCTGTGCTTCCTCTGCTGGGGGCCTTCGTGCGCACCGGCATTTGCTCAAGCTCAGGCTGTGGCTGGACGTGCCACGGAACAAACATCCCCAGCCCTCAACCAGTGACTGTAAGTCTGAAAGCGTTAGGTGCTGAGTCGTGTCCGACTCTTTGTGACCCCACAGACTGTAGCCCGCCAGACTCCTCTGTCCATGGGATTCTGCAGGTAAGAACACTGGAGTGGGTTGCCATGCCCTCCTCCGGGGGGTCTTCCTGACTCAGGGACTGAAGGTAAGGCCTTTTGAGAGCAGTTGCTCCAGGGTGTGCGCTATGCTGACCCCCAGAGGCCTCCAGCAGAGTGGAGCCCCGGCTGCCTGCAGAAGTAGCTGGTTTCGGTGACAGGCTCTTACAGGCTGCCTTCCTTCCCCACACCCCTCCCAGGGCTTCCTGGGATCACCTCTCACGCGAGATTCTAGCCCTTGAACTCTTATCTCAGCAGCTGCACCCATTTACAGTGATGAGGCTCAGAGACAGCCTCGGACACTGATCCCACGTAACACAGTTTGGTTTGGTTTTTCCTTCAGTTGGACTTCCCTGGTGGCTCAAGTGGTAAAGAATCTGCCTCCAAAGCAGTAGGTAGACCCAGGTTCAATCCCTGGGTTGGGAAGATTCCCTGGAGAAGGAAATGGCTACCCATTCCAGTATCCTTGGCTGGAGAATTCCATGGACAGAGGAGGCTGGTGGGCTACAGTCCATGGGGTCACAAAGTCGCATGGGACTGAGTGACAAACACATACCTCCCTTGAATTATTGAGGCCAAGAGAAGGTTCTCTGAAAGTGAGCCAAATTCCTGGCAAGCTGCTCTTTTGGGTGTGTGCCTCTGTCTATCCCTAGAAACCGTCTGCACATATGGGGTGAGGTCTGGCCCCACCCGCCGTGCTACCAAGGGCAGGGCTGAGCGAGAAACTCCCCGCGTGACCGGAGGGCTGTGGAGCAGGACACAGCGGCCTCACGGCCAGGGTCAGAGTTTCCCAAAGGGCCCCTCAGAGCAGGTGTTCCCTGGGGAGGAATGGATGCTGTGTGCGATCACTTTGCCCATTGTTTGGTAACACAAGTTTCTTAACCACAGGACATCTCAGAGCCTTTAAGGAGTATGGTATGACGCTCCAAGAAGGGGACGTTCTGTGTAGACCGATGTGGCCTGGGAATGCTTTTAGACCAAGATGGTCGAACGTCCCCTGAGACACCGGTTTAGGAAACAGTGGCCTAGCTGAAAGAGTCCTCCGTTAACCAGGTGACCCTGGGCAAATCATTGTACCTGAGTCACTCACCCAAGATAAGTGCTGAGAAGAGGCAGGCTAGGGTTTGAAGACAAGAATGAACAAAGGGAAATGAGAGAAAGAAAAGAGAAAAAAGGACGGAGTGAGGGAGAGTGATGGAACTGCAGTCTCTGAGATCCACCTGCAAAGGCAGGTTTTCCTGTTTATGCTCAATACAAAAAAAGGAAAAAATGATGAGACCGTCTTTCCCGTGTGCACTCCCAGTTCAATTGCTATCAATTATTGTGGCCTCCTGCATTTATTGACGACCAAGTGACTTTTTCGCTGAGTCACTGGCTGTTACGTGACCTATCTATAATACTGGTGCATCCGGCTCACATGTCCTCACACAGAGGTTTACAGTTTGGAGGTCTGTGAAGGAGGAGGCCACCTGCAGGGAAGAGATAAGCCTGAAAGGCTGTGGGTGCCCCGAGAAAAGGCGACGTTCCAGAAACAGACTGCCGGGGTTCAGTCACACCTCCGCTGGCCAAAGCCAGGTGATGTTGGGGAAACCCTGTCACCTCTTTGAGCCTCAGTTTCCTCCTCTGTGAAATGGGCGTCTACCCCCAGGGCGTTCTTGTGAAGGGTTAGTGCAGTTGCAGGTGCAGATCGCTAAGCGCTGGATCTGCGGGATAAATGTCAACCTTTGTAATCATGACCAAACGCTGAGATTTCTGTCCAGGGATATCAGGTCAAGTTCAATTGTTGGGATCCTGGAAAATGGGACTGTGTTAGAGGCCAGAACTTCAAGGCTCCTCCTGGATGTTAGGTTTCCTGCCTGTTCCTGCTGTCCCTGGGTGCCATGCAGCCCCAGAAACCTGGACAGACCGTGGAGAAGGTCATCTGTCCCTCTGGACAGTGAGTGAGCCCCGTAAGGCCTTGTCAACAAGCCGTCAATAAACTGCTGCTGAGTTGTTCAGAATCCACCATCAACCAGAAAGACAATGCTCCGGATGCTCTGACGTTCAGGACAAAGATGGCTTGCTGGACAAGTCAGCAGAGGCAGCATCTGCTTAAACCAAGCAAAACGGGCCACTCTTCTGCAAGACTGCCCAGGACCATGAGTCTGCTGCTGTGCATCCGGAGATGACAGGAGAAAGGAAGCAAGGGTAGGGGTCTCCTGGACTAACTGATCAAGCAGCTGGTGGGGAAAGACTGGCGTGGCATCTTTGGGGTGGTGGGCAGTCACAGGAAGAACCAGAGCCTGGCAGTTTTAGACCGGGCTGCGAGATCTCGAGCAGGACATCGGAGCCTCAGTTTCCACATCCGTACAGTGGGGTGGCTCCTCTCCCAGTGGGTCACTATAAGTATGAAACAAGACACTGGATGTGACGCGGCCTGGGAGTGTCCCCAGGGCAGCTGAGAAGCAGAATCACCAGGGAGACCTCGGTGGAAGGCATCACTCATCACCTGGGGGAACCGCAGGAGCAATGGCTTGAGGGGTGGGACCAGTAGCCAGTGAGTGGCTGACCAGTAGCCTGAGGCTTAAACACACAGTTTAAGCCAGGATTAAACCTGGCCCTGGCTGGCCCTCAGTCCAATGCTCTTTCTACATTCTGGGGCCCCTCAGCAAGGCAGGCTGAGCAGGGGTCCCTCAACTTATCACACTGTCTCCTTTGAAGCTGGGGTCCAAGGGAAGCCCAGAAAATCAGTGGGTGTTTTCAGAGTACTCAGCACATGCCTGGTGCTGTGCTAAATGCTTAATCTCATCAGCGCAAGAACCACATGAAAAGGTGTGATTGCTAATCCCCCGTGTATTGGTGGCACCATGGACCACGCAGCGAAACACAGCATGAAGAACAGGGGGGCGCATCAAAGATAGAACTTGGTCCCAAATTGGGCTCCTCCCCTTTCCAAGTCAGGACCTTCGATAACTTCCTTTGCCTTTCTGAGCCTCCACTGACTCACCCATAAAAGGGTGTAATTCTCCATATCGGGTTCAGTTCAGTCGTGTCCGACTCTTTGCAACCCCACAGACCGCAGCACACCAGGCTTCCCTGTCCATCACCAGCTCCCAGAACTTGCTCAAACTCATGTCCACTGAGTTTGTCCATCCAACCATCTTATCCTCTGTTGTCCCCTTCTCCTCCTGCCTTCAATCATTCCCAGCATCAGGGTCTTTTCCAGTGAGTCGGTTCTTCGCATCAGGTGGCCAAAGTATTGGAGCTTCAGCTTGTAACCATATTGGGTTACAAGGATTAAATGGGATAACCACGCAAAGCACTTAAGTCCTGCCTGGCAGAGAGCGGACTCAGCAAATAGTGACAGGTAATAATTCCATCATCATCGTCATCACTGCTGTCACCAGTACTCCTATGCTCTGACTCTGAAGGGTGAGACGTGCTTTTATGATGGGAGTCCTCACTGAGCCATAGCTCGCTGGAGTCTCTGATGAGCAAGGCTAAAAGAGATCCCAGAGAGTGTCTACACACCCTCATTGGGCAAGTCCTTTCCCCTCTCTGAGCCTCAGTTTCCTCACCTATAAAGTGGGGTAACGGTGCCTACTCCATGGGATCATTGAGACGAACAAAGCTCTTAGCGTAGGACCTGCCCTGTGTAAGCACCGGATAAAGGTCAGCTGCTGTTATTACTTATTGGAAACAGAGGTCAAAAAGAGGGAACGGGCTTTTGCAGGGCCAAGCTGAAGCCAGTCCCTCGGAGGTTCCAGCTGCCTCACACCTCCCTCCGGAAGCCTGGGGCTGGCGGCAGGAACGCCTTCTAGCATCAGCCACTTCAGGGGTTTGTGGCTTTTTAAAATATAATTGTTTACATCCCATAGCAGCCATTCCAGCTTAATGAATGAATTCAATATGCTCAGAAAACGCAGAATAAATCCTTGCCTGTGGCCCAGAATAGGCCGGGCTGCGACAGCTGTCGGGCAGGGAGCCAAGCCACCAGCTGGGGCCTGTGGCAGAGGACGGGTGTGGGCAGGACAGGGCCCAGGGGTTCCGGCCTCAGGGGTGCGGGGCTGTGCTGGGGCCGTGTGGTAAACGTCTCTCGATCCCAGAGCACCAGTGCTGGGGTCTGAGGCTGGCGCCTGACTGATGGGGACACGGAAGCCCCAGGCCTTGCTCAAGGGGCCACCACACCTCTGCTCCCAAAGGCCCTTCTGTCTGACTCATCCTCCCTGACTCCCTCTCAGTTTGGGAGATTCAGTTCAGGGTCCCAGGTCCTAGGACCCCTTGGGGGGAGGACCCTGATGAACTTTGGATGTCTCCTGTCTAGAACTTTCTTCTGGCATCTCCAATGTGCCTGTCTGGGTGTCCCTCCTTGGATCAGAGGGAAATTGTGTCCTAGAAAGTGAGGATGGTGGTGCCCTGCCATCCAAGGTACAGAGAAGACAGGAGAGGAGGGGAGGAGGGAGCAGTGCAGAGAGAGGAAGCGGAGAAGTGGAGGGGGGAGGGGGAGCGTGGGGGAGGAGGGGTAGTGTGGGGGAGGAGGGAGAGCATGGGGGAGGAGGGGAAGGATGGGGGAAGGGGAGCAGCATGAACTCAGCAACGGCCCAGGTGTCCAGGGGCCCAGACTCTTGCCCGACGTCCCCCACGGGCTTGTGAGGGTGCAGTGAGCCGACCCGTGTGAACAAATACCCAGGGAGGGGAATCGTGCCATGTTCATGGAAACGTTCAACCTCAGACATACCCCTCTGGTCCCGCAGGCCCAGGAAACCACGCCCCCAGAACGCTCAACCCCGCACTGCCTCTACAGACAAGGATGCCCACACGGTGCTGTTTACAATCCCCCAAAGCAGGAAACTGCCCGAAGGCTCATCAGCTGGAGAAATGCGATGGAGACAGAGACCCCTCCCTGGGCAAGCCCCGCAGTCAGCGGAGAGAAGGTGGGCACCGCGGCGTCCGCGAGCAGCGGGGTCCACCCTGCACCGGACAGGGAGAAGCAGAGCGTGTGAAACGGAGCCACTGTGAGCCTGCTTCTGAACCGGTAGCGGCGCCCCACCCGCCCACCTGGGCGACCGTCACAGGCGCAGCGCACGCTCGGTCTCAAGGGCCTGAGGAGGCGGCCTGCGGCTGGGGCCACACAGGACCCCACAGGTCCCCACGGCAGGGCCACGCGCTGGTTTTCAGAGTGACTGCAGCCCTGGCCACGGCCGTGGTCGCGGGGACAGGGACAGCCTGTTACTGTTCCAACTACTGATGAGTCTGTGACGACTTCGAATCAGAATTTTAAGGAAAAAAGCCGGCCTGTTGGGGCAGTGGAACCAGCCTGGAGCACACGGTCATGGTGGGCACATGACAGAACACGTCCGTCAAAGCCCAGAGAAGGTACGACGCCAAGCTGAGCCTCGAGGTAAAGGAGGAGCTTCAGTTAATAGCTGTGTGTCGGTCCTGGCTTGTCAGCTGCACCAAACGTCACCTTTACACCTTAGGAGTGGCTGCATTCTGGGGCAGGAGGATCAAGGGAACGGGGAGCGACCTGCTTCCCACGTTCTGTGTTCATTTGCGCTGCTTCCATTTTTCACAGGAAGACAAATTTACGGTGTTGCTTGTGCAGTTGTTAAAAACAATAAAAAAGGGTTAAAAGTCTGCTCCAAGTGCTTGAATATACACTGACTGCTTCAAGCTGACAGCATCGCTACTACTACTCCCCTTGGCCTTCTGGGGTCCTGCCTGGGCTTGAGAAGCGTCAGGCCACCTCCTCCCATCCGTGGATAGACTGCCCTGGCTGCTGGACTTTGGGGACCCTGGTAGAAGGCGGGGGGCTGGGCCCTTGTCATTGCTGCCATCGTCTCTCCTTCCTGCAGGCCCCTCGGGGCTCCCCAAGTTACACTCCCGTCTCTTTGGGGTGTGAGCGCCTTATCAGGGCAGGCAGGAGTGGTGGTCAATCGGCAGCCTCCCTCCATCATCCCGTTACGGAGCCCGTCCTTGGGTTATGCACGGGCCCGAGTGCGTCGTATGTCAGGCAGTGGGGTCAGTGACAAGGAAACTGGTAAATTCAGTGAGTGACAGAGAAGTTAAACCTCCCATCAGCCTTCAGAGCCGAAGGAAAGCAGGCAACTCAGCCATCAGGGCAGACACCACCCGTCCTGGTTATTATAGTCTAGATTCTGAACATTGCTGTCATTTTACCAAGTCACGAGGGACAGCAGACAGAGTGACAGAGTCTCAGACTTGCCAGGGCGGGTGTGTGTCGTCTCTTACAGCTATGGGGCCACAGGGATTGGAGAGGATTGAAGACCAGCCCAAGTCAGCTTGGCGGACTCAGACTTCGAGGGGAAACACTGCAACAGTGGACAGATTTTCCATTAATAATAATGGCATGGCAGATCCGGGCACCGGGAAGGCACCCGAGGACTGGGCCGGGTGGGCAGCCTTACAGAGGGGAGGGACATTGGCTGCGGAGGCAGACAGGTGCTGATTCTAACCGTGGCGGCACCAGGTGATGCCGTTTGACCTTGGGGGTCTCATGTAGCCTCTCTGAGCCTCAGCAGCCTGCACTGCCAAGTGGGAATTCCTTCCCTACCTGCCGGCTTGCTGGCCTCTGAAGCTGTGACACAGAGCGTGGCGGTAGTGGCCCTGTGTGACCGACTGAGGAGAAGTAGCTTTCATGATGCTCTCTGGAAGCTTCTGTGGAGCCGCCAGGCCACGAGGAGGCCCAAAGAGGCCCCCGGGAGAGCCCTGAGTTCCGAGAAGCAGAAAGAGAGAGGCGCCTGGCCTCCCGGCCACTCCGCCCCGACTGTTTCCGCGTTACCATCTCTGACCACAGCCCAGCCAAGCTCGCCTACACTGCAGAGCCCTAGGAGCTTGGGGAGATGGCAAGATGAGGCTTGAAGCCATGGGGCTTGCGCCTGATTTTTTCCGCAGCACAGTCGCCGGCCCAGTCACAGAGCTGGCACGTGCTAGAACCCTCATGTCCCTGAGCCCCAGTCTGCATCACTCCTGACCACTCTGACCACTGCCCCCACACTGTCCTTGGCCCCCAGAGCCTTCATCGAAGCTGTGGCAAGAGCACTGGACTGAGAGTCCAGAACTGGACTCCAGCTAGGAAGCTGCTGTGACCAGCACTGAGGGGTCGCCGTGTGCCCTAAAGCGAGGAGCGGCACCCCCGGAGGCGTGCGTTCTCCATCCGGTAAATGGGCCTCAGACCGCCCCCCGCCCCACTCTGGCCTGCCCCAGGGGCAGGCAGGCAATGCCGCAGTGGAGACCACTGATAACAAAGCACTCTGCAAAGAGAAGGGCAGCGGCTTGTGGCGCATCCCACGTGCCAGGTGGGATGCAGTCTTGTGACCGGTCACGTAGAAGGTGGGCCGGACTTTACCACTTAGCAGGCACAGGTTAAATCATACAGGCTGGCTCCGCCCCTGCAGGGCCCAGGTGTCCCTCCTTCCTACCCGCCTCCCTGTCAAGTGGACTGCAGAGAACATCCGTTCGCTGCCATTCCACACACACGGGGGCTGGCTGATTGTTCCATGGGCCCCGCTTTGCCAAAGGAAAGAAACCTGAGGTTGGATAAATGGTTCCCTAGTGGCTCCTGAGGGGTGGCCCGGGCCCTGAGTCTTGGTGAACAGCAAACCGTCCCTGTGCCAAATCACCCGGGGTTCTCCGCCTGCCACGCCAAGGCGGCCTCCAGGGCCCCATCAGGGACCGTGAGCCTGGGAGACAGACAGGAGGAGGCAGCAGCGCAGAAAGATGGAGGGATGCGGCCTCTTGACAACTGACTGGCTGAGCCGGGAGCCACCTGGCCTGTCCGCAGGCGGAGTCCCGGAGCCCCAGCATTTCTAGCACCTCAGCCATGGGTGAGACCCTAGACAGCTCTCTGCCACTCTCTCTCCCTCTTAAGGAGGAGGTACAGGTGAGCCCTGGAACTTGGCCAAGGTCACACACAGCGAAATAGAGGCCAAGCTGAGATCTGAGCCCAGGAGCAGCTGGCTTCAAGCTGCCTGGGTCCCAGCCCCGCCACATTCTGGGGAGAGACGTTCTCTCTGACACTGCCCAGGGCACTGCTGGTGACAGGGTGACCCAGAGCCCCACAGCAGCCAGCCTCCTGAGGTCAAGAACACCACGTCATAGGGGCTGAAGGGGCTGAGGAGGCTGCAGGGGAGGGCCGCAGTGGCAGCACCCTGCAGGCACTCAGGGGTCAGTGGAGGCTTAAAGGGACTCCCCAAAACGAGGAGGGTCAGAGGCGCCCCCAGGAGTGTGCTGGGACTGGCTCCCTGGGGAGAATCCAAACGGGGCAGGAGCCGTGAGTGTGTGAGGACCACGTGGCGACCTGAGGGCCTGGGCCCCCGGGGAGGGGACCAACCCGCCAGCACGCACTCAGGAGCCCCCCATGGGGCCACCGGGCCTGGCAGCTGCTGCACAGGGCTTGAGGCTGGCACCTGTCATAACTGTGCCTTTGGTCTTTGCGCTTCCGGGCACACCGCTCCTAAAACCCTTGGAATCTCTGAAATGATGAGGGTGTCTTCTGTCTGCTAAGAAGATGACCAGTGGCTGGGGGACCCTAGACGGTGTCAGGACAGGGGCTGATCACCCGAAAGACCCAGGCATGACTAGAAACTGGGAACTTTCAGTTCCATTCCCTCCAGGGAGGGGAGAGAAGAGGCTGGAGATGGAATGAATCCCCAAGGGCCAATTTAATCAATCACACCCATGTAATGAAACCTCTAGAAAACCCCCAACAAGGGGACTCAGAGAGCTTCCAGGGCTCTGGGAGGTCTGCACACCAGTGAGGATGGAAGTCACTTCTTCTGCCGCCCGCCCCCTGCGTCTCTTTCACATGGGTGTTTCTG
Organism: Muntiacus reevesi; assembly: GCF_963930625.1. Lineage (NCBI taxonomy): Eukaryota > Metazoa > Chordata > Mammalia > Artiodactyla > Cervidae > Muntiacus > Muntiacus reevesi. The sequence continues at coordinate 8,068,475 of NC_089261.1, forward strand.
AGCTGTGTGCTATAGATGCTGGTAAGTAAAGCGCACTCGTAACCTCTGTGAGCCGTTCCAGCAAGTTACCAACCCGAGGAGGGGTCTGTGACCCGTGTCTGAAGTGGTGCAGTCTTGCGGGATGGAGCCCTTGACCTACACAAACTCTAGGTAGTGTCAGGAGTGGATTAAGTTGTAGGACACCCAGCTGGTGCAGAGTGAGGATCCAGAGAATCAGAGGATTGCCTGCTGTGAGAAAGAGCCCACACCTCTGGTGTCAGAATTGTCATGAGTAAAAACAGCTCAAGGTGCCCCAGAGAAGACCTGGGAGCCTGAGAGGACAGAGGTCACGGCACACGGGGACAGAGAGACAGGGGATGTGGTCCCAGAGGCTGGGCTCAGCGCCTGGACAGACTGGGTCCAAATCCCAGCTCTGGCTTTCGCTGCGCGCCCCGGGGGATGAGGATGAACTTCTCTGGCAGGCCTCGGTCTCCTCATCTATAAGATGGGTATCTTACAGCTCTTGCTCCTCCCAGGCTGCTCCAAGGTTGTGCAGCGACATCGCATCTGTAACCACGCGGCCTGGGAAAACAGGTCAGTTCTCCAGCAAGGAATGCCCCAACCAGCAAAGTCTAGGGCAGGGGAGTGGTCGTGGCAGGGAGGCCTCATTCTGGAATATACCAGCTGTCAGACGCCAGGTGAACTACAGTCCTCCTCTTACAAAGCTCCTCACTGTGAGCCAAGGCCTGTGCTCTCAACGCTGGCACCGACTCATTTAATCCTCACAACAAGCCTGCAAAGTGGCTGCCATAACTACCCCATTTTGCTGGGGAGGAAACTGAGGTTCAGAGAAGCCAAGCCAGGAGGCTGACTCTTTCCCACTGCACCATCTTTCCTTACCAGGTTATTACATGAATCAAATCATATCAAAAGTCACAAGAGGTACAGGCACTTCTGAAAGCATCAAACGTTAAACCAATATTAGCGGTAGTTGTCATTACTGCCATCACAGTTCAAAAATCCCGAGTCCAGTTATAAGGCCTGAAATCTCCCCACAGGGACAGATATGGTTTTTAAAAACAGAATTAGGACTTTCAAAACAAGTTAAGGAAGTCAGGCGTGCTGGGAGGAGAGCATCGTTTTAATGGGGGGAGAAAAAATCTGATTAATGGAAATGATTCTTAATATATTTCAAAATGATCTGTTATGACACAAAGTCAAGACATTTATATACGACTTTGAAATTCTTAATAGCTGATTTCAGAGCAACCTATTATGAAATCTTCCAAAGCAGAATATATTGTAAGTAAATCACCGGGCAGGCCTCCCAGGCAGAATGACGGCAGCTCCTCTTAAAATAATTTATAAGGTGGGGTGGGGAAGGCAGGCAGGAGTTATTGCCATAATCATGTATTAATAAAATATTTATAAGTGACTTTCTCTTTTACTGTTACAGGTATGAGTCCCGAGCCCACATCAGAGGGGGTGCCCTGTGAGCCCCGGGGAGATAAGAGTCAGGCATCAAACTTCTCTGGTGGCAGCTTAATAGACCTGGGGCTTCCTCAGCCTCTGTCCTGTGGCGTCAGAGTTAGAGTGGGTTCCAGTGTGACTTCAGGGAACCCTGTTTTGCCCTCTCCCTAGGCTTTGCTGAGTGCTGGGAGGGAGGGAGCCAGCCTGTCTGAGCTGAGTGCAACTGAGAGGCCCGTGGCTATGACATCCTGGAGAGTTAGCTAACCCAGGCTCAACAGCACAATCTGCTGAAGGACTGCCCTGAGCCGGAGTCATGGACGACCTGTCCACCACTCCCGGCACCTCACTCCATCTCTACCACCCCATACACGTCCCTGGCCTGTCACTGCAGGCACCTACCTACCTGCACCCCTCTGCTTTCCTGGTTCTGCAGGAACATGCTCAGCTCAGGCATGGGGCAGGCTGGAAGGGCAGGGGTAACACGCCCCGGGAGCAGCCTTCAAGCAGGCAGAAGCAGGTGGTGGTGGATCAACATCCCGGCTCCCTCACCCCTCAGGTAACAGACAATGAGGAGACATGCTCTTCAGAATTTCCCAGAGGCTCCCAGAGAGACTGGCCCTTCACTTCCCAGAGCTAATCCACTTGGCTTTTTATTTTTATTTATTTATAAAAATGTTTTAAATGTTTATTTAGTTGCTCTGGCTCCTAGTTATGGCATGAGGGATCTTTGATCTTCATTGCAGCATGCAGGGTCTTTAGTTGCAGCATTTGGGGTCTTTAGTAGAATCATGATGGGTCTTTTAGTCAAGAAATACAGGATTTAGTTCACTGAGCAGGGACCAAACCCAGACACCCTGCCTTAGGAGCTTGGAGTCTTAGCCACTGGACCACCAGGGAAGTCCCTAATTCGCACCTTAATGCCCCAGCATCACCCACTTTTCCCTCCCTCGCTCCCCTCTTGGTTCTTCCTGATATCCCCTCCCCCAAAAGCACCCACACCCAAATCTTCGTCTCAGGGTCTGCCTCAGGGGAGCCCAGTTTAATACAGCTTTCTCTTCCTTATTCCATTCAATCCTCACACCAACCCCAGTCTTGGCCCATTGAAAGAGAAGCCTCTGAAGCTTGGAGAAGTTTGCTTTATAACTCACATCTGCCTCACTCAAGAGCCCATACACTGGGGTTTACTGCACCTGGACCTTCGGAGCCTCAGTCTTCCGTTGTGTAAAACAGGTCTGTTTCCTTCCACACCCCCATCAACCTACAGATGCCTGTTCCCCAACTCTAAATCTTCAACAGCTCTTCTGGTCTGAACTGTGCAGTGGTGTCCCCAACCCCAGTCTGTTTATAAAGCTGTCTTATTTACAAACAATCAGGACACAGAGCATACCCCACGGCTGATTTTTGGGAAAGGCAAGTGGCATTTGTCTTTTCTATGTTTGCATAGTCAGGCATGCCTGCCCTTGGCCTGGACCAACTGTGGAATTGCCACTTTACCTATTTCTCACTCAGCATGACTTCTAGAAATGTCCAAAATCAAATCAGCGCACCAGTACGTGCGGCTCAAGAGTATGAAAATCAAAAGGACAGGCCATAGGGCCCAGGGGGATGGCGGTGGAGGAACCACGTGCTGCCATGTTCCAAAGAAGTCTGCTGCCTCCCAGAGGAAGGGCCCGGAACGCCCGCCAGCGTCGGCACACAGCTCCAGACAGGCACCGTGCATGCCTGTGTCCACTCCACAAGTCAACCCCAACTGTTCGTTCTGGGCCCAAAGGAAGCCACTCTCTAGTGGAAAGAGCTAGACAAGGACACGGTCATAACACAGGGTACCATCAGCCCCATGAAGGCAGGAGCCGCACGGCTCTGGATGCTGACCATCTCCTTGGGACCTTTCATGGGGACGAGGGAGGTGGCAGAGGAGCCCTGACTGCCAAGCCAGGGATTTTACAAGATGGAGCAGACACGGGAGGGCCTCGGGAGGATTCTGAGCAGGGAACGGCACCGCAGGTCTGTGTTCGAGAAAGGAGCCCAGTGGTCACAAGGGAGGAGGGAAGGCATCAGCAGTGAGGCTACTGCAATAACCCAGGGAAAAAAAAGACTAGCAAACTCTTAGTCTAAGGTGATAATAGCAAGAATAGAGAAGTCGGGACAGAAATGCTGTCACGGGAGTATCTACAGGGAAAGGGGAACGACTAGAGGGGCAGCGACAGTCAGAACCCCCTGGGGAGACCAGTGTGAAGGAGGACGGTCAGCACACAGACAGTTCAGGACGGGAGCAAGTCTGGGAGGAGGACAGCCGGGTCGGCTCAGCACACACAGCGGGAGCCTCTCCAAGCTGTCTAGACAGAAACACGTCACCTTCAGTGCAGGGACCCAGCCTTCTCTCACCTGTTCCAGGGTGTCTCTTCCCAGCACAGTGGCTACTGGCTACACGTGGCTATGTAAATGTGTGCTAATTAGAATTTAATACGATGGAAACATTCCTCGGTTGCAGCAGCTACCTGTCAAATGCTCAATGGCCACAAGCGGCGAGCAGCCATCCTACTGGCAGAGGAGCTCCCAGGCATCGCAGAGGTCCCACTAGACAGTGCTGGGCTATGAGACTTGCTTGAAAAATCAGCTCCGCTTCCTTCCCAGCACGCCTGCTTCTGGAGCCGAGCAGAGAGCAGCCCCAGAGACACAGAAGACAATACACTGGCACCGTCCGTGTGACAGTCTCACGGACAGAAGGGCCTTGTCAGGCACCTGTCGGTGGAGACAGCCGGCAGTCCAGGTGAGCTCGGCTGGGAAGCACGTACCTTTGCAGGCCCCCGCCGTGCCCAGGTGGTAGATGGCTGCCAGCACCCGCCAAATGGCCCTCTGCTCGCCGTCTGAAATGCCCAGCGTCTCCATGGCACCCTGGAGCTGGGCGAAGGCGGCCGCTGCCCTCTGCTTGTCTTCGGGCTGAGAACAAGGGGAGAGAGGGAGACAGACTGTCACGGTGGACGAAACGCAAGCTTGCAGCGGGAAGCGGGGCTCGGTCTCAGGGGAATGTGTGGACATTTTATGACCACAGTAAATTACCCGCAATTAAGTTGGGGAGTACCGACACACGGAACTCAGACTGCTGGGAAAGTTATAACAATCATTTCTGTCTGACTTCAGACAGCATGTGATTTTTATTCGTTTGTGTGTTCACTCAGTAAGATTTATTGAGGCTCTGCACTGTGCTGGACTCTGGGGAGGCAGAGATGAGCGAAACCCGGAACTTGACTTTGAGGGCCTTTCAAGGTAGAAGTGGAAAGAGATGTAAAAACAACTAAGTGTGAGACAGGCTAAGCAGGGGACTATGGGATCTCAGAGGAGGGCCAGGCTGATTCATCCTGCCCGAGAGAGTCAAAGAGGATGTCACAGAAGATGAGACAAAACTGTGAATGAAATCTGAATGGCAAATGGGCAGAGCTGCCCAATTTGACAGAACAGAGGCCGGGTGGGTGGGGGGCCAAGGAGAACAAAAGAGGTCTCTGGAGAGAACTGGTGGTCATCTGAACATGGCCAGGGAAGCAGGGATTTCTGGAGTGGGGCAGATAGAGGAGGGGTAGAGACAGACACGAGAAGCTGGCCAGTGCCAACAGGGAAGGCCTCAAACCCCATGTTAAAGGGCACAGGCTTAAAACTCCTACCACGACAGGCAAAAGTATACCCATGTTTCCATTCCTGAACCCGAGGCAGACATCACTAATCAATGAAGATCCCACAGGGAGTCCAGACTCTCTTCAGGACACCCCCTCTTGCAGCCCCCACTAACTGACCTGCCTCAGCAACTAAGATAGATCCTGTCTGCCATCCGTAGGGCAAGCGGTGGGCAACCACCAGAGATTTTTCAGTAGGAGAGGAAAGAAAATGGTATGATCATATGTTTATGGGTTGCAGGGTATCGCTTTTTCTTTCCCAGATTTATGATCCCAATTATGTCTGATTGAATATTAAAATCAGTCTGAAACTCCTGCACACACATACAGCATCTGGCCAAGAAGACTCAACTCCTGAAGCCTGCTGGGTGGAGAGGAAGTGAGCTGATGATGAGAATTCTTTTGTTGATAATCCTCCAGCAGATAATGAGGAACTGAATTGCACCTGGCCTGCTCACAGAGCTTGGGTGATGAACCGTAAGCTGTCAAAGTTGGCAAGTCCTTGGATCTTAGGGATTCAGAGAGGGGACAACGGTTGCCCCAGGTCACAGAGCAAATTAGTACCAGATTCAGGGTAAGAATCGGGTTTTGCTGACTCCCCACCCAGGCCACTTGTCCCCTCCACTCAAGCCACTTCTTCTAACTGGGAAAGAAACCCACAAGGATCATCGACCAATTGGGATGACGTCAAAGCTCACAATGACATTGAGGGATGTGCTACAGGAATGTTTCAATTAACAGCAAAAGCATGTTCCACTGATCCATCATATTTCTGGGCCACCACAGGACCACAAAATCCCTAGCAACCAGGAACTCAACCTAGCAACCACAGCTGCTCCACTGGAGCAAACAGAGGAAGGGAAGGCATCTTACCAACATGCTCTTGGTTATTTATGAGATTTCAAAGTAGCAGAGAAAGGACACCAAAAGGACAGAGGCGACACATTTATTACAGCTCCCACTGTCAGCCATGAGCATTTGACTTTCAATTAGAGGCAGACTCCATCATCTGCCACTTAGCTCACACGAACAGAAGAATTAGAAAACTTCCACTGAAGCTTCCGTCCATCTTCTCCTCTGCTCCCCGCCTCCCCTGGTGACGGAGGGATGAATGTATGTGCTTCTGATCTAAAACACTTAGGATCAGGAGGATGTTTACTGCTCCCTCAACTTCCAGGGAGCCAGACACCTCTGCAATAATGCCCTGAAAAAAAGGCAGTCCTGCCTCAAAATTGAGAAAACAGAAATCAGTCAGGTCGGCGGGACAGATCAACTCACAGCCAGAACATCTACCAAGAGGAGACTGGATAAAGAGTGGGTGGTCCAGGCAGGGCGGAGTGGTGGAGCACCACACAGCCATGAGAAAGATCGCATCACTGATCATATGAGCACGTGTGTGAACCCCACATGAGTCAGAGGAGCCACATACAAAACACCACGCCATGTGTGATTCTGTTCACATGAAGGCCAAATGCAAAGAGCACTGCCCTCTAGGAAGAGAAGTCAGGAGGATGACATAGGTGGGAAGGATGGTTCTGATCCAGTGGTGGCTCCAGGGAGCCTTTGCTGGAATGAGGAATGTTCTAGATGGTGATCCAGGGTGGGGTTGTGGGTGTAAGGATATAACATCGCTGAGTGGTACACTGAAAATGAGTGCTTTTATACACTTGACCGTATGGCTCAACTCAAGACAGAAAAATCAGTTTAAAATGTAAAAGCCAACTCAGAAGGTGCCCAGGGTTTGTCCAATGCAATCAGACTCAAGGTCAACCCAAGATGGCAGGTCACTTAGAAGAATAAAATCCAAGATGTTCTCTGCACATTCAACCAGGCTATGCTTAGAGCAGCGGGAGGTTCTGACCACACAGAGGCCAGATCCAGACCTGGAAGCAGACAGAACTGTGCATGCCCCCAGCTCTGTGCCCCTAGGAGTGTGATAGCACAATCTCCTGCCCTTGCATCGGAGGCTCAGTTTCCACCAACCCTGCACCTAGGTCACTGCGAAGCCTGAATGAGGACACGTGCAAAGCACCAGCACGGTGCCCGGCACACAGTGGTGCCTTTGCCCAGGCTGTCCGGCCTTCCAGGGATGCCTCCCCCAGCACCGTCCAGCAGCCCCGGCAGGCGGATCGCTGCGGCCTGTCCTGGGGGCTCCCGGTCCAAGGAGGGAGACACGCAGACGCTGATGGCACAGGGTGGGCGCTGGGCCTGGGGCGAGGCACGGAGCTGGCGTTGGGAAGGAGTGGTGAACAGAGCAAACAGCATGAGCTCGGGGAAGTGGGTGCTGGGTGGGGAGGCGGGCAGGGTGTCCCAGCGGAAGTGCACGGTGGAGGACCGGGCGCGCTGGGCACCGAGCACCCCGAGGATGGACGTGCAGGCCTCTCTCACGGGGCCGGGGCAGCGGGCACCCGGGGTCTGCAGCCGGGCGCTGCTCTCTGGGGAGGGCGTGGCCCTGGGGGCCTGCAACTCGGTCCCCTGGGGACAAGCACAGGGCGGGGCCCGGGGCCCACTCTGCTTCACGGGGGAGTACACTGCACGCCCTCCTCCAAGGCCAGGGCGGGCTCCCCCGGGTCTCCACAGCCCACCAACCCAGGAGGGTCCCCACCCCTCCACCCTTGGACCTGGAGCGGCTCTGCAGGGAAATACTGAACACAGCCTTGCTTCACCTGCAAAAGGAACATCGGTGCCTGAACAGGGGGTGAACCTGACGGAGACCGCGGGGAGGGCAGGACAGGTCCCTCCAGAGCCAGGGCTCCTGGTATCTCAACACTGGCGGGTCTGCGTCCTCTCCAGGCGCCGAAAGCACATTTAAGAAGGCTGGAGAGAAGGACTGCCCTAGGAGCTTTTACCCTGCCAGGGAGCCTCAGTCTCTCCAACCACTGGAGGAGGAAACTGAGGCTCAGAGAGGGTGAGACATGTGCCCAAGGCCACGTGCTGGGGACGGGCAGAGTCACCACACCCTAGATTCTCTACTGAGCCCCAACCCTAGGAGCAGACCCAGGAGCTGGGCGCTGCCCTACCCACTCCACGGGGGAGAAATCGAAGCTGACAGAGAAGTGACCCGGGGTGCACAGCAGGTCACATCCCAGAACACACACGGCCTTCGCCTAGGGCTCAGGTCTGAGGCGATGTCAGGGGACACACGCGTGCCAGTCTGGAGTCAGGCCAACCTGGATTCAACGGACATGAACTCAAGCAGACTGCAGGAGACAGTGAAGGACAGGGAAGCGTGGTACACTGCAGTCCATGGGGCTGCACAGTCAGACACGACTGAGTGACTGAACAACAACACCCATGACCTGGACGTCAGTCCCGCCTCTGCCACTTAAAAGCTGTGTGCCCTTGGGCAAGTAGCTTCACCTCTCTGAGCCTGGCTACTCCTCCTGAAAAACAGATGTGATCTTAATCCCGTCTGTCAAAGGGGCCTTGCGAGGATTAAGTAAGAGAAAACTCCAGGCAGAGCCCCTGGCAGGAGCACCACAGTCCCCAATCTTCGGTCTGGAGCACATTCCTCCACAGTGGATGCCTGGGTCATAAAAAATAAATGTGCCTCAGGCTGAAGCCTGGCTGCTGACAGCCAGAAGCAAACTGCTGGGAGGCAAGGATTATTACTATTATTATGATGATGATGACCACTACTGATGGTACTTATTTTTTTTAAAAAATCAGCCTGGGTTGTGGAAAAATAAGTTACAGAGAAGAAGAAAATAATATGAAAGCTTTGTGATTTCAAATGTGTCCTGGTGCCCCAGCAGACCTCAAACGAGTTCCATTTCAGAGCTGAGATGTGGCGGGTGGTGGTGGGGGCGGGGCAGGGCGGGTGGCTCTGCGCAGGGCCCGGGAGGGGAAGCTGGCAGTCGGCCAGCAGAGGCAGTCCCGGAGGGCTGCTCCCCCTGGACCCTGCTCCAGCTGACAGCCCCCGCATCCCAAACCCTCACCCTGCGCTCTGCTGCCTGCCTGCCTCTCCCCCACCGTCACCTCTGCATCAGGGGCTCAGAAAGGCTGGCCTCCCTGCACCTGACTTACTTCTCTCTCTCAGTAGATCAGCTCATGCTCACCTCCTCCAGGCAGCCTTCTCTGATACAACTTCAACCCTCCAGGACTGCCCGTGCAACATTCAGGACACACTTTAAGTTAAAAAAAAAAAAATTATTCGATGTTTATCTGGAACTCTAATTTAACTGGGCATCCTGTTATGTTTCTAGTTTTTGTGAGTCATAATTGACAAATGAGTACGGTCTATTTTTAGGTGTGCAGTGTGGGGATGTGATACATGTACACGTTGTGAAGTGGTTGCCACAGTGAAGTTAGTACATGCCTCCATCACCTCACAGTTACCATTTCTTGGTGTGTGGTGAGATCACTGAAGATCTACCCTCCCGGGACATTTCAAGTGAACAGTAAGTGTTAAATAATACAATCACCACTGTCCTACATCAGTTACAAGATGAATGCATGCAGGCATTCTGCATTTCTGTTTGCTGACTCTGGTGACTTTAGGGGCTTCAGGGTGACGTAGCAGTTCTCACTCTTGGGGGCATTTTCTGAGCACCGAATTCCTTTACTGAGATGATACTTGGATGGCCCAATCCCAGAAAGTGAGCCCAGGCTTGTATCAAAGGCCAATGAGCTTCCAGATTCTATTTTTGCTCTTAGAGAACAAAGAAAACACTCTCTGTACCTGCCAGGTAGCAGGACAAGAACAAAGAACTACCCTACGAGTTCCCACAGATCAATTGGTCTAAAAAAACAACTCCCAGAAACACAGAAAAAAGAAAACCACCTCAAACGCCTCCTTGATAGGGGTTCACACTGCGCCGATTCCTGTGTGCAGACTGTGAGCAAACAGGTCAGGCCGGGAGGCTCACGGGGGCCCGGCTTGAGCCCTTTTCGTCCTCAAAACCAAGAAAACAAACCATCATGCTCTTGCTGGCCCAAGCTCGTTGGAGGAAGCCCAGCACTGGGGCAGCCACGCATCCTCTGCCGTCCAGGTTAGGGTCTGGGCTGCCCGGGCCCCCCACCCAGGGGGAGAAGGGGCCTGGATGAAGACCATACTGCAGGTCCCCTCGAGGCAGGGGCGGCAACGGCAAGGTGAGGCTGGGGGAGCCACAATCGCCCCACTCCCTCTCACCCCGCCCACTGTCGAAACAGACTTGCTGACCCTGCTTCTCAGGGTGGGGTCCCTGGACCCCCAGCCTCGGCATCACCTGGGGACTTGTGAGACATGCAGACTCTTAGGTCCCGGCCCAGGCCTACTTAGTCAATAACTGCAGACAGTACCCAACAGAGAGAGAGGGGGACAGAGAGCGAGCGAGCCTTATTGAGGTGTAACTGACAAAAACAAACCACTCGTCTTTAAGTACAACGTGATAAGCTTTGACATACCCACAAACGAAAGCATCAGTGCTAAAAAAGTCCCAAAAGTTCGCTTCCACATAACCCTCTCTCCCCCTTTCTGCCCTCACCCAATCCCCAGGCAACCACTGACCCACCTGCTGCCACGGCAGGTTCATGGAAAGTGCCACAGCACTTTCCAGAGCTTCACACAAATGAGATCACACGGCTGTGCTCTTTCATCCAAGATTTCTCACTCAGCACAGTTATCCTGATCAGTACTTCTTTATTATTGAGGAGCATACTATCTTTATGAATGTTCCACAATGAACTCACCCACTCACCTGTTAATAGACATTTTGGATAGTTTCTGGGTTTGGGCTATCACAAATAAAACTGCTAATGAACTCATATAAAAAAGTGGATGCACACGTCCATTCTCCTGCATAAACACCTAGGAGTAGACTGGCACGCCATGTGGGAGGTATACACTAAACTTTGCGAGAGACGGTTTGCCAAGATGGTAAGAGACTTCTTCCACTCCCACCTGCAAAGTTATGAGAGCTCCAGGTACCCCCGATTCTCACCAGCACGTGTTACACCCCATCTTTTCAAGTGTAGGCACTCTACGTATCGTGCGGTGGTATTTCATCGTGGTTTTAAATTCCTTTAATGACTAATGTATATTGTACATGCTTATCTGCCATCTATGTAATCTTCTTTGGTAAAACTATGTGGAAATTCTTCTGCCCATCTTTTCTGTCAGGTTGTTTTATTTATGAGTTCTGAGTGTCATTTACATGTTTTGGATTCAGAGACTTCATCACATATGTGACCTGCAAGTATCTCCTCCCAGTCGGTGGCTTGTATTTTCATATTAACAGTGACACCCAAATAGCAAAAGTTCTTAATTTCAATGAAGTGCAACTCATCGACTTGTTCTCTCAGGGGCTGGACTTTTAATGCCACACCTATGAAGTTTCCACTCAATCCAAAGTTACAGAAGTTTTTCTCCTGTTTTCTTAATTTTACAGCTTTAAGTTTTACATTTAGGCCTAGGATCCATTTGGGTTAATTTTTCTATATGGTGTGAGTTCTTGTGGATTGAAATTCTTTTTTTTTTTTTTGCATGAGGATGCCCAATTATTCCAGCACCCTTTGTTTCCCCAACATGTATGTCTGGGAAAGAAGCTTAGGAATAGAAATGATCATTCCCCTCCACCTGCTGAACTACTCATTCTTCAAAACCCAGGTCAGAATCCTCTTGACTAAAGAAGCCTTCCCTGACTGAGGCCAAGTAGCTTTCAACTATCCTCTGTTACAGAGAATTTTGTACAGACTCTGGCATATCCTTATCTCACATGACTGCATTAATTCCCAAGTCGTTCTCTCCTGACCGAGTGAAAATTCACAGATGAGGACCAGAATCCCAGCATTCAGCACAGGCGTGACACAGGGAGTGACAGTAGGAGTGTGGGGGTGGGAGGTGACTCAAAGTAATTTTAAAGTATAAAAAAGTAAATAAAACAAGTGAATAATCTTCTTTCTTAAACAACTGAATATCAACTCTCCAGGCCCTGGTCATAGGCCCCACCTTCCAGGAAGTTATCTCTGACCACCCCTTCCCACACAACATCATTAACAGTATTCCCTAGGAGAATCACGTCTGACTGATGTGATCCAAGCCCAGGGCTAGGTGCTTTATGACATCCTTTCCTTTAATCCTCACAACAGGTCCATGAGGAGATACCACTTCCATCGTCATTTTACCAAAGAGGAGACAGATGTCCAGAGAGGCTAGGACCCATCCCTTAAGTGTCAGAGCAGGGGTTTGAATCTAGACAGCCTGTCCCAGAGCCCACGCTCTTACCTCTACACAGATCATCTCTTGGTTCCCGTTATTTGTACAAGACTCATTTCCCCAACAAGCCCAGGCCCCACAAAGGCAGTCCTGCCTCCCCCAAGTGACCAGCCCTGGCCAACTCTGCACCCCAGTGGCAGAGGGACCCCTCGCTCATGGGGACACAAGACCACTCATCCCAGAAGGGCCTCCTCCTTACCTTAGGCCACAGGCCCATGCCGAAAGAGCTGTTGTCCGCCATCTGGTGCAGGTACAGGTCTGTCCTGGAAACAGAAGGGACCAGAAGTAAGGGGGGACGTGCCCACACTGGTGGTCCAGGAGAGCAGGTGGTCATCATGGTGCGGGGCTCCACACAATGCCCCAGGAGGCCCCAGACTGGCCTAGGGCCCTGGCCCCACTGCCCAAATATTCCTCACTTGCTGCCCTCACTGGGCCCTTCCTAAGGAAAGGCCTTCCAGAAGCTTCCTTACTCCGCGGTTACCCCGCTCTGAGAACTGAGAGCTCCTCTCTCATCTCTCTGAAGGGTACAAGTGTCCCTCTGGCCTTATCAGGATGCTCAGGACAGGTGGCGCCTCTCCCTCAAATGGGGGAGGAAGGCAGGAGACAGACAGTGGGGGGCATAGAGGGGAACCTTGCCTGGGGTAGCAACCTCTCAAGCCTCATGGGAACTTTGCTCCTTCTCTCTACAGACAAGGAAACCGAGGCTCAGAGACAGGGAGCCACGTGCCCAAGGACACCCAGGAGTCAGGGAGGGGCAGAAAGGACTCCCTAGGCTACCTCCTTTAAGAGGCCCTCCGAGATGAGGCTCCTGGCTTCTCAGCTGGCTATTCCACCTGGTGCCTCCTTGCCCTGAGATACCTCAGGTGCAGCCAGGGCTCCCACAGAGTTGAGGAACTTCTGCAAGGTTTGGGGTCTGCTGTTCCTCGCCCACCTCCCAAGCTGCTGTCAGAGCCTGGACCGAAATACCAGCACCAGAGTAGACATCCTCCACACCCCAGCATGGATAAAGAGCCATACGTGAAGTGTCTCACTTAATCCTACAAGGTCAGCCAAGGTACCGCTTCCACTTTACAGAGTAAGAAACAGCAGTTCAGAGCAGATGACACGTGGCCAGTTTCCCCAGCCCGGGAGCAGTCCCAGGCAGCTGGAATCAGAGGCCAGGTTCCTCACCACTGGGCTCCACTCGGCTCTGGGTAGAGCTGGGGCTGGGCCCCGGGAGAGCCGACACCGTCTGTCTCACTGGCCTCAGCTGGCCTCGCCCAGCCCAGTTGCTCACCTGAGATCCAGGTCCAACCCAGCTAGCATCTGGGAGAAAACCTCGAAATTGCCTTCCCCTTCCGGCTGCCGGGCCACACGGCTCTTCTCCAAAAGCATTGTCTGCCCAGGAGAGGAGAAACACCCGGTCACCACGAGGCCACGAGGCCGCCCCACCCAGACCCACTCAGCTGCGTGAGGCAACATTTCAGGCCCCAACTTGGCTGGACACTTCTGAATCGGAACAGCCGGGCCTTGGTCTTATTGATTCAGATTCCACGAAGGGAATTAACAAATGCTCTTTGATTAAGGAACTCCTTCTGATTAAGGAATCCAAAGGCAATCACAATTAACGTACATAAGAGTCACCCTCCAACATACTCTCATGTAACGGAAGTCTGTAATAACTCGACCCAAATGGTGATGAAAGGCGAGAATTCCAGGGCCAGTTCGGAAAGGGGATTTATTTGGCACCAGTGAGTCTGGATATTATCCCAGCTCCACATACAAACAACCCTTCTAATAACCTAATCCTATTTCCTGTTCAAACAGAATGTTTGCGGAGAGGAAGGGAGGGGCCAGGCGATTTTGGAGATGGGAACAAACAGGCCATGTGCTCGTCACACATGAGCTGCCGCGGAAGGCCGGAGAGTGTCTGTTTAATTTCAGCTTACACTTTTAAGACCCAACTAATGAGTGGCTGAATTATATATTTACTCATGAATATTTCATCCTTGTGATACTCCAAGATGCAGACAGGCCAGTTCGCTCCGGGCCGGGATGTGGGGGCACTGAACGAGGTGGGGAGGAGCTGGCCAGGGCCTGGGGAGTGATGACCATATAGACACATTCCAGGTCCCTGCTGGAGGCGTGGGCCCTGCTGAGTGGGGCTGGGGACCCTGCAGCTCTGGGGACTCCCTCCCTCTCCCACCCAGAGGCCTCACTTGGAGCTGGGCAGCCGTGACTCGGCCTGTGGCGTTGAAGTCCAGTGACATCACCATGGCGAACCGGGTGGCACTGCGGCTGTGGCCGGTGGACACAGAGCCGAAGGCCCGGAGGACGGTGAAGGCGGCTCGAATCTTCTCCACTGTGGGGACATGGGTGGGGCATCACCCGCGGCCCAGGCACTGCCACCCCTGCCTCTCACAGGACCTCATTCTGGCCCCAGGCACCAATGGGACCCCTGCCACCTCCCCAGATCAGCTCCAAGCCATGCCTATTTCACTGCTGGGCTGGCCCTGTGCTGAGAGCAGAAGGGCAGGGGGAGCAAGGCTGAGTGAAGACAGGGAGACACACAGACCCCGGACTGCAGCCTTCTGAGTGACAAGGGCTGTCCCAGGGCCTCCTGGACCTGGTGGAGTTTAGGAGGAGGGCAGGGCATTAATATTCTTAGACCTGCTCTCAGGGAACTCCCCATCACAGCAGGTTTGAAAAGCCCTGCAGTCTTCCCACAACTATTTACCAAGTTCCTCTCTGTGCCAGGTGCTGTGCTAGGCACCTGGATACAGCCTAGCCTGACTCCCACCCTCCAACCCACACACACTTTCAGCAGACCTACATTCTGCAAGGGCCAAGACTGGTGCCTCTCCCGGCTGGATGCCCAGCTCCTAACCTGCGCCAGACGCAGAGCAGGTGCTCAATAAAGCACTGGAATAACCCCAAGGAGAAGCAGGATAATACAACAGTTAAGCAAGTTTGAATACAGGATCTCCCTTTTGATAGCTACATGGTTTGGAGCAAATTAACCTTCCTGTGTCTCAGACACCCCATCTATAAGATGGGTAAGTACCTACCTACCTACCTCATGTGGTTGTCATGAAGACTAAAAGATTTAATAATGAAAAGTGCTTAGAACAGGCTCCAAAGGAGGTGCTGTTAGTATTATGTTTGCTATTATACTAAAAGGCAGTATTGCTTGGGCCATATATTCTCAGCAGGGTGAATACTGCCCTCAAGAGGGCAGAAGCTGATTCCTGAAGGTGGGGAAGCCTTCCTTTCTTATGTATAGAGCACAGATACACACACACACACACACACACACACACACACAGACCTAACTGCATAAACAGACACATGGTGAACCTCTGGCATTAAACTTTCATGGTGGGAGGTGATTAGCAGAAGTAACATCTAAAAAGTCCTCAGAGGGGCAACAGTAGGTTGAGAACTCTGGCTCAGGGGTAACAGCTCTGGAGCCAGCCTGCCTGGCTTTGAATCCTGGCACTAGGGTGTATAAGCCACATGGTCTGGGCAAGCTGGTTAACCTCTCTGTGTCTTACTGGACTCCTCTATAAAATTCAAACAATAACGATATCTTCCTTACAGGGTTGTTTTAAATAATGAATAAGTTAACCTGTTTGGAATGGGTCTGGCTCACAAGTCCTCAGCAAGCACTCACTACGATCACTACCAATACTGAATTACTGTCATCGACTGACACGCTCTCTGTAAGGCCCAGCTCACACATCACTTCCTCTAGGCAGCCGCCCGCCCCTCCGCCGTGAGCCCTCCTCCTCCCCCGACCCTGCCCCACCACGTCGTGGCACAGAGCGCTGGCGTCAGGCATAGACAGGCAGCCGAGCCTCCCTTCTGGCCATCAGCTCCTCCTGAGCACAGGCCCAGCCCCGTCTTTACTCTCCAGGTCCTCTGCACAGTCCCGCGAGCCCTGCACTGCACGAGGACCCCACGTCGACGGGCACAGCATTTGGATCCTACACTTTAGGCCTGCAGTTATCAGGATGCTGGGCCAGGACGCGGCTGTCAAGTGCTTGGTTCTAACAATGACCGGGTGTTGATGGCTGACCTGCAGATGGCAGTCAGAGTCTGGAGGAAGGAGGCCTGGCTCCTAATTCACACAGAAGCACCTGGCAGAGCAGGATGGCCCGGCCCGGAAGCCAGCACAGGGTCTGCACACACGCACTCAGTGAAGGCTGGCTGGTTGGATGCAAGAAAGGGCCACCCAGGGCCTCCTCCAGCTCTCCCTTCCCTCTTCCTATGCCCCACCCCCCTCTGTGTCCCGCTGCACGCCACCTGGTGACCACTATACCTGAGACCCTGCCGTCCACGCTGCCCGCCATCCCCACCAGGTGCTCCAGGACCTGCTCACAGCAGGTGGTCTTGCCAGCGCCGCTCCGGCCCAGGGTCACGATGCTCTGGTCTCTCTGCTGGCTCAGCAGAGCCCAGTACGCCCGCTGGGCCAGGGAGCTGATGTGGGCAGGCAGGCCGTCCCGGCGGCTCCTGGGCACCTGCAGGAAGATCACGGGCGTCAGCCTTCCCAGCAAGCCAGGGCCCAGGAAGCACTGCCAACCAGCCTTGAGCCCAGATCCACCTTCCTGCTCCCATCCCACTCCAGGCTTAACAGAGAATCCGTGTGTTTTCCTGGGGAGAGCCCCATGTGAAGGTCGAGTCCCATCACTGGTCCCCTGTGAGTCCACGCATAATCTTGGACCCTGACCTGAGCCTGGGCCTGCGCTTCACTAATGAGAGGCCTGAACTAGTGCTGAACCAGAGCTGCGTCGGCTCACGGGGTTCATCTCACTTGCTACAGTGCAAATCACCGGATTGCACCTGCCTGAACAGAGCAGCGGGACAAACGGCCCGACTGATCAGTGATGCGGCCACGGACACAGGATGGGCCTGGGGAGATGGTGGT
Source organism: Muntiacus reevesi (assembly GCF_963930625.1). Classification (NCBI taxonomy): domain Eukaryota; kingdom Metazoa; phylum Chordata; class Mammalia; order Artiodactyla; family Cervidae; genus Muntiacus; species Muntiacus reevesi. The sequence continues at coordinate 8,085,693 of NC_089261.1, forward strand.
ACACACCCTAAGTATCTGCCATGACAGACTTCGAGGATACCTGAAGCTGCCTCCACCTCCTTCGTTCCCCCATCCACTCACTCTTCACTCAAAAACAAAAGTCCATTGAATGTCTACTATGTAGCAGGCACTGGGGACACAGTGTTACTCAAAACAAGCTAAGGAAATTTTTGCCCACTGTGGGGTTCCTGGAGGCACCAGCGGTAAAGTATCCATCTACCAATGCAGGAGATCCAAGAGACATGGATCCGATCCTAGAGTGGGGAAGACTGGGGGAAGAAACAGCAGCCCAGTCCAACATTCTGGCCTGGAGAATTCCACAGACAGAGGAGCCTGGGGGGCTGCAGTCCATGGGGTGGCAGAGAGTCAGACACGGCTGAGCCGCTGAGTCCACACGCGCTGCCCACTATGAGGAGACACCTCATAGTTACACACCTGTTAAAACGGCTGAAAACAGGCTTTAAACGTTGGGGGGTTTTTGACACGCGCTACGAAGTTCTGGAGAAGAGGCAGAACAACTGGAGTTCCCCCACAACGCCGGCGGGAAAGCTCCACGGTGAGGCCTGCCTAGAGAGCAGTTTGGCAACTTCTTTTACAGTGAAATGCGCATCACACAACAGAGCAAACCCCACGCCTAGGGATTTACCCACGACAAACGAACACCCATGTTCACCAAAAAGCCCTCTCTCTGTCACTGGCTACACTGACTATGTATTCAAAATCATCAAAAAAAAAAAAAAAAAAAACACCCTAGAAACAACGCAAATGTCCTTCAGCTAAAGAGCGAATGAGGCAACCAATCACCCTAGTTTTGGAAACTGGGCCAGCGGGTCCCCCTCTGAATGGATAAAGGAAGCTACACAATAGAATAAAAGAACCAACAGCTCAGAGCTGCAACAATAGGAGTGAATTTCAAACGTGGGTGTTGTGTGAATTGTGCTAAGTGGAAGAAGCCAATTCAAAAGGTTACATGCTGTACCAGTCCATTTATGCGACTTTTGAGAAAAGGCAAAACTAGGGAAAAGGGACAAAGGAACAGATCACAGTGGCTGCTGAGGGTAGGGCATGGGGGAGGGGACATCCACAAGGGCGTAGAAAACTTCTGGGGGTGATGGAACTTCCTGAAGCTGATGGGTGGAGGCAGGTACACAATTGTGTTTGTCAAAAACTTTAACTGTATGTAAATTAAACCTTTACAAACACATTTTCATATATAAAAAAGCCCTGCCTCTAGACCTTGCTTTCATTTGGGAGAAGACAGGTGATGAACAAACCAATTAAATTATACTGAACGGGGGTCATTTTAAAGCCACGAGCCTGGATGAGATCACCAAGGAAGTGGACCTTTAAAGAGGGAGAGAGAAGAGGTGGGGGGATGCGGCTGACCTGAAGAGGTCAGGGACCAGCTAAAGAGGCTGAGAGGGCGGGTTGGTGGATGGGAGGAAAACCAGGAGAGCAGAGTCCCTGGAGCTGAGGGAGGGAGTGGCGGTAGGAGGAGGGGGGACAAGCCCCTGAAGAGCACTGCGGGTCAGGTCAGGGGGCACCAGGGAACTGACCAGGGGGCAGCATGGAGATCCCTGGTGACCCTGAGAAACGTCTGCTTAGCATGGTTTTCAGGGAGGATGGAAGATGGAAGCAGAGACAGCAAGGGCAGTGAAAAGGCACCGAAGGGAGCAGGGACCAGGCCTGGCCAGAGGAGGCATTGAAGCCCAGGAGGCTAACTGGGTGACCAGTGGACCAGTAAGGCCCAGCCGCCCTCCCCAGTGGCCCGGCAGGACCAGGGGCACAAACCCCAGTGGGGCAGCCCTCCCCCAAACCTGGGCCCCCAATGCATTGTTGGCCTTTACAGCCCAAGACCCCCAGGAACAGTGATGAGCCCCCATCCTGACACAATGCAAAAGGCTCAGCAGGACCCCAAAGCTGGCAAAGTAAGACAAGCCCGTCACACTGGCTGGACACGGCCTGAAGGCATAAGGCAGGCACAGGGTCTTAGGGTGAGAGCCCCAAGCCACCTCCCACTTTGGAAACAAAAGATCAAGGCCCAGGCTGTCCCAACCGTCAGCCTTCTCAGGCCTGCAGGGGAGAAGGGAGGATCCTGCAGACACACACAGATACCTTACATGCTTGCACACGGGCATGCTCAAGGGCACACATCCCCAACAGCAGCGGAGGCCTCTGTACACAGGTGCGCTCATCTACACCCCACACAGTCACAGCAACTCACTCCAGAGGCCTGCACCCCCACACATACACCCAGCTCCCAGCAGCTGGGTGGGTCCAGACCCGCAGCCAGAGAGGCCCCTAGCCCTGCCCAGACGCCACCCCGCCCATCTGCAAGGCGGCCCCAGCCCCTCCTGCAGGTCTCTGCTGCCACCTGGTGGCCACTTGAGGAACCAGCTGAGACCCAGCCAAAGAGCAGGTGCGGGAGGCAGGGTGACTTGAGGGGGGGCCCAGCCCCAACCGAGCAGTTACAGGGGCTTAGCTGGGGCTCACAGGCTCAAGTTCCGCCTACCTGGGTGGGTCCTAACGCCTGCATTTTGAGGCTCTGTGATCCAGCCAGAGTAAAGGATGCCACGATCCACGACAACTGAGAATTGTGAGAACCAAACTTGCAGAGGAGGGACCTGTGACAGACACCTCTCCCAGGGGTGCCTACGGAGCTGGAGAGGCGCTCGGCTTCTCAGAAGGCTTGGAGCATGGCTCGCCCAGCAAGGGAGACAGGGTGCACATGTGACCCTTGGCCAGAACAGCCAGGTCGAGGGTGACCTACAGGGGCGTGGGGGGCGTCCCAGAGAAGAGAAGCCTCGTGGAGGGGGTCCAGGCTACTGCCCCCTCTTTAACGGACTCAGCATCATTCAGGGGCTACGAATGGCTTTGTCCCACGGGACTCCAAGGGCAAGATGCAGCTTTTCATCCCCAGTTGACAGATAACACTGAGGCCTAAGAGGCGTCGTGACCTTTCCAAAGCACTGAGGTGCATTAGCAGGTATCCTAGAGGCCTGACCCCTCCCAGGCCAACAAGCCCTCCGAATGGAGCACAGATGAGATTCTGACCTCCAGTGGGTCTCCCTGCCTCCACCCCACAGCCAAGAGGATCCTTTTGTAGCATAAGTCAGGCCACCTGTAACTGCTCTGCTGAAAATCTCCAGCAGGCTCAGAGCAGGGGCGGAGTCACTTCGACCCTGTGTGAGACCTGGCACCAGTCCTCCCCACCTCCTATCACCTCCTCCTCACACTTCTCTTTGTCATGATGGACCTGTCTTCCCCACGAGGACAAGAAGCTCCACAGAGGCCAGTTGATCTGCCCACCTTCACACACGGGACCCTCCATCATTCTCCCAGTCAGGAGCAACCTGGTGAACTGAGGGTGAAGTGAAGGGCAAGTGAAAGCCGCTCAGTTGTGTCTGACTCTTTGTGACCCCGTGGACTACACAGCCCATGGAATTCTCCAGCCAGAATCCTGAGGGGATGGGGCGCAAAGGACGGGGCTGCAGCTTGCAGGCCCCTCCACAAGGTGGCGCCATGAGAGTCCTCTCGCTACGACTATGGTCTTGACAAGAAACACACCGTTTCTACACCCCACGGGCTGTAGAAACGAATAAAAGTAGAACCGGAGAACGGAGGCTTGAGTTTCCCAGTTCAGGCGGGTGTCAGGGACTCCTGAGGGTCCGGCCTGGGCTTCAGAGCACAGAGGGACTGGCGGTGTGGGCTTCACCCCAGCTCCTCCAGCTCCGAGCCTGAGTCTAGAGCTGGCCCAGCTTCGCATCCGTGGAACAGGGCTAGTCTTGGCCCCCATCCTCTCGTGGGCCTGAGGACTGGCTGAGATGACACGCAAAGCTGCCCGAGGCAGAGTCTGACGGGCCTGACACCAACCAATATATACTCTCCCGCTGTCACTGTCTCGCGCTCCTGTTGCTGTTTGTATCCGTTATCTTCCCCTCTAAGGAAGGGGGAGCACGTGGTCCCCAAGGCTCCCCGATGCTCTGATGCCCCAGCACCCACGTCTGCAGGATGCTGCTCACAGACACGCTTGCAGGGACTCTGGGGGCTCTGCTCCCCCTGAGATGCTGACGGACCCCGCCCCCGGGGCCCCCTCACCTTGCCGGCAGAGGGCGCCGCGAGCCCCTGGGGCTGGAGGAAGATCAGGTCGGGCCCGGCGCGGGTGTGAGGCAGCTGAGCCCGGTAGCGGTGCAGGAGCGTGTTGAGGACACTGGACTCGTTGACGCTGAGCAGGGAGGCCAGGTCCTCAGCCTGGTCCAGCTCGGGGGGGTTGGCCTGCGAACCGTCACACAGAGCGTCCTCTGGCCTCCTGGGCCCCCACACCACCACGACCACCACCACCCCCGCCTCCGCCCCCTGCCCCCACACACGGCCGGGTGACCCGGTTCCTCGGGAGCTGTGTTCCGAGGACTCCGCAGAGAGCGACAAAACCTACAGATGAAAAGCGGCATCGCTTCTCCTGCGCTCTCTGCAACTGGCAGCCGCCCCCTCCCCACACTGGTCCTGCCTCCCTGCGCTCAGGGCACCAGGAGGGGGGACGCTCTGAGGACACGCAGCAAGATTCGCGTGCCTCCTGTCTCAGACACAGAAAGGCGGGTGTGCTCGGAGGACGTGTCCTCTGCTGCTTCCTTCCCTCTGCATCTTGTCGGGGAGCTCTGCGTGTGCTCAGGGACGCTTGGGACGGAGGCCAATGCCCTGACTGCCCCACTTCTCTGACAGCCCGCCACACACTGTAGTTGGAAAGACTACACCTAAACCCTTCTAGAAGCAAGGAGTGACTGCAGCCTCTCCTTGGGGCCTCCATTTGAAAAGCTTCCTAGCACTGTTTCTGGCTCCCAGAAGTTCCTGGGCCTAATGCTCTGTGGTGTGGGTCAGCCCTGGTCTTTCGTGAGTCAGTTTTTCTTCTGAAGACGCTGGCCCTCTGCAAACTCCCAGCACTAGTGGGAGGAGGGGGCCTGAGGTGGGCAGAGGAGGAGACGAGGCGGCGAAGGTGAACAAGGCCCACAGGGAACGCCTGGAAGCAGCTCCTCCTCAGGTAGTAGATGTGGAGGGTGGAAAGCATCAGGACAAGACCTTACTTCTTTCATTAGATTCTGACTTATTCTCACAGATTCATGGTGTAGTACAAAAATTATGCAAAACAACCAAAAAAGCAGAACCAAAGTAAAGGCTGATACCCAAAAGGCAGGTCACTGGAACCTGTCTCACAGCTAACGGCAAGCTGCAAATTTGGCTCTGAGTCCCCTGGCAGCCAGGGTGAAAAAGGAAGCATACCAAAGCCCGTACAAAGGAAAACAATCCCTTTCTCCAGCAGAAGAATTCCCAGGTCCAAGATCTGACAAGCATCTCTTACTGTGTCCTCATAAAGGGGACACCATGGCACAGAGCAATGAAACCCTTTAACAGGATACCGCCGGCAGAGCAGTGAGTTCAACGGTGAACTTCCCTACAGTTCCCCCCAGCGCGCCGAGGGGAAGTATGCAGTGCAGTCAAGCACGAGGAACTCTTGCAGAGGGGGAAGGCGGGTGGAGCAGGCAGAGCGGGAGGGGGCTCACCCGGTGAACGTGCTCCTCGCCCACCTCCGTGACGCTACCGTCAGCGTCAATGCACAGTCGCACCCTTCCTGCCGGCAGGTCTGCTGTTCCCTCGTCTGGCTTCAGCACCGTTGCTGGAAGACAGCCCAGGGGTGGAGGGGTGCAGGGAGGAGGTGGAGGACAGCAGGGAAGGAGGGGAGGAAAGAAGATGGAGGTGGGACAGGGAGAGGGAAGAGGAAAAAAGATGAGAAGAGAGAGGTTGTAAGCTGCTGAGTCAGGCCAGGGAGCAGGAGAGAGGACCTGGGACATAGTGGAAATGGGCATCATCCTCTTCCTTGGGGGCCTATTTACAGGGAGGGTGCTGAATTGTGACCCCGAACCCGTGGAGGTTTGGGTCTGACAGGCTGGGTCTGACTCATCTGGGGCTTCTATCAGCTGGCACAGGCGCAGAGTTGGCTGCCAGATGGCTGGGCGCACTGTCCACCGCATACCTAGACTCGGGATGGCAAATAATGGCAAACGGGCTGCCGCTCCTCCCGCAAGAGCCCGCCAGACATCACTAATCAATCACTCCTCCCAGCCGAGTTCTGAACGGGACTCAGAGTCACTTCTCTGTAGAGTCTGGCCACCAGCCACAAGTAATCAACAAAGGTGGGTTCAGGAGATGAGATCCACCTGTACTAGGTTCCAGACACAACTCTGCAGAAGCCAAACAATGCTTGTTGCTTTAGTAAATTAGCTAAATAATTAATCACCAAGGCACAAATGCCTTTGAAAATAGCACCCAACAGACCAGCTGCTGAGAGTGAAGTGACACCCAACTAGTCCCACTCCAAAGCCATGTCTCCTGGCTGCCCCTGACCCCTCCCTTCCCCTCAGTCCCCAAATTATTATCAGGACCCCGGCACATACAGCGGCCAGCACTGGGGGCGTGAGAGGGAGACTCAGACCCCAGGTGTGCTAACACCCCTAATTACCAAGAGTGAATCCATCCTTCTGAACCAGCCAGACCTTCTCTGCCTCATACCATCTGTCTTCAGGAGCCTGGGGGCAAAGGTCACATAAATTAGCCCAAGGGGATGCACCCTCCCCCACCCCTGTGTGAGGGGCAGACCCCTTACATGGGCATTTCTCACAGTATGCCTGAGACCAGCTAAAGCAGAATGCCCCAGTGTGAGTGGGGGTGCTTACTTAAATGCAGAGGCCATGGCCCCACCCTAGCCTTCTGAAAGGGAAGCTCCAGGGTGGGGCCCGGGGATCTGCATCTTGAGCAATCTGCCATTTATCTACCTTGTGACCTTGTACGCTCAGTGGCGAGGGGACAGCTCCCATGGCTGGGACACTGCCTCACTCTGTGGAGAACCTCACCTCGAGACAGCTCAGAAACCCCTGCAGGGCCTCCAGGCCCCTGCTTGTTGAGGGGGACATGCCTGGCCCCTCCTCTGGGTTGGCCGCCCCTCCACTCCTGTCCGTCTCCCGTCCCCGCCTGTCCACCCCCGGCACAAGCCTTTCCCACCCCCCTTCTCTGGCCTGCCCCTCCCTGCCCCCGCAGCCCCCTCACCTGCCCCGAGACTCCGCTCTGGCCTCCTCTTCTCCCCTCCTGGCTCTCTGCCGGCCTCTGAGGCTTCTCCACGTGGCCCTCCAGAGCAGGCTGCCCAGGGCCTCCCGGCTCCATCTCCAGGGCCCCGGCCCCATCGCCTGCTCTGGGGCGGGGCTCCTCTGCTTTCTGTCCTCTTCTCTCAGGCTGGTCCTCCTTACCAGCTGTTGTCGGGGTATCCCCACGTGCATCCACCTCCTTGGGGGCTTTATTGTCCTTCTCTGCCTTACCCCCAGCTTTACCCGCCTCTGCAGAGGCGCTCTGAGGTGCCCCCATCTTTTCCATCTTGCCTGGGGGCTCACCTGCCTTCCCAGTCCTGCTCTGAGGCTCACCTGCCTTGTCCATGGCTCTGGGAGCCTCCCCCACCCTCCCCAGCACTTTGTCAGTCTTCTCTGCCTTGGTCTGAGGCTCCTCTGTCTTGTCTGACTTACTCAGGAGTGCACCTTCTTTGTCCTTCTTACGCTGGGGACTGTCCCACTTGCCCCTTCTGCCCAGGGAACCTCCCCACCTTCTCACCGGGGCTTGGGCCCCAGCCCACTTCCCTTCACCTGCTGCATCCTTGGAGAGACTCCCCTTTGCCCCCTTGTTTGGGGGATCCCCTGCCCCCTTCTCTGCTGCCCCTGGTTGACCCCCATCCCCCGACCCCTCTTTGCCCTGGAGTTCCCCCTTTGTCACCCCTTTGGTCTGGGGGGCCTCGCCCCCTTTTCGCACTGTGCCTTGATCCTTCTCCCCTTTTGTCAGCAGCACAGTTCCTGGGTCCCCAAGGCCCCCAGTCTGCGTCTTCTCAGCCTTCGGAGGTGCATCTGTGGTGCTGGCCTGGGGGCCACGAGGAGTCCCTGGGGTGTCCCCCTTCTTTCCCCCTCCAGGATCTGTGGCTGGGGGTGGGGTCTTGGAAGCAGGGGCATCGCGGGGCTGGGTCCTCTGCTCTGGCTTGGTGGAGTCCGGGTCCAGCTTGGCCACCATCAACAACACGTCACCCCTCCTCACCCCTCTCTTGAAGGGCAGGCTTTTTTTGGCGGGTGTCCCACTGGGGCCTGACTCTTGGGGCTTCTCGCCATTGATGGTCATCAGCACAGGGTCCATGGTCCCGGCCTCCTCGCCCCTACTGCCCAGAACGTCTGTGCTCTGGGGGGAGCCTGACTGGACGTTCTGGCTCCCAGGCTTGGTGCCAGTGCTGGGCTGGCCAGCGGAAACCTCTGGGATCTAAAAGAGACACCACAACCGTTCTCAGCTGTGTGCTGATCAGACAGCTTTGTCATACACTCATTCATTCATTCACTTCTTTAATCACCCAGGCATTCATTCCCTCAAATACCCTCAAGCACCTAGGGGCAATGAGCCAAACCTCAATATCCTACATCCTAGACTTTGGCTCAGAACTTGAAGGCCAAGTGACATTATGAAAGGAAAGTGGACTTTGGAACCCAACAGACCCAAATTCACTCCAAACTCTGCCACTAACCAGCTGCGCGGCCTTAGGTAAATCACTTCCCCTCTCTGAGCCAGTTTCTTTACCAATAAAATGAAAACCATAATGGCCTCTCAGGGTAGGTGGGCGGGCGGCTTCACACTAACATGGAAACTGAGCCCAGCACCTACCACATCCTCAGCAACAGGAGCCACCGTTGCTGTTGCCACTGATGCTCTATTATTTACACCTGATTCTTCCTGTTGGGCCAGGGAGGGATGGGAAAGGATGCAGAGCCTGTGTGGCCTTGGATAACATCACCTATCCTCTCTGCGAATCGGGTTTTCCCTCAGTGCAGGCAGACACCACCTGACCCCCCAGAGTTTTTGCATGCCGAGATGTGAAAATTTCAGAGACCTGAACAAAACGAGCTGCAAGCTGCTGCCACTGGTCCTATTGCAGCAGGTGAGGGTCCTGCTTTGGCCCCAAGGTCCTGCACTCTTGGTTGGCCAAGACACCTCCGTACCCGACACACAGGGGTCTCCACTACCTGCTCCTCCCCTACATCTTTCTACTTCCCTGTGACACCAGCCCTGCCCACCCCGCCAACCTCCAGCCAGCCTGGTTGTGGCCAGAACAGCTCCAGGGCCCACTCGGCATCTGTAGGAGGAGCCAGCGGGGGCAGTTCTACCCTGAGGCCTGGCCACACACCTGCCCTTGTCTGGGTCCTGCCACTTGGACTCTGCTACAGCCAGCCTCCCACACACCTGTACCTGGGAATCTGGGCCTCTCACCCTCCCTGTGCACCCAAACCAGGCCCAGGATTGCACTGAGTCCACCTGCAAACCCGAGTCTCCTTTCCCAACCCAGGTCTACTCTCCTTCATCTGGGCACTGCCACAGCCACTAAGCTGGTATCCCATCAGTTTGCTGCCAGTCATTTAAAACCTGGTCAAAGATTTTAGCAGCTGCCCAATCTCCAGGAAAGCCATTCAACACAGCCATCTGCTGTTCGAAGCTGTTGAAGAGGAACCCCCCGCCCCTCTGCCAAATGGTCTCACTGTCCCTGCTCCCCTGCACGTTTCAGCCACACCTGACACTGCCCAACTTCCACGCTTCCGTTCACGTTGAGCCTGCTGCCTGGAATACCCTTGCCCGTCTCCACTCATCCATGCTCAACTCATCCTTCTATACCCAGTTCAAATAACCCCTCCTCAGCAAGTCTGTACCTGAAGACCTGGATCAGAAAAACGGCCTTGTGGACCCTGAAGCCCCAGAGCTCTGCATGTTCCTGCAAGTTTGCAGCAGGACCACATTCTGCATCCCGTTCTAGCTCTGACTGGTGTTGCCTCCAGAGCACAGTCTCAATCCTCATCTTTATAAAATGACAATAGTAATACACATAACCGATAATGACGTGTTACTATCAACCTTGAGGAGGACCCTACATGGCCATCCTGCAATATCTGACTTACCCAAAAAGAACCCAGTGAAGCATGTTCTGAACTTCTCCCCATTCCACAGATAAGGGAGCAAACACAAAGATGTTAGGTGGCCCAAGAGATAAACACGGAACAAACAAAAAGTCACACAGGCCTCTCTGAGTGTAAAGACGGTGCCCTTAACTGCTGAGCATTAACAACCTTGCTTGTCTTTCTGGGACTCACTGGAGTCTCCTGGGAGTTTTAAAAAATTTCTGACCCTTTGGTTCGAATCCCAGAGGATCTGATGCAGACGGTCTGGATGGTAGGCCCCTGGGAGACTACAATATGCAACAGGGGGCTGAGACCCCCTGGCCTGGCAGCTCAGTCTGACCTTCTGGGGCCGAGCAGGTCACCATCTTGGAAGGGGGCTGGCTGTACCTGGCAAATCTCACCACTGTCTGCACCGTTTTGAAAAGTGAGTCAGTGCTTTATTTTTAAAACCAAACCCCCACAGAGGAGACAGTAATGCAGAGATGCACCTGACAAGATAACCCATCCTGGCCTCCTCCCCTCCGTGCCGTACATTCCCCTCCTATGGATTTTCTCGGTCACTGAGGCCCTCAGATCTCACCTGCAGCCTCCTAGTCTAAGGGGGAAGCAATACTTCTAGAATCATGGGGGCCAAGAGGAAGCTCACAGCACCATCTTACAGATGGGCAAACTAAAGCTGAGAGAGTGGGTGGGATCTGGCCTGGAGCACAGAGTGGTGGGACCAGAGCTAGAACCTGGGCTTCCGACATTTGATCTCTTCCTGTTGGATGTTATTCCTGTCTCTCCCTGCCCCTCGATGACTGGGTGGCCTTAGGAAAACCAGGTCACCTCCAAGAGCCTCACTTCCATTCCTGCAAAATGGTGATGGATGCTAATGACTCCCTTCAAGGACTCTATGAAGACCAAATAAAACCAGCAGTGCTAGGTGAAGGGAGAGAGGCCAGAGTTATTTAGTGATGGAGCAGGAAAATTAAACTGGCAGGAGCAAGCCGGGGCCTGCTGCCTCATAGGAACATGTCCTGAGGCTGCCCTGCTTCAGGCCCAGGAACATCTTGGCCCGTGGTCCAGACACCTGTTGTGGTCTAAGGCCTGTCCATCCTGCTCAGAGGTGCCTTCCACACCCTGCAGTGACAGCCTGTCCCCATCTGCTGCTCAGCTCTGCTTCTTAACCTGCACACAGCAACGCTCACACAGCTTACAGGCTTCTGGAACCCTTTCTTCGCCATGCCACTGTGGCCGCCACACCAGCCATCTCACTCCCCAGACTGGCCCTTTCTTTCCCAGGCAGCTTGCCAGAGCAGAGGACACATAGCCTCTGGCTCTGTCTGCCCCCATGTGGCCTCATGACGTTGAGTAAGTAAGTGCTTTAACCTCTCTGAACCTCAGTCTCCACCTCTGATAAGTGGGTATAATCCCATCTACCCCCGTGTTGTATGGGGTATCAAGCGAGCCCCTGAGCAGACAGTGAGTCCTGCCGAGACTCAGAACACAGTAGCCCTCATCCTGGCCGTTAACAGCGCCTGTGGGAGGCCAAAGGCCCCACCTACTTACGCCTGGCCAGGCAGGTGTGGGAGCAGTCTCTCCACCCTGTCACCTTCCCCCACGAGTTCGGGCCGGGGTGTTTCAGCAGCTCAGTGGCTACAGGACTTCCCTGATGCAGCACAGTCACTGGGGTTGGACAGGGGCAGGCACATGGGGGACTGGCCCGCCAAGCAACAGCTGAAGGGGTGTGGGAGGCAGAGCCAGGCTGGCCGCTGGGCCCAAGCCAACTCCAGGCTCTGCGGCCACCAGATCTTTCAGCCCCATCACCGAAGCATTCACTCCGCCTCAAGAGGGCACAGCAGAGACGCAAGAAGAGGCCCTTCCTCTGATACTGTGATATGCCCCAGGTGCACTGCAACCCAAGCCTGCTTCCCTGGTGTCCAGCTTCACCATTCTCCCAGGAGTTCCTGGCCCAAAGAGCTGGGGGAAGGAGGGAGGTGGCCCTGAACACCAACTGGGATCAATCTGCAAGTCCTTAAAGCACAGGGACTGCACCTCGTCCACTTATCGCTTCCGTTCAGCAGTGCTGTTCAGATCAAGTGGACACCACCCAATCAGAGGGAGGCCATCTGAAGCAGGGTCCTGAGGTCCCCTCCTGCGCCAAGCAGTAACCCTTTAATTACTGGCTTGTGGTCATTCTGAGGGATTTGGGGAAGGGACCCAGGTGAGCATGGCTGCTGGAAGCTGTCTAGGGGACTTGGGCCCATGGCCATTTACGACCTGGGAAGGAAGGGTTTCAGTATTTTAACAACCAATACAGCAATAACTTGGTGAACACCAACTGAGCATCTTTCCTGCTTAACTGAAAGCAAACTATACATCCTTAGCTAATATTTAGTTTTCACTTTCTGCAAAAGTAGTGGTCAGTGATCCCCATCATACATCAACTGATACCATTCATTCATTCACTCAACAAAAATTTCTGAGCATACACCATGGGCCAAGTTCTGTGAGAGTTGCTCGAGATACAGAGTTGAATGAGACAGTTGCTGCTCTTAAGGAATTTCCAGTCAAATAAGTCACATGATCAAGTAATTACTCTGCTGACCAAAATCAAGACAGGCATAGAGGGGGAAGTGGAAATCAGAAGAAGAAAGTTAATGGGAGAGCTTTCTAGAGATGTACCATCTGAGCTGGGTTTTGATGGATGTATAGGAGTTCAACAGATTATGTTAAAGCTAGGATACTCCTCAATGGGGGGACTGCAGGAACAAAGGCTGGCAAGTGACTCAGAGGAGGCTCGCGGGACAGGAGGGTGGGTGCTGACAGTCACCTAGTCCTTTTCCGTTGGGGCCACTTACCTCTCGTTCCGGAGAGGCAAGAGCTGCCTCTTTCCTCAGTCTAGCTTCCTTGGACTCTTTCTCAGTTTCTCGAACCAGCTGCCTAATGAAGCCCCCTGGGATGACAGAGAAAAGGGGAGGGGGCGAGGACGGTGGAGGGCTCTTGTCCTCTTCCCGAATCTGTTTGGCAGAAACAAGGAACGAGAGAGCTCAGTGAATGAACCAGCAGGGGCAAGCTGTCATTTAAGAGTCTTGGACAGAGCTGGGGAGGGGGCCAAGCGGACACCAAGTCCACGTATGAGAGGCCACAGCGAAGCTGGCGAAGCCCTGGGAAGCCTCGAGACAACAGGTGAAAATGGAATGCTCAAGCTTGAGGCTGCTCCAGGCGGTGCCGTCTCGGCCTGGATCCAGTTTCCTTATAGTATGGATTCACACAGTGGAGCCCACTGGGACCCTTCCTTGGTGTGGGTACCCTTCCCATCTCTGGGAAGACCTGCTTCAAATGGAGCTTTTCCAGTTTCCGGAAGGGGACGGGTCACAGGGAACCACCCACACTCTCCGGTCCCATCTCAGGCTGTGGTAAATAGACTAAGTAATTCACCACCTTAATCTCTTTCTGTGCCAGGAGCGTGGTGAGGGAGGGCAGGGCTGGCAGCCACGGTTCATCTAAGGATCCAGCCCTATGGCTATAGCCCACTCTGCTGACCCTGTGCCCTGACTTCTTGATGGTCCTTAAACCAGGACCTGGGCAGCCAGGGACTCCCCAACACTAGGCTGGAAAGTTTGCATTTTATCCAAGAAACATGGTCCAGGCCAGAGCTGGCTGGAATTGGATTGCAACTGAGACTTGCCACCTTGGAGATGGAGACCTGGGACTGGATGTGATCCACAGGGGTTTGTCTTTACCCAGCATCACTGTGACTGCTCATGAATTTAAAGGAAAAAAAAAAAAACCTCCAAGCATTCTATGGCAGAGCTACACACTGGTTTAAAACAAGCTCCTTATCAAGGTCCTCCCTGAGGGGCTGGCAAAGACTTGCTCTCGGCAGCCTGGTTGATAAAGGGGAAGCTACAGGAGACAGGAAACACCAGGAGACACAGCAGAGGCCCAGAGATAAGGCAGGCCTCTGCCCAGGAGGAGAGAGCAGGGGACACAGGAAGCTGGGCTCAGTTTCCCTCTGCGCCTCTCCACGTGGACTGAAACCCACGCTGTGAGAGTGAAAGGCACGCTCTTGGGCAGGTGTCATCCCGCTCCCTCCAGCATCAGTCTATGCCACATCAGATCAGCAAGGGGCAGAGGCAGCCAGGAGGCACTTCTCAACCACCCCACCCTTCAGCCTCCGATTCATGATTCATCAAATCACGTGCACAAGGGTGGGGGTGAGGCACAGAGGAGATAACAGGCCTAAGAAGAAAGAGTCAGCCCTTCATGGATTCTTACAACAAAGACAAGAGGGAAAAGAGCCATCAGTGGGAAGAAGAGCCTGTTTCCAGTTCTCCATGGGTGACAGAAGGCAGGGACCTCAGAAACCTATCCCCCTGGCATAAGCCTGGCAGCCAGCAGCCCTGCCTCTGGTCCCCCTGCTTTCCCACCCACACTCTCCCACACAAACCCCCGTGCTCATCAGAGCTGCCATGAGGATGGTGCTGGGACAGCTGGTCTGCCTTCATTCCCCCACCATCACCTCCTGATGGACAGAGACCAGCAGCCATGGGAGGAGTCAAGGGCACGGTCACTAATGCCTGGCGAGGCTAGAGACGCCATGGCTAACTGAGGCGGAAGATGGAAGGGAGCCTGGACATGCACCAGGGGAGCGCTGGATGTCAGACCCTCTGCCTGAGGCGGGAGGGGGTAGCCTGAGACAGCAGGGCCAGGACGCGTCCTTGGAGGGTCCGACTGGCCCCTGAGTGCTACTTTCCTTCTGCTCCCACAGGGCGAGGCGTGATGAGATGGCCATGCTGAGGCAGGGCCAGGACCGTGAGGTGAGATGAGATGAGATGAGATGGAGCTCTCTGCCAGGCAGCACGGAATGCAGCTTTATGGAGACAGGCAGCGCATGAGGTGAGGAACAGAGACTGACCCGTGGAGACACAGTAGGGGGAGAAGAGAGAGACAGGTTAGCGCGTGGGCACCGCTCAGCACCCACCCCCTCCGATGCCAGGGACCAGGCCAGGCACAGCTCCCTGTCATTTACAGCTGGGAGGAATATGGTCAGCAGAGAGCCGCTGGCTATGGAATGGACAGTGCCCTGAAATTCTTGCCAACCCTGACCCCACACTTTTAAATTTCTCTTGACGTATACAGCCAGAAAAGTATGTACTTGTAAATGTATAGCTCAGTGGCTCTCACATAAAGAACACAACGATAGAACCAGCCCTGTGACCAGATTAAAACTATTAAACTTTTAAAATAAAAACATGGTGTTACTTTCAAATATATTAAATTTCAACTTAAAATATTAAAAATAATTTAATTAAAATTATAAAATAAAAATAATTTTGATTAAATTGTTTTAAAGTACATTTTAATTTGAAATATTCTTTTATGTATGATTATAGTATATAAATTGGAAGGACTGATGCTAAAGCTCCAATACTTTGGCTAGCTGGTGTGAAAAGCCAACTCACTGGGGAAGACTGAGGACAGGAGGACAAGGGGGCAACAGAGGATGAGATGGTTGGATGGCATCACCGATTCCATGGACATGAGTTTGAGCAAACTCCGGGAGATAGTGAAGGACAGGGAAGCCAGGCGTGCTGCAGTCCACGGAGTCACAGAGTCAGACACAATGAGCGACTGAACAACAACACAGTATATAAATATTATCTAGATATATAAATATTATAAATAAAATAATAAACACGCAAATCTAATCTATAGCAATGGAGGTGAGAGGAGTTATTAGGGTTCAACTGGGAAGAAGCACAAGGGGAACTTTCTAGGAAAATGGAAATGTCTTACATCTTGATACGAGCTGTGAAATGTGAAGTTAAATAGAGTCACTTATGTCAAGGGGTTTTACAACATAGCTGGCAGGCCATTAAGAAGGTGGACCTCATACACGTCCTCCCCAACTGCAACCACAGAACTTCAGAACTGGTGCAAATGGCAGGTATTACAAGGACTCTGAAAGAACCCCTGAGGTTTGTCTCCATGAGGAACTTTGACTTCCCTCAGAGTGACAGCCTCAGTGCTCAGTCACCTTAAGGAAGACCAGCTTTGGCCTCCAACATCAATTACACTTCTTTGTAATGCAAACCTCCCCTTAAGCCTCTAAAAGTCCCTGAATTTTACTCCCCAGCAGGACACTGCTTTGCAATCAGAATCTGTGTATCTCAAAATGCAATTATTTAATACCAAATAAAAATTTTTTATTATTATTATTTCCTCCTAGGTTTATTTAGGTTGACAGAGTGCTGGTTACACTAGTATATCACATGTAAAAATTCATTCAGTTGTACAACTAAGATAGAATATTTTACTGTATGCAATTATATCAATTTAAAAAACAGAACATTATCAGCTCATGACAAGCCTCCCTTCTAGTAAGTATTCCACACATCCCCCCCACACACACACAGAGCAGCCACTCTCCAGCAGATTTCTGAAATCACAGAAAAGTATGTGTTTCTTTTGTGAGGGAGTAATTAGCTATATAATTTGACCATGAAAATGAGGAAAGTGCAGAAAACCTTGGCTATTTAACCAACTGAGAGCTTTGAGGAAAAGATTAAGCATTTTTAGCATCATTTTCAAAACTTTAACAAACATACACAACTTTTGACCTAGAAATTTCTCTTCTGAAAAACAAATTGAGGAAGTGATACTCAACCAGAAAATGTCATTACTGTGTTGCTTGTAGGACTAAAAATCCTAAAAGTGAGAGTTGCTCACTTGTGTCCAACTCTTTGGGACCCCGTGGATTATACAGTCCATGGAATTCTCCAGGCAAGAATACTGGAATGGGTAGCCTTTCCCTTCTCCAGGGCATCTTCTCAACCCAGGGATCAAACCCAGGTTTTCCACATTGCAAATGGATTCTTCACCAGCTGAGCCACAAGATAAGCCCAAGAATACTGGAGTGGGTAGCCTATCCCTTCCCTAACAGATCTTCCTGACCGAAGAATCGAATCAGGGTCTCCTGCATTGCAGGTGGATTCTTTAACGACTGAGCCTCCAGCAACTAGAGAAGCCGAATAAATTAGCACACATCCCAGTTGAAGGAATAGTTTGAATCCCTGAAAAGGATGCTTAAGAATATTTTATTAATAAAACAACTTAATCCATCCCACTGTCAGACTTCTAGAACGATAGCATCAATAAGAACTTGCTGAAGAGAGTTTAATGATCTATTTCCAGAGTATAAACAGAAATGTCCCAGGGGAAATGTAAATCAGCAAACCCAAAGTGGAAAGAACCTGTCAGTCTCAGATACAGGTATAAAATAAAAGATTAAACTGTTAAAAATAAAAACCACTTCACCGAGGTATAACTTCTATGCCTGCCATAAGCTTCATTCATTGTAAGCACACACTTAGATGCTTTTTGATAAACTTAGTTTTTAAAACTAAACTTACACTGCTTTGCAACCCTCACCAGAATCACCCCCTAAAGACCCTTCATGCCTATTTGCAGTCACTAGCTGTTCCCACCTTCAGACCTAGACTTCTGATATAGATGGAATCCTAGAGAATGCAGTATTTCACATGTGGCTCCTTTCATTTTGCATGTTTTTTTAAGGTTTTTCTGCATTGTTGTGTACATCAGCATTCCATTTTTTACGAATAAACCACATCCTCTGTATCCAGTCACCAGCTGATGGGCATCTGGGCTGCTTCCACTTTGGGGCAAGATGAATTATGCTGCTATGAATAGGCCTGTAAGTCTTGGTGTGCTGTTTCCACTCGGTGCCCATGTGTTTCCACTTCTCAGGGAGATTCCTAGGAGGCGGCACTGCTGGGTTGTCTGCTAACTTTATGTCTGACTTTTTAAGAAACAGTGGGACTGTCTTCCCATCTTGCCTGCAGTGTCTCAGGTTCGACTGGGAAACATTTGCAGTCACACTGGAAGGTTCTAGTGTTGGCTTGTGAAGACGGCGGAGGGCAGTATGGGGCATGCGCGTAGTACACACTCCAAAACGGGCAACTAACAAAGCACTCCACATGGAAAATGAAGAGCCCTTCCACACGCTCAGGTTCTGCAGCTGAAAATTCCACCAAGAGTGGATTAAAAAAACTGGGGGGGACTAATATCCAGAAAGTTCCAAAAAGCAAAATTTGAATTTGCTGTGCCCTGACAATTATTTACACCGTATTCATATTTACATTGTATTTATACAGCATTTACATCGTGTTTATAACTGCTGACAGCAACCGCATTGCATTCGATATAATTAGCAATCTTGAGAGGGTTAAAAGTATACGAGGAAAACTGTGCTAGGTTATAGGTAAACATCACTCCTTTTTATATAAGGGACTTGGGCCTCCACGGTATTTGTGGGGGTTCCTACAACCAAACCCCTGGGGATACCCAGATCTTAAACGATACACCAAAATCTTAGTGAAGGGGGTCAGGAGGGGGAGGAAAAGACCTCTCTCCTCGCCCTTCGACTTCTCTCACTTCTAGCTGTGAGTAGGGTCCCTCGTTGCCCACTCCTGGAAGAGGCCCCAGCCCCTCATCTCCGACTGTCAAGAGTTACTACGGTTCACGAGTTTTCAAAGGCCCCTTTGGCCTGTCAGTAGCTGTTGTCAGTAACTTATCGACAAGAAAACAACCAGAGAAGCATTCCAAGCACTCTCCTCAGGCAGTGAGAGCTGCACATCCGGGGAGTTGATGAGACGGCTCTCGCGAGGCCGCGCTGAGGAGAACCTATCTCGCGAGACCCCACCGTAGCCCTTGCTTTATAACCCCGTGCGAGAGTACGTCGACTCCGATCATTGGCGAGAGCACACTGTGGCCCTAGCTTTCCAGGTGTGTAGCGTGGGGCGACGTCACGCCCACTCCCACTATCTCGTGAGATCCCATCGTGGCTCTGGTTTACCGACCCCGCGTGAGGTGATGGCAAGCAAATCTCATCATCTCGCGAGAGCCTACTGGGGCCCTCGCTTTCCAACTCCGCAGAGCGTTGCTGTCACGTGATAGCTTGAAATCAGCGCAGGGCGTGTTTACACTCTAGAAACTGGGGAAAATCACAAACCGGGGCTTTTACCCCCAGAGCCAGTCCGGTAAGCGCTGACCAGCCCAGCACTGGCTGACACAGTAGCGCTCCGGCAGGGCCTGGCAAGGGTGAACTCACTAGAGCCAAAGACTGAACAAGGGATATTTCAGCTCTGATGAGGTCAGGTGCCCACGGGAGACCCTGAAAACGCGTTCAAGCGCAACAGCCAAGTCCTTGCATAAGAAAAAGACCCCATAGTGTGGGCTCTCCCGCTTGCAAAGGCATGTGAGGTTGAGCTGGAGAATAAGCGGGAGACCAGATCCCTGGGGAGAGGGGAGGGGGGCGCGGGGGGAGAAGAGGACAAAAGACCCTCCTCCCGACTCACTCCCTTAGGAGACACTGGAGCGTCCCCGAGTGACTCACAGCCATAATCCGCTCTGCTACACGCCTGGGCAGCCGGAGCCCAGGTTATGAATAGGCCTGACGTG
This sequence comes from Muntiacus reevesi, assembly GCF_963930625.1. Lineage (NCBI taxonomy): Eukaryota > Metazoa > Chordata > Mammalia > Artiodactyla > Cervidae > Muntiacus > Muntiacus reevesi. Next base: position 8,105,174 of record NC_089261.1, read on the forward strand.
AGGTGGCTGCCCTGGTCACTGCCCTGCCCGACTCCCAGCACTTCCCATCCGCCCCCGCCAGGTCAGTGGCTGCTTCCCAAGAATAGCCCTCTGCTTCAAGGCTCCAGGGGGAATCCTGGCTGATGGTCTGGGCTGTCCTCAACCGGGCCGTGGGCGGGCCCAGAGGGCCGTAGCACATGGGGGCAAGGAGGGCTCAGTCTCTGCCTTTACTCCTCGCGTCCTGCCCCCTCAAAGGCACCAGGCCAGCCCCACTGACCCAGGATCAGGATCCAACCCCACTGGGGAGGCTTTGTCAAGCCTTAATTTAAGCAAGTGTTCTTATCACCGCATTCTCATCCAGGCCTGAAACTCACACCTGCCTCATCAGCTGCCATTTTAAGCCCATGAAGAGGCCCCAGATGCTCTGAATTCATGGGATGAAGTCTCAAGTCTCCCCTCAGGGGTGAGGAAGGCTGGTGAAAGGAAAGGTCACTCCCAAAGCTAGGGATGGCTTGAAATAGTTTTCCATGTAGACATGCTGGTATGAGTGGCCTCAAGCCTTTCCCTCTCACCCCTCAAAGTGCAGCCTTGACCCAGCAGCTAATCCTCCAATGACTTCACCTGTCTCAAAGGACAAATTCGTGAGTCTTCTCTGACTTACAGAGCCTTTGGGGTCACCCTTGTTCCTCTGCTTCAGTGACACTGACCTGGATGCATCCTTCCACATGGGTTCCCACCTCAAGGCCTTTGCACATTCTGTTCCCTCTGCTTCACACATTCCTTCTGCATGGCTCACATCTTCACCTCCTTCAAGTCTTTGCTCAGAGTCATCTTCTCGATGATCCTGCCTTCACTATAGCCCCGTTCCACCCTGTCCCAGGGCCGTTCATCATCTGATTTTGCTCTTTCCCCCGCAGCACCAACTCACTGTCCATCGTGCTGTGTGTTTCTGGTTTAGTTTTTGACTCGTGCAGAACATGGCCCCTAAGAGGTGCAGCGTTTTCATCTGTTCTGTTCACGTGTGTGGCCCCAGAGCCTAGAACAGTGCCTGGCACATACTTTGCTCTCAATGCATATTTGCTGAATAAGTGAACAAAGGAATGGATGGATAATTAGGAGTGTAGCTGACAAGGGACAGAGCAGGCCATTGTCAGCAAGTCTACGGCAGGGATTTCTGATGTCTTCTTGTGCCGTCTGTATCTGCATCTCTTATCATGGACCAAGTTCATGTCCTGCTGCCGATATTACCTTGTGGGAGCCTAGGAAGTTCTCTGAGACTCAGTTTTCTCAGCCCTAAAATGGGAAGAGGACAGCCACATACCCACATGCTTAATCACTGATAACTACTTGCTGTCGTCTTTTCATCTTTGTTTGACTCCACGGTCAAAGTCAGCCTGGAGACCCCAGCCCAGGACCCAGAACTGGATGATTCACCCACATTTAGGGAGAACCTACTCTGTGCCAAGCACTGACATAGAAACCTTACACCTAAACTGCTCTCAGCCCTCTTAAATTCCTACTGGACCTGAAATTTAATGATCTTAAAATCCATTATCCCATTTCATCCCCAAGACAGCAACCACATGGTTGGCATCACTCCAGTAGAGCAGAGACTCAGATAAGTTGAGGCACTTGCCTGAGCTCACCTAGCAAGAAGGTTGAGCTCTTTCCTCTCAGGATGCTGACCAATACAGCTGGGAGGCAAGTAGTCTTCAACTCATCAATTCTGATAGAGGGGTAGTTGTGTCTGGAGTGTTATTCGGGAAGGACTCTGAGCTTCCGTCTGGGCTCGGAGGGAAAAGGGTGATCTGATTGATTATTAATGTCTGCCCTGGGTGTAGAATGAGGGAATGATGACTGCTGCTTGCTATCTAGAGGCTAAATGGGCCAAAATGACTCATGATTTGTACATGGTCCAGCCAGTCTCACTCAGACCTTGTGTCTGGTGGTCACAGAGCCAGGTGGGAATGAAAAGGGACCTGGTCAGCACACAGGCCCCCTCCCCTAATCAGGGCAAGAGAACCCCACAGTCAGCAAGTGGGTGAGGATTCAGGCCACTCACAACAACCCACATCCTCCTAGAAGAGGAGAACAGGGAGGGGGATAAGTGGGAAACAAAGGTAGGGAGGTTAACAGAAGGAAAGAGAAAGCGTGAAGAGACAGGGCAGGCTAGAAGGAGGGAGGGCAAGGTAGGTGAGGTCTTGAGATGGAAAAGGATGGACAGGAGAAGACTAGCAGGATTCATCTTCCATAAGAAGGCTCAGAGGCCCAGCCCGGCTCAAAAGGAACTTACCGGATGGAGGACCGATCAGTGCCCCACTGGTCACATCCAGTGTTGGGGAGCTCAGTACGAGGTGGGATGCGCGGGGTCTGCTCTAATTGCTTTTTCCTTAGAGCAGACCTGCACAGCCCTCGGAGGCCAGAAGACCCGCCTTCTCCGGTCCTGGCATCTGTCAAGCAGGGCAGCGAAGGGACTGTGCTGAGGACTCAGCTCCCACAGCAGCAGAACCAGGGTCCGAGTCTCCCAGTGCCCGGGGTCTGCCTCTTTTTCCCTCCTATCCAGAGAGCTAACCTGCCGGCATGACCACATGCTGGCCCCGGTGCTCCTCTCTGGAGCAACACATGGGGATCCATCTATGACACCCACGGGATCCGCCCCCCAGTTTTCTCACCAGGCGCCTTCAACCACTTCCCAGGTGAGAGATTTCTCATGGCGCCCAGATCCCGCAGAATACTGGTTTGGTGTTTCCTGTTGCCACAGTGAAGCAAGAGGATGGTCAGGCTCCTGCTGCGAGGCTTCCCTGACTGTCTTCAGGGTTTGATTGCTCCATCATGTGGCTGTCTTCCTACTCCTGCTGTGTTGCTACCTGGAGCCTTGCTGTTTACTACAGAGCCATCAGCCACACTGTTCCTGCTGTTTAGTCCCTAAGTCGTGTCTGACTCTGCAACCCCATGGACTATAGTCTGCTACATTCCTCTGTCCATGGGATTCCTCTCCAGGCAAGAATACTGGAGTGGGTTGCCATTTCCTCCTCCAGGGAATCTTCCCAACCCAGGGATCGAACTCAAGTCTCCTGCATTGGCAGGCAGGATCTTTTACCACTGAGCCACTTAGGAAGCCCCATTAGCCACGTGGGGCTATTTAAATGTAAATGAATGTAAATGTCAGCCTCTCAGTTGCAGCGGGCACATTTCATGTGTTTGTCACATGACTAGTGGCTACCATGTTGGATAGCACAGATACAGGACTTGTCTATTATCAAAGAAAATGCTGTCGGACAGGATGAGACTAGATGAGGGTTTTCAACAGGTGGTGACTGTGTCCACTCACAGGCATTTGGTGGCACTAGTGGAAAAGGACACTCCTGCCAATGCAGGAGATGTAAGAGATGCAGGATCAATCCCTGGGTCAGGAAGATCCCCTGGAGGAGGGCATGGCAACCCACTCCAGTGTTCTTGCCTGGAGAACCCCATGGACAGCGTAGCCTGTCGGGCTACGGTCCATGGGGTTGTTGTGAAGAATCGGACAGGACTGAAGCGACTTGGCATAAAAGCATTTTTGGTTGTCACAACTGGAGACGGGGTACTAGTGGGTAGAGGCCAGGGATGCTGATAAACAGCCTACATTGCTCAGGACAGCTGCCCCCATCCCCGCCACAACAAAGAATTATTCAGTCCCAAATGTCAATAGTGCTGAGGTTAAGAAGCCCTGGTCTAGGAGAATCATGTCAAGTGGAGAGGAGCAGTAAGAGGGGGAAAAAAAAAAAGAAAAAGCAAAATAATCTTGCTTCAGATACATAGATATGACATAGAAAGAACTGAGGAAATGAGTCAAACCACTGCTGAAGAAAAATAGGAGGAGAAGTCACTCCTGGATCCATTGCCACTTAGTGGCTCTGTGGCCCAGGGCAAGTCACTACCCCTCTCTGATTCTCAGATTTCTGGATAAAACGGATAGTATCAGGCCCCCTGCTAGACTGTCAGTGGATTAAATGAGCTTGAATCAGCTTTGTCATCTGTGGAACAGCATTGCATAATTGGTTATCTCGACTCACGCTGTTGATTAGACTAGACCAAATAAACAAGTCTCTGGTAGTAAGGCGCCAAGTCCCACTTTCATTTCACTCTGCATGACCTTGAGTCACTTAAGCCTCTAAATCTCACTTCCTGATCTGTAAAATGGGGCTGATTGCTCCTGACCAAGCTCACTGCAATACCCAGCGTGGAGACATTTAATCCTGGTCTTTCTCTCTCTCTCTCTCTCTCTCTCTCTCTCTCTCTCTCTCTCTCCAGCTAATCCGGTTGCCCTCCGTGAAATTGAAACTCAAACCCCAGCTGGTACTCAAGAAACAGCTGAAAATGCACGCAGTCTTTTATGGGCAGAGAAAAATTCCCTTGGGACCCCCGGACCTTGAACTTCCTGCCACTCTGAGCGCCAGTACTGGCCACATTATTTGGTAAATTGACCTCACCGATTCCCCAAGATCTTTCCTGTGCTGCCACAAACTAGTTCCTCAAAATAATGAATTTATCAGGGAGAAGCACAGTGTAGCTGAAAGGAAGATTACGGAGCTGCGTGAGTCATGGTGGGGGCAGAAGGAGGTGATTCAGATGAAGCTGATGGTGACTGGGTCCTTCAGAAAGAATGGTGTACGTGTGCGTGTACGTGTGTGTGTGTGTGTGTGTGTGTGTGTGTGTGTGTGAGAGAGAGAGAGAGAGAGAGAGAGAGAGAGAGAGAGAGAGAGAGAGAGAGTAAGTGAGAGCGGGACTGGAAGGAGAGTGGGGATGACACCTGCCTTGACGGTTCTGAGCTCTCAGCCCAAGGACCTTGTTTGTGTGATCAAAGTTAATTTTTGTCAAAACTACAACTGAGATTTAATTCTTTCCTTTGAGGTTTGGGGGTGACAGTGGAGGTTTTAGGGCTGGGGGGTTATCAGGGAAGTGAAAGTGTTAGTTGCATAGTTGTGTCTGACTCTTTGTAACCCCATGGACTGCAGCCTGCCAGATTCCTCTGCCCATGAAATTCTCCAGGCAAGAATACTGGAATGGGTTTCCATTCCCTTCTCTAGGGGATATTCCTGACCCAGAGATGGAACGCGCATCTCCTGCATTGCAGGCAGATTCTTCACCATCTGAGCCACCAGGGAAGCCTGCTACTGGGGAAACTGGGTTATTATCCCTAAAACGGGGAGCCCAACTTGAAGGCAGTGGCTGTTGAAAATTCAGTACCGTCACCGCAAAGCTGTGTGTCCTTGGGCACGTTGCTAACCCTCTCTGTGCCTCAGCTGCCCCATCCATGAACAGGTGGGGCTGGACTTGACAGCGCCCGGGGCCCTTCACTTGCCTCAAATGGACTTTCTCCATTTTTCAAATAATTTAGTTCCACATAGCTTAAAAATTAGAGGTACCATGAAAAGACATGGAAACTTAACTGCCTATTGCTAAATGAAAAGTGCCCAATCTGTAAAAACTACATCTTGTAGATTCCAACTATGTAATGTTCTGGAAAAGGAAAAGCTATGGAGACAGTAAAATGATCAGTGGCTGCTGGGGGTTGACGAGAGGGAAGGATGAATACGCAGGACACAGAGGATTTTGAGAGCGGTGAAACTATATGATACAATAATGATGCACACATATCATGATGCCTTTTCCAAACCCATAGAATATACACCACCAAGAGTGAACCCTCATATAGAATGTGGACTTGGGGTGATAACGATGTGTCAGTATGGGTTCATCAGCTATAACAAATATCCCATCTGTGGGGGGGGTGGGGTGGTGGTATTATAAGGGAGGCTATGAATGTAGGGAGCAGAGGGCATATGGGAAATCTCTGTACCTTCCCCTCAATTTTGCTGTGAGTTTATAATTTCTCTAAAAATATATTAATTAAAAAAAATTAACGATATGTCACATACCACTGCGACTAACTACCTGTTTAAACTGGACCATCCGGACAGTGGATTTTATCTCCGAGGTAAACCAGGAGCCGCTAAAGAGCTGTCTCCTGGAGCCCTCGTGGACACCTAGTCCGAGTTCCCACTTTTTTGGCAGGGGAGGCTCTCTCCGGCATTTGGGGCCTCCTGGTCTCAGCTCAGAAAGTCCCCAGAAGTGCTTGGTCTTGCCCCTGGCTGACCATGGGCCTTATGAAATTTTGCACTCATCAGACCCTGACAGCGGATGGGTACAAGTATGTTTTGCAAGTATGTGATACCCTGAGTCTTGACAAGGTGGGGACCTCCTGGGGTTCTTTCAGCTCCCACAGAGAAGTGTTTCTCCAGCTTTGGTGGGCAGCAGTGTTCTTGCCTGAAAGATCCCAGAGGACAGAGGAGCCTGCTGGGCTACAGTCCAAGGGGTCGCAGAGTCGGACACTACTGAGCACACAGACCCCTCAATTGGTTTAAAGTCTGAGGACCTCCGGGTCCCTTCCCCCTGGGACTGTTGAGCAGTTCTGAGATGGGAATGTGCGTTTGAAAAGCCTTTCCCCCGCCCCAGGGCAGGCCGGTGGAGGTGACCAAAGACCCAACCTTGGGAGAAATGCTGCCACAGACACTGAATCCTGGTTGCCACCTCCGGGATGATCTCACCAAGGCCCTCGGGGTTTAGAAGGCAGAACTAAAGCTCCAATCCCAGGAGGGACTGATCGAGGTCACAGTGTCAGCAGAGCCCACACTGGGCTATTCAAGGTGACCTGGCCCAGGGGCCACCGGATGTCTCATGGGTGACATGCAGCCCCTCCAAAGTCAGGAGACCGGGAGACCCTCCCCCGCCAATCCCTCCCATCCTGGGCCATTATATTCTAGATCTTATCCACAGCCCACCCAGACCTATCACCCAGATCCGGGAGAGCCTAAATTTAGTAACAAAGCCAACCTTGAGGGAACCAGGGTCCTGTCAGACACAGGAAGCCCCGTGGGACCCCCAGCCCCGCCTGAGCTGGGGTGCTGAGCAGGCCAGGCATCTGCTTGGCCGGTCAAGGAGTGAATGCCACAGTCCAGTTTTCCAAGCCTGTGGGACGGAAGCCCAAGACCCTGGCGGGTCGAGGCCCAGACTGGGCAGCTTAGAACTGACTGGGCTTTCCCCTCCCGGCCGCCTCTATGGAAAAGCTGCTCCAAGGCCCTGGCCCTGAGGCCTGACTCCAGGGAAGGAGCTCTGTGTGAAAGCACAGCCCCCTCCCCAGCGTCTTCACTGCCCCCCGCCACCCACTGACGCCAGTGCAGGTCTCCATTCAAAGAAATGCCCATAACGGGTGAGCCAGAGAAAACACCTCCTCTCCGACAGGGGATCAAGTCAGCGCCACATGAAATTCAAACCGGCACCCACCATCCCCTCCCTCCTCCCGTGCCATGCTTATTTGGAATAAATGGAATAAGAAAAATTACCATCAAGGCTGATACTCAACAGTGTTGGAAACATGAAAGGGGAAGAGTTGGGCTCCCTGAACCTCAACCAACACTCAGTTAAGCAGAAATCGCTAGTAGCTTTGGGAAAATACGAACCTTGCCGTCTGCCAGCCGAGATTCCGAAGTGGTTATCCCGTGACTCTAAATGTACATAGATATTTAAGAATCGGCCAGCAGCTGGGCCTGAGCAGGGTGATCTTTTAACAGTGTTCCCTCGCGCCGCATGTGGTTGTAAAATTCTCCCATGAAACACCCAACCAGCAAAGGGGAACAGGCCTCGCAGGCTGAAAGGCCTGAAATAGATGGGACCGGTGGCCACGGCAGCCCCCAAGGCACATTCCGGACAATTATGCCCATCCGCTCACCGGGCGCCTGTCGTAAAACCCAGCCCGACAGTACCTTCTCCACCCGGGGCCAAGGGCACAGGATCCGCTCCCGTCCGAGGGGCCTCCCCGGGTCGCAGCGCAGAGATCCCACCAAGCTGGGCGAGCAGGGACGGAGGAGAAATGTCCGCAGCTCCCCTCCGCACGCCGTCGTTCACATCCCCTCCCCTGACTGCTCCTCCCGCACCCTCCCCTGCACCAGTGTGATAGCAGCAGCTGAGTGGACAAGTCATTTCTAAAATTAGCCGCTGAGCTCCAGGTCTGGACGGGGGACGCAGCCCGGGGTGGCCGCTGACCAGGCAGCCGGAGCGCATGGACATATTTGGTGGCGCGGAGCGGGGGAGGGGACAGCTCCCGACACAAGCACATTCTCCCCCCCAACGCCACCCCGTCCAGGGCGGGCCACTCAGTCAACTCCCGCCTCCGCTCCACGCAGATAACCGGAGGCCACAGCAGCTGGGCGAGGAGGAGAGCCCTGCTCCATGTCCCAGCTGGTCTCTGGAAGGACATCACTGAACCAAACGCTGGTGTCTCTTGGTAAACAATCAATGCACGGAAACACAGGTAGGAAGGAGGCGACCGCCATCACACGCAAACCTGAGGTCTTCTGTGAACTCACCTCCTAGTCCCGACAACCCCAGGAGGTAGGGTTTTCCCCAGGCCCGTCTCACCCATGAGGAAACTTTGGCTTGTAAAAATGAACCAACTTACCTCACGCAGCCCACCGACTCAACCGCCGTGGATCTGAGCCAACTCCGGGAGACTGTGAAGGAGAGAGAAGCCTGGCATGCTGCAGTCCGTGGGGTCGCCAAGAGTCGGACGTGACTTAGTGACTGAACGACAACAACCTTAAAAAGCAGAGAGCCAGGATTTGAACCCACCAAGTTCTTTCTGGCGCCCCCTCAGAGGGCACGGTCTTAAAACACTGCAGCAAATGAGAGGCTCTAAAGCCTGCCCGGTCCACTGCCTGTGTTACCGCCTCTGGTCCTTGGGCTCGAATCAACAGGAATTGGTGAGAAGCCGGGTGAGGAATTCAGGAAGGCTTTCCTGGGGCTCGGGCTGCAGCAGCAGGGAGCAAGAACAAGAAACAGGTGCCCTCGCTTGCTCCCCCAGGAGGGCGGGCTGGTTCCTTACATGAGGGGAGGCTGGGGGTGAGGCCTGGGTCAGGCAGGAGGGGTGGCCTAGGTGGTCTGCTCACCCCCGTGGTGAGGCTGGGTGCACGGACCATGCGCAGTACCGGCTTTTGCTCCCGGCACCTCCGCAATGCCACTTTGCTTGTGGCCTTTTGTATTTTCTTGTTCCGAGGAATTACCCCAACTGTGCATGCATGCAGTTAATGTCTCTCTGTATTCCCTTGCTCTAAAAGAAGTTGGTCCAATGTTGGCGCAAACACTTGGGAAAAGGACCCCAGGTCCCGGTCTATCTCACCTGGAAGGAGAAAAGTAGGGACTTTCACAGATTATGTATGTCATGCTGGTCCACACAGCTAGCAAGGGGTTGTCAGGATGCAAATCCCGGACTTCCTGACTCTGAAGCCTATGGTCATTGGAATGAATGGTCATTTCAACCATTTGTTTTTGTTTTAATATGACTGTATCAGATATGAATTACATGTAACCCAGACAGACTTAATCATTGAACCTGACTAAAGGGGTATACTTGTTCTTTATTGAAGTATTGCTGATTTACAATATGATCTTAGTTTCAAGTGTACAAGATGGTGATTCCAAATTTTTATAGGTTACACTCCATTTAAAGTTACAATACAAGAGGTGAGCTTTTTCGATGGCATCTAGAAAGGGCAACAATTATGTGTTGAGTTTGAGTAGCTAAGCCTCTGAAAGTGCAGTCAGTATGATCTTATTTTACATTTGTTAGAGGGACCAAACTTTACGCAAACCAGTGGAATATTCGTAAATCTGTTTCTTCCTTTTTCCATTCCTCCTTGGTCAGGAGGGCATTTCAAGACAGAGAAGCGAAACCACCCTTATCTGTCACACAGAAACAATGAGGTGGAAGACAGGTTTAAAATAGGATCAGGCTAGTAGCCCAGAGGCATCTTCTTCTAACTTTCACTAATATACACGTAAAAGGCAGAACACTTTGAAAATTCCCAATGCAGGAAACTATGACTGACGGTCAGGCAGAGACATGTTTTGCTCAGTTGCGTCACGTCTGACTCTTTGCGACCCCACGGACTGTAGCCCGCCAGACTCCTCTGTTCACAGAGTTTTTCCAAGCAAGAATACTGGAGCTCGTTGCCATTTCCTCCTCCAAGGGATCTTCCTAACCGAAGGATGGAAGCTGGGTCTCCCGCACTGGCTGTTTCCCAGAAGCACCACCTGGAAAGCAGGGTTGTTCAGTGGCTAGATCGTGTCCGACTCTTTCAAACTCCATGGACTATCGCCCGTCAGGCTCCTCTGTCCATGGAGTTCTCCTCACAAAATACTGGAGCGGGTTGCCATTCCCTTCTCCAGGAAGCCCTTTACCAGCTATCAAATCAACTCTATGAACTGGGCATTTTATCCACTTTCCAATGCTATCCTTTAAGAAGAAAAATGTAGAATCCAGTCATTTGGGGTATCTGTAAATCAGGCAAAATGTCTCCTTGCTGTGACCATCTGCCTCTGTCTCCAATTTCACCTATTAGGGATGAGTTAATGTGGGCCACTAAGCAGACTTCCCTTCATGGGCTTTGCTGATCATGTACATGTCCAAAGCTGCGTGCATGAACACAGAGTGAAGCCTCAGGGTTTCCCTGGATATAACCAGCCTGAACTCGGACTCAAAACCTTTTTTCAACCTCTGGTACCCAGAATGGCTAGAAAGCGGCCAGGAAAAAATAGCCTTTCCTTTACTTCAGCACCTGGTTCCTGCCCAGGTAAACCAGCAGGAGCTCCGGGTTCAGAAGGCACAGTTTGAGGGGGAAGATGACATAGAGGAGATCCTTAGGCCATGTGGGAGCAGCCCTGGGCTGTGCGGGAGGAGATTTCCTTTTCGCTCTCCAGGTACAGCCGAAGTCCCTGACATTTACCCTTGGATGGAAACTTGGGAGGATGTTTTTGGCTAGAATGGCCCTTCAAAGTCATCTAATTCAACTCTCTTAATTTAGGGATGAGAGAACAGAGGCCGCCCAGTGACCTTGCTGGGAATAGGGTCCCCAGGCTGCTCCCTCTCCTCCTGGGTGCTAAGGGGTGACCGGATATCTGCAGCTCTCAGCAGTGGGCCCTGGTTACCTACTATGTCAGACCAAGGGCTCCGCCACCAGGGTGCCCTCTGCCCGTGATGATGACCACCTGCTCCACAGCTGGGGCTCCTGTCGACTGTTGTGTGAGAGATTTTCAAGTTGGCAAATACAAATACACTCCATGGGCCAACTGTGAAGGCCATCTTTCCTGAACCAGTCAGGGACAGGTGTTTCCAGCTCAAGCAGAGAGGTATCTACTCTACCTTCGACCTGTGGGCCAACAAGCAGGCATGCCTGTGGCTCTGGGGCCACCACCTCCTTAAATTTCTGGTGTAAAGTGACACATGCCACGACTCTCCACAGGTCTTTGTGGGAGCAGGGCTGGAGGAGAGGCCTTAACGTCTGGGAGGGAAGCCAGGGTCACCCTGAGAGTACACGCAGGAGGCCTGGCCGATCTCCTAAAAAAACTGGAAACAAGACGGACCCCCCGGCTCTCCCAGACTCTTTCCTGGCTCCATGCCTTCCACAAGCAGGTTAGTCTCCCAAACCCTGACACTGAACTTGGCTGTGCTCCAACAATCCTTGACATTGGCAGAAAAAACTTGTTGGCAGTTCCCTTCCTATAATAAAATCTGCCTCTGCGTGATTTCCCCCCAAATCAGGATTTCTTACAAACAAAGTCACCTCCTGATAACCGAATAGCTTGATGAAGAAATGTAGTTTTTAGCTGGGTGGAAAAAGAGCACACCAAAGTTAAGTCTCTTTGTATACAGATCCTTTTTATTGAGGTTTATATAAGTAATTTATCAACAAATAAAACCAGCCTGGCTGCCCCCCAAATGACCATGAAAAACGACGATACTAACCGACGGTGACACGCCACACACGGGACAGGTGACCTCAGACCTGGCCCAGCATCTCAGATGGGAAACGATTTCAGACCGGTAAACACACACCAAGAGGTGGCTGTGACCTCTGCTGGCACAACTGATGGGAAGAGAAAGAAAACCAGATAACAGGTACAGTCTTTAGATTTATAATATCCAATTCACTGACCTCTTTTGGCATAGCGATGCATGAGAGAAAACGGATTTATTTCTTCAAAGGTGTTACCCTTTGGCCACAAACAGAACAAATATGTGACCATGTGGATGGTTATGCAGCAAGGGACACGAGGAGAGAGAAATGTCAGCGTGTGAGGACGGACCCCCTCACCCCTCACAGGGACCCACCTTCACTGTTTCACGTGGACCCCTCAAAGGTCTGCTCAAAAATAAGACCTCCTGCAAAGGTTTAACGGTGGACAAGCCCATTTCCCAAATCATTTTGAATTGGCGAGATGGGAAAGCCATGTTCAAAGGAGCTGCTCCCAGAAGGGCTGCTGTTTTCTGAAGAACGTGGAGGAAGAGGCTTCCGTTTAGGGAGCTGATGAATCAGGTGCTACAGTCAAATCTTGAGGCGATGGCAAGACTGGTTGGGGGATTTGGCACAAGGAAGAGTCAGAAGTGATGCTCTGCAGGTAGACTTCAGCTCCCGAAGGCTGGCCATACAAGTGCCTACCTGCCCTGCTTGCTGGCGCCCCTATGCGCCGCTGTGGAGTCTACATCATGAGGAGAGGACACCAACATGCTCTTCTGAAGTTCTTCTATGGTGGAGCTGGTCTAGAGGGACGCGTTCGGGGAGCCTGTCCCCAAGCACGGGGCCTTCAGAAGAGGTAGATGAGAGCAGTACCTCCCGGCAAGTTCACGGCCAGGCGTCACCCAGGAAGCGCACGTGCCTCTCGGCACAGGTCTGAGGGTTACGCTGTTGCTGAAAAAGCCTGCGGGCCATGAGAGGGGATGTCCGCCCCCACACTGCTATAGGCTTCGCTTCAGTTTTATTTTGTGAACAAAACAAAACAAAACGAAACAGAAAGGAGTGCGTTTTCTTAAATAACAAACTATACAAATAAAAAGGAGCAGAAGCAGTTAAGAAATGTTTTTGATGAGAACAAAGAGAGGGTTCAATAAATAATATAAAATGCTTTTGTGCTAAAATAGAACTCTTGTTTTTATATATATATATGTATATATAGTTTGGCATCTTAATGTTACCCAGAAAAAAGCCACATCTGTTAGTTAAAACATAGAAAAATACAAACAATAAAACTTAAAAAAAATGGCCAGTGCTTAGCTCATAAACCATATATAAAATGTACGTCATGGAATATATCAACTAAGAAACAAGAAGTTGAATTTCAAGTCCTTTGAAATATGAATACATGATTAGAAATATTTCTCCATTCCCTACCCTCACATGAGAGACATTTTACGTTAGGAAAAAAACTAAAATGGAAGCATAGTTATCAGTTTTTCAGAGATGATTTTGCAATTTCTTAGGTATAAGAGAGTTTACTGTAGAACATGAGTTATTTAAGTCTAAAATGAAGAATTAAATTTTTCCTATATATGGTTTTGACAAATGCATATCCTGTTAATCCATTTTCTGTAACATGTGCGTTTTTTTTTTTATAAAGGCAATTTAAAATTTGGGGTGCTACATTTATCAGTAAGTGCTAACCCAGCCATGCCAGTGAAGTGGCCGGTCACTTGTGTCCCCATTGCCAGAGCTGAGCATCTCTGTCACCCTTTTGTCAGAGAATGCCTCTCTTAAGTCTTTGAGGATGAAGGAAATCTAAAGGCCATTATGATTCGAGGAAACCAAGAAGTATCATTTTAGAGTTCAACTTTCATTCATTCTACAGTAAATTTTTAAAAATGTGGCCTGGATACAAAAATTCTTATTAACATGAATTTAAATGATTAATTCTTTAAAGCTTCTCAAGTCAACCCGATGCAGGAGGAAAATCATGTTTAGAACTTTAGGGGGAAAAAAAATGTTCTGAAAAGTTAGAACTGTTAGAGTGCACTCCACCTGGCTCAAGCGGCAATAAGCCTCGTGTTGTTATCGTCGGGGAATCACAGTAACTGCAGGGCTTCTGCGGCCACGTCCCCACCCGACCTGCAGGGCCACCCACACCTCCCTCTGGCCCCCTGCTTGGCTGCCAGGCACACACAGCAGACGGGCAGCAGCTCTGGGCTCCGTGGGCCTTCCCCAGGGCTGCTGGATGACAAACAGGGGCAACCTAAAGTCCCGGTGGAAAGCAAACAGCCTATTTATTCTAAGTCTAGCAGCTCCACAGTCAAAGAGACCAAGTCTTACAAGAGTTACTATTCAACTCCTCTTCTTCTAAGAGGAGGACAGCCCTGAAGCCCCAAGTTTAACTGTAACTTCCCTGGTCCTTGATGGTGTAAAGAGATGAGTTTTTACCAGCAAATAAACTCCTTTATCTCTTTGCCCCACTTCTACCAGGACATCTCAGGATCTGTCACAGATCTGAATGAAGGCTGCTGACTCCTCTCTGCCATCACCCGGCAGGCGAGGCGTTCACTTTCCAAGTATCTCTGAATGACACACATACATTTCCCTGAATGTAGGTGAGAAAAATTACAACTAATTAAATCACACAAGAGAAGTTTTATCTTACACCGGCACATTGCACATTTTTAACAGATTTACATCGAGCAAAAAAAGTCCAATTTTGAGAATTTTCTTTTCTTCTTGATGGGTTAAAATTTTGAAACATCAGAAAAGTCAATTCCACAGAAAAAGTCAAACATTGTATTGAATTGACTAAACTATAAATTCCAAATGAAATTAAAAAAAAAATCCTCGGGGGGTTGGGGGGGGGGGGACACACTTTGATCTTCAGAGTTAAACCACATTGTCAATTGGTCAATGACATTTTTTTAAAATGACCAGTGAGGGTCTTCAAACAATTGTTGCCAGGGTCTGTATGGAGTATTTCAAACTGCAAATCAAGGCGAAACATTGCTTTAAGAAGGTCGTTGTTTGTGGCTGTTGCTCTATTTACGTCTCCATTTGTTGCTGTCTTTCTTGAGCAGAATGCTATCTTTCTTCTCTTTACATACAGAACTTGAAGTTGTCGTGTCTGTGAATTGACCAGTTAGAGGCACAAGTAGTGAAACGTTCTCATTAGCAGTGAAACAACAGCTGATTTCTAGCAGTTCTGCTGAAAAATCATACTTAAACATGACAGAGAAGGAAAAAACCATGAGCCCCAGTGACATAAGGGGATAAATGCACCAAGGAGAATGTTAACAGGCCAAAAAAATAAATAAATAACCTCAGATTCTCCCAAGCTTCTAATTCATTTCATAGATGTCACACAGCAGCATAATCAATTTTTAGGCTTTGCTTTAATGATTCCTTTGCTTTATGAAATCGAGACATTAACATAGTTTTATAAAAATATCAGCTTCGACAATTTTCTCAAACATTAAAACATCCCAACCATATAAACCTAAAATAATGATAGTACTTGTGCCTAATTTTGTCCTTTTGAACAGTCTAAACGTAGTTACAGCCAAACATGAAGACCTAAAACAACCACGTACACCAAGTCTTCTAAAAACAATTGACTTCTTTGGCCATGTGGGTACCAAGTGCTGGCACAGAAGGGTCCCGGAAAGTCTTCCATCTGGCAGTAGAGACACGTACCCCATCAGAACGACTGCATGAATGAGTTCAGGAGGAAGACTGGCCTCTCTGGGGCTGTCAAACTAGACCCCAACACAACCCAGGACCCACCCTAAAAAAGCCACTCATCCTAACCTCACAGAGTACTTTTAATAAGTGGCATCCACGTGACACTTCTCAGCCCTGTCCTTATCCATCCATCTTGAGTTGAGGGAGTTTCCTTGGAATAAATCTGAGGCAGCAGAGCTCTCGGGGTGTTTCCAACTCATTTTTCTTTTCCAAAGGGAAGATGACCTTATGTTCTGGTCCAGAGCTTAAATGATGTTTTTCAGAGATGCAAACTGGCATAGCTGGTGCCCTGGGTATGCAATGTTGGGATGCTAAGCCCAGACCCCTGAGGAATTCATGTACCTTCTCCACGGAGAGGCTGCATCTCTCCTCTGTCCGGCGGAGGCGCGAGGCTCAGCAATTTCTAAACTGTAATTTACTCATCTCTGAACTGTAAGCGCCGAGCACACATGAGCTTGCAACAGAGCCGCTAACAACAGCGGTGACAGTGATGGACAATCGCTATGGGAAGATGATCACTCATCATGAAGTGCTTTTCATCTCTGTTTTTTTTGTTATTTCAACTTTTTTTAAAAAATGGAATTTGAATACTCTTCTTCCCTTTTACATCAGGAGAATCCATGTAAATAGTAGGCCCCAATTTCTACACTGCAAACAGCAGAGAGCAGAACATGTATATCACACTCCAACTAGCAAGTGAGATAAACAGTAAACCTCGCAGTTTCTTCTCCAAGGTAATTTCTATGAAACAAAAGTCTCTTTCAGTAATTATCTTCCCAAACTCTCAAGGCGTGGTTTCGTTAAGAAGGACTGACTTTCCCAGTGAGCACGGCACACGAATGTAAACACAGAGATTTGGAACCACTAAAAATATCGAGGACAGGATACAGATAATTACGATGTCAAGTTATTTATATTGTGAGTAGTCGACTTGGAAACAGACAATAAAAGTGCACTAAGAATAGGACAAATATGTTGACTTTGAAAATTACTGTTATTATTTTTAGTCTGATGACACGGAGGACATCACTGGGAAACACACTAGGTTTTAGAACCCAGCACTTATTTGGGGCCTGACACCAACCCCGGGGAGAGGACGGCCACTGGGACCCAGCCATTGCTGTCACAGGATGGCCCGTCCAGGCCCGGGATCACTAATGACAGTTGAACGACAGCACAAGTTCAACATACACAGTTAACCCCTTCTGGCACATTCATCTTCGGCATTCCTTTTTCAATAAAATTCATTTTAAGTTATACTAAAATGTCAAACACAGTTTCTTTCCTTGACCCATTCATTACCGAGACGCTTCCTGAGGTCAGGCAGAGGGAACCAGAGGTGCTGGGTCACATGACCGCTTCTGTCCAAACCCAAGACAGCCGTCCCCCCAGGCGATCCCGGGCACCCAGACACAGGAAAGTGCTGTGGACTTGGAGGGTTTTGAAAATAGCTATTGCCTTGAGATGTAAACCGCCACTGCCTCTCTTGCAGAGCCACTGCGAACCTTCTGAAGATCTGTGATCTGATGCCTCCGGTGTGGACTGCTCCCGCACCCTCAGGGGGTGGGGGTGGGGTGGCGGGCAGGGTCCTTGATCCCCAGCTGCCTGAGCTCCCTGTCACAGGCAGGCTGGTACCCGTGGGTGCAGCACCCATGGGGAGGGCCCAGGTGCAACCCTGTAAGAAAACATCTGCAGCTTTCAAGCCTGGGAGAACAAGAGACACCCCCAGGGTGGTCTGCCATCCCCCTAGTAGCACAGAGCAAAGACAGTCAAAAACCCAGGAGTGGCTGTTGATGGACAGAACGTGGCAGTGCAGGGCAATCTGAACAGCAGACTGCTCAATCCCATCTTAGCAAGTCTGAGATACGCTTGCTAGTGGATGTAAAAAGTGCTGTAATCAGTAGGGAGTATTTCAAGTTCTACGTTCACCCATAACCAACAGAAATGTATGGCAAAGAAGGAGAATTTCATTTCTTCAGTAGTTTCGAGGACAGAGAGATGCGATGGTGGCAGAGGCCCTCAGGAGGGAGGAGGCACCCCCGAGCCTGACGGTGGTCACCACTCCTAGTGGAAGCATCTCAGAGTCCTGGCCCCAGCCCGGCCACAGAGCACCCCGGAGGGGAGCAACTCCGCCTCTCATCCTCACGCTTTTCCCCAAGGCTGCACTCTGAGGACTGAGCAGCCCATGTGGACTGCCTGGAGGAAGTGCTTTCTCCCGGGACCCTCTCCATCAGTCAGGGGTTCAGAGGCCGTTGCTGTTCCTGTGGCAGAGGGGTGGCTTTGAGAGTTCCACGACGGCTGAGCGGGATTTGTTGAGGAACTTGGGGGCTCGCCGTAGCAGCCGCTGGGCCTCCGTGAATGTCTCTGTCAGTTCTTTCTTCCACTGCACAAACTCTGGGTCACTCTGAGGGCAAACACATGGAGGGGAGGAGTTGGGACAGTGTCACGGCTCTGCTGACACATGTGGAAGCCTCTGGCCAGTCCAGATGGCCTCGGAACAACCCCCCTAGGGAAAGCACACCCCATGTCCCTCCCCTAGGCCAGTGAGGAAGTGGGGAGGCACACAGAGACTTCCTCCAGGGGCCCCTTGCTCAGAGGAGGGACCAAGCCCTTCAGAGGAGCCTCATACGGCCCCACTGGGAGACTTGCTGCCTTGACTTTGTAGAGCAATCACCTGTGATCTCTGATGTCTTACCACAACTTAGGTCTAGAAGATAAAATATGAGGAGTTGGCTTTTTTTGGCTGAGCTGCACAGCACATGGGATCTTAGTTCCCCAACAAGGGACTGAACCCGCGCCCCTGCAGTGGAAGCGTGGAGTCTTAACCACTGGACCACCACACCAGGGAAGTCCCCAGGGAGGCGTTTTCACAAATTTAAGAAGCACCTTCGCATGTGTAATGATGTCATGAAGTAATTAAGCATATGTTTTACTATCAGCTATTGGTTTATCTCTCTAAACATGCTCTCTCTTTACACACACAGCCCCCCAACACACACACCCCTGCCCTAGCAGAAAAGTGTTGAAGTCACAAAATAAGCACATCTTTGTATGTGCTACTGCTCTCTTTCTCTAAATATGCTCTTTTTCACACCTCCACACCCTCCCTCAATACCTCAGTAGGTAAGTGTGTTCAGGAATTAAGTCTGAGCTATGACAGAACTTCAGGAAAGAAAAATGGCATTTTCCTGCTCACAGTTACTTGGGGATCTTATGTTTATTTAAACACAAACCTCAATTTAAACATGTTTAAAAGCAGAGAAGATCTGGGAAACTGTGGAACAAATGCAATTTGAAGCCTCTGTTAATTACTGGATGGTTTCCAGAGAGGGGATAACCACGTTATTTCCTGTCCTTCCTCCTGTCATCTTCTAAGAACGCTTCTTTTAAAATAATTGTTAATTTGCCGAAAACTTGTGTCTTCTGCCTTTCTTGCTAAGTTTGTGAATGATGAAGTGTGGACTGAGAAAATGTCAGATAAGCAGGCAGACATCTTTGCTGATCGTTTAAACACTGTTGTAACCTTCACCCCTGTGGGAAATGCAAATGAAGACTCACCTCACACTGTAAGACAAACTGCTTCCCTCCTTTTATCCTCAACAAAATGCACTTTTTGTCTTTAATCTGAGTTTCTTCCACGGACACAATCTGTTCCATTGTCAGTAAATTTTGCTGTTGGTAAAAATAAATGATGAGTTACTTCACTTATTATTGCGTGAATTTTTAAGTTAATAAATCATACTGAAAACTACCAACTCAGATAAAGAAAAAAAAAAAAAAACAGCCATCTTTCTTTCTTTGATGATATTCTAGAAGTGGAGGAGAAACGACTACAAGGGGAATGTACAAACATTCAAAATATCTCAAAGAAAGCTTCAAAGAGAGAAATATTTCTTTGAGGCAGAAAGCAAAGCTGTTTCCTCAGCACAGCACTGACGTGGGGATGAGTGTGGAGCACGCACCTCTCCGGCATCACACACTCCCCTGGATGCAATCAATCCTGCTGCGAGGGAACAATGATGCGATACACATGATACGCAGGAGCCAGGGGCGTGGCACTGGCTTTGAACCCGCAGCTCAGGAAACGTTTGGGCATGTTAGCTTGTAAGCAACTACTGTTCTGATCATATCGAAATGATGCTATAAACACAGGTGATGTGCCTAAAAGATGGTCCCTCTGGGTCCATGGCATCATTGCTTCTGGTGAATGCCACAGTGCCTCTGAGCACCTTACCATTTTATGTTTTTGGGGGTAAATACTCCAGGAATCCTAAATGAAAAACAGCACCATCATAAACTCACATTTCTTTTCTCCTGACTTAAACTTAACGAATCTACCCAAGCATGTGACATAGCTTCATGAATCGACACTAAACATTCTCTTAAAACCAAGGTAATTTATCACATCCAATGGTAAGCAAAATAAGATCATCTTTTTTTAGTATCCGAATATTCTGAAAAGTGAGATAATCTCCCTTCAATGTGTATAACAGTGACTTACTAAGGCCACTCACTAACTGCAAATAAACATTATATAATGATATATGTATGGATTAACACTAAAGTGTATTACAGAATTACACTCTGCAATGTAAAAGATACACATGTAATATTATATCAAGTATAATTATATACACATATTTTATAGGTGTATTTTATGTTACACAATATTTACTAGTACCTGAGTTATAACTGAGGATCCTCCCAAAGAGTTTTCTTAATCTCAACTCAGATCCTGGCTGCATTAATTTTTAGAAGATGACTTCTACGGCACTAGTAGTAGTGAGAAGATCCTGCTCATTTGTAAAGAACGTGGTCATGCTCAGGCAGCAGTCACTCACAATTAAATGGCATCTTCACCAACAGGGACTTGCAAAACTCATTCCAAAGCCGAATACACCAGGTGTGGGCTCACCACTGGCGGGCTCCACGCCCCAGGCAAGGGGAAGCCGTACTCAGATACACCAACTACATTTTTCACAGTTGGGACCGCTGTCCTGCTTATGATGACCAACCTTCCCTCTCCAAGAGCAGAGACCCTTCCACCGGGGTCACCCCTTTCCAGGGACATGAGCCCCTGGCTCTTCACACAGCAGGCGTCTAATAAATGCTGCCCAGCCTCCCACAAGTGATGGTGGGGATCAGAGATTTCTTTATTCTCATTCACAAACATTAGCCCTTGAAAGGACCTTACAGGGCTGCCGTATCTGTCTTCCTGTCTAATTGGATGGAGCCCACTTCCGGTCTTCCAGACAGGTGCAGCAGGACAGGAGGGTCAGGTGCTCTGACCTCGGTGCCAAGCCTCTCAGGCTGCACCAATGACCTTGCTTCACCTGACCCCAACTCGGGAAGGCCTCATCACGGAGACAGGCAGGCCTTGGTCAGAATCACTCCTACCCAAACCTGTCACTGGGGCCAGACCTTCCCTCTCTAAGTCCTGGTTCTCTCTTTATAAAGGTTGGGCCTCTAAGGGTGCTAAGCAAATTAAATGTGTGTGTGTCTGTTTGTGTGTGTGGAAAGCACCTGGCCCAAGATAAATATGCAAAAACTGTAGCAGTTGTTACAATTCCTTTTCTTTTTTAATATTAATTTATATTGGACTATAGTTTGCTTTATATTGTTACCATTTCCATGTCTCCCCTTTTACAAATGAGGAAACTGAGGTTCAGTCAACAGAATGTGCTTTTGAGTCCCAGAGACATGAACAGTGTGTCTGAACACCTCTGACTCCAAAGTTCCAGTTTTTGTCCCCTTTTGGGATTCACCCAACCGCTCTCCAGCCTTCCACAAACCTGCCTGCTCTGACTTACCTGGATGGCACATTCTATTTTCAAGGGGTGCCAAATCTTTCCTTGCTTCAGAGGAGTCTGAGAGTATGAACATGAGAAATCTCACATGCACAGGTTAGAAGAGATACACAGAGCACAGGAGAGCTTTTACAAACACGCCAGCGATACAAAATCACCATGGAAACGCGCTCGGCCGAAGCTGCAGACTTACTCGAGACTCGCCCTCTCCTCTCCACTCAAGTCTGTTCGGAAAGAGGTAAAAATAGCGGCGCTGCCACTGGGTCAGGAAAGGGTTCCCCAGCTTCAGCATGTACCCATGCATGATGCAGTCTCTTCCCAGGGCGTAATCTGAGGCACAGAACACAGCGGAGCGTTCAGCAGGGTCGGAAACAGAATGCCCGTAGGCTTCTCAGAAAAAAAGAATGACACGCTTTCTGGAAAGAGAACAAGTTGCTATAAAGAGAACAGTCTTTAGAAATCGTTACTTTTGCTTTTGAGCACATGAAAGAACAAACTTCTTCAGCTCTCTGCTCACATATTAGAGGCTGTGTCTCCACAACCTGATAAATCCAAGATGCTCCTCTGTCACTGAGAGGGTTAAAGCTTGTCTGCTAACTAGTTTTTTCATTATGCAGGGTGACAGCTGGGGAACAGAGGGTGATTATACTGTGCCTAAAGTACCTTTGCCTTTACATGGCATTGGGGTTCTCCCTTTAACGGTCTATTAAAAAGAACAGCAGAGAAGCGTCTTTGTCCAAAGAAACCAAAGTAACACAAGGATCAAAACTATTCTTTCTTCCACTTAAGGTTATTATTACCCTTCGAACATGTGGTTATGTAGAGAGACCAAGTTAATTCGGACTCATGCCAAGTTCTGATTACATTTTTACAGCAAAGTATTGTCTTGAAAAAAAGGTCAATTTTAAGTAGCTTGCTTTGCCTTCCTTAGAGGCTTTGGTGATCACACTTAAATCATTCATTCATTCATTCATCACTCACTCAGTCATTCAGCAATGAAGGGAATGGATGTGTAGGTGCTAGGCATAGCAGTGAATAAAAGAGACAAAGTCCTCGCCTTCAGGAAGCTAACACTTTTAGTTGGAGATTCATGTAATAAATAAGCAAAACCCACGTTGTATCACATGGACAAAAGCAGGAAAGGGATAAATGAAAGAGGGCATGGCCGGAGGAGGGTTCGTGGTGATGAGGTACAGTTCATGGAGTTGCCAGTTTAATGGAAAAGGTGTCTGAACTTCTCAAGTATACTTAAAGTGTAAGTTTTCTATTTTCCCTTCAGAGATCTAAGCCTAGACTGTATTGTTGTGTAAGGGTGACCTCTGAGATATTCAACCAAGATTTAGTTATATCAAAATTACTTACATATATTTGAAGATAAATTCATTGTTCTGCTAGATGTTCTAATTGCAGCTCTAGTTAAAAGGCTACACTTCAACAATGTCATTAAAACATATATTTTTGTTTTCTGGGTCCAATCTGCCAAGATTCTAGTGACATCATAGGTCTCCCTTGAGCAAACTACTGAGGCTGTAATTTCCTGTGTAAAATCCATTCCAGAAAACGTGGTCGATCGTGATCTCAATGGACCCACTTCTCTAAAGAGCAGCTTAGAAATAAAGCCCCTTCCCCTGCAGAGTGGAGGTGAGCAAGGGTAAAGGGCTGCCATGCTCCCTTGGTGCAAATTCAGGTGAGTTTCAGCCAAGCAGTCATTCATCCTGGGATGGAGGACACTTTTCTAAGTAGGTGATAAATGCTACTAGGAACAGTCGACAAGACCCAGGAACCCTGCATCAAGATGCCCCTACCAAGGCAAGCTGTTCATAGATTGAAATGATTTCTGATCATTCTTACTATATGTTAACCTCAGGAAGGTCTTTGCTTAGAAGTAAAACCAAAGATATCTTAATCACTAACCACAACAAGTTTAAATCCAAAATCCATAAAGTCTTAGAAAAATCAAGACTGACAATATTTGGTGAATCAAAAATGACCAGTTTAATACTGGATGTGATGTACTTCCCTTTGGAAATCCTAGTAGGTCACTCAAATATGGCCAATAAAACTATGGCTTGGTGACTCTTCAATGCTGTTTGTAATATGTATATACTCATGCCTCTGGACAATAAACATGTCTAATAATAAACATGTCTAATAAACACCTCACATGTGGTGAGGCTAAGTTCCTCACCACCCTTTTTGGGGCCCAGTGGAAAATGAAGATGCAGGTTCCTTGTTAAAAAATTATTTAGAACGTCAAGATGGTGCCAGCAGAGCATTAACCTGGGGGTGGGGGCTGGGGGCAGGCCTGATGATACCACACAGGCCAGACGCCCATGAAGCTGGCCCTGTTCCTGACACCATCGTACTTACTCTTTAAAGGAAAAAAAGCTTCCAAATTGGCTCTAACACACTCCAAGATAAGAAGGCAAGATTATTGACAAAATACTGCTGACAACCCCCATACATAATGCATGTGTGTGGACTAAAGACTCTGAAATATCAAGAATATACATATTTACATATGCACGTGTAACTGAATCACTTTGCTGTGTACCTGAAACTAACTCAATGCTGTAAATCAACTGTATTTCAATAAAAATTAAAAAATAAATAAAATAGATAAAGACAAATGACTCTGCAACATCATTTCAGGCTGAACACTCCCAGGCCATGTAAAATTCAAACAACTGATGGCATTCCCCTCTCCCTACCACCATTGGAAAGGACTTTATGACCCAGATACCGTTTTCTGCTTTACCAGAGATCTTGAAAATTCATCGTATTAGAAATATCTTGAGACACACTGGCTATTTTACCTTCTTCGTGGCCAAGCTGCTTATTTTTAGCTCTCTTCCTGGCTTCGATTTTATCCGTGTCTGCATTCACTGCTTCATAAACCGTTTCTGCCACTTCCTGCTGCCAGCGCTCAGAGATCACCAGAGGGAAGTTCTTGTAGAGTTCTTGGTCGCAATCAAGAAGCTTGTTATTTTAAGAAATCAAGACATGTATGATTTGACATGCTTACAAAGGCAACAGATTCCAAAGCACCGTAACTGTGTGTGGGAAGATAACGAGGTGACAGGCTATAACCATTAGGAGACTACTTCTCAGCTGTCATAAACCTCTGCTGACGACCGTCGAGCAGTCAGGCGTATACTATACAACACAGAGAATATAGCCAGTGTTTCATAAGGACCGCAAACGGAGTAGAACCTTTCAAAACTGTCAATCACTAGTAAGTTATATAATATTGTACATCAACTATACTTCAGTAAAGTTTTTCTTAAAAAAAAAAAACTAAAAGGACAATCCAACAACCGGGATCCACCACAGGGTGATATATGATAAGGACACTTCACTTCCAACCCTGTGTCAGTCAGATTCAAGCCAATCTTCTACAGCATCCTTACTTTGTTTTTGCCAATGAAAAATTAACATATTACAGGGTTTTCTTTAAAGTACTACAAGAATCTGGCAATAAAAGAATATTTCAATTATAGTGAGGCTATTCTATTCGTGGGATTTCCAGGGGGCAATAAAGCTAAAGAATCCATCTGCCAGTGCAAGAGATGCGAGTCCGATCCCTGGGTCGGGAAGATCCCTTGGAGAAGGAAATGGCAACCACTCTTGTATTCTTGCCTGGGAAATCCCACGGACAGAGGAGCCTGGTGGGCTATAGTCCATGGGGTCACAAAGAGTGGGAAACGACTAAGGGACTGAGCACGCACACACTTTTTATTGGTAAAGACAGGAAAACAGATCTCTGTGGTTTTAGAGACATCAACCAGGGAGAACCCAGGAGGGCCCGCTGCTCTCTACCCACCCTCCATTAATCTGGAAAGTGAGAAATACAGAAAGGTCAACCAGGCTGAATTTACCGTTCAACCCACGAACCTTCTAACAAATCCACATTGAACAGTAGGATTAATCTCAAGACATGTGAAGCGTTTAGGCAATTTGGCCTTTTAGAGGCGCTATGATAAAAATTACACGTAATGACAGCATCTCTCTGCCAAATTATTACTCAGAGTTCTTCGTTTTTCCCCCTAAGTGAGGCTGTGCTCTGAAAGTGAGCTGGGAAAATGCTTTTTCATATCTGAGCTACAGTTTTGTGGCAGAAAGATAAGCAATCCTACTGATAGAAAATAATAGGCCTGTCTCTCAAAAGCACAGCTCTTTCTAGAAGCTTGACTCACTCACTCCCTTGCCTGAGAGGTGAGTATGGGAGAGATATTACTATAGGCAAGTCACTTAGAAGGAAAATGGAGACTGAGGGTGAGGCTCTGGCCCACACGCCTTTGGCGCACCCCTAAACCACTAAACCACTGGACGAACCTGCATCCAGGTCCCAACGGGGATGCTCTCCACCCGCCCTTATTGATCTGTTACCTGAAAGTGAAGATTTCTGAGGTCAAAATGTGTACTGTTTTTCCCCTTTCTGCTTTCTTCAGATGCCCAAACCAAGCTGGGTGCTGACCTTTTGGGTGTCCTGAGTGTGAACACACGTGTGTGTGTGTGTGTGTGTGTGTGTGTGTGTGTGTGTGTGTGTGTAGTGGAGTGTCAGAGCATCAAGGCTGGGTGAGCACCCTGTGATAACACCGGGACAGATTCTGGAGTCTGGCAAAAGTGAAAATACCCTCCTTTCCCAAGCAGTTGCTCCAAAATGGATGCCTCTGCTTTATGTATAAAGGGTTCCAGCTCCTGTAAGGCCAGAGAGCCTTGGTCTTTGTGACTCAGCCTATGTGAAAAATGCATAAAACAAAGCCCTACCAGAAGTAAGCTGTTTTCCCTTAAAGACGATGTGCTATTTCGGCTGCTTTTTAAGAGACACAGTCTTCTCAGCTCTGGCTCAGGAAGAAGCAAAACCAGCCCAACAACAGGTCTTAGCGCACCAGCCAGGAGGCAGACACAGGTGATCCAACCCCAGAGGGGGCCTGGCAATGAAACCACTCACTTCATAGGGGAGAAAACCAGCACTCCCGAGGCTCCCGCAACAGCCCCGGCTCACTCTGGTAATAAGTGAGGGTCTGAGCCCAGCCTGTCTGACTCCAAAGGCCAGACTACAGCTGACAAAACCAAAAGCATGAGAATCCCCTTTGAATACTAAAAACTTCATGGGCTCCCATGTGATATTCACCTTCTTTTTAGTGTTCTTTGCTGGAGAGAAGCATGTCTGATGACAAAACTCTTCTGTGACAGCAATGATCCTTTGAGATAACTCTGTAAAGGGGCTGTTTCCGAAGCCGCAGGGTGGCAGTTACACCCCGACAAGTCCTGTCATCCAGGCCACAGGAGATGCCGAGCCCCTGGGCAGTGGTTGGCTGTTATCCCCAGGGGCGCCAAGGCTCCAACTAGGGAAGCGGCCGTGGCCCTCTCCGCTGTCCTACTCCTGAGCTCCCCTGCCACCCTCCATCCTGAGAAACTGAGCCCACGAGCACCAACCACATTTACAGCTGGCTGCCCGGTAGGAGAGACCAGGAGGCGGACACAAGGCCAGGAACGCAGCCAGCTGAGACGACACGGTGGCGGGGCAGGGGCGGCTCTCAGAGGTTTGTGGTGGTGGTGGTGGGGAGACTCGGGGAAGCTGAGAAAGTGGGAGCAGTGAGAACTTGACATGCAGTGACACGCTTTGACTCAGCAGCCGAAAGAGGGCGACTTTGTCTCGTGACTCATCATCTCTAAATATGCCCTTGTCTACTTGGAAAACAATGATAGGAACCAAAGTCTGAAAAATGCAGAGGATGCTATATGTACAAAAAACAGTGATTATTTCACTTTCGATTGACAAGTGTGAAATGATTCATGCTGTTTGCCCTTTTCATCCTAACACAGAGACACTGGGGAATTTGGGAGAATTAAGATGGCTGGCTCTCTGGCTTGAAGCCAGGTAATGTTTGCCATCACATGGTTGTTTCTCCCCCTTCATAATACATCTGAGTTTTCTATTAACCACTAATCTATCCAAATCAATAACAATGTGATTATTTTTCAGTTTATCAAACATGAAATGGGTGGTCAAAGAAAGCTCTCCTACGGGAGGGACTTCCATGACAGTCCAGTGGTTAAGAATTGGCCTTCCAATGCAGAGGATACAGGTTCCATCCCTGGTTTGGGAACTGACATCCCACACGCCACGGTGCTACTGAGCCCGCACATTGCTAACCAGAGAGAAGCCCGTATGCTATAACTAAGACCTGACAAAATAATCAAATAAAAAAAAAAGCTTTTGTAGTCTCTAATTCAGGTCTTGATCTCTTCTACATTCATCAAACACGTGGATATTCATCTGCAAGTTACAGTCCAACACAAACAGGCCAGTACTGAGACAGTTATGAAGTCTGATTTCCAAAAGAAAGAAAAAAAATCCCCCTCCTAAAATCTAGCCTCACAAGTGTACCTTGATGCCTTTGGTATCCTCTTCATCAAATGAGCCAATGTCAAAGGCGTCGGCTGCATTGACTTCCCCTCGGGGAGGGATCAAGGGTGGAGGGTACTAAAAGGGTGGGAGAAGGAGGGTTCGGTTAGCAGGGTACGAGGCCATAGGCCCAGCCCGCTATCCTATAAAGAGCTTGCTGTGAAAGACATCAAGGTGCCACAGTCTGTGTAGCACTCATTCAAGCTCACACAATCATAGTACAAGGTTCACAATGGCCCCCAAAGGAGATGCACCCTCCATGATCCAGTTGCTAGAGGCTGAATGCCTGCAACAGAGCAGGAGGGGTGTCCCACACCCACAAACGCCCTGAGGCTGATGCTGGCCGAACCAGAGCCCGGACTCTGGGTTTAAACAGGCAGGACTAGTAGAGCATCAGTCCTCAAGTGAGTCTGTACACAGACGAGTCCAAAGCTGATCATCAACAATGAGAAAAAGAAAAACAACAACTTTAATTTGGGGTGTTTTCCTGTATCAGAGAGAACATTAAAAAATATCTTACAATAAGCCAAGGAGCTCATGCTGCTACCCAATCATGCTAATTCTTAAATTATGTGGGGCTGGACTTGAAAGCATCTATAAGTGTATGACGTTTCCTGCATATTTTTTACATGTAAACGAAGAGGAAGAAGTGGTCCCAAAGAGAATGAGCTAGGGGGCAGTGCTTGAATAGAAGAGCAAGAAGCTGGGCTGTGGATGGGAGAGCTGGGGGTGAACTTGGGACGGAGCCAGGATGCAGAGATGCAGACAAAGATGCAGCGGGAGAGAGTGTCGGGGCTGGTACTGGAGCGGGGTCCCAGCAGGAGTACCTTCTGCAGGTAGACATGCTGCCAGTCGATGCCTCTGAAGAAGTCATGCGTTTTTAGCTCCTGTGCACTGTGGGAGAGACAGAATCACAGCAGCAGTAAGTATGCATTCGGAAAACTAAGAAATGGTTCACAAGCGTCATCTCCTGTTAAGGACACACAGCAACAACTATTTTCAGTTCTTCAAGACAGCAGGTAAAATATGCTTCCTTCCAACCACCCAGGAAACACTGTGATGTTTAGCAACGCTTCACACTGAACTTAGGAATATGATCCCATATAATCAGTTACGGGGGATGGTTACCTCGGCCTAAGATGACCTAGGGTTTTTGCGGACTATCTCTATGTCTACAACTGTGAGAACAAATTTAACTAGGAATTGAGTTAGAGCGATGTACATGTTAAACAGATTTACAGCAAAGGTCTACAAGTCCTGATAGATCAGATAACAGAGTACTAATTTCGAAGCAAACTACACATCTAACAGAATGGTGCATGCTAAACCCCTTCATAAACTGAAGAAAACAATTTTTCCCAAAGAGCACTGCTGCTTAAGCTCAGTTCACTTGGAACAGAAGGAGTTGCAGATTCTAAGGAACACATACCCGCCAAAACACACAACTCTTACGTGATCCTCCCTACCCACCCTGAACTGAAATGGCAGATTCTTGATACATTGAAAGGAACTGAACTGCTTTCTGGGGGGAGATGCTGAAATGCAGAAACGTCGGCCTACCCGCCTCCGTGGCAGCCAAGGCGCTTACTGACGTCTCGCTGAAGCAGGCCTTCCAGAAGGGACTTGAGCTCGGGGGAGAAGACATCTGGAAGTTCCACGTTCTGGGGGTGGGAGGAGGGGGACACAACTTCAAAAACGCATCTGTGGAAACACTGCCCTCACCCTCGACCAGATTTAAAGGCCATTTCTTCCATAAGGATAGTGTTAAAAGAAAACTGCAGATACATCACAAGTTAACATTGACTCTATAAAGAAATGCAAAGCGGTTACTCATCACTTTCAGAGTCAATCGACAGGCTGGAGCCAGAAGAATTGGGTTTCCTCCCTCTTCTGCGTCCCAATCATTTTGCCTTTTTTTTTTTCTTTAGTTTTGGTCTTGATTTTTCTGTATCTTTCTCTTACTGTCTGTTAGCAAATCTTGTTATCTGCCTTGGCATCTATTTCCATTATTTTAAGAAAGCATATTTTTTTTAACACTAGCTGTAATGGAATGAGATAGGAAAATTATAATGAGAATAAAAACGGATTGTGACTTTCTTACCATGGTGAGAGTCATTCGGTCTATCTCATGCTTATCTTTGGTTTTATGTTGTCTGAAAGGGCTGTGACTGTAGAGACAAAGAAAATTCTATTACTAGATGGTTTTGGGTAACAGCAAATACCGTTGACTAATATGACAAACTATTATGTTCTGTCACTGCTCATTCAAAACTGCAGGAATACAAAAGTCATAAACAGAGACCATTTCTAGGGGAAACCTGATGATCAGGTTGACAATCAGACATATGAGGTTCTGAACGAGCAAAGCTGATGTTTACTTGAACTCTTGATACTCATGTCAGTGAAGTCATGCTACCAGAATAAACTTTAGCAAATATATTCCAAATGACAATTTAAAATATCACTTGGAAAAAAAAATCAGCCAACAGGTTTTTATGAAAATGTAGTCATACACATGACATCTGTCACATTAGTATTTGAGATAATAGTAATGTTCACACAGTTTTTTTTAGAAAAAATGGATAAGTCCCTCAAACAATGCAAAGAACTGCAGTTGAACCAAAACACAAAATGAACACACTCCCCCGCCCCAGAACCCAGTAATTTTAAGAAATACATTCCTTTGGTGATAAGAGATACAAACCAACCCTGTGCTCCCAGACCCTCCAGGGTTCTGAGAACTGCTCACTCATGTTCTAACTAACTTACAAATGACTCCAGATCTAGACACTGGGCTCACGTTGTGACTAGGCTATTGGCCGTGAGTCATTCATGGAAACCTCGTCTCAGTCCCTTCACCTCTGCATGGCATAATACCACAAACATCACCGAAACAGTGAAAGGGACGACTGAAAAAATGCATATGCCAGCAGCTGACAGAGTGGGAGGATACGGCGGGTAACTGATAGACATATGAGACAAACAAATCTAACTTACAAAATAAATGTCTCCTTGTAAAGATATTACTCTTACTCTTGATTATGTTTTTAAAATGCTGAAGCTAATCTTACATATCACTTACACATGACTCTAAAATACGACACAAATGCACTTATCTACAAAACAGAAACAGGCTCACAGACCTGGAGAACAGACTGGTGGTTGCCAAGGTGCAGGGGGCTGAGGGGAGGGAGGGACTGGGAGGTTGGCATTACAGCTGTTAACTATGATATACAGAATGGATAAATGACAAGGTCCTACTGTACAGCACAGGGAACTATGATCAATATCCCATGATAAACCATAACGGGAAAGAACAGGAAAAAACACACAAATACATGTATAACTGAATCACTTAGCTGTGCAGTAGAAATCAGCACAACACTATAAATCAACTATGCGTCAATAAAATATTTTTTAAAATAAAGATGCTCCTAGCATTAAAAGAGACTAGTAAACATGCAAACTAGAAAACCCTGGCCTTATTTACTTACTTGAAAATTAAAGAAGGGACATACATGATAGGATTTTCTGGTAGTAAAGACATGTCTGTAAAATGACCAATCCTACAGATTTATTTGGACCTTCCCTGGAGGCTCAGACAGTAAAGAATCTGCCTGCAATGCAGAAGACCTTGGTTCTATCCCTGGGTTGGGAAGATCTCCTGAAGAAGAGAATGGCAGCATTCTTGCAGAGAATTCCATGGACAGAGGAGTCTGCTGGGCTACAGTCCACAGGGTTGTGAAGAATCAGATACACCTGGGCACCTAACACTTTGACTATTCACTTTCATAGGTTTATTGATAAGACATATAAAACATAAGTTGAGGCAAGATATTACACAAAATAGTTCTATAAAACAGAGTAGGATGTTGAATCTATAACTCAATGTGATTTAGGAAAAAAAACTAATTAAAACTGCACCCATCCTTGCAATCAACTTACTGCTACTGAATTAGGTAAACTATGCACTGTACCATCTCTTGAAGAGATGGTTCCACTTCAGAGTATTTATTATTTAAATATTTCAATTTTCACTTTGCACGAGAGGGGGCAGTCTAATGCTAATTTTCTTTCTTAAGCAATGAAAAACACATTAATTTCCATCTCTTGAAAGCCTTAATTTGGAAAAAAAAAAAAATCTAAATAAGGTGAATCAGTACCAAGCAAACATACACTAATCTTTCAAACAGATTTTGATTGGAAATATTCTTTGCACCCTAAATGTTTCCAAGGAGAAAAAAATGTAAAATTACTGCAGTTAAAAAGCAAATGGGATAGAATAACAAATAATAATGTTATTTATGAGAGATTATAATTTTTCAAAACTTGACTTGTATCACTTTCTGTTTCAGATTTATTTTTGGCAGTACTGGGTCTCTGTTGCTGGGTGGACTTTCTCCAGTTGTGACGAGCGGGGGCCGCTCTCTAATTGCGGTGCGTGGGCTTCTCGTTGCAGTGGCTTCTCTAGGCCACTCTAGGTGCGCAGGCTTAGTTACCCCGCTGCATGTGGGATCTTAGTTCCCTGACCAGGGATAGAACGTGTGTCCCCTGCAGGCAAATTCTTAACCCCTGGACCATCAGGTAAGCCCCGGCTTGTATCACTCCTGTATGCAAAACACAGAGATATGAACATGTTCACGGCTCAAGAGAAAAGGAGCAGAGCCTTCTCAGTGCTTACTAAGGCCTAGCCCTTCTGCCCGAGACACTGCTGCCACTCCCCGGGGGTTCCTTCACGTGTGGGAAGCTCGCCCTGTTTCGGCAAATCCTCCTGCTCGGGCTCCTGTGTGAAAAGCAGAGGACCCCCTCCTGCTCTCGACCCTTGGGTGATGCCGGAAGAGGAGGGCTGTGCCCCACACTTGCAGAGAAGGACGGCTGTGTTCTGACAGGGATGCTCTGTGCTAAATTTAAAAACTCTTTCATGAGACCCGAGGGAGGGCTTTGCGAGGGGACTGGAGTTAAAGTTAGTGGTGCCAAAAACATTCCCAGCACATGCGCACGGTCGCTACAAACCCTGTTTGATAAATATAGCTCTCTGTGTCTGACTCAATAAGAGACGATCGGAAATGCTTGTCGGCTCTGGGGCTCTGGGGTGTTGTGTAGAGAGGGTTTGGGCTTTCAAGTCCTGATGCGCATCTGTTTCCAATGGTTCTTGATTATTCTTTGTGAACAAAACCCAAGATTCCATTTCTATTTTGGAAAATGTTAAAGAAAATCTCCGATAGTAATGATCTCCATTCTGAGGGAGGCACATGGGGCCCGCAGATCCTGTGTGATCACAGCTGCTCCCGGACGCAGCCGCTTTAAATAGGAGATGGTAACAGGTCTGTCAACAGCTTTCGACACCAGCCAAGCCCTCATGCAACATTTGGGCTGTGTCGAAGGACGTTGTGGAAATAGGATTTGCATGTGCAGTGGTCAGATGTGGCTTTGGAATTACAGAGAGTGCGAGAGCTGAGAATTTCACCCAGATGAGTTGGGAAATTGTTCAAGACACGACAAATGATGGGGAAACATACAGAGACACACACACAAATGACACATCATATTCACAGTGAAACCGGAGCTCAGAAACAACCTGTTTATAAACACAAGTGATTAAAAAGTCTTACATCAAAAATTAATTTTAGAATACCAAAAAGACGGCATGCAACATCAAATGTGAGTTTTGAACCTAAGCCAACAGCTGCCAAAATATTTATAAACATTCTTTTTTTCCCGAGAGGAGCAAACTCAGTAACCTCAAACAGAGCTCCGCTCTCCCCAGACCACCCCCTGGGCTCTCCCCTCGTGTCTGACCATCAGTGGGGACAAGTTTAAGATCAAGGCTATGGTCACACCAATTGTTTCTCCTAACAGATATCTGAACTCTAGCTTGAGGGTCATGACCACAATTCCGCATAATTGCAACATCTTTGTACACAGATGCTCTCCCATATCTGACAGTCAGCTGAAGTGGAAGCAGTGACCCCACCCAACACATGGTCCAGGGACGCAAACACACTCTACAGTCTTGTCAGCATCCTGACGTCCAGGTTCCTGTCTCTTGTGCCCTGCGGAATCCTTCGAGGGTGTCACGACACAAAGAGAGGTGCAGAGAAATGTTTCAGCCAAGGTGATGGGGCACACTGGTCAGTGTGGGAAGTATCTGATCACAGAAAACAGAAGCGACAAGACCCTAGGTGACCCCTGGTCACCATCACTGCACAGACACGGGAAGGATGGGAAGAGACTGGTCTGCAGCAGAGTTCCTCCTCCTCGGCTGGGTGATCCTTTGTGGGGGCAGTGGGGGCGTCCTCTGCAGCACCCCTGGCCTCGACCTGCCAGATACCAGAAGGAGCCCCTCCCCTAGTTGGCACCACTAAAAAGTCCCCAAGCACTGCCAGGAGCTCGTGGGGTTGAGTACAAGCTCTGGGGAGGGTTTGGCATGGAGTCTGTTTTATTCCATGAGGACTAACGCTGCTGGAGCTTACAGTGTGGCTGCCGGAAGCACTGTGCCCAGCTCTCTGAACCTGTCCATGTGAGACGCCATTTCTAGCCGCCAACATTCTCATCTCTTCTTATCCATCCATCCCATCCCCACGACCATCCTCTGAATGTCTTCCTGTCAGCCGAGACTCCCTTCCACAGGGGTCACATCAACCGTAACGCTTTAACCAAGCCTGATCAAGGACGTCACAGAGGAAGTAGCACCTTCCAACTCAGTCCTGCAGACTTGAACCGTGACCAGGGAGGACGGAATTCACTTTTTCAGCCACAAATACACTGTTGGCATAGAGTTAACAACTGGACCCATCCTTGGATCTTATAAAAACAGGAATACATGCCAGACTATCCCTAGTCTATACGTGTGGACATTATTATAGACAGATTAACATGAGACAGAAATCAATAAACAAAGCACTAACCCAAGGCTCTGCCATATTTCACAACCGACTTTCATAACTTGAGTTCATGCACAACAGTTTTGCTGTTGTGCAGTTTTTTTAAATTGTCTCATGATTCTGTAACTGTGGCTTCTGACCTCTGACTGCTCCCCCCACAACCAGAGGAGACCCGAGTGAAGACAGCGTGTTTGAATGCACTCACCGCGCACGAAGGGACCCCCGCCAGCCGGGGAAACATCCCGGGTGGAAAGTGGTTTTCTCTGGTCTGCTTTGCAGAAACTCTCTAATTAGGTCAGCTAGTCTGATTACATGAATTAAGGCCCTCCAGGCTCCACAAACACAATAATTCAATTAAGGACCAACAGGACCTGAGTCTCTGAGCAGTAATACAATTTCAGTTCCCAAGTGAGGCGGTGAGCAATGAACAACTAGATTATCCAAGTCCTGGGGAAGCAGCCAGGGTGCCTGGAACCTAGTTTGGGGGGAAGACAGGGAATCCAGCCTCTTTCCAGATTGTGTTAAACAACATCTTATGGAAAAACATGAACAAACTTTTTGGCCAACCCAATATAAGAAGAACATGCTGTGATAATCAATAAGGTTTTCCGGGAAAAACGTGGCAAGTTAAGCAAACTACCAGGCCTGTGTGTTCATAGAGGAAATGTAACAGGGAGAATCCTGACCAGGAAGTTTTAATATAAACTGCTTTTTTGTGGTACCTCTATGAATGCAGAATAATCAAAAACACATCTTAAACACTTATGCTCTCTATTAAAATTGACTCAAGACTCTTTAAAACTAATGGAATGTTAACATAATTTGTAAATGTTCAATGTGAGAACATATCTCAAGAGCACTTTCATTCCATCCTCTTTCCACTGTGCATCATCATCTCCAGCAATTTACATCAAAGGGACAAGTATAACACAAGTGAAGGACACGGAATTGCACAATTTTATCTTTATGTTTTTAAAAACTGCAAATTTCAGTATGTTCACAAACAAATGCACACTTTTAACACAGGTTCACTTTGGGTTTTCACCCTCTTGTGTAAGAAATGCTTTAAGCTCACAAGACAATCATGAGTAATTCATTTCTAGGGAAAAGAAACTCTCCTACCCTCTTCAATTATCTATATTTAAAAATAGCACTCACTCACCAAATAAGGCTTAACAATGGAAATAGTCCAACACAGTCTTATTTTACGTCTAAACGTGTAGGAATTCCTTCCTGGAGTGGGACAAAAATACCCAAAGCTTACGGGAAGGAAACTCATTTTTACGGGCAGAAAAAGCTGTGAGCATTCCCTGGATCATTGTGTGGCTTAAAGATCGCTATGTGATCTATACAGATACTGGCGTCTAATAACACGTAAATATTTCTTATCCTGATCCAAGGGCACACCATGGTTATGGACTGAAGGGACACATGTCACTCACCCTCTCAGAAGTTTGAAAAGCATACAGCCTAGGGAGAACCAGTCGGCACTGCTGTCATAGGCGGTCCCCTTCTGCAGAACTTCGGGTGCCATGTACCCATGGGTGCCACTGGGGAGAAGAAAGGGCACGTGTGGTTACCAGCGTGTTCCTGCTGACAAACTATTCCCAGCTCATCCAGAGGTCAGGGCGCCATTCATCAAACAGCAGCAGGACAAACAAGGGGGAGGGGACACTGGTGCTTCCATCAAATATGGTTTGGCAAACATCCAATGGGAAAATGATATTTCCTTCGTTAAAATAGGAATGAATATTAATAAATTACCATATGAGATAAACGTGAGCCATGTGCATGCTCTGGGCACGCTCCACAGTCTGGGAAGGTGAGATATGAATCTTGTGAGCCCTCCCCACTACAGAAGAGGGGCAGCCAAGGCTCTCCTGCCCGCTGGAGAGCTTTTGTGTGGAGGCGTGTGGGGTGGGGAGGTGGTGATGAGCAGGTGACCACACTGCAGTGTTCTGGAGCTGGACGCGATGGGGGCAGGTTACTGCCCGTTCCCATCTATGAGGACAGGTGACCACACTGCAGTGTTCTGGACCTGGACGCGATGGGGGCAGGTTAGTGCCTGTCCCCATCTGTGAGGACAGGTGACCACGCCACAGCACTCTCGACCTGGAAGTGATGGGATCAGGCACTCCTGTGAGGCGCCACCCCCCGTGCTGAGGACTGGGGTTTGCACAGGCGTCCATGGTGGCCCTCACCCCTCCACAGTCACGGTGGTCCCCAAGTGGTGGCGGGGAAGCCGACAGGTATGGAGACAGAGAAATCCCAGGTCTGAGGAGCTGCCAACAGGTCAAAGGACCCAGCTCAGCAAATGTGCAGATGGCTTGCAGGAAGCTGAGGACAGTCACCTCGGAGGACAACCGTTTACATGTAATATGTTCTATCGGAGAATCAAAATCCTCTCCCGTCCTACAATGTGAGCACACACCATTCCAAGAGTGAGAGAAGGCTTGTGGGAAACTTTCAGAGGTGTGGGCACAAAAGGGTCCCCCAAAAGTCGTTATCTGCAGCTGTATTCCCATCTTTCATCAATTTTCTTCACTGATAGAATGGGTGATGAGGTGACACCTTCACCCCACAGAACACATGTGGGATGGGCTCAGGGCAGCGCTGGCACTTGAAAAGAACCCCTTGTGTTCTTATAAGCATTTCTAGCTTGCTTATGCTCAGTATTGGTGAGAATCTGCTCAGAAGAGTGACCCTGGAGGTCAACACTGGGACTGTGTCCTCTCAGCCTCAGAGTTCCATCTTGAAAGACTTTTCCAAACAGTGGAAACGGGCACCAGTCCATCCATCGGAAAAGCTCCGCCCCCTGCAATTCAAAGTCTGCCAGTGTGAGGTCAGCGAGCCACGCTGTGAGGACGTCAGATTTCCCTAAGGGGCACCCAAGCCATTTTCTGGGAAAGCTTAATTTCAGTGTGGCCAGGAAAACCTTGGTGGCTTTATAACCTGCGATTCTCGGGATCAAAACCCAGTCCTGGGATGGGAAGACCTTGACAAGGAGATATACACAGGGTTGAGGCATGTCATGCCTCTGGGCGGACACCACCAAAGCAGAGCTCCGGACCACCTGCCACATGGATTTCAGCCTCTGCCACTCGGCAGCACCCAAGGCTGCCTGCGCTTCCCACTGCCGGTCTGTGCTGTTCACACTGAAAGGACGCCCGAGCATTTGAAGGCATGGTGACTAGAGACCGAGGCTTGCATTCCTGAGGAACATCAGCCGGGGCTCAGCGAGTCACTGACAAGCTGCTCGACTCCACGAAGTTTTCCTGTGTTGTCTGGTGGCTGCTCCACGGGTCACTTTTAGTTTTTGAGAATCCAATTCCATCATTTAAAGGACGGAGTCGGGGTCAAGATGGGGAACTGACCACAATGCTGCTCTGCCAGCATCACATGGAGTCCTGGGATCACACCTACCACTTTGAAAAGACCCGAGAGGCCCAGTCGAGGGTGAGAGTCTGGCCACAAGCCTTCAATCTAGTATCAGGTCCGTCCTCAAAGACTTGGGGAGTTCAAACGAGTGTAGGGAGCTCAAGCCTTAGAGCCGGACAGAACTGGATTTTAATTCAAGCCCCACCATCTTCCAGGCCTGTGACTTTGTTCAAGTTCCTTAGTTTCTTGGAACTTCAGATTCCACCCCATAAAAAGTCGATGATTATACCCGTGCCCTATGCGGGCTTCTAAAGAGCCTCCTGATGGAAGTCTCGAAAGAGGAGAGTGAAAAAGTTGGCTTAAAACCCAACACTCAAAAAACAAAGATCATAGCGTCTGGTCCCATCACTTTATGGCAAATAGATGGGGAAACAATGGAAATAGTGACAGACTTTATTTTCTTAGGCTCCAAAATCACTGCAGATGATGACTGCAGCCACAAAATTAAAAGACACTTGCTCCTTGGAAGAAAAGCTATGACAAACCTAGACAGCATATAAAAAGCAGAGACATGACTTTGCTGACAAAGAACCGTCTAGTCAAAGCTGTGGTTTTTTCAATAGTCATGTAGGTATGTGAGAGCTGGACCACAAAGAAAGCTGAGCACTGAAGAATTGATGCTTTTGAACTGTGGTGTTGGAGAAGACTCTTGAGAGTCCCTTGGACTGCAAGGAGATCCAGCCAGTCCATCCTAAAGGAAATCAGTCCTGGGTGTTCACTGGAAGGACTGATGCTCAAGCTAAGGCTCCAATACTTTGGCCACCTGATGTGAAGAGCTGACTCATTTGAAAAGACCCTGATGCTGGGAACGATTGATGGCAGGAGGTGAAGGGGATGACAGAGGATGAGATGGTTGGATGGCATCACTGACTTGACGGACATGAGTTTGAGCAAGCTCTGGGAATTGGTGATGGACAGGGAATCCTGGTGTGCTGCAGTCCACGGGGTTGCGGAGTCGGACATAACTGAGTGATTGAACGGAACGGAACTGAATGAAGATACTAATAACAACATATTCAGGCCACCAGCCACGTGTTCCTGGGACAGTCAACGTTTCACTCACAGCATGAATGCTGTTCCCACACTGGTCACTTCCTGGACAGTCCCCCAGGCTGCTGTTATGGGAGCTCAGGGAGCCCGTCGGCCTCAACCCTGCTGCACCACCAGCACGTGGCACACAGCCAGCGTCAGTCAGACCCTTTACTACGTGACGGAGGTGGCTGCACCCTCACAACGGTCACGTGCAGTGAGCAGCACTGTGACGGCCTCTGCAGAAGAGAGAAATGAGGCTGGTGCCACGTGGAAGGATTCAAGCCCATATCTGTCTCGAAAGCCTCTGTTCTCTGCCTCCTCCACCTAAAAACATACTTCTTCATTGAGAGTTTATCCTTTTTAAGTAGCGACCTCACTATCGTCATTTAAACATTCAAGCTTTCCGACAGGGTTGGAAGGTTGAACCCTTTATGGATGCAGTTCAGATAACGGACAACACACCACCTTTCAGAGCTGGCGTGTGAATTACAGTAAGACGTGAGCGAGGCCCTATAAGGGAATGAGCAACCCTGCTTCTGAAAGTTAATTCCTTTGAGAGATTAACTCTTATGAGCTCTTGGGTTCATATTCAGTTGTGACTATCCTAAATTGAAGAAATTAGCATATCAAATAGCTGTGGCATTAAAAATTCAAATGACTCTCTTTAAAATGTCTGATGAACTCCCTGGGAGAGGCTGATATATCCAACCCCAGGTTCTGGCCTCATAATTGTCAAGTGCTGGCAAAATGCTAAGGCTTTTATCACCCTGTCCCACATTCTACAGGAAGGGAGAGACATCTTTACAGAGATGGCACTAATTGCCATTAATATCTGATCACAGCTTTAAATGGCAATTCTGATTTAATGCAGCCCCTCGTAAAGCAGTTTTAGAACCATTTTACTTCTAGTCTCACAAAAAAAAAAAAGGATTTATAGTTTATTTTCTGCATGGATGCATGTAACAAGACCCCTGGGAGTTACTTCAAGACCATTCAACACAGCGATGACGCACAAGATGGAATGTTAAGACATTCACTGCTAAGACTGATACACTGAAGAAGAAAATAATCAAGGGAATTTTTTCCACAAACTGCACACCTGTCCACACTTTCTACACAGATAACTGACATCAAAGAAATAGGAATGAAAACCAGCACATATTCTGTCCTGCCTCTGTTGAGCCCCGGGGCAGCCACTTCATGCCTGCTGTCACTGCAACGATCTCAGGTTCAGGCAAGTCCTTGGGACAGTGTCAGCACGTGTGGAGATGGCAGGGCCATCACCAGAAGCAGTTCAGGGTCCACCGAGGTGGGGGTAGGGATGGCCAAGGGCACGGGCTCCCGGCAGCTTCCTCTGCATGCAGGACGGATGTAATATTGAAATCTAGCAACAGGATCTGCATTAAAAGTTTGAACTGCAAGTAGATGATTCTTTTAATTAAAAAAAAAAATCCTCATTTCTTTTTAGGAAAAAAAAAAATGGAAATGTTTTGAAAAAGAAGGAGAGAGTGGATGGAGAGAGAAGCTTGACCTCTGGGCCTTCCCTGGAAAGTTCTATGTAATTGCCTGTGCCCCTTCTTTGGCATGTAAGCTGTTGGGGTCTACTGCAACTGCTGCTCTGTAGATGAAGAGAGTGAGGGTCACAGAGCAAGTGCGGACTCGGCTCTGCTGCGAAGGTCCCTCCTTCCCTCAGCCTCCCTGCCCCCAGGCAGCTAACACTGTGGGTCCCCTGCATGCCCCCAAACTGGTGAAAGCAATCACGCCACCCCACTTCTTTCCTCTCCCTCTGACCCAGCATCATCACATGTTGGAAACTACTGCTGACAAGAGAAAACTGGGAGAACAAACGACCATGTTGGGGTCTGAGTGAAAAAGTGAGTCGAACTAGGAAACGACAGTGAACAGAGTCAATGTGACTACTCACACACTCGCGTGTGGCTTCTTTTTGGAAAAATCACAGGCAAGACCGAGGTCTGATATCCTCACGTGTCCGTGCTCATCCAGGAGGATATTGGCGGGCTAAAATGAAAGAGAAGGTGATTTCTGAGAGTCCCCAAGGCGTCCCGAGGCTTGGAGAACTTCCAAAATCACAGGTACTTGCTATCATTATTTTTATCACTGTTCATTTGTACACATGAATTCTAGTAGTAATTACATCATCACCTCCAAGTGGGGCATGAGACCAGCAATGCTACCTTTCATGTTATCAGTAACTTTAGCAGGAGAGTGGCACTGAAGGATGGAGAAGATGGAACACAGGGCAGGTAACACAGGGGGTTCCCACCACAGCTCATCACTGTTCAAGTACTTCCTTTCCACAGCAAGAGCTGTGATCCCGCCAGAATGGGGTGTCTCTCCACAAAGGCAGTGAGTCCACTGGCTCCTCAGCCTCTGTGAACCACCAGGATTTTGAACCATGGAACACAGCACAGAAAGGAATCTTGTAACAATGTACAAGTGGTGACCTAGGAAATCAAAATCTTCCACGGTGCCACACTAATCCTGATAAACATTTTGGTTTATTAGGAGAGAATCTATGGAGGGCCTTACCAAATGACCAGATATGATTTTGACCACAACTCTGATGAAATGTATCCATTAAGGTTAGATTTAGTCTGTGTCATCATGGAAAATGAAACTCCCCTCCCTAATATACATTGAATTACAGTCATCTTGGTATTTTTCTGCTGGAGATCAACTATTGTTTTGCTCAAAATAAAAATAATGGCATGCCATTATAAAACTGAAGCATGAATAATCATGAGTGACTAGAATTAAGTTTGAATAGAAATTAGATAATACCACTGCCTACTAAATAGTTTAGAAAACAGAAATACCACATCAGGATGATTTGAGACCGGTTATAGATTTAAATTAAAATGTATTACAATGGCGCTTCATAGGCTTTCAGCATGTATTTTATTCTTCTGCAAAATTCACCATGAGGAAATAAAATGTCATGTGCCAACCAGGGTCTAATTATTTCTAATTTGATGAAAATACATTTTTTTCTCTTCTTTATGCTCCTATGAAGGCTATGGGAGTAATTCTTTAGCTTTGCAGGAGGCTTTGAAAGTTACAGTGTACTTTGTGGAAAAAAAATAATATGCTCAACTGTGAAATACACCATTTTGGATTCTTAGGAGGTAACCTTTTTTAGAAGCCAATCAAAACATATGAGCTCTTTAGAGAAGGGGGCATTATCGGTACACTTGATCTGGTTAACTTGCGTTCAGTTTAACAGGGAATTGGAGAGAGGAGGCAAACAGGCTTCTCTGCGGGTTTCTCATCCTCTGGAAGCTGCCATGCACATCACATTTCTTCTCACCATTATTTACACCTTTATGTGCCTGCATGATCATCTCTATAATTTGTCAAGGTCCCTTTCATCTGCTCCCCCACCTTCACGCTGCTGGCTACGTGAATATCACCTCAGAAGTGCCAAGCAAACCACCACCTCCCTCTCTCATGCAGGGTCCTGGACCAAGCAAGCATCGTGCTCTGGAATGGAAAAACTGAGAAAGCACCTGCTTCAGTCTCTTCAAGTCCAGTAAGACTTTTTAAAGGGAAGCATGGTAAAGAAGCCTCAGTGTGGCAGATGGAGGCTATGGAGTTCTGGAACCTGGAAATCTGCTACTGATTTTTTTTTTTTAAAGCAATCTCGAAATCACCTGAGGTTCAGAGGGTGGGGGAAATTCTGCGGGTTGTCAGACACCCCATTCCTACCTGATCAGCCCTGACTCTGGTGAATTAGGACTCAGTCTTTCTATGTGCAAGTTCACCAGTAGATATGTCCCACATGACATTGGTTCTCTGCTTCTTTATCTCTGTACACCTTCTGCCCTCACACAGAGCCAGGGCCAAACCAGTTGCTTGGTGAACATTAACAGAATTATGATCAATTGTAAAATGGGTGACAACAAAAAAAAACCCACCCTGCTTTTCATAATTAACTAACTAAAATATCTGAGCTGGCATATGTGCTGCACCAGGCAGGGAGGTGACAGGGACAACTGGGAAAGACTGGAGTCCTTAGAAAAGAATTCAGTGTCTGGAGGAGACCGAAATCATGAAGGTGATGTTCTGCTCAGGGCTGAGAGGAGGAAAATGATGGGATGGCATGAAAGAGGGGGAGACGTGTGGGGGACGACAACTACCACACGACACCTACTGCACATGTCGGACAGAAGGCGGGGAATCTGTCAGACCACCTTACCTTCAAGTCTCTGTACACGACAAACCGGTTGTGCATGTGTTCCAGCCCCAGGATGATTTCTGTGGCATAAAACCGCATCTCCTTCTCAGAAAACACCCCGTGCTGTGAAAGGTGATAGTGCAGGTCACCCCCTGGAATCAAAGACGCAGAATGCAATTCGGTGCGTAAATTCCAGGGAAGTAAGTCACGGGCGTCGCGCAGCATCATGATACGGTTGACAACGGCTAACTAACTTTACGCTTTGTCTACATGTATGATATAGATGTATCACTGACTTCTGTAATCTGATGAAACACTTTAAAAATCCCAGAGAAAACTAAACCACTGAGAAGACTCAGATGCGACAGTGGCCGGGACAGCATGAACCCAAGCCTCCGCTCTCGGATGGACACCACAACGCCCATGTGTACCACTGGGGGAGCGGGAGGGGGAGGAGCTGATCTTTTGATGACTACAGTCCTGTTTCCTAACTGAATCACCCTCGTAGTGAGGTAGTACGTGGCTTGGCAACTGGCTCTGTGGACAGTAAATATGGAGACAAAATAAATATACTGTTCATATTGACAGATATTTGAGAAAGCAAATACAGTAAAATTTTAACTGGTAAAACCCAGGTGGTTGGGTGTTTGGGTGTCCCCAGTAAAATCCTTTCAATGTTGCAGTACCTTTGAATTTTTCATAATAAACGGTTGGAAAAGGTCAATGATCATATGGCCTCCAGTTACAGAGAATGCCACCAACAGGGTAAGGGAATGTTCTCATAAATGATAAAGGCGGAGCCACAGCTGATTTACAGAGGTTCACGTGTGTTCAATTCCATTACCTTTGATTCCCTAAGTATCTTCCTGTTCACACACGCATATTTTTATGTAACTATTTTCGATCAGGATGTAAAAGATTTCCAGCATCGCTGAAGGCTCCCTGTGCCCACCCCAGGCAGTATTATCAGCTCACAGCCCCTCATTACAGCCAACTGGACTCTACTCTGACCTCTCCCCTCACTGATTAGCTTTGCCAGTTTTGACAGTCACACAAATCGAGTCATGCAGGAAATATGCTGCTGTGTCTGGCTGGTCTGCTCATTATTACGTCTGTGAAATTCCTTCATGCTGTTGGATGGGTCTGGTTCTAAATCAAAAACTCAAAACATAATTAAAACTTCAAGTGAACTTCAAAACAGGTACTCATTTATGGAAATATATGCTTTTCCATTTCAGCCCCTGTTACTAAAAATGCTTTGAATCACATCACGTCACTTTCTAGTGTTAGAAAACTGAGCGAGTGAGTGAGTCAAAGCGGCTCAGTGGTGTCTGACTCTTTGTGAGCCCGTGGACTGCAGCCCGCCAAACTCCTCTGTCCAT
This sequence comes from Muntiacus reevesi, assembly GCF_963930625.1. Classification (NCBI taxonomy): domain Eukaryota; kingdom Metazoa; phylum Chordata; class Mammalia; order Artiodactyla; family Cervidae; genus Muntiacus; species Muntiacus reevesi. The sequence goes on from NC_089261.1 coordinate 8,149,890, forward strand.
GGGGATTCTCCAGGCGAGAATACTGGATTGGGTTGCCATGCCTTCCTCCAGGGGATCTTCCCAAACCCGGGATCGAACCCAGGTCTCCCGCACTGCAGGTGGATGTTTTACCATCTGAGCCACCAGGGAAGACTCTTAGAAAATTACTTTCTGGCTAAAGTTCTTCCTGCATTCTCCAGTTCATCATTGACAGTTTAAAGATTGATATATGGTGGGTCTGGACGAAAGGTACAGACTACTGGGCTAATATCTGAGCTGGCCCAGAGTCAGTCCTTCACAGTTGGTTTTTAAATACATTCCTATCTTTGGCCTATGAACCTTTAGGAGACATTTCATTCCTAAAGTTGATGGCCAGTTGACTGCAGTCAACCAAAATGAAGTTGAACTGGAAATTCAAAGAGTGAAAGGCTTCCTTAAACTTGAGGGGGAATCTAATCATCTGAAAGACCCAAACGGCCAGTCTGTCTGGAGCAATGCAAGCTAAGATCAAACATCCTGAAACAAACAAACAACATCATGGCAGAGTCATTCAGTGTATTCAGACTCCCCACGTCTTGCTTACCGTTCATCAGATCCAAGATGAAGCACAGTTTATCTGGAGTGTGGAAGGCATAGGTCATACAGACGATGAAAGGACAATCCTAGAGTGAATAAAAAGAAAAACTATATATACACACACACACACACACACACACACACACACACATATATATATAAGAAAAGCAAAAGCTGTCATGGAAAGTACATCTACTACCAAGTGTCATCTATAAATTTTTTTTTTTTAAGCCATGACACTGCCCTGTATATGAAACACAGACACCTATGTGGTAACTTTAACAGACCCAGGAAAGCGAGCCTGATTCCATGGGGAAAAAATGCACAGAGATACAAACACTGCTAATTGGAGATGAACTCAGAGATGCTCTGTCGCTCTGATTAAATCATGACTCCTCTATCTACATCTTCAAAAGACTCAGATTCTGGGGAAAAATATTACTGCCTTGCTAGTCCTCCTGTTGGTTCACACTTTGGTTCTGGTTATAGTCACATATCCATTCCAATGTCTGATTCTGAGCTGGGAGAACCTTTATCATGGGGAGAAATGTTCCTCATATTACTGTCTTGAAACACTGACAATAAAAATGGAATTTAAAAAAAATGGAATTAAATCAGCTTTTGAAAGTGGAAAATACCCAGGGTGGGGGATAGAAAAACTCAGTTGTAAAGATGTCAGTTTTCTCCCAAATTAATCTATACATTCCATGTAAACAATTAAAATGGAAACTGACAAACTCATCCCCATATTTATATGGAAATGTAAATAGCTAAGAAAAGTTCAGATAACTCTTGAAGAAAAATAAAGTTGAAACTTCTGTTCTTCAGTAGACACCATTAAGAGAGTAAGAAAGGCAAATAACAGAATGGGAGGAGGTATTTGAAATCCACATATATCTTGAATATATAAAGAACTCTCATCAATCAATAAAGAAAAAAGCAAACAACCCAACAGGAAAATGGCATGACAGCAACAACAACAACAATACTGCATATATGTTACTGAGTATCAAATAGTCTGTAAGTCTTTACACAGATGCTAGACCTCAGCTGTCCCCCAGGGAAATGCAGACTGCAAATCACAATGCTTCATCACTAAAACAAAGGAGAATGACTAAAATTACAAAGACTGATGATACCAAGTGTTGCAAAGATACAGAGTTAATGGGACTTCCAATATGGTGGCTGAGAGGACACAATCGTACAACCACTTTCACAAGGCGTTTGATGGCATCTGCCAAAGTTGATCACTACCTGCAAAGCCTACGAGCCAGCAATTCCAGCCTGGGGTATTTCCCTAACAGTAATCTGTACTCATGTGCACCAAGGGACCTGCATGAGAATGGTCCTCACAGCACTATTCAAAATAGCCCAAACCAGGAAATAATCCCAATGCCTGCCAACAGGAGGATGGACACACGAACTGTGGCACATTTATACGACGGAATACTATAGAGCAGGGGCTGCCAAACTTTTTCTGCAAATGGGCTAGACAGTAAATATTTTAAGCTTTGCAGGCCCCATCCAGTCCCTGTCACATAGTCTTCTCTGCTTCTTTTCTTTACAATTTCTTCTCTGCTGCTTTTGCTTTAAAAAAAAATTTTAGTTCATAGGCTGTGAACACAAGCCAGATTTGGTCCCCAGGCCACACACATAGCCTGGTGACCCTTCCTATTTAGCTACAGAAGGTGCTGTTGCTATGAGCAACAGCTCAGCTGCATCTTGCAAGCAAAACTGAGAGAAGCCAGACACAAAAATACATTTATATAAAGTCCCAACAGGGGCACAGGTAACTTACAGTGTCATACATCTGGGTAGTAGTCAGCTTGGGCATGGGGTGAGCAGCTGAAAAGGGTAAGGGGAGACTTTTGGGACATGGGTGACTCTGTCTCTTGACCTAGATTCTGGACACACGCATGTGCTCCCTGGTGAAAATCCACGAGATCCAGCAGTAGGTCCCACTGAGATACACACACAGTGAACCCTTGCCATTCAACCAATTCAAATAACAAACAGCATCAAATATCTACATCTATTTTCTCAACAGAAGCAAAGAATTATTAAATTCTACAGAACATACTCAACTTTCAATAGAGTACACTGTGAACAGAATTCACTTTGCTCACACCTATAGATGAAGGGCATACAGATGAATTTGTGTGGACACATGCCTGTGTACTCAGGATTCGTGAACTTGAACTCAATTTCCACAAGTCTTCTGGAGGAAATTCATTTTGTGGTTACCTTGTTTTCCTTAAGAGTTCAGTTGAGATGGTCTTGGTGTTCACTAATTTAGAGATTTACTTTGTTTTATATAGTCGCAGAATAAAGGTGCTGTCCTTTATCTGTTAAAAGCTATCTGGTTCTTGGGGGCAGGGTGGCACCATCCTAATTGGAGCCCCACCAGTGTTTCACCAGACCTTTCCGTAGTCTGCTGGTGACGACTCATTTTGCTCTAAATATCATGCTCCTTCCTTAATGGGGTTCCCCACGTACTCTGGTTCCTGATCTAATGAGCAATTCATCTCTAGAACAGACAAGTGGGTGAACCAGGAACTTAGTAAAGCCTGGGTCTTTTCCCACTTGAGATAGCAACTCCACTCACTTCACCCAGGGGACCAACAGAGCCTGGAAAGGGGTATTTCTGAACAGTGTTCAATCCTTCTAACGACAGCCCTGAGAAAACAGCAAAATGTCAAAGTGGAGTTAAGATACTATGTCATTAAGATGCAACATAAATTGGAGATTTAAAGTCGTAGGCCACTGGAATAGGAAGTGCTCGTCTAAAAAAAAAATCACCTGGTCCAAATTCTTTACTCTAAAGATGAGGAAACTAAATACTGTGTCCCCGACCCCCTCCCCCCACCTCCTAAAAGGGAAATGACTTGCCTGAGGCCACAAAGAAATCTTGGTTTGAATCTTGATTCAAACCCCAAGTCTCCCACTCTGGACCCTCACAAGACCCTGTCCTATGTCACTCCACTTACAAAGGTAACGTTTCCATAGCAATGTAAAATCAAAGCTCGATTAAAGGGATGTGATTTGGTTATCTCTGAGGAGTTCACTGACCAGGATCCCTCATCTCTTAGGCCCTGAGTAGATGCCATCTTGAGTCTTGGGTGGGGTCCAAGACACAAAGAACTGAATGCTGACCCACACAGACAAACAGGCAGCAGTTTAATAATGGTGTTAGCACAGATTCTAAGTAATTATGGCAATGTTCTGTCTTGATTACAAATTCAAGGTGAATAAGAACTAGGGGTTCTCACAGGTGGATCCTTAAATAAAAGCTCTTAAGCAAGGAATTATCTCCTTTTTTTTAAGGTGTTTTTTTTTTTTTTCGGTGGCATGCAGGATTTTAGTTCCCCAACCAGGGATTGAATCTATGCCTCCTGCATTGCAAGCATGAAGTCTTGACCACTGGACTGCCGGGGAAGTCCCTGGAACTGTCTTCTTTGATTTCCTAGTGAACAAAACAGTCTGCATTTTACAGGAACTTAAACTGTGATAAAATAGACCACAAAGTAGTCCTCCAGAAAAGTTCTCCACCCTGCAGTAAGAGGAACTCTTTCAGAATTGCAAGGCTTATTAAATGGCTGTAAAGATTTTCTAAAGTCCCCAGTACTGGTCCAGAAAGCTCTTTCTGCTGGTCTGGCCTCTGTCTGCTTCCCTCTCTCTCCAGCTTCCCCGAGTGGTCCTCACCGCATCACTTCAGAGCCCAGCGGTGCTGACCTGTGAGTCCCCAGAGCTCCCGTGCTCAGGACTCACACACACCCTGGCGTCCCCTCCGACCCCAGAGGACCACCCTGTTAAACACCTTCTGAGCACTACGGACCTCTCTTTCACAGCTCTTGCCACGTGTTCCAACAATCAACACATGTCTTGAGATTCTCTGAGTAAACACTGCTGTCTTTCATTTTACGCAGCTCTGTAAAAGCAAAGACCAAATCCATGTTTCGGGACCCCTGTCTTGTAGCAGAGTATCTGGCACAATCGAAGACTCAAGGATGATCAGGGAATGAATAAGCAACACTCCTCATGAATAACTTACTGACTTAATGAAGGTGCTCATGGCTCCTCCCAGTAATGGACATACTTGCCCTGATTCCCTTTTCATGACCCAAAAGTTATGGAATAAAACTAGGAACAGTACTTCTCACTGTCTCTTTTGGGGGTGAGAAGTAGGAATTCTCCATTTGAGATTGAAACAGTAAAACAACCTCCAAGCAGAAAGAAAACTCTGATGGTGACTCCAGTTTATTTCCATGCCAACACCTTAGGTAATCATATTGACATAGGCCAATCAACACATCACCTAAGGAGGCAATTTTAAACTAAAGGTTACTTAAATCCTATAAACTGTGGCCTTTGATCAACAAAAATGACTCTAAATAAGTTTACTACAATTCTTTTGGTTACAATGTTTTTAAAAATGCTAAACGGTCTTGATATTTGAATAAAAAACAGAAACAAGTCTTAAATTAGTTCAAAGCAGTAGCCCAACATAACTGCAATTTTTTTATTTACTCCCTTATGGGCAGACCAGTGAGGAATTCTACAACTACTTAATCACATTCTGCTCACCTAAATAAAACAAAAATGCTACATGAAAATTAAAATTGTTCATATATTTTTCCAACACCCTCAATTTTTTTCCATAGGCTCTCCTGGGGATAAACATCCAAGGCTTTGAGATAAGACATTAAAAATTAATATATTAATAAAGCACTTAAAAGTCTGCAATAAGCACACATTCACATCTGAAATGAAGACAGAGACATTTCCAACAGATACTAGAAACCAATGTCATTCACGCTGATTCCAATACAGTGTGCAGGCCACTCAGATTCCATTCCAAACAGTTAAAATCTTGGTCACACACACACACAGTCACTCTTACTTGAAATGTTTAATGTCTACATGTTGGCAGGCAGAGGTGCATAATTAAGACATTACTGTTCATAGCGATGGCATTTTCATTTGTTATAGTTAAACTAAATTATGATATTCATTGACTTCAATAGTAAATAGCCTTTCTAGAAGCACTTAAAACTAACACTAGAATAACATAAACCACAACACAATAAATGTACCTGGCGACAAGAAAACATGGAGCCTACAAAGGAATGAGAAAAGAACACTGGGATCGTCTAGGAAGTCCAGGGACTCTGGGCAAAGAAATGGTGTCCCTGGATCTCAGATTCATTGCTTATCAGCTAAAAGGAATGCCTTGAGTCATCATGAAGACTTGAGTCTGAAAACCTCTGGGTGAAGGTGACCTTAGTTAGAGCCCAGCTGTGACCACTGGAGGTACCCCGAGGCTCTGCGCCTCACTCACTGGGGTACACGGGCAATGCCCAGGTTTCTGGGACCGTGGGTTTTCCTGGGTGTCTTTACATATATCTGCCCGAGTACATAAAAGCTGAGATTTTGGTCCTGGGTGATGCCATTAACAGGAAAACAAATCAGAGCGGGATGTTGCTTTACAAGTCAAGATGACACAGGGTGAAGCTGGCTTTGACACGTGATGAGCTCAAAATGACAGCTGGAATGTATGAATAAACAGACCAGTGGGCAGAAACATGACGCCGGAGATGGAAAAGACCAGCGTCCACAGCAGGGAAAGGGGGCAAGTACCAGGAAGACAGGGTCCCCGCCAAGTGAAATATGGACTGGCTGCTGCTGCTGCTAAGTCGCTTCAGTCGTGTCCAACTCTGTGCGACCCCATAGACAGCAGCCCACCAGGCTCCTCTGTCCCTGGGATTCTGGGGGGGCACTCCAAAGGGATAGCTGGGGGTTGACGAAGCCACATCACTTCCTCTCTGTTTGTGAAGGAGGGACGCGACGTTCCTCTTAACTTTTTCTCCTCTGGGTTAGTCCTTTGCTGTCATGCAGCCAGTTCTTAACTATATTCAGGTGATTTTTTTGGTCACTGATACAATTATATCCTGCCATGTCTGTCATATTCCACAAAGAAGGAAGTCATAAATGTGCAGTGAAGGGACAAGTGGTCAGTGTGAATGGCGAAGGCCGGTAGTATGTTCCTAATTCCCAACTCAGACAGAGGTCATCTCTGAATTATTATTTATATTAACTTAGTGCTGCTGCTCCCTGCTATAAATTCTAATCCCCTCAAGAATTGGCTAGCTGCATAATTCACCAGGGGGAAAAAAAGCTGTATTTTAAATAAACTGTCCTGATACCAAAAAAAAAAAAAAAAACAAACCCACCAAATAAATAGAAAAACACACACACACACACAAGTGCAATGTTCAAAACTGAATACTCACTCCTGTGCTCACCAGGGACAACATGATCCTTTCATTTAAGGCTAAGGTTTCTCCCTGTTTCATCTTGATTCTCTTCTTATCCAAGCATTTCATTGCATACCTGGAACCGTAAATATTACTGAAGAAAATCTATACAGAAAATATATCTCAGTGGATATAAATGATACACATCATATTGGGGGAAGTTCCTAAAAACTCGGGAAGTCTTTTAAAGCAGCAAAATGCTTCTAAGAGACTAAGAGAATCTGAATAAAGTGGAGACTTCAGTCAGTAACAGCACATCAATATCTGTTCATTCATTGTGACGCGTGTACTGTACTACGGTAAGAGGGACATTGAGTACATAGAAACTCCCTGCACTATTTTTCTGCTCCTTTTCTCCAAACCTAAAATTATTCTAAAGTGAAAAGGCTGTTTAAAAAAAAATCAAACAATAATTAAGATATTTCTATTATTATATGAATTGACATTTCAGTTAAATAAAAGCAATAAAGTAGATACACAAAAAATTCAGGGAAATAAATTTTGTATGTATCCCTACTGTCTAGTACTTGTGTGTGTGTGTGTTTTGTAGGGGTGGGACCTGTACTATAATATTTAGCGTGTAGGAATTGTGAATTAAGTACTGGTCAAGATTTTATAAGCGTGCAGAGGGTGATTCTAAAACACTGATCATCAACTAAATGGGATTTTCTTTGAATATGAGTATAAAACCCTCTTAATATTCCCAGCAAAATATACAAGTGTAGAATGCTTACATCTTTCCAGTGTCTGCTTTCCTGCAACCGTATACTTCACCGAATCCTCCTCGTCCAATGATCCGATGCACGCTGAAATCATTCATGGTCAACTGTGAATTTAAAATGCGACACAGAAACATAAGACTGCATAAAAACTATCCCACTGTCTTCATGCAAAACATACACAGTTACTGAAACAGCGATTCTGACCCTGCTGCCCTTTCGGCGACTGGCCCCACAAGCTGAGAGGTAAGAAGCACAGGTGGCAGGATATTCTAGAACCGCCTTCGACGTAAACTGCACAGGATGCAAACCATGGGGGCAGCTGGGGAGACAGCCTGGTGGGAGCCCGTTGTTCTATCCAGTTCCATGAATCTTAGACTATAAGATGTATACTTTCAAGACAAGCGAATGTGAAATTTCCAGGCAAACTACAAAGTGACCTCGGCTACTCTGAAGCTGAAAGTTTGGGAATGGTTAAGCCATTCCAGGAACTTCTGTGGTAGAAAAATAGGTCTGCATCAAGGGCATGTATGCTCTCCTAACAGTTGGACCATATGATCAGAAAGCCCAATAAATGCTGGCCATGTGAATTTTTTTATCAAAAGCATCAGTTAGTAGAGAGGACTCATGCTGGGCACATGAGTGAAAGCAGACCGCGTGTGAGTAACTCGACGAAGAGGCTTTCATTCATAAGTACGAGGCTTTCATCAATACCATCTCAGCAAAGCCTTGCTTCCCAAGAAGTTCTCATAGCACCAGATGGTACAAAGGCAGAGAGACAGTCCTATGTTCATGGTAAGAGGCCATCAGACAACAGCAAATGCTTTTTGTTACATATCCTGGCAAAAGAAGGGTCAGATCCTTGACGTATTTCTCCAGGCAACCCTTCAGACATCATGTCTGCAGCCAGGGAGGGGCATCCGGCCCTCGAGCTTCACGTTTGCTGCTCAGAGGACAGGAGGACGTGAAAACGTGAAGACACCACGTCTGCTAAAGGAGCACAGGCACAAGGAAGATCCACAGCAGAGATAAGGGTTTTTTGGTTTTGTTTGTTCATTTTTTGGCCATGCGGATGCATGCAGGATCTTAGTTCCCCAACCAGGGATCGAACCCTCGTTCCCTACAGTAGAAGCACAGGATCTTAATCACTGGACCCCCCAGGAAGTCCCGTTATTTTATAAAATGTGTCACTGCCTCTTGCTTCTCAATCCTGCTAGAAATGGGGTAGAGAGGGGAAATTAAAAAGAAAAAAAAAAAAAAAAAACCCACTTCTGTGAATGGTACTGTTGAACTAAAAAAAATTTTTTTAAAAATCAAAAACAGAATCCAGTTATTTCTTTTTCTCAATTGCAAAGCTTTGTGGAGAGAGAGCACAGGGAAAGGGGAAGAGACATGAACACTCTAAAAGTGAAGTAAAGAATGTGCCCCAGAATTCCTGACATGGAAAAGCTAAGAGAAGATGCAGTATTGGGGATACAAGCTAGGAAGTATCCCGCCTTTGAGGACTGCTTTCATCATTCTCAAAATAATTAAAAAAGATGCAACTGCAGTCTAGTAAGAGATATCATCATGTTTATTACATGACTGCACCTAATAAGAAAAAAACAAGGAAATTTACCAGGATGGCAAATGACACGGGCACAGGAACTACATGATGTAGAAGACTTGTATCTTTACTACTACTTCTATTAAAAGCTTGATTATGGCTTAAAATATCCTTCCTTAAATAAATAAATTCATTCTTATATGAATATGAAAAAAAGAGGATGAAAACTCAAAGTGTTTACAACTGGATATGGGAGGATGGATTTTCGTGCGTAAAGCTGTAAGCACGACATCTGTCTGGGCAGCATGTTACCCTTGGGAGTGTGCTGCCGAATAAAATATTTTCTCACGAAGCTGAGCCAAAGGAAGCTTTTATTTAAAAAAAGAAAGGCAAAGATGATACTCACATGGATATTTAATTCCACGTTTTTCCACTGACAAAATCTAGTGAACTTGTCACTGAAAAAGAATGTGAGGAATTACTGAAAAGTTAAATACCACGTTAACTGAGAAACTAGCATTGTATACTTGTGTGACTTCTCAAAGTGAGCTTTTCGTAAACATTTTTTTCACAAAGCGTTCGCCTAGCACTCAAGGCTTTATTTTACGATTCAAATCGAAGACTTCATGTTTCTGCTTTAATTGTCATTATGTTATGGTAACAATCTTTATCTGAGTCGGTACTGTCCAACAGACGGGTAACAGATGACACATAAGTAATTTAATTTTAATAATGTATCTTATTTGAACCAATATATCAAAAAATTATCATTTCCACATGTAATCAATATAAAATTTTAATGAGATAGTCTACCTTCTTATTTTTGTATTGCTTTGAAAGTGAAAATCGCTCAGTCATGTCCAACTCTTTCCAACTCTATACAGTCCATGGAATTCTCCAGGCCAGAATATTGGAGTGGGTAGCCTTTCCCTTATCCAAAGGATCTTCCCAACCCAGGGATTGAACCTAGGTCTCCCGCATTACAGGTGGATTCTTTACCAGTTGAGCCACAAGGGAAGCCCAAGAATACTAGAGTGGGTAACCTATCCCTTCTCCAGGGGATCTTCCCAACCCAGGAATCGAACCGGAGTCTCCTGCATTGCAGGTGGATTCTTTACCAACTGAGCTATCAGAGAAGCCCCTGAAACTGGTTTGAATCCAGTGCTTTGAAACCCGGTGTCTATTTTGCATTTATAGCCCATTTTTATGTAAAACTTCAAATAGAGAACAGACTTATGGTTCTCTATGTGAGAAAAGATGAGAGGGTTGGGGGAGGGCTCGATTGGGATTTGGGATTAGCAGATGTAAACTATTATATATAGGATGAATAAACAACAGAGTCCTACTGTATAGCACAGGGAACTAGATTCAAAATCTTGTGATAAACCATAATGGAAAAGAATATGAAAAAGAATATATATATATATATATGTAGAGCTGAATTGCTTTGCTGTACAAAAGAAATTAACATTGCAAATCAACTATACTTTAACAAAATTAAAAAAAAAAAAAAAGTGAATGGTCAATTCAGTGGGAGACAATGACTGTGCAGGTTTACCTGGATACACAGTGGAGTTATAAGACTTCTTTCCCAATTTCAATTACCATCCCCATTTCTCCCCTCACCCCCAAGGGTCACAGAACAATGAGTTGACCCAAGAGTTTGGGAAAAGTCAGATCTTTAGAATCAGCAGCCATGGAGACAGCCCAAGACTCAGCTGAATTTTAGCCCTGAACCGGGGCCCTGGCCCCTCAGTTCCATGCCACTGCTTTTTGGCAAAGCCCCTCTGGTCCTGCTCAGAAAATGTAATCATTTGTATGCAGATTCATTTCCCACAGTACTGACTCTACTCCAAGATAAAATTATCTCTTGAACTCTGGCAGAATCTTGACACAACTTTTTAAAAAATTACTTTAGTTCTGTGAACATGTGGAGAAGAAGGAGAAAAAAAAACAAAACACTGAAGCATTTGTTTTTAAAGGGCAATTACTGAACAGCTGGGCTGCTCCCGCCCTGAGGCTCGATCATCACGACAACTGTCTAGAAATTAGCCGAGTTTAGAGAGAAGAGCAGAGTCCATGTGAACGCAGATTCAGAGTCAGAAAGTCTGATCCCTAAGGTGCATCATCGCAGAGGAACACTCAAAACACTGAAGGGCTGACTTGTGAACACTTTCATAGGCATCCCTGAAACTTTTTAAATTTACTTTTTAAAAAAATTTTATTTTACACTGGAGTACAGATGATTTACAACGCTGTGCTAGTTTCAGGTGTACGGCAAAGTGATTCAGTTACACATATATCTAGTCTTCTTCAGATTCTTTTCCCCTTTAGGTTATTATAAATATCAAGTAGAATTCCCTATGCTACACAGTAGGTCCTTGTTAATTACCTAGAAAGTTTTCAGGATTTTATATGACAAACATACTCTATAGTTTGAGTAACCCAAAGGGACACATTTATTGGGTACGTTAATGACAGACATGACAAAAGACATCTGCCAATATACCTGAATTCTAATATGTAAAGAATCAAGAAAAGAGTTGTCTCATTTTTAAGGATATGACTTTAACATATAAACAAATGAACTGACTCATGCTTGCATTAGCAAACACATCCCAATAAGATACTTTCAATACTGAGGTTCCCTAGTCTATTTACATTTTGGATCATTTGGAAACTAAAAAACTAAAAGTCAAAAGGATGTTAAGATATACAAATCCTAAATTATAAAGTATAGAGGGCACAAGCTAATACAAAGCCTGGTACAGAGCACATGGATAATAAATGTTTGTTGAATGAATAAATTAACACATTTTAAGGATAGCATCTATGGGGTAAAATGAGGTACACCTACATAGGACAAGATTTAAATATCATAGCACAGACGGTAAAGAATTGGCCTGCAATGCAGGAGACCCAGGTTTGATTCCTGGGTTGGGAAGATGCTCTGGAGAAGGAAATGGCAACCCACTCCAGTATTCTCACCTAGAGAATCCCATGGACAGAGGAGCCTGGCAGGCTCCATGGGGTCGCAAGGGTTGGACACGACTTAGCAAATAAACCGCCCTACTAACATAATGTTACATGTCAAACATATCTCAGCAAAAAAGACTTTGTACATAAAGTTTCATACCTTTCCATGAATTTTTGAAAAATGCTGCCTCGAAGACTTTCACAAATTTCTTCTATGTATGGCTGGAAAGGATGGAAAAGAAATTCCACACTGCATCAGTAAGAACATAGTAAAGTGAAAAACACAAGTGGATGAGACCCAGATGTCGTAAGGTTCCCAATTATGTGCTCCCATAATCATCAATAACCTCAGATATGCAGATGACATCATATTTACGGCAGAAAGTGAAGAACCAAAGAGCCTCTTGATGAAAGTGAAAGAGGAGAGTGAAAAAGTTGACTTAAAACTTAACATTCAGAAAACGAAGATCATGGCATCTGGTCCCATCACTTCATGGCAAATAGATGGGGAAACAATGGAAACAGTGACAGACTTTATTTTGGGGGGCTCCAAGATTACTGCAGATGGTGACTGCAGCCATGAAATTAGGAGACGCTTGCTCCTTGAAAGAAAAGTTATGACCAATCTAGACAGCATATTAAAAGGCAGAGACATTACTTTGCCAAGAAAGGTCCGTCTAGTCAAAGCTATGGTTTTTCCAGAAGTCATGTATGGATGTGAGAGCTGGACTATAAAGAAAGCTGAGTGCCAAAGAATTGATGCTTTTGAACTGTGATGCTGGAGAAGACTCTTAAGAGTCCCCTGGACAGCTAGGAGATCCAACAGTTCATCCTAAGGGAAATTAGTTCTGAATATTCATTGGAAGGACTGATGTTGAAGCTGAAACTCCAATATTTTGGCCACCTGATGCAAAGAACTGACTCATCTGAAAAGACCCTGATCCTGGGAAAGATTGAAGGCAGGAGGAGAAGGGGACGATGGAAGATGAGATAGTTGGATGGCATCACCAACTCAATGGACAGGAATTTGAGTAAACTCCGAGAGTTGGTGATGGACAGGGAGGCCTGGCATGCAATAGACCATGGGGTCCCAAAGAGTCAGACACAGCTGAACGACCGATCTGAACTGAACTGATAGCACCTTGCACTTGCCCTCCTTAGTGCCTGTCCAGTTTGCACCGATGGATTCCCAGGCATGCCTACTTGCTTAGCAGTCATCTACACCACCCAATGGCATGTCTCCTGAAGGCAAGGACAGGGCTGTCCCGTGTGCCACTGCGTCTCCACTGTCTGGCACAGCTCACAGCAAGTCACAGACACGCCTTCAATGACTGGAATGAGCTTCATGGGCATGTGACCCATGTAGTCCTGCAGAAGAGCCGAGTCCTCGGTATGTACCCTACTGTGGCCATCCTGAAATTCCTGAACAAGGACATTCACGTTTACATTGTGTACTGAGCCCTGTAAATTATGGTAGTGGCTGTCTGTAAATCACAATTAATTATATCATTGCCATTAATTACAATTATCATAAATGATCAACATTAATATTGAGTTTCAAAGACTAAAAGTGAAGGAACCCATGGAGTAAACCTTTTTTTAAATTAGCTATTTGCAAGGTCTTTGAGCAAGTTCATGGCTAAGTCGAGATTAAGGCAAGGACTCCTGGCTCACGTGTGTGGGGCTCTTTCCCTGTGGAGAACAGTCTGCTCCAATTTCATGCCACTTTACACATTACCAAATAAACCATATAAATTTACTTCCCATGGGGTAGTCTTCAAATCAAGAGTGATAAAAATATCAAATGCCAATTCTTCACAACTCAGCCTAGGGGCAATTAGTTAGTTCTGGAAAATATCATGATACCCTACTCTCTTCTTGAATGATGGAAATTTAATGTTTTCTGTGTCTTTCTAGATTATCCCAAAAATGTGCAATAAAGAAGGACCAGATGTCAGGAGATGTCCAAGGCAAGCCACAGTCACCAACATGGGCAGTGAGACCACTGCAGCTCACCTGGGAGCTTCACTTCCTACCACGGAGCTAGGCTAGCCTCCGCCACTTGGCAGGGCGATCAATGTCCTGGGCAGGGCATAGTTCACTAAAACCAAATGGACTTGTTCTCTCCTTAGTAACAGGGGAAGCTGACCTCTCTCTCTGAAGCTTTTTGCAGCTCCAAAGTTCTATGTGTCTATAATGAAAGATAATAGTCATCTTTGCCAAGTCTTCTAGATGCTTAAACACCAAGGCCACAAGTCTCAAAAGGTTCAAAAGATATTAAGTGTGCAAAGATGTATGAAAGACTAAATTGTATGTAACAGATTTTCTATTTACAGAAACTCTTATGTTAACATTTTTTTCATATTTTATAAAATATCCTGTACCAGAAATTCTTAAGACCAGATATGATATACCACATTGCCGCTTTCAACATGAAGGACCACAAAATGTGTCAGGTGAGCAATGCAAAAACCAAAGTTCAATACTGGGGTCATGAGCAAACAACCTCACTGCTCTGATTCCTGGTTTCCTCAATCTGTAAGATGGGAAAGTTACATCTAATCTTCAAGGCCGTGGTGAGGATTTAATCTCAGACGGTCAAGAATCCGCTTGCAATGCGGGAGAGCTGGGATGGATCCCTGGGTTGGGAAGATCCCCTGGAGGAGGGCATGGCAATCGACTCCAGTATTCTTGCCTGGAGAATCCCCATGGACAGAGGAGCCTGGCGGGCTACAGTCCGTGGGGTTGCAAAGAGTCAGACACGACTGAACGACTAAGCACAGAACACTCAGAGTCAAACATGGGGCTTGGCACATCCCAGGAATGTAATGTAAGCCAGGACTCCTCCCAACTCTTGCCACCAAATGTACCTATGTAATTAATTATTTCTAAAGTCAATTTTTCAAACAAAAAGAATAAAAACCATTTTGTATTTATTTTCAGAGCATTTTTTTTTAACTACCTTGTTCTCCTTGACAAGAAATTTCACCTCAGGCATCATATTTCCCAATGTTTAAATATATGATAAACCTATGGCAATCAAAATAGTATGGTACTAACATAAAAACAGGCCTTATGGATCAATGGAACAGAACAGAGTTCAGAAATAAATCCACACACCTACAGTCACCTGATCTTTAACAAGCGCATCAAGTATTCAGTGGTGAAATGACAGTCACTTCAATAAACGGAGGGTGAGACTGGACCCTTACCTCACACCATGTACAACAATCAACTCAAGATGAATTAAAGACTTAAATGTAAGACCTGAAACCATGCAACTAGAAGAAAACATGGGAAAAAGCTTCTTGACACTAGTTTGGGTGATGATTTTTTGGATATGACATCAAAAGCTCTGGCAACAAAAGCAAAAACAGACGAGTGGGTTTGCATGAGACTAAAATGCTTTTGCAGAGCAAAGGAAACAATTAACAGAGTGAACAGGCAGCCTGTAGAACGAAAGAAGTTATTTGTAAACTACATGATATGAGGTTAATATTCAAAACATGTGAGGAACTCAACTCGACAGCAAAAGCCCAAATAACCCAATTCAAGATTGGGCTGAAGACCTGAATAGACATTTTTCAAAAGAGATAATAAATGGCCAACAGGCATATGAAAAGGTGCTCAGCATCACTAATCATCAAGGAAATGCAAATCAAAACCACAGAGAGGTATCATCTCATACCTGTCAGGATGACTGTTATCAGAAAGCCAAGAGGTACATGTTGATGAGGATACAGAGAAAAGGGAATCCTTGTGCACTGTTGGTGGGAATGCAAACTGGGACAGCCACTACAGAAAACAGTATAAAGATTCCTTCTGGTATATATCCAAAGGAAATTAAATCAGTATCTTGAAGAGATACCTGCATGCCCATGTTCACTGCAGCATTACTTCACAATAGTAAAGATACTGAAGATAACCTAACTGTACGTCAATGGATGAATGGATAAAGAAAATGGAGAATGGAGATATACATGTATAGATACATATATATATGAACACACACACACAAAATGGTATACTCCATTCTGTTTTTTAAAAAGAAGGAAATCTTGAGATTTACAACACAACAGGTGAATCTGGAGAACATTATGCTAAGTGAAACAAGCCAGACACAGAAAGACAATTACAAGCTGATCTCTCCTGTATGTGGAATCTAAAAGAAGTCTAACTTATAAAAGCAGAGTAGAAGGTTGGTTGCCAAGGGTTAGGAAGTGGGGAAAATGGGGAGATGTTGCTTAAAGGGTACAAAGTTTCAGTTCTGCAGGATAAATAAGTCTTGGAGAGCTAATGTCCAGTATGGGGACTATAGTTAATAGTATTGTACTGTACACTTGAAATTTGCTAAGAAAGTTGATCTTAAGTGTTCTCACCACACATGCATACACAAATATAACTACATGAGGTGATGAGTATGCTGATTAGTTAGCTTACAACAATCATTTCACAATGAATACACATATCAAAACATCACACTGTATACTTTCAATTATACACAATTTTTATTTGTCAATTATAACTCATTTAAAGCCAGGGGGGGATATTCCAACTCAAAGAATATCAAGTAACTTTAATGTTAGTTAAATGTTATAGAGATCAATGTCCCTCTATAAACAGGGTATCCAAATACATAACTTCTATTTTATACTTTGACCACTATGTTCTAATGGTACGTATTATACTGAATTGCACTAAAATGCTTTCTTATTTAAACCAACATGACTATTTCCTTCACCACTGAAATAAAAATACCAACTATTCTGTATCTGTTTTATCAGAACATTACTCAGTTATTTTCTTATGAACAAATCAGTAAAGTGCTTTTAAAAGATATATTGGAGACATGGCTTCTAAATCAATGTTTCTTGAAGCCACAAAGTTAATTTTGTTGGTCTTTGTATCTCTCATCTGGAACTATCTTTTTAAATGTTATTTATGCTACAGGAAAAGTTAACATCAGAGTTGTAAAATCTATGTATATAATATAGCAATATTAAATGTAACTGACTATACAACTACCTCTGAACCATGTCAAAGTCAGAAAACTGAAAATCTGACATGAAAATTTCACAGAGGCAACAAAAAGCAGTGCAATCAAATTGCACTTTCTGACTGTGAGGTGTTAGAGAAGATTGACATTTATGGAGTGCTGTGATAGACAGGCCTGGTACAAACCAGCTCATATGCACTGGGTCCTCAAAATCCCATTCACGGGACAGTCTGCTGGCGTTTCTACTCCACAGAGGGAAAACCAGAAGTGCGGAGAGGTATGGTGCCTTGCCCAGGGTCTTGAAACTCAGGTCACTGAATTCAGAGCCCAAGCTTATAACCAACTAGACTATACTAAAAGGTCTGACGTTTTAAGAGATGTCCACCTAATCATTTTGGCAGAAAGGCAGCAGCTGGTTTGGTTACTGTACCCAAATGTTCTCAGAGCCAAACCAGTATCTTTTCTATAGAATAATCAGATTCATTTTGTATATAAATAAACCCAACCATAAGGCACTAAGGCAAAAATCAACTTATTTCTCTTCAACTGACTGAATAATCCAAGAAAACAATAAACTAGTTGTTTTCATTTACGAAAACCATTACCTTAATAAATGGCATTCTTTCCTATTTCTCGTAACTCCCAGAAACATAAAAAGTACAAGATCCACTTGGAAATTTGACCATGCCTTGTAAGCTGCCATCTCTATAGAAATCCCACGGGATAACAAAAAAGGCTCTGACGAAGAAAACCACTGCATCTAAAGAGCAGCCAAGACATGGGCCCATCAGTTGTGGATCGAGTTTTCTGAGCCTTATAATTTAAATCTATGATTGTGTTGTGTTCAAGATAAGAGGAGCTGAGGCAAAATCCAATTTCTCAGTCACGACTCCAAGGCCATTCATTCCCTCTTGATTGCTGAAAATGAATCTGTTTCTTCTGGGGAAGGATCGCCATGGGGACCAACACCTGTACCACTGAAAAGTAAATCTTGTCCAGTCCCTGCTCATCACAGGTGTCTGGGATGTCAAACAGGAAAAGGCTTTTCCCTCCAATGTCTCCTCTTGATTGATTTATAGGAAAAAAACACTAAAAGAATGCTCTAGCAGCCTTTTTCAGGACAGCCTTTATGATGCTGGCATAAGAGCACGTTTCAATGAGAAGACAGGTGATATTAAACTTTGGTTCTTCCAGATAAACCTCTAGGTAAGAAATACAGTCTCGAAATTCTGCCAGCACTTTCACCCAAGCAAAGATTGCACCCAAATACAACCATTAAGTGAATTAGAAACATTTATTTGGAGAGCATTTTACCTTACCTGAAAAAGAGTTGATGTCACTTGTTTCTTGGATAGATGACTTTGTACGTATTCTACTGCTTGCTTTGAGAATGGCTTTAAAAAAAACACACAATGTTTTCTTTTTCTTTTTCCCCCACAAATATAAAACAGAGTAAACCTCTGTATATCTTACAGTGTCACAACATATAATTTAACACAACAGTTACTAAGCAGTAACCTATGGTGATCACATCAACATGCATTCTTAAAAAAAAATCTGCTATATGTCTGTGGGCAAGCCAAACAGATGATTGTTCCTCAGAGCTTCCAGAGTTCTTAAAAACTATATCGAGAAGGGTGATACACAAGGGGCATCTAACTGAAATATCTATGCCCACAAGAGATCAAGGCTACTTCAACTTAAAAAGGGTGTAAGGAATCGTATTGTCACCATATTAGTATTAAATGCATCATCTCTCAGTTGGCTGATACTGGGGTCCTAAAAACATAAAATTTCTATTTCATGAGAGAACATGAATGCACAAAGATATACCTAAGAATTAAATGCCAGGATCACAAAGTTAAACCACAGTGTTGGAAAGACTCTAGGTTAAGGAAAGGCTTGCTGTAACCACTGCAAAGAGGAATTGGTTCTAAAAGAATGAAACTCACACTGACAAAAATTAGAAACCCTGTTCCCCCCCTAAACTTCAAATTATGTCTGAAGTAATGCACAAGAAGAAGAGTTTAAAAAAGCATATCACTCTGCTAAAAACCCTCTAAACTGCTGCCCTACATGAAAGCTACGTCTACAGAGGCTTTCTTAGTGAACATGTGTCATTTTCCAAGGTCCAACCATCCCCAGCAAGGCAGCGAGGCACAGAGACTTACAGTAAGCTCTAGCTCAGAAGTTCAGTAAGCACTGCAGACAACACAATAAATACAGAAGCATGAAAGTGCATCATTGTCATGACCAGTGCTGTCCAATCAGACTCGCTGCGATGATGGAAATGCTGTGAATCTGGGCTGATGCCACCAGCCACATGTGGGTACTGCACATTTCAAATGCAGCTCAGGAGGACGTCAGGAATTAAAATTTTAGTTCCATTTGACTGTAATTAATATAAACATACTTCCCTGGTGGCTCAGTGGTAAAGAACCCGCCTGCCTATGCAGGAGATGTGGGTTTGATCCCTAGGTCGGGAAGATCCCTTGGAGAAGGGGATGGCAGCTCACTCCAGTATTCTTGCCTGGGAAATCCATAGACAGAGGAGCCTGATGGACTACAGTCACGACTTAAGAGACTAAACAACAGCAAATGTAAACACAATTAAATACTCGCACAGGGCTAGTGGCTACTGCATTGGACACAGCAGTCCAGGGCTCTTAGGACACTTCTTTGAAAAACAGTTTTCATGTAGAGAGATTACAGTGTACGTTTTCATTATTTATTCCACTCACTTCTGGTGGAAGAATTTCCTAGGAACTTTGTTTATCCTAATGACTGAATAAGATTGTTTCTCTGATTTACAAGCAAAAAAAAAAAGATTTCAACCATCATTCAACTATTAGTGAACTATATTAACATAATAATTACAATCAACCTTATTAATTCAAAGAAAGCATTTAAGATATTTACCGATCAATATTTGATTAGCCTAATTGTTTAAAGAAGAGCTAAATGAAAAACAATAAAGCTTAATTTCCTTAGAGAGTCGAGAACTGAGCTTAGCCTTTTCTTGCACTGATCTGCATTAGCCATTTTATCAACATCTGTACTGAAAGTATCCAAGCCTTATTAAAAGTATGTGGAGCAGCAGGTATTGGATCAGCATTACCAGGAAACAAATGACAAAACTAGAGAAAGAAACATGGGTTCCATCCTGGATGAATACCTTTAAACCTTTCCTCCTATTTTAACTTTTATTCTAAAAACATGTGAAGCCTGTCTCATTTACTCATACTGAATTAATAAAATAAGCAGAGGTACTTACATGTGAACAAGACAGCAGCTCCTTCATGATGTAAGTATCATAAATTTGTCGACTTCTACAAAGGCGATCTTCCTCATTCTCAAGCTTTTCATATTCTTTTATCTAGACAGTTAAAAGTTATGATAGTTAGGTACTGTCTTCCTAGAAACTTACTTTATTAAAAGATATTACTCGTCTTGGCAGAAACCACTTCCACATGAGATCAAGCAAATTACTTGAATTGGCCAGTGCACAGGAAACAACTACTTCTAATGTTGAAATAATGAAGCTGGAATAATTTAAATTCAACTTGGGACATACGAATGGATTTTTTCCTAAGATGAACCTTGTTGCTTAAATTTAGAAACACAATATTAGGAAACAAACACTGCCATGGTTACAATTATCTTATGATATAGCAGCCATGGACCATTCATTCTTGCCAATTCTCTTTTCCAAAGCACAAATAATTTGAACTTGGCAGTAATCCATTTCTATGAGTTATGATGGGGATCATTTTCACTTGACTACAGTGTTACAAAACTCAGGAGGAAAAAATAATAATGAATTGTCAGGATTCCTGCAGAGATTTTTAAAAGTCAACTAAATCTTTTGGAAAGACATTCATCATAGATAAAAGCACTGGTTTTTCACATTGGAACCGTCTCTGCACTCTAAAAGTATTAACAGAAAGGTTCCTTCAAATAGTAACCTGATGGGTGTTAAGATAGACTAAATAATAAAATGGGCTTAGCAAACACGCTTTGTGAGGACATGGTCTCTATTACTTTAACCCCATAAGTTCTCAGATCAGAGAAGTGTTTTTACTCCTTTACAGAAATACGTTAAATCTAAAAGACATTAAAAAAGAATACATTTGAATCAGTTCTAATGAGGTGGATGAAACTGGAGCCCATTATACAGAGTGAAGTAAGCCAGAAAGATAAACACCAATACAGTACACTAACACATATATATGGAATTTAGAAAGATGGTAACGATAACCCTGATGTGAGACAGCAAAAGAGACACAGATGTACTGAACAGTCTTTGGGACTCTGTGGGAGAGGGCGAGGGTGGGATGATATGGGAGAATGGCAAATTGACACATGTAAATATATGTGAAATGAATCGCCAGTCCAGGTTTGATGCATGATACAAGGTGCTCAGGGCCAGTGCACTGGGATGACCCAGAGGGATGGGATGGGGAAGGAGGTGGAAGGGGGGTTCAGGATGGGGAACACATGTACACCCGTGGGGGATTCAAGTCAATGTACAGCAAAACCAATACAATGTTGTAAAGTAAAATAAATTAATTAATCAATTTTAAAAAATCTAAAAGACAAGAAGAGAATGAAAACAAAGGAAATATTGAGTTGGTAGGAAGATTGCAGTGAAGATTTTCAATATAATAACTAATAACTACATAGGACTTATTTCTGAAAAAACAGAAAATTTTCCTACCAAGTAGCCAGTTATACTTTCATAATATCTGAGCACTTCTTATTCTGCTATGATTCTGACCACTCCTAGAGGTGAGAATACAAACTGAACAGAAATAAAAGCTACCTTTTTACTGTATAGTCTCAGCTTGATAAGGTTTCCCTGATAGTTCAGTTGGTAAAGAATCCGCCTGCAATGCAGGACACCTGGGTCGGGAAGATCCCCTGGAGAAGGAAAAGGTTACCCACTCCAGTATCCTGGCCTGGAGAACTCCAAGGACTGTATAGTCCATGGGGTTGCAGAGTCAGATACGACTGAGTGACTTTCACTCAGTTTGACAAGTTTTGAAATCAAAACCAGTAAATCCTGTGAGAATTTCTGATAATGAAAGGGCATGGTTGGTAGGTAGAAGAGTATGCACAGAGCATGAAGCATATACAGTATGTGTATGAAGTCTAACTGCTTCACACACTAAGAAATTACTGGGATCATCTAAATTGTCCTTAAATATCAATGAGATGGCTGAAATTCACAAGTCTGTAACTGCCTGGGCTTAGAATGAAGTCTTCTTGGGGCAGACACTGAAATTGAACATAAAGGCAGGAGGCCAAGGGGAAGTTGATACTCCATCTAAGAGGAAAACACTTAAAAAAATTTTTTTTTAATTCTTTACTTTAAAAAAAAATTTATTAAAATATAGTTGATTTACCATGTCATGTTAGTTTCAGATGTACAACAAAGTGACTCAGTTTATATATATTCTTCTTACATTCTCTCCATAATAAATTATTATAACCTATTGAATAGAGTTCCCTGCGCCACACAGCAGGGCCTTGCTGGTTACCCATTTTATATGCAGTAATGTGCACATTTCAACCCCAAACTCCTAACTGACCCCTCTCCCCCTCTTTGGTAACCAGAGCTTGTTTTTATGTCTGTAGGTCTACTTCTGTTTTGAAAATAAGTTCATTTGTATCATTTGCTTTTAGATTCCACATATAAGTGGTGTCATATTATATTTGTCTTTCTCAGTCTGGCTTACTTCACTTTAGTATGACCATCTCCTAGGTCCATCCATGTTGCTGCAAATGGCATTATTTTCTTCTTTTTATGACTGAGTAATATTTCATTGTATATACAGACCACATCTTCTTTATCCATTCATCTGTCGATAGACTAGGTTGCTTCCATGTCTTAGCTATTATAAACAATGCTGCTGTGAACATCGGGGTATATGGATCTTTTCAAATTATGTTTTTCTCCAGAAGGAAGACATTTTTTAATGAAGAAGCAATTCAGCAGTGTTGGCATAACCAGAGGACCTGGGCATAATCATCCTAAGCTAACTCAGGAGAACATGTCTACCCAACACCATCCCAGCCGCAAATACGACAGCTGCAAGAAAACAGAAGCTAGACACCGAAATCTGAAGGAGAGCAGAAAATAAACAAAGGACTCTGGCTTGGCTGATTTCTTTTGTTGTTTTGTCAGGTTTTAGTAAGATCCAAAAATTAATGTCGGAATGCTCGGATAAAAGAGGTGAACTATCAGTGAACCAAAGGCAAATGTTTCTGCCTAAACATACAAATAAACTCTAGGAATACTAAACCTGCATGGAATTATTACCCTCAAACACAAGTGGAAGGAAACCTAAATCTATGTTCTGGGGCCTGTAAAGCAAGCTGATACCTGATTCAACGGGAGTTTTCTATGAACTGTAAGAGACTGACTATACAGGAAATCCTAGTTTCTCGCGCAAACCATGCCCTGAACCATAGTTCTGGCTCTAGTGAGTGCCTTGTGCTCCACAAACTCTGACTTGAACAACAGCAAAGGTTAATTCTTAGTAGGCAAAGCAAGAGCTTAGCATCTGGGGCTGTAATTCAAAATTCACTTTCTATTATCAGTCAGACCACTAATTGAAGAACATGCAGTCAACCATCAATTAGCTCTGGACAGGATGCCCTGACCGTGGTACACACAGAGAAGGCGTCACCCCTAATTCTGGCGGGCTGGTTGCCCAGGGAATGGAGCAGGCGGAGGCCCAGGCTCAAGGTGAAAGGTCGCCGCTAGAGCAGAACAGAAGCATCAGCACCAGCGACGAACACTCACTGACCGTGTGGTCCCCCTTTCTGCTTTGGTGGTTACAGAGCTCACAGCTCAGCATGTAGCCTGAACACAGAACCCTAAGAGCAAGCTCTTTGGCCCGCAGCTGTCACAGGCCCCCCTCTTTGTCTCCCATCTGTCCCACTGCCATTCCAGCCTAGTAAAGTCACAGCGGCCTCTGCCGTGCCCAGTCAAGGGCCTCTCTCTCTGTCCTCAGCTCCCTGACACCCCAGCAGCGTTCGGCTCAGGGCTGCACTCCTGCCTCGTCTGAGTTCTGGGACCTCCTCTGACTTCTGGGGTCTATACTCCCCAGGAGTTTGCCATCCTGGCTCCTCCTCTTCAGTCTCCCTTGGTAATTCTTCCTCTTCTGCTAGACTTTTAAATACTGAAGTGCCTCAGAGCATGGTGCTAAGAAACCCCTTTTTCATCCACTATATTCTCCTTGGATAAAGCTATTCAGTCGCACAGTTTCAAACACCAATTCTATTCCAATGACTAAGTCTGGGTTTTCAGGACTCACTTCTCTCTCAGAGCTCCAGAGTCCGGATACTGAGCCACCTATTGGATATTTCCACATCCTCTCTACTCCAGTCAATCATGCCCTTCCCCTAGTCTTAATCACAAAAATGAGTAAAACCATCCTCCCAGCTGCTTATGGAGAAGGAAATGGCAACCCACTCCAGTATTCTTGCCTGGAGAATCCCACGGACAGAGGAGCCTGGCGGGCTACAGTCCATGGGGTCTCAAGAGTCAGACATAACTTAGCAACTAAACCACCACCACCACCACCCAGCTGCTTAAGCCAAACAAGAAATAATCATTATTGATTTTGCTCTTTTGCTCACTCTGTCCCCATCATCCCTACATTCAATTCATTAGCCAATCACACTGGTTTGATATTCAAAATGTATCAGAAACCCATGCCCTGATTCAGGTCAACCAATCTCTAACAGAACAATTCTGGACATCTGTAAAACCCAACTACACTGGACCACTGAAGAGTGACCAAAAGTACACAGATTATGGGGAAGGGGCAACAAACAGAAGCCAGAAAGAAAGAGAGGATATTCCTGAAAATAAAGAGTCAGAGGAGAGCTCCAAAATTCTGCATATAAAATCTTAAAATCTCTGGTGGACTGCATAATGATGTGTGAGCATGACAGACCCAAATTAGTCCAGCAAAGGTTAAAAAAATTGAACAAGATTAAATTGCTACCCACTGCATAAGAAGACAGCATCAAGTCTGAGTAAGCCAAATTAACTCCTGAGACAATACCCTACAGAGAAGCAGTTTAGAGAACCCACAATACCAATGTACAAGATACAATCTAAAACTGTTCTATGTTTGAAGAAACAGAGAAATGTGGGTCATACTCAAGAGAACAGATCATCAGTGAGGACCTATCCAAGGTGATTCAGAGACTGGAATTACCAGAAAAGGATTTTAAAGCAGCCGTTATAACTATACTAAAAGATGCACAGAAAATATACATATAACGAACAACAAATCAAGAAAATAGCAGCAGACAGATAGTAACTATGAAATAAGCCACATTGGAAATCCTATCTGAAAAAAAATTCAACGGATGGACATAACAACAGACAAGAGATACCGAAAGAGTCAATGAGTTTGAAGATAGCTCCATAGAAATTATCTAATCTGAAGAACAGAAAGGAAAAAAATACTTGGGGAAAAATTGAACAGGGTATCAGTGATATCTTGGATAATGTCCAAAGATCAAGCATACATATGACTGGAGTTCCAGAGAGAGGAAAAGAAGATATTAAGGTAGAAATAACATTTTATAATGGCCCAAATTTTACCTGACATGGTGAAAAATATAAATTGACAGATTCAAAAAACTAAGTGAATGCCACAAAGGATAAACACAATATCTGAAATTACTTCACTAAAATGCACCTCCTCAGAGAGTAAGTCTTTGACCCGGCAATTTAAGGTGGCCACCAAATCACAATACATCACATTAAGCTTTGAGTCTGTTTTGAGTCATTATTTCCTAATATCTTTCCTATTTATTTATCACCTGTTTATTGCCTGTTTCAACAAAAATAGGAGCTCAAAGAGAGCACACACTTTTTCTGTCTCGCTCATCCCAACAATACTTCTTTTTTTTTTTTTTTTTTTTTAATTTTTATTTTTCAGTGGGTTTTGTCATACATTGATATGAATCAGCCATAGAGTTACACGAATTCCCCATCCCGGTCTCCCATCCCACCTCCCTCTCCACCCGATTCCTCTGGATCTTCCCAGCCCAACAGGCCCGAGCACTTGACTCATGCCTCCCACCTGGGCTGGTGGTCTGTTTCACCACAGATAATATACATGCTGTTCTTTCGAAACATCCCACCCTCCCCTTCTCCCACAGAGTTCAAAAGTCTGTTCTGTACTTCTGCGTCTCTTCTTCTGCCCTGCATATAGGGCCATCATTACTATCTTTCTAAATTCTGTATATATCTGTTAGTATACTGTAATGTTCTTTATCTTTCTGGCTCACCTCACTCTGTATAATGGGCTCCAGTTTCATCCATCTCATTAGAACTGATTCAAATGAATTCTTTTTAACGGCTGAGTAATATTCCATGGTGTATATGTACCACAGCTTCCTTATCCATTCATCTGCTGATGGGCATCTAGGTTGCTTCCATGTCCTGGCTATTATAAACAGTGCTGCGATGAACATTGGGGTGCACGTGTCTCTTTCAGATCTGGATTCCTCAGTGTGTATGCCCAGAAGTGGTATTGCTGGGTCATATGGCAGTTCTATTTCCAGTTTTTTAAGAAATCTCCACACTGTTTTCCATAATGGCTGTACTACTACAAAGCCACAGTCATCAAGACAGTATGGTACTGGCACAAAGACAGAAATATAGATCAATGGAACAGAATAGAAAGCCCAGAGATAAATCCACGAACCTATGGACACCTTATCTTTGACAAAGGAGGCAAGGATATACAATGGAAAAAAGACAATCTCTTTAACAAGTGGTGCTGGGAAAACTGGTCAACCACTTGTAAAAGAATGAAACTAGAACACTTTCTAACACCATACACAAAAATAAACTCAAAATGGATTAAAGATCTAAATGTAAGACCAGAAACTATAAAACTCCTAGAGGAGAACATAGGCAAAACACTCTCTGACATAAATCACAGCAAGATCTTCTATGACCCACCTCCCAGAATATTGGAAATAAAAGCAAAACTAAACAAATGGGACCTAATGAAACTTAAAAGCTTTTGCACAACAAAGGAAACTATAAGTAAGGTGAAAAGACAGCCCTCAGATTGGGAGAAAATAATAGCAAATGAAGAAACAGACAAAGGATTAATCCCAACAATACTTCTGAGCATTAGTGTTTGAATGAGTAAAGAAAATTCTCTAACTTTACCTCTGATGTCATGCTTCCTGTCCTCCATGATTTACGATGAAACCTAGGGGGTAATATAACTGTTATTGTAAGCTTCCTCTAAGTCTAACTGGAGCAAGGGTAACTAATGCCAGGTGCTGCTCTATGCCGCACACACGCGTGACAACCCTAAGGTACTACTTAGGCACTATCACCCTACTACCACTACTGATAACACTACTATCACCCTGGTTTTTAGCTGTGGAAACCCAGGGAGGGCAAAGCAAGACGGACTGCCCAACTTCAAGCAGGGACCAGGATCATAAACCAGAAATTAGAGAATCCACTAGGTGGATAAAAGCAAGGAGTCACACTTACTGATAACCTCAGTCTTAGAGGCTGTACTGACTTAAGAGAACTGTATTTGAAGCCCCAAAGTGGATGATGCCGTGAAGAACACAGAGCAAGTTGGTCAGGAGCCCTGAACCATTTTCCTTCAAGGAGATGATCTGACAGGCCAGATCCATCACCCCAGCCCAGGACAGAGGCGCTGGGGAGCAAGCCAAGGAAGAGAAGGCCCAGTGTTTAGAGTTCAGATGGAGACATAGTAGCAGGAGTCACCACCACACTGGTGAGAAGTGCTTAAGAAATAACCCAGTAGACTGACCATCTGTTTCATCTGCTGAAGGACATGGCTTTGTATTTAACAAAGCAGCTGAGTACATGCTGAAACTGAAGAGGTGAAGCTTTTAAGAACACAGGAAAGAAAAAAAATTTTTGACAGATCAAGCTGTGATTTTCATACAGATGAAACGCCTGATTCAATTTGAAATTAAAAAGTTATTTTGTACTGAGTGAAACCCTTTCAGATTTAGCTTACTTTTTTTTTTCACATGATGCCAAATTATATCATCATTTCATCACCCTTTCTGGAAATACATTAATACAATAAAAAATGTAGAAAAATATCAAGATTTCATGTACATCAATAAACCAGGGGAAAAAGGAATATCCTTCCAATTTTCAAATGTAAAAAGATTACTAATATCAGCCCTAATTATGCCATGCTTTCTCTGGACCATTTCAAGTGCTTTAGGGTAACGATACATCATGTTAATAATACTAGCACATGTCATCTCTAAAATATATTTTAATGAATATATTTCCTAACTTTAATTTTAATTTCCTCTGTGACTCATAAATTATTTAGAAGCTATTTGTTTCCAGTCAGCTAAGAATTTCTTAACACTCTTGTGAAATTTGAGCTTAAGTCCACTGTGATCATCAAAAATACTCTGAACAATTTCAATCTTGAAATTTGCAGAAACTTGCTTTAGGGTCCAGCATATGTTCTATTTTGGTAAGTGTTCCATACGTACTTAAGGAACACAAACTGTTTTTGCTGAAAGCAGCATTCTGGATGTCAGTTAAGTCAACTGTATTCATCACTTTATTAAGGTCGTCTATATCCTTACTAATTTTTGCCTATTTGTTTCTACAAGCTCTTGAAGTATGTGTGTGTCCCAGGAGGATCGTATAATTATTTTGTTTTGAACTTCCTGCCTATTTTTGCTTTATGTATTTTAAAGTTACACTATTTGTAACATACAGATTTAAGACGAAGATACTGACTCCTCTAACATGATGAAATCATCTCTATCTCCAGGTAGCACTGTTGTGTACTTTGTCGGATAGTATGCCAGCTTTGCTTCATTGAGTATATATATTACAAATCCTCTTCCATCCTTCTGTTTAAAGTATGTCACTTCCTTAAACACAGAATCACTATAAGGTACACCTGTAACTTACATAATACTGTATAGCAATTGTACTTTAATTTAAAAGTAAAGTAAAATCCTTTAAAATAAATAAATCATGCCACTTATAAGCAGCACATAACATGGTTTTGGTTATTATCCAGTCTGACAAACTTTAGTCTTTTACCGGGAGTATTCAGTCCATTTATATTAAATATAATCATTTATACAAATGGGTTTTTAGCTGCCACACTTCCTCTTTGTTTTCAGTTTGACCTCCTACTTTATGTCTACCTTCTATTCTTTTTCTTTTTTTGGATTAATACAATGTTGTTTTATTTCATATCCCCTCTATTTCAACCTCCTAGATACACATATTTTATTCTCTTAAATGTTACCTTAAGAGGTTACAATATGCATTCTTTACAAATCAATGCAAACTATTACTTTTACTGGCCCAAATAATCCCAGAATCTTAAAATACTTTAACTTTACTAACCCTCCTCCTGCCTTTTGTGATACTCTCATACGTTTTAGTTTTACACACACTTTATTTTTTTTTTAATTAGTTGGAGGCTAATTACTTCACAACATTTCAGTGGGTTTTGTCATACACTGATATGAATCAGCCATAGAGTTACACGTATTCCCCATCCCGGTCCCCCATCCCACCTCCCTCTCCACCTGATTCCTCTGGGTCTTCCCAGCCAACCAGGCCCGAGCACTTGACTCATGCATCCCACCTGGGTTGGTGATCTGTTTCACCATAGATAATATACATGCTGTTCTTTCGAAACATCCCACCCTCACCTTCTCCCACAGAGTTCAAAAGTCTGTTCTGTACATCTGTGTCTCTTTTTCTGTTTTGCATATAGGGTTATCGTTACCATCTTTCTAAATTCCATATATATGTGTTAGTATGCTGTAATGTTCTTTATCTTTCTGGCTTACTTCACTCTGTATAATGGGCTCCAGTTTCATCCATCTTACATACACTTTAAACCCTAAGAACATATAATAGTTTTATATAGTCAACATGTGTATATTTCACATGCATATTTACCCTTTATAATGCCTTTCATTCCTTCTTGCATTTCCATCTAGCATAATTTCCCTTCTGCTTGAAGTAGCTCCCTTTAATACTGACGGTAATGCAGTTCCACTACTGACAAATTCTCTTGGTTTTTGTCCAAAACCATCTTTTTCCATCTCCATTTTTTAAGGAAGTTTTGGCTGGGAAAATAATTCTAGGTTGGCAGCTTTTCTCTCATTACTTTAAAGATGGCCATTTTACTGTCTCTCTTTTTTCTTAATCGTTTGTTAAGATGTCATAGTTGTGTTGGTCATATTACTGCCCCTTTAAAAACGAGGTGTATTTTTCTAACCTCTGGCTGCTTTTAAAATTTTCTGTCATGGGATTTCAGAGTCTTATATTGATGAGCAAAGATATGTTTCGTTTGCAGTCATCCTGCTTGGGGTTTTCTATGTATTTTGAATCTTTAAGATGCTGTCTTTCATCATTTTGTAACAGCATTATATCCTCAAATATTGCTTCTGCCCCATTCTCGCTCCTCTCTTTCTGGGACTCCACCTCTACAAAGACCTTTTTAAGTACATCTCACTTGTCTTTAATCCTGTCACTCACTGTGACAATCTGCTATTGGTTCTAGCCACTGGGTTCTAATTTAAATACTGTACTTTATTTTGTAGAATATCTGCTTGGTTTTCCACAATAAATTCAAATTATGCCGAAACTCTCTATCCCTCCGTCTAATTATTTTGTCCAACTTTTCCTCTATTGTCTTAGACATATTATTTACGGTCATTTTTTAGGTACTTGCCAGCTAACTCCAATATCTGACTCATCTGTGGGTCTGCTTCTACTGGCTTGTTTATAAATCATATGATCTTGCTTCTTAGGTACCATATCATTTTTTACTGTATGGTGAATGCTGGAGAGTCTTTAAGTATTGTTATTTTCCACCTAGAAAAGAGACAGAGGGCTCCCCAAGCTCTCTGCTGCACAGGCAGGGAGGGAGTTCCCTGCCCAGCAGGGAGCTGAGCTGAGCTGGTCTGGGCTGCCATTTGTGTAGGACTCAGTCTTGAGAGAGTCAAGTCCTAGGCAGGTTGATAAGAAGTCCGGGGTCCCCAAGGAGGAGAAAGGGGTCTGGGGTTCTCAAGGAGGAGGAAAGGACAACCATCTCTTCTTTTTCTCTACGTCCTTAGTCTTAGTCACAGAAAATGTTTTTTCCTTTAAGCTGTAAGCTGATGATTACACAACGAACAGCTCAGCTTAAACCCTGTGCTAAGGGTCACATAGCAATAATGCATCCTGCTTGACCACAGCTCCTCCTTGAAGACCTTCTGACTGGTCCTGCCACCCTAAGATGCATACTATGGGCCTGCTCTGGTCAGACCTTTCTAGTGTTAGTTCTGATCCTGCCATCCTAAGATGCATACTATGGGCGCGCTCTGGTCAGATCTCTCTATTGTTAGTTCTGATCCTGCCATCCTAAGATGCATACTATGGGCGCCCTCTGGTCAGATCTCTCTATTGTTAGTTCTAATCCTGCCGTCCTAAGATGCATGCTATGGGCGCGCTCTGGTCAGATCTTTCTAGTGTTAGTTCTAATCCTGCCGTCCTAAGATGCATCCTATGGGCCTGTTCTGGTCAGATCTTTCTAGTGTTAGTTCTAATCCTGCCGTCCTAAGATGCATGCTATGGGCGCGCTCTGGTCAGATCTTTCTAGTGTTAGTTCTGATCCTGCCGTCCTAAGATGCATCCTATGGGCGAGCTCTGGTCAGATCTTTCTAGTGTTAGTTCTAATCCTGCCGTCCTAAGATGCATGCTATGGGCATGCTCTGGTCAGATCTTTCTACTGTTAGTTCTAATCCTGCCGTCCTAAGATGCATGCTATGGGCGCGCTCTGGTCAGATCTTTCTAGTGTTAGTTCTGATCCTGCCATCCTAAGATGCATCCTATGGGCGAGCTCTGGTCAGATCTTTCTAGTGTTAGTTCTAATCCTGCCGTCCTAAGATGCATGCTATGGGCATGCTCTGGTCAGATCTTTCTACTGTTAGTTCTAATCCTGCCGTCCTAAGATGCATGCTATGGGCGCGCTCTGGTCAGATCTTTCTAGTGTTAGTTCTGATCCTGCCGTCCTAAGATGCATCCTATGGGCGAGCTCTGGTCAGATCTTTCTAGTGTTAGTTCTAATCCTGCCGTCCTAAGATGCATGCTATGGGCATGCTCTGGTCAGATCTTTCTACTGTTAGTTCTAATCCTGCCGTCCTAAGATGCATGCTATGGGCGCGCTCTGGTCAGATCTTTCTAGTGTTAGTTCTGATCCTGCCGTCCTAAGATGCATGCTATGGGCGCGCTCTGGTCAGATCTTTCTAGTGTTAGTTCTGATCCTGCCATCCTAAGATGCATCCTATGGGCGAGCTCTGGTCAGATCTTTCTAGTGTTAGTTCTGATCCTGCCGTCCTAAGATGCATACTATGGGCGCGCTCTGGTCAGATCTCTCTATTGTTAGTTCTGATCCTGCCATCCTAAGATGCATACTATGGGCGCCCTCTGGTCAGATCTCTCTATTGTTAGTTCTGATCCTGCCATCCTAAAAAGCATACTATGGGCATGCGTCTGGTAAGATCTTTCTATTGTTAGTTCTAATCCTCTCATCTTAAAATGTAAATTGTGGCAGTAGGTCTAGTAAGATCTTTAAAACCTTGAGACATTCTTTTGATTTATTGTAATAACAGAGGATCAGATGGTTGGATGCCATCACTGACTCAATGGACATGAGTTTGGGTAAACTCCAGGAGTTGGTGATGGACAGGGAGGCCTGGCATGCTGGGTTGCAAAGAGTTGGACACGACTGGGCGACTGAACTGAACTAACTGAATAACCAATTAAACAGTATATAACTCCCTTGCTTAGACCAGTGAGGGTGGCACTCTCCACCCTCTTCTGATATCTGTGTCAGAAGCTTGCTCTGTGCCTTTTCTCACTTTAATAAACTCTGCTACACAAAATCTCTTGAGTGATCAAGCCTGGTCCCTGGTCCTAAAGCTAAATCTTCTTCAGAGATCACGAATCCGACACTGTTCACCACAAGCTATCAGTCTGCCTCTGGTTCACCCCCATTCCTAAGGCCTGGCTCTCCCTGGAGTTCAGTGAGATCTCTGTCTCTACACTAGACTCGGTTCTGCCCTTAAGAAGTCTTCATGGTGGCTCTTGGGCCCCTGCCCCATCCAAGCTTCCAAAGTTGGCGTATGTCTTCAGAAAGGGGCTCATCATGTTTTGAGGGCCCCTTCAGTCTCATCTGTTCTTTACTCCAGACCCAGAAAACTCTTCTGGTTTTTCTGTCCCCGAGAAAACAGCCTTCTGCGAGGGGCCAAACCTGGAATCTCATCTGCCTACCACACCCACAACCAACCACTGCCCCAGGTGTTAAGTGGTTCTAGATCTTCAGAAGGGTTTTCACCTGCTGCCTGTTCTGTTTTCAGATTCGTGCCACAGCAGGTGTATATTTAAATATCATGTAATCCCTGCAAGGCTGTGAAAGGTTTCAATGTGTCTTTCACAAGCTCCTGGATCTTCAGCCCCTCCCAATATCTTGCTGGGAAAACGGGCTGTGGGCTTCAGGCCCGCCTCTCCCACCAAGTCTCCGACTTGTTACTTCATTAATGTGTGACCATAAACCATTGCTAGTTCTTCTTTTACCCAATAGCAGCCCTCTACCTCAGCTTCTGTCTCCAGAATCTGCAAGCTTCTGCAGAAAATAAAATGGGTGAGAATGCTCTGTCTTCTTCCTTTGGAATTTTAGTCCAACTATTCTTCTCTGACTCCAGAACACTATACAGTTTTAAAAATATGTTTTTTATAGTTGGTGCCAGCATCTCTAATAAACTATATATTATATCTGGTAACTACTAATTACTTTCAATGAATTTCTAAATATTTGTAAGATATCTACGAG
Organism: Muntiacus reevesi; assembly: GCF_963930625.1. NCBI lineage: Eukaryota > Metazoa > Chordata > Mammalia > Artiodactyla > Cervidae > Muntiacus > Muntiacus reevesi. Next base: position 8,183,906 of record NC_089261.1, read on the forward strand.
TATTAATATTTCCCAAAGAACAGTTTAAATATGCTTTTGAAATAAAAGCATTGATAAAACAGTCACTTCTTACCTCTTCATAAAACTTCACCTGAGGTACAGCTTCATTAATTTCATTCAAACAAAAATCTTTAAATAGCAAGAAACCTAAAGAAAGAGAATAAAAAATTTCAGGGTGGGCAATGGATGGAAACTTTATTCCACAGGGTGCTTTCAAATTCATTTGTTTCAACCTCTTCCTCTCCTACATTAAAGAAATTTTAAAAGGTTTTAAGAGGCTACTTAATACCTAATGCCTACAAGAAAATAATCCAGGTTAAATAAGAGTATGCTACATCTGGCTCTGGCATTGGGGTTCACTCTCTCTTGGCAACCCCACCTCCCACGTTTTAAAAAAGCACAGTTAACAGTGCACGTGGTCACCGCCACTCAGAGCCACTGGTCACTGCAGAGAACACAAGATTAACCAGAGAAATCAGAGATACGGTAGTGCAGAGGTGCTGCTGAGAGTCACCATGGATCTAATAAATCACACGCTCACTGAAACAGAACTAAACTCCCTCAAAAAGAACACACAACCAAAGGCCCTCCCTAAACTTCCTAGCCTTTTCTCTTACCTCGTATTAGCTCAAGTCCCTCCAGCCCCCACCAAACACCTTTAGCCTGAGTGGATCATCCATTTCCAGATCAAGCTTTTCCCCTTCACAACCCCACGCCTCATCTTCAAACCATCAGGACCTGCTGCCCAGGGAACCACTCCCATTGCACAGTGCCGCTATACAGTGGAAGGCAGATAAATTATTTGTTGAATGAATGTTTGCTTGCATGGCCCTTCCAACAAGTCAAAGCACTTAGCACATCCCAGTTAATTATCTGACTTACAAGCTCCCATCCTATACCAAACCCAGCTCAATGCCTCACACCTAGCCAAGTCTCAGCAAGTGACAGAGGCTGGACGGGACAGGCTGACTGAGGGCAGAGATACGGGAAGGTTACAAAAAGTCAAAAACAATGAGAAGGTCCAAACAATTAAAGGATCGCTAGGAGAAACAGAAGTCACGGGGGGTGGGGTGGGGGGGGGGGAATGAAGAAACACTCACAAAAAGTCTAAAATACTGGACAAGGGTTAGACTAGAACTCCCCACGTAGGAGAGAGCTGGAAGGAGGCAGCTTTGACATGATCTTCATTCAAGTTAACGTAAGAGTAATATGACTGGAGCTTGTCTGTTACTGCCCCGTTAAATTCCCCTCCGTGGTTCCAGGAACACGACCTTTGAAAATGGTAAACGTTTGTTCACTGAACTAGAAGAAAAGTATCTGAACTACTTGGTTAAATAGGCAAGGCCAGAGTAATGAGGGCTGGAGCAGACCGCCAGCAGGGGCACAGCCATGCTCCATGGCTCCTTGTCAGCTGCAGCGGGGCTGACAGGGCTGGTGTATGAAGCAAGCAGCGAGCTCAAGGAGCAGCCAAACAGGAAGAACTGAAGATGTAATTCTCTACTGATTCGCATGTTAATATGTTTATTCTAAACATATTAGAGCAAGGGAAAATAAGAGTAAGGTCGTATTTTTGTTTTCATTCCTCTCAGAAATTTTACACTTCCCTCGTCATGTCTTCTTTGACTCCTGAGTCATTCAGAATGACTGTACATTTGTGCAGTTTTCAGATATTTGGACTTTTTCAGGTATTTTGGGGGATATAGATTTCTGTTTAATTCTGTTGTGATCAGAGAACACATTCGGTAGGATTTCAACACTGTAAAATTTATTGAAATTTGGTTTTGGAGCAAAATTGGACCAAATTTGGTCCTTCTAGGTGAGTATTTCAAGGGTACCTGGAAAAAAAAAAACAGTATATAGGGTGGAATGTTTCATTAAACAGAGTAAAAAGGCAACTAAGCTGGTTGATAGGGTTGTCCGGGTCTTCTAAACTCTTACTGAAAGTCAGTCTGCTTACTCTCTCCATTATCCATGGAGGACTGTTGAAATGTCCATTTGTAAATTGGAGAGGAGAGGAAAGAAGGGAGGAAGGGGATGGAGAGAGGAGCTAAATGAATAAACAACCAATTTGATATGCTGTCACCTACTTTAATGCAATTTCCATCATCAGTGTGTACGATAAGCCAAAGAATATTTTTGAATTTTTATTTATTTAATTTTGGCTGCACTGCATCTTTGTTGCTGCACAGGGGTTTCTCTAGTTGTGGTGCGAGGACTTCTCATTGCAGTGGTTTCTCTTGTTGCAGAGCTCAGGCTCTAGGGCACAAGGGCTCAGTACTTGTGGCACACGGGCTTAGTTGCTCCTGGAACGTGGGCTCTTCCTGGACCAGGGATCGAACTTTGTCCTCTGCAGTGGCTGGCAGGTTCTTTACCACTGAGCCACCAGGAGAGCTGCAAAGAATTATTTTAACATTGTATGTGGGGGACAGTATTTCCCTCCTGTCTGTACATAAACTGAAGTGCTACTTTCTATCACAGCAGCTGCTAAAGTGGAGCAGCCAGAAGAAAGATACTTTGATATTTTGCCTTTAGGATAAATCCTAGGTCACTGTGTTCCAGGTTGAAAGCAATTTACCTTCATTAGACTTAAATTACATTTTTAAAATAGAGAAATATTACTGATTAGAACAAAAGCTAAAAGGCAGAAATAAGGAAATAATTTGCCTAGCTGGTTTGCTTCATCAGTGTGATTTCTCCAGATTTCAAAGAATAAAAAACTGTGACCCAACACCTGCTTACTAGATAACTGTGTGGAATGTGTTTATCCTTGTTTCTATATTTGAACCACTGCAAACTGTCTGGATACTGATTAACTTCCAAGTGTATATGATATCCAGGAAAGGCAAACTATCCCAATGTCTCACCACAATATTTTGCAAAAATCAGTAGAAAGAATGGTATTGTCTTTTATAAAACATTAATTAAAAACTTGAAATATTAAATATAAGTAGTTTCTATGAGAAATTAAAATTTAGCCTCCTAAAAAAATTTAAAGAAAGGAAAGAGAACAAGAAAAAAATTTTCTAAGAAATAATACTTGGGACTTCCCTGGAGGCTCAGTGGTAACGAATCCATCTGCCAATGCAGGAGACATGGCCTCCATCCCTGCTCTGGGAAGACTCCACATGCCGTGGAGCAACTAAGCTCATGTGCCACGACTACTGAACCTGTGCTCTAGAGCCTGGGGGCTGCAACTATGAAGCCCGTGTGCCCTAGAACCCACGCTTCACAACAAGGAAGAGCCACTGCAATGAGAAGACCACGTACCACAGCTAGACAGTAGACCCCACTTGCCACAACTAGAGAAAAGCCACAAAACCCAGCACACCCCCAACAAAGAAATAATACTTGTCTGGGGTTTTATCAAGGAAGTTCAAACACTGGGAAAGAGGACAGATTGTAGAACTGCTACAAGTTTCCACCAAAACGTACTGATTTGACAAAGCATTTCCTGTGCCTACTATGGGTCACTGTGCTATATGTTGGTGAAGGCAGAGTTCTTCTCATAAGAGACTTACTGGTTGATGGAAGGGGCGGACAACAAAGCAGTAAACAAACAAAATAATGTTAATGTATAGTAAATGATATAAAGGAATTAAATGCAGTGCTGAGATCAAAGATAAAACAGATGTCAACAAGACCTCTCTGAGCTAGAGGACGAATAAAGTACAAAGCATTTCAAATTACAAAAGGCCAGAATGCCTAAACTCACACCTTCTATTCAATATTGTATTAGACGTCTTTGCCAGTGCAATAAGAAAATGAAATAAAAGTTATCAAACTTGAAAAGTTAAAACTATTTTTATTCCGAGACAAACTAGTTAACTATGTAACAAATCCTAGCTACAAAATAGCTACTAGAATATATAAGTGAATTTAGGAAGATCATAAAATAGAAGGTCATTAACAAAGAATCAATGACATTAGATATACTCACATAACACAATTTTAAAATGGAACTTTGAAACAAGTCCATTTGCACTAACATCAAAAAATAATCAATATTTAGGAATAAGTAAATAAGAGCTATTCAAGGCCACCATGTGGAAAACTGGTGGCCTTTCCACCATGTGGAAAGATATTAAAGAAGATCTAAATAAATGGAAAGATATATGGATTGGAAGACTCAGTATTGCTCAGATATTAATTCTCCCCAAACTGATCTATGGGGTCAATGTAATCCCAATCATAATTCCTGATCACAGGCTCTTTAATGAAACTGACAAGCTGATTCTAAAATGGATATGGAAATGCGAAAAACCTAGAATACTCAAAGCATCTTGAGAAAGAAGAAAAAAGTTAAAGGACGTACACTGCCTAGTTTCAAGACTCATTCATTATACAGCCATGGTAATCAACAGTGTGGTACTGGCATAACATTAAATCAATGAAACACAACAGAGGATCCAGAAATACACTCAACTCATACGTGGTCAGCTTACTTTCAACAAAGACAGCAAAGCAGTTCATGGGAGAAAGGAAGTCTTTTCAAAAAAAAGGTACTAAGAAAAAACTTAAAAACTTCTATCGAAATGGGAGAAGAAAGAAACTTAAATCTGAAAAAGGCCTATATTCAGTTTACATACACATTAAAAAAAAAAAACCTCTTACAAATGGATTTTTAAAAGGAAACAACCCAATAAAAGAATGGGCAAAAAAATGTGACCACTTCACAAAGGCAAAAATGAACAGACAAAAAGCACATAAGAAGGGTCCGAGGCTGCTGTGTGTGCGCTATGCTGCTTCAGTCCCGTCTGACTCTCTGAGGCCCATGGACTGCAGCCCGCCAGGCTCCCCTGCTCACGGGATTCTCCAGGAAAGAATACTGGAGGAGGCTGCCATGCCCTCCTCCAGGGGAGCTTCCCAAATCAGCAATCAAACCTGCATCTCTTACGTCTCTTGTATCGGCAGGCGTGATTTACCATTTATGTGGCACCATTTACCACTGGTACCACCTGAGAAGCCCATGACTGTTGGTCATCATGCAAATATAAATTAAATCACTTTGAGATACCACTTCACAACTATTGGAAGGGCAGAGTTAAGAAGACTGATACTATCAAATTTTGGCAACCAGAAGCCTTATTCGCTTTGAAGAATATACCATGTTTTGGACTCCTCATGCCACTGAATCAATAGTCAGAGAAGGAATGATTGTGTTGTGGGATGACTGATCCTGATACCAAGGGGAAAGTGGGCTGTGACTCGCAATGGAGGGAAGCGGGAGAAGGGAAGAAGGGGAAGCTCTTCCTTAGCACAAAAACCATAGGAGGACTGATGGGGTTGGAAAATCAATAGGTGCCAAAATCAGTGGGTATACGTTTAACAAGGAATAGAATACTCACACAGTCTCAAAAGTAATTTCCCACACATTACTTATTACTTACAAAGGGAAAGCAAAGACAGACCGCACATTTGGAGAAAAGTAATTGCAAATTAAGTATCTGACAGAGAGCTTGTATTCAAAGCATACAATGAAGTCTCAAATTCAATCATGAGAACACAAATAATCCACTATAATCCATTATTTTTTAAAAATGAGATTTGAATACTTGCACCAAAGATGATATATAAATGTAAAATAAGCGTATGAGAAGATGCCCAACATTAGTATTCATTAGGAAAATGCAAATTAACACCACAATAAGATATTACTATATCCTTCTTAGAATAGCAAAAAAAAAAAAAAAAAGAGAGAGAGAGAGAAACAATACCACTGGTGATTAGGAGAAAATGTGGAGAAACTGGGACTCTCCACTGGGAAACATTTCTTTAAAGTTAAAGATCCATTTGCCATTCAACCCAACAATCCCACTCCTAGATATTTATCTAAGAGGAATGAAAATTTATCTTCACACAAAAATCTGAGCACAGATATTTATAGTAGCTGCATATATAATATCAAAAAATTGGGTATAACCCAAATGTTCTTCAGTTGATGACTGAATAAAGTGTGATATATTGATACAAGGGAACCCTCCTCAACAAGACAAAGGAATGAACTACTGATACATCCAACATAAATGAATCTCTAATGCACTGTGCTAACTGAAAGAAACCAGATTCAAAGGCTACATATTAAATGAGTCCACTTTTGTGTCATTCTGGAAAAGGACATGGGAACAAACATAGGAACAACCAGATCAGTGGTTGTCAAGGGTTAGGGTCTGGAGTGGGAGCTGACTTATAAATGGCCCTAAAAATTTGGGGAGGTGATGAATTACTCTACACCTTGACTTTTGTAGTTGTTATAGTGATACAACTTTATGCATTTGTCAAAACTGATAGAACTGTCCATTGTAGATGATGAGTTTTACTTAAATTATACTTCAAATGCCTAAATCTGCCTGCCCCTCCAAAAAAAAAGCTGGGGCTAAAAAATAAAGAAAAATAAGATTGGGTGAATATAGCTGAGCCAGGGACAAGGCTCAAAAGGTGTTCCTGAATAGTGGCTTTAAGATAATCACAAATTGGGATCTAGAATTTCTAGAAGTCAATACCAGATCACTTACATGGTTGTCAATGTCTACAAGATGCTTTTCCTAAAGCACAAGTTTCTATGGAAGATAAAAATCATTCAAACACAGAGCCATGGGACTAAAGGTTCTGACTAACACAGAGGTTGAAAATGACTCTGACATATTCAGGATACACAGTATTTTTTTTACAGGTGAAAATAAAGGAAACTGTAAATGATAACTCATGAATAAACTCCCAAAGGGTATCATGCCCCTTTGAGACGAATATGACTAAGCTAACTTCCCAATAAATAATACTCCTTTTCATTTCTTCCGAGTCCCAACAGGAATAAATAAATATTAAAAAAAATTTAATTATATTTATCTACTTCATGCAAATCTTAAACCATATTTTTTTTTTTTATTTCACTCTGCTTGTCAAACTAGAACTTTCACCTTCCTGACTTAAAACTTACAGGATAAAATTAGAAACAAAATGTAGTTGAGGAATATTATAAATAGTTAGTTCTTCTAAAAATCCAAGTTACCCATTCCACCTCCAATTTAAATTTGGCACATTCATGTTCAATAAAACATTCTTAGATTAACTGAAGGGATCACTCGTTTAGATAATGGAGAGATTTGGGACCCTGAATACTAACAGTCTAGTAGACAAAAGCACAAATGGTAATGAATCTGGCCAAAGAAAAATTCATGGAAGGTTCTGAGCAATTGGCTCTCAATTCAAAGGGAACAAAGGAAACTGGGACTGGGAGGAAAATGCGAAATTAGAGAGGCAAGAAAAGTATATCTAAATCCTTGCAATAGTTGGACTACTTTAAGTCTTTACAAACAGGAAAATGATTGAAGAGAAAAAATATTTCTAGCTATGCACACCATGCCAAAACTCTTTCCAGACTGGGGTCAATTTTTTTCATCCATCACAGTTTAATGCACATCTGATAGCAAACAAGCAAACTGACAATTAAAATGAGATTTAAAGCAACTTAAATCATCCCAGCAGTCCACCTGATCTATGTTTCCCAAAGACATCTCAAAGAACAATGACTAAAGCTGGCAGGATGGAAATCAGAGTATGTGTGTACATCACAGGATAAACGCGACAGGGACAAGATGTGGAGGGTGTGGCGAACGAGCTGGGTCTAACCATAGTTTTATCAAGGAAGAAACAGAATGGGAGCCCACCAATTAACGCATGTGTGTTCACTCTGTGATAATTCACGAGCCTATGCACTTGGACTTGAGCACTTTCCTATATGTATATTCCAATAAAGATTTATTTAAAACAAAAGAGGAGCAACCAGTAAGTTTTAGGTCCGAATACTGTAAGCATAAGTGTAAAATGAAGGGGCTCTCAGAGCAACTGTAATCTGACTGGAGGAGCTGGCCAACGTACACAGAGACAATACCTAACTGCGCTGCACCAGTCACGAGCCCTGTTCGCTTTGCAGGAGACTTGCTGCTCCCTGGATCACCGCTCGGCCACTCAGCTCCCATCATTTGTCCTAATCTGTCCTGTGAGCTGCTGCCCCAGATCTGACCACGCTGGTCCCTCGTCATCACTGCACAGATGCCAGATAAGACCCAGCCTCCATCATCTGCAGCACAGTGCCCACTGCGCTCTGCCCACCACCTCCCAAGCTACAGTGCCCACCTGCCCAGCAAGGCCGGACACAAGCACAGGTCACTCAGCCCGCCACGAGCCCTCCGTCCCTTCACAGGGCTGACTTCTCAGCACCCGCCCCCTTCTTGCCACCCACCCCTCTGCCCGCTTCCCCGGCCCCTCTTTCTCACAACCACCCATCCCCTGCAGACTTGACCTGGTTAACAACCACTTAACCTTCAGGACTTCAACTGAGCATCACGTAACACTGTAAACTTCCCAGGACCAGCCCCCCTCCCCATCTCAGCAAGGTCGAGCAGCTGTCCCTCTTTTCTGCTCCCACAGCCCTGGGTCCTTAGTGCTTCCAAGGCCACTAAATTAAAACTATCTCTTTTTATTTTAGGAATGGACGAAATGGCATGAAATTATAAAACTGTATTAAGAAGGTACAAAGTGAAAAGCTGTCTTCTGGCCCCTGTCCCTCACCTTCCCAGTAGCACGCCCAGCACCATCAACCTCAACGTAACCTCTATTATTGGTTCCTATGTCTTTTCAGGGAAGGGGTGGGCGTCAATTCTTGGCCAGATGCTAGGAAATCCATGTGGCTGCTTCACCCAGCTCGATGCAGGGGACTCCGAGTTCTAAGGGACACCAGTGTCACAATGTGGCAAGAGCTTGGCACATGGAGGGTGGGCAGGGTGGCCTCTCGCTCACCCTGCACCATTGTTGATGAGAAACGCCCACGGGTGGGTCTCTGTTGCAGACGCTGTGTCATCTGCTAACACGCCACAAAGGCAGGTGCAAAGACGAACTCTGACTTCCCTCCATACTATCTCTATCAGAATTTGTTTCCATAACCCAAGACCTTATGGATCTTTCTAGACAAGTCACGAAGAGCTACTCGGCCACTCCTTCCAGCTGCATCATTCCATCAGATGGAATGTGGGAAGTCACGTAACTTGTTTCCTAATGGTGAACATTTGGGCTGCAGCAAAAAGCTTGCTTTTACAAAACTGCAGAAATAAATGACCTTCTCCGCACATCATGTCTCATGTGTTCAAGCCTATCTGTAGGTTACATTCCTCAAAGTGAAACAAAGCTAATGATTATATAGATGCTTTGTTATTTTATCAACAATAGACTTGGCCAGATTAGCCCCATCGGATCGGCACCTGTTTGTACACCTACTAACAATGAATCAACTTCTGTTCTGAAACCCACAGCTATAGGGGGTGCGGTTCGATCCCTGGTTGGGGAGCTAAAATTCTGCATGATGTGTGGTGCAGCCAAAAAACAGAAATAACAACAACAAAAAAGGAATCCTTTGGGCCCTCCACCTCTCGGGTACTGGCCCTGCCTGGTTCCTTGTTTGCTCCTGGTGTTCAGTGGCAGCACTTCCAGCATCTCCTTAGACCTGACACCGGCCTTGGGAACAGACAGCAGCATCGTGTTAAGAAAGAGTGCTCTTCTGACATCACTGAGGAGCTGTTTGCTCATGGGCTCTGGGAGGGAAGTGGCCCGCTCTTGTGTGGCTTTCTCTTTATCCCCAGCACAATGGACAGAACTTCATCCACTCAATAAACATCTGATAGTTAAGTACTAAGGGCAGATCAATATGACTTGCACTACGGTAACAGATGGTTCAGGAAGAAGTGAAGTACAGGCTGGGCGGGGAGAGATTAATGGGTGATGGAGTTCAGAGGAAGAACAAGTGGTCAGAGGCAGGAAATTTCCATGGGATAATGAAGGAGGGAGGCTTAGCATCTGGACGTAGCATGCTCCCATGGGGAAGAGGTGGGGGGATGGTCTACCCTAGTGCTGAAATCTGAACGGACGGGGAGGGCTGGGAGACTGGGGGATCCTTCCAGAAGGATTTCAGTGCTAGGCACTTCTCCCTTACACATGTTCTGTGAGTGCTGAGATCTCTGAATGCCAGTGAGCCTGCTGCAGAAGAGTTAATGTAAGTGGGCAGTTGTTTCAGAAAAAATTAAACTCGGCTCTCAAACTGGGAGCTGAGGATTTTAGAGCTGGGCCTCTTTCTCAACACGGCAAAGTTGGATCCTTCTTCCCGCCTCTTTCTCAGGACACTCATCCACCACCACGTCTGTCCCCAGGTGACCCTTTCATCCACATCCCATCCCCTAAGCTGACCTGTCACCGCTAACAAGTACTGACCCCTATGTACTCTTAACAGTGCCTGCCTCTCACCTCACCTGAATATTTTCACTAGAATTCAAAGATGTTAGCAAAAGCCTTCGAGGCTTTTCAAAAACGCAGAAACTTGACAGCAGACGCAGGTGGTGAGGCTGCCACTGCTAACCCTCTGTGGCAGGGAGGCCCACAGCGCACTGCTGCAGCCCCTCCTGGGGTGTGTGCGTGGCTGCAGCTGCTTCTCAGCTCTGGGTTCGAAATGCAACGAACATGGAATGATCTCTTACTAGGGCAATGAGACGGTCTCTATGATTTTCAATCCAAATTCATTTTAACTTATAGCCTGCTGACTCTAGTAATTTCTTAACCAAATGACCGAGGTATTTAATTTTAAAAGTTAGACAGTACCTTTAACTGTTGTGATTTTTGTGCACTTGGGGCCTTATCTCTTCTCCTGGGAGTGGGGATATAACCGTGAGAAGCTCCCTCCCCTCTCTGCGGGGGACAATCACCCACTGCTCTCCCCGGAGCCATCTACTCAACACAGCGGCCCCACTGGGGCCCCACTGTGGACGCTCGTCCTAGTGCTGGTCCCAGCAGGGCCCAGGTGCCCACAAGGGTCACGCGGAGGTGATGGACAGGAAACTGGGGGTATCACTGGTGGGCCATTCACCCCTGGAATGCTGTCATCATGCTGAGAAAATAATCACAGTGTACGGACATACTTTGGCTCTTTACACAAAATGCTACCAATGAGAGTTTTACAGTAATGGCAGCTGAAAGGATTTCATGCTAAAAAAAAGACAATCCCCATTCCTCAAAAAGGGTCCATATTCCTCTGATGTATAAGCTACTGAACTAGCTGCTTTCGAGTCACCAAGGGGAAACAGCATCAGAGATTATCTTTGCTCTCCAATCTGCACTCCAGTTAGGGAAACAGCGTGGAAGGCTTAGGGTTAGACTAGACCATTTACACTGACCTAGCTGGATTTAAATCTCACATCCTATCATTTGTTTCCTTGTGACTTTTTTCTTTTCTCATCTTCTTTTGGATTTGGAACATTCCAAACACACGGAGCAGGTTGTCATCACCACTGGCTTATTGGCTCTACAGCTCTTCATTTCATGTGTTTCCTGGAGTTTCCAGGCTCCTGCCTTCCCTGGGCTCCTGCTGCCCTTGCCTCAGCAGGACCACCACGGGGGCACATCTCACAGAGTAAACTCCAGGCCAAGAGCGGACCCAGCCCAGTTTATCTCCCTTCTTTCAAAGATCATAGCCCTTTCTACATCTGAAAACAGTTACTTCATGTATTTTGTCCAGTTTTCTAGTTGTTATGGTAGGAGGCCAAGTCTGGATACTGTATTATGTCCTGAAGTGCAATTTTATTTTTGAAATAATGTATTTGGCTCTTGGCAGGAGAGTGGGTTAAATGCACAAAACTGGGACTGTCTGTAAAACCCTCGACATATAACTCCATCCATGTAACTTCACACAGTGATACAAAGATGGTGATGACCAATTTCCGGCTTATCATAGCAGCACAAGTAAACGTCAGAAGCAGAAGCTTTGAAGAGGTCCATATCAATAATGTCTGAATGATAGCAGCCCATAATCAAGCCCTTAGGTGCTCAGTGTTCTATACACAGATCTCATTTAGTCTTCAGAATAACCCATGCTGAGACAGACCTAGTCTCACTCTCCAGGTGAGAGGACCAGCTTAGGAGATGGCAGTAGAATTCAGCTTGACTAGTGCCGGAGCTTCCACACGTGAAGTGGTTAGCTTCTTCCTGAAATAACTATCTGTGGCTGGGACAAAGCAGTACGAGTAATTTTCCATAAGAAGCAGTTCCGTAAAAACCCTCACTCTCTCTTCACCTTTTCTTCCTCCTTTGTTGCCTCCCACCTTTCTTCTTCTATGCATATGTGCTCAGTCATGCCCAACTCTTTGCGACCCCATGGACTGTAGTCTGCCAGGCTCCTCTGTCCATGGGATTCTCCAGGCAAGAATACTGGAGTGGGTTGCCATTTCCTTCTCCAGGGGATCTTCCTGACCCAGGGATCAAACCTGAGTCTCCTGCATTGGCAGGTGGATTCTTTATCACCGAGTCATCTGGGAAAGCCCTTTCTTCCTCTACTTTTCTTTTTTTCTTTTATCTCTTTCCCCCCTGTCTCCATCAGTCAAAACAGCAGGAAGGGCAACAGCAAAAAAGAATGAAAGAAAATCAACTCAAATTTAATTCGTGAAACCATGAAGTGTTAGGCTTAAATGAAACATTAGATTTTATCTATTCCAGTCCCTTTGTTTTGCTGATCAGGAAACTAAGGAGCATTAAAAGGGTTGATGAAAACACCCAGCTTGTTGGCTACCGCAGGAGCCAGAGTCTAGCGCCCACTGCTAGCAGAGAGTGAGCAGAATCAGGACAAAAGCTCTGGGCTTTAAGGCTGACCTAAAAGCATCAGGTAGAATACAATGGTGTGACAATACTCTTTAGCAGATGGCCCACAAAGCAAGCAAGTTAATTCCAAGATGCATGAGCACAATCACTTCCTAGTTCTGACTTGGATTAGAAGTAGGGATACTAAGAAAAGATCAAAGATAAGGTATAAAACCCTCAGAAAAGGTATTTCCAAAAGAGCTAACAGAAGGAGATATTATGACAGTGCACTGCCACCTGGAATTCTACAGGCAGTGGGGGCTCCTAAAGTCCAAAAACCGCCCAAACATCTCTCCATTGCCAGTTCAAAAAGCCGACGAACAACTTTTCCAGTAGAGGTGATGTTTCCTAGGTCCCTGGAACCATCTGGGAATATATACTAAGAGGCCAGCTTCACTAACATTGCTAGAGCATGTAGTATTTTCCCTGAATTATGTGGACCCTCGAAGCGAGAGACCTACAAAGCTGAGTCAGCTGCAGATGTTGGCTGATTGGCTAGACTTGCCTTTTGGCTAAGAGTGCTTTCCCAAACCTGCCTTGAGGTCTAAACTCATGACTCAGAAATGTCACCAGTAGCCACTTCCAAGTTCAGAACTCCTTACAGCTGCCTGATACCGACATGCTAGAGGTCCACGGGTTTCACATCTATCCTTTCGTAGGGTGAGCTAGTGGCAGATGGAAAGTCCCCTGGGGCCTGTGGTCTTAGTCTCCCCCATCTGCCTTTTTGTTTAATGAGACGTTTCCAATGAAGCACTTAAAACATACTTGATTCTCCATGTCTCATTTGGCAAAAGCATATAAAGCAGAGCTGTCACAGAAAGATCTTTGTGCATCATTCCCAAATTCTGGATGTCAGAATCATGAGACACTAAATAGGAACTGTACAGCTGATATTTTAAAACTCCAGTACTATTTCCAAGAGCCAAGCCAAGCAACCTAAATGACCATCAACAGATGAATGGTTAAAGAAGATGTGGTACATATATACAACAGAATATTAGTCATAAAAAAGAATGAAATAATGCCATTTATTGCAACATGGATGAACCCAGAGATGATTATACTTAGTAAAATAGATCAGAGAAAGACAAATATCATAGGATATCACTTATATGTGGAATCTAAGAAAAAAGATGCAAATGAAATTACTTCCAAAACAGACACAAATTTATGGCTATCAGTGGGGAAATTAGGAGGTGGGATAAATTAGCAGTTTGAGCTTGACAGATACACACTACTATGTGTAAAACAGACAGACAACAAGGGCCTATTGTATGGGACAGGAAACTATATGCAATATCTTATAATAATCTATAATGGAAAAGAATCTGAAAAGTATTATATATATATATATGACAGTCACTTTGCTATACACCTGAAACTAACACAACATTAAAAAAACTCCACATGCATACTAACTTCCAAACTAACGTTTCCTGGTAACAGGTAGAAAATAGCAGCTGTGAAGAAGCCAAGTTCAATTCAGGCTCTGCTTTCTGGGGGTTAGGTGAACTTGGTCGCATTATTTTACCTAGCATAGAGAATACTCATGTGGTGTTAATTAACAGTATGCAGGTAGCCATTACTGTCTTAAACCAGTAGTTCATTCCAATCAACCACGGGCTCAGAAGAGCTCAAGAAAAATTAAACAGCAACCATCTAAAAGGTACATAGGTTTCCCAGGTGGCACAGTGGTAAAGAACCTGCCTGCCAATGAAGGAGACACAACAGACACAAGTTCGATCCCTGGGTCAGGAAGATCCTCTAGAGTAGGAAATGGCAACCCATTCCAGTACTGTTGCCTGGAAAATTCCATGGAAGAGAGGAGCCTCGTGGGCTATAGTCCATAGGGTCCAAAGAGTCGGACACAACTGAGTGACTGAATACACATGCAGCACAAAAAGTAGACAGAGTTGCCAGCCTGCAGATCAGGGGTCTGGTGGTCACATGCCAGTGCTCCTATAGTTTTAGTGACGATATGTTAAAGGATTGCGTCTTTCTAGTAAACAGTGTAGCTCTTCTGAGTTTTTCTGTGAATAGATAATCATGGCTGATCTTAGAACCTGAAAGATGGCTTTTAAAAGGAAAACCAGCCCAAGTAAACTACTTTAAAATGAACAAGAAAAAAAAAAGACAACTTAATTTCTCAGAGGACTGGGTTAAGCCTTTTTACCCTCTTTGAAAGCGGCCGCAAATCTCTCAGGTCCCCAGTTTTCGGAGCCATTCAGGCTGACTTCAACACGAGACACCAATCCCCAGGCTTGTTGGAGCCAAAAAAGATAAGGAGTAGGCTAAAGGACTGCCTGCCAGTGGGGTTTTAAGTAACAGCCTTTCCCTCTTCTGCAGCATCTTTCTTCTTTGGGCGGCATTTCTGTTAAGAGATGCAGGTCGAAAAGGGTACAGAAGCTCTGCCCATCGTTTCTATGGGTATCCTCACCACCAGTGGCCTGTGCCTGCCTGGTCTCTTCAACTGAAAATCCAATTAACTGTGCTTAGTCAAGTGTTTACTTCTGCTACTGGAAAGTTTAAATAGATCTTTAACTCTTTCCCTCACTAAAAGTCTCCACAAAGACTTGGATAATTGAAGCAGAATTGAACAGGGCCCCAGGTTTTCCTTCTCTGTCAGGGCAGGTGGCTGTCAGCCAGAGGAAGCTTTACAGATGAGCTGGGGGAACTGTGGCCGTCTATGACTGTCAGTCAGGGAGAATATTTGTCTGGTGAAGGCCCTGCACTGGGACATATACAAACCCTTCCAAAGAGTGGTGGAAACAAAAGAGAAAACAAAGCCTGAAGCAGGTTCCCAGGTTAAGACTTCTCGCTCTGCAAACATGTACAAAAGGGCTCAACCTGCTATCATTTAACTCTGGTCAGAAGTTGCACGGTTTTAAGTACTTGCAGATTTTAGCCATCTAACATGTTCTGAAGCACAAAGCACCAAGAAATGATTTTATAATTATAAAATACATTGGTAACTTTGTTTTCTGAAACTGAGAAAACAGTAACCCTGAAATGTTTTCTTTTGTCTCATATCTTCTTTCAGTATTTCTGTGGTTTTGTATAATTACTAAATTAAAAAAATAAGTCTCCATGACATGTGTGTCCAGTTTTCTTTCTATAGCCCTGCTCAGAAAATCATTTTAAAAAAGAACTTTGTAAGGCAGCAATTTCTGTCTTTCCAAAATATTCTTTTTAAAACAAAACATAATTTTTTCAAAGTCCATGGCAAGTATATTTCTTATGCCTTAACCCCAAATGCCAAATATAATTTATGCATTCTTTTACACAAATATTCTTTGAAATTTTCAACAAAGGTGCCAAGACAATCCAATGGGGGGGGGGGGGGAAGCTGTCTTCTTCAAAACTTTTTTCAAATAACTAGATAGTCACACGCAAGAAAAGATGAATTTAGACCCTTACCTCATATTATACATGATAATTAACTCAAAAATCAACCAAAGACCTAAGATCTAAAATGATGAAACTTCTAGAGGAGAAAAAAATATTTGTGGAATTCAGTTAGGCAAGAAATTCTTAGATACTACACCAAAATTCTTTAAAAATTTGTAAACTGGACTTTAAAATTAAAACCTCCTAAAAATAAAATAAAATAAAATTAAATTAAAACCTTCTGTACTTCAAAAGTCACCATGAAGAAAATGAAAAAGAAGCCACAGACGGGCAGGATGTATTTGTAAAATTAGACATACTATAAATAACAAATAAAGACGATAATTTTTTTAAGGGCATAAGATTTAAATAGACATTTCACCAAGAAGATTTATAAGAATGCCTAATCACCACAAACATGTACAATATCACTAATTGTTAGGGAAATGCAAATCAAGACCCCAATGCAGCACCACTTCATACCCACTAGGATGGTCAGAATCAAAAAGATCACAGCAAGTGTTGATGAAGCTATGGCAAACCTGGAACTCTCATAAAATGATGGTGAGAATGTAAAAATGACACAATTTAGAAAACAACTAGTGATACCTTAATAAGTTAAACTTGAATATACCATACAGCCCAGCAATTCCACGCCTAGTTACATGTCCAGGAGAAATGAAAACATACATCCACACTATTATGTGAATATTCACAGCAGCGTCGTTTGTAACAGACCAAAAGTGGAAATAATTCAAATGTCTATCAACTGGTGAAGGGCTATGCAAAATGTGGTCTATCCATATAAGGAGGTATCACTCAGCAACAGAAGGGAAAGAAGGATTGGTAGGCACAGTGTGGATGAACCTCCAAAACCTGATGTGAAATGAAAGAAACCAGACGCAAGAGACTCAGTCTACAGCCTGCAGGATTCCACTCACATGAAATGTTTCGGAAAGGCAAATTGCTATTGAGACAGACAGATTAGTGGTTGCCTGGGGCTGTGGCTGGGAGCAGGAAGCGACTACAAGTGGGCACAGGGGGTCTCTTTGAGACATGGTTTACTAAAACTCATCAAATTATACTGACTCATAAGGGTGAATGATATGACATGTAATATCATGCCTCAATAAAGCTGTTTTTAAACAAGTAAGAGTTGCAAAGTTTTGTTCTTGACCAAAACCATGCCTCAGACACCAACATTATCTCACACAAACTCTGAAAGATTAATATGTAAACTTGGGATTAGGTTCTCAAGTCAGTGTGAGAAAAGGAAATGTCTTCCATGGCAATAATGATATGATGTCATATTACATTAACCATGATGCTCTTTATACATGAGAGCAATATTTGCATACTTTATGAATTAACTGTCTATTCTGGAGTCTCCTTATGATGAGAAACATCCTTCTTTAACAGGAGAGGGGATGCAGTCAGAGGAGCTGAGCAGTCTGTCGATAGACAGATGGAATTCATCAAAACTGTGGAAAATTCTTAAACAGATGGGAATACCAGACCACCTGACCTGCCTCCTGAGAAATCTGTATGTGGGTCTGGAAGTAAGAGTTAGAACTGGACATGGAACAACAGACTGGTTCCAAATAGGAAAAGGAGTACGTCAAGGCTGTATATTGTCACCCTGCTTATTTAACTTATAAGCAGAGCACATCATGAGAAACGCTGGGCTGGATGAAGCACAAGCTGGAATCAAGATTGCTGGGAGAAACATCAGTAACCTCAGATAGGCAGATGACACCACCCTTACGCAGAAAGTGAAGAAGAACTAAAGAGCTTCTTGAAGTGAAAGAGGATAGGGAAAAAGTTGGTTTAAACTCAACATTTTGAAAACAAAGATCATGGCATCTGGTCCCATCACTTCATGGTAAATAGATGGAGAAACAGTGGAAACAATGGCAGATTTTATTTTGGGGGGCTCTAAAATTGCTGCAGATGGTGATTGCAGCCATGAAATTAAAAGACGGTTACTCCTTGGAAGGAAAGTTATGACCAACCTAGACAGCATATTAAAAAAGCAGAGACATTACTTTGCCAACAAACGTCCGTCTAGTCAAAGCCATGGTTTTCCCAGTAGTCATGTATGGATGTGAGAGTTGGACTATAAAGAAAGCTGAGCGCCAACGAATTGATGCTTTTGAACTGTGATGTTGGAGAAGACTCTTGAGAGTCCCTTGAACTGCAAGGAGATCCAACCAGTCCATCCTAAAGGAGATCAGTCCTGAAGATTCATTGGAAGGACTGATGCTAAAGCTGAAACCCCAATACTTTGGCCACCTGATGAGAAGAACTGACTCTTTTGAAAAGACCCTGATGCTGGGAAAGACTTAAGGCGGGAGGAGAAGGGAACGACAGAGGATGAGATGGTTGGATGGCATCACCGACTCAATGGACTTGAGTTTGAATAAACTCCAGGAGTTGGTGAAGGACAGGGAGGCCTGGCGTGCTACAGTCCACGGGGTCGCAAAGAGTAGGACACGACTGAGCGACTGAACTGAACTGAACTGAATGTGCCCCACTTGCATATGATGAAATTATTATTCCAGTTGATCACAGAAGAAAATGATATCAAAATCATCTTAACCATATCTACTGGATAACCAGTATCTCTTTAAAATCATTCTTTAGTTGAGCCAAACCAAGGATACTTGTCAATATCTAAGTTTTACTGACAGCAAATTAGGAAGCAATTTAATTGATGTCCATTAAGATGGTTGATTGCTATGTAACCATTAAAAAAATAAAGACAACTGTCATTTAACATTTTTCATTTGGGAAACTGGCAATTAAAAACAGAACTAAACATTTATCCTGCTCTAATAGTTTTTTTTAAGGTTACTGTTTTTTTGTTGTTTTTTTTCCAGCCTAGCAGCATGTGGGATCTTACTTCACTGACCAGGAATCAAACCTGCACCCCCTGAGGTGGAAGCACGGAGTCTAAACCGCTGGATCTCCAGAGAAGTCCCCCTGCTCTATTATTTTCTACTGCTGTGTAACAAATATTCACAAACTCAGTGACTTAAAAATGCCACTAACAAATAGCCCCTGGTTCTAGAGATGAGAAGTCCTGGCTGGCTCCTCTGGCTTTTCTGCTTATGTAAGCGCTAAGTCACCTCAGTCCTGTCCAACTCATCGTGACCTGAAGGACTGCAGCCCACCAGACCCCTCTGTTGATGGGATTCGCCAGGCAAGAATACTGGAGTGGGCTGCCCTGCCCTCCTCCAGGGGTCTTCCTGACCCAGGGACCAAGCGTGCGTCTTTTACGTCTCCTGCGTTGGCAGGCAGGTTCTTCACCACTAGCGCCACCTTTCTGCTTAGAAGCGCATAAGGCCAGAATCAAGGTGCTGACAACCTGGGTTCTTATCTGGAGGCTCTGGAGAGGCATTTGCTTCCAAACTCATTCAGGTTGTTGGCAGAATGCAGTTTTGATGGCTGTAGGACTGTTTCCCTGCTGTCTGCCATAGACAACACTTAACAATCCTTTTCATGGGGTCCCTCAACCTGCAAAGTTGGCAAGGGAGTGTCCAGTCTTTCTCGTGTTAGTCTCTCTGGCTTCCTCTTCTGCTGCCAGCCTGAGGACATTCTCTGCTTTTAAAAGGCTGGTGTGAGTGGATTCAGCCCACCTGGAATACAGTCTTAACTGTATTTGCAAAATCTCTTTTAGCGGATTACCCTTGGGAATAACACACCTGGAGGCAAAAGTCATGGGAGACATCTTAGAAAGCTGCCAACCATACCTGACTATCTCTACAGGCAAATAAAGAGCTTGAGTTGATGAATAAAAGCAGTAAACATGGAAGGAATGGCATGGTTAGCAAGCTCACTGCTTTGTTACTTCCTAATATAGTAATCGATTTAGGCAGAGATCATCAGTGAAAGTGAAACGGATGGTGGATGACAGCTGAATGAGGAAACCGAGAGCTGACCGCACCTGCGCCACTTTGGAGAAGTGACGGCAGAGTGACACCTACGTATCACGTGCCTCCCACTGCAAAGTCCGAACCTGACACGCTCGTGCAACTGTTGGAGCTGGCTTTCAGTTCATGGGAAATTTAGGAAGCAGAAGTGCAATTCATTGAAATGACACCTTGAAAAAGCAAGCAGAAAAATCCAGAATGTGGAACACTCTACAGTACAACCAGCCTGGTTTCTTTAAAACGTCAATTACCTGTGGGTGGGGGACCATTCTAGCTTAGCAGGATGTTATTACCAATTACATTACAAGAACAATATATGGATCCTGATTCAAAAACACCAAGAGTAAAAGGACATTTTTAAGTTAATCAGAAAAACCTGAATATAGACTCAGTATTACAGTAAGAATCATCATTTTCATTGGTTGGGACAAAGGTATTAAAGTTGTAAAAGAAAATATTCAGATATTCTAGAGATGCACATAGGGCTGAAATGCTATGAGGGGTTTGCTAAATGCCTTAAGATATTCCGGCAACCAAAGAAAGAGGAGATGGACAAAGCAGGCACACAAATGTTGAAAACATCCTGAGTTTCGGTGGTGTATGAGAATGTGCCACGCTTAGTTGCTCAGTCATATCTGACTCTTTGTGGCCCCGTGGACTGCAGCCTGCCAGGCTCCTCTGTCCATGGGGATTCTCCAGGCCAGAATACTGGAGTGGATTGCCATGCCCTCCTCCAGGGAATCTTCCCAACCCAGGGACCAAACCCAGGTCTCCCACATCGCAAGCAAATTCTTTACCATCTCAGCCACCAGGGTAACCTGGTACATAAGCATAGGGGATCATTATTCTGGTCCAGTTTTACCCAAGACTAAAACTTTTCATAATAAGAGATTTCATTTCAGAGATTTCATTCACTGAGCATCTGTGAAGAACAATCACCATGTTCAGGGCTTTGCATCCATTTCCTCCTGGATCTTCACAAGGGCTAATGAAGTGGATACCATTCGTATCCCCACTTTTATAGCTAGGGAAACAGCTGAAATGACCACCAGTCTGGGTGTAACCAACAGGCCTGCCAATCACTTGCCACCCAGCAGAGCCTCAGAAGCCAAGTAAATGGAAGATTTCTATATATTTTGTTTGTTTCAGAAAGCATTTTGACATGTCGGCTACAGCTCACATTGGAGGCTGGTCCCCAAAACTGTGTGTCAACTGCCAGCCAACATGGGGAAAGCTGGCAGACTTGGAAAAAGAGACAAGGAGGGGAGTAGGGGGGATCAATGGTGAAAGGGAAACAAGGGGAGCACAGAAAAGCGGCAAGGCGGAAACACACGGAGTCATGGAGAGGGGCGGAGGGAAGAGATGGGGAAGGCAGAGGAGGAAGCCAGAGACCAGGAGACTCAGAGGGACTGCAGTCTCAGTCCACCTTCCACTCGCCCCATCCCTCACACCAGCCAGAAAACGGGAACGCCATGGAGCAGGAAAGAAGCAGACACGTTAAATACAGAGCTCTGTCCACATGTAATTACAGATCTGTGTCTGCATGCTTACCTTGTCCTCCTTCCTCACCCCAACCCCCACCGAGTTCAAACCTGGCTTCTCCCCGACAGGCTTACCAGCTCCAGGCTCAGGAGTCAGGAGGAAGGGAGGGAGGAATTCTTTATCCGAACCACGTTTTGGTTTTTTAATAACTTAATTGAGATAAAAACCACAGACCACCAGTGCCTGGTGAAGCTACTCTCTGGAGGAGAATCTGTGAGGCCGGAGTTAATGCCATTAGGGGCTCAGATCAAAGGCTCCTGGAGCCAGCTTCAGGTGAGGGTTTAATCACAACCACGGAAAAGACAGCTCTGGGCCTTGCACATTTGATGAGAGGGCTGATGGATGAGAGACTCAAAAGCAGTTACAGGAGGCAGAGCGAGGGGCAGAAATGACATAGGAAGAAAGTTGATGCATTTCAGAGACTGGAAACTAGAGCTGCAGGGGAGGGCGAGCCTGTCACAATCTCCAGGGCATCTCAGTAACGCGAAACCACCTGCTCAAATTACACGCTGAAAAACACCCTCCTCTCTTGGCCTTAGGGCCCTCTTTTGAGAAATCTCCACGCCAGGAGAGTGAAGTGGAGGAAGAAAAGAATGTGCAGACTGAAGAGCAGAAGAAGAAAGTTGAGGCAGCGGTCCTAGGAAACTGGTACACCATGGAGGCCACAGAAGCAGAAACAAGGGAAGCCAGAGGCCAGGGACGCTGGTACAGACTGCCGGACTGCATGCCTATCATCTCGGACTTGTCTCGGTGGGTCTGGGAACATCTATGGCCGTACTGATCACCTCCACCACCTCTGAGAGACCCATCTTGCTCATTATTGAGGCAGTCCCTCTTTCAGTCCTTTGCCCTGGACCCACATGATATTCTACAGTAATTCTCTTCTCAGTTGTGGCTGAATGTACAATAAATCATCTCTTTTGCTGTCTTAGCTAAAGAAAAAAGAAAAAAAAGAAAACAACCTTCCTCTCCTAGCGGCATTATTCCTAAGAGCCAAAAACTGGAAACAACTGGCAGATGAGTGGATGAAGGAAACACGGCTCGGGGAAGCAGGGGCATATTATGGGGAAGAAGAAAGGAAGGCAGTGCCGATACACACGCAACAACATGGATGAACCCTGAAAACATCATGCTGAGAGACGCCAGATGCAAAAGACCACGTCACATGATACTGTCTATGTGGCGAGCTCAACACGGCCAAATCCATAGAGGCAGAAATTAGATGAGTGGTACTTAGGGGTTAGGGGCACAGTGAAGGTGGAGAGGGAGGGACTGCTCATGGGTGCTTCTTCCCCGCCCCCACCTTTGGCCAGGGAGGCAGGCGAAGGAAGGTATTTTATTTTGTTTTATTTATTTGTTGATCTTTTGGCCACGCCTTGCAGCATGTGGGACCTTGGTCCCTCAACCAGGGATCGAAGCCTTGCACCCTGCAGTGGAGGCACTGGAAGCACAGAGTCTTAACCCCTGGACCACCAGGGGAGTCCTGATGCAGTTTCTTTTTGGGATACTGAAAATGTTCCACGATGAGACTGTGCTGATGGTCACATAACTCTGTGAATACACCAAAACCCACTGAACTGGATAGGTGAAAGATACTGTATCAAATGTACCTCAACAGAGCTGTAAAACATTTGAAAAATTTTAAGTCACCATTAAAGAATTCCTTTTTTTCCCTTTCCTCCCAGAGATATGGAGTTTCTTTCTCTGGTCATCAGGACAGTTTAATTTTCTGCTTTTTGGTACAAACTCAGAAGCAAAGGAGAGGCTTTGTACAGATGGCAGTTAACCAAACACCACGAAAGCAACAAGAAGAGGCAATGGAGGATGAGATGAAAGCTAAATCTGTGCCCCCACCAAACCCCTATGCTCAGGGTGAAACCTTCCGTGTGGCTAAGGGCTCCCCTAAGTCGTCCTCAGAGCAGACGGGCCACTCCTGATCGGCTTCTCCAGAGCACGCCACCTGCCTTTTGCCCACTGCATTTAGTGGGTCATTACAGAAGGCAAATCTACAGCCTCATGTTGTTCAGTGGCTCAGTCATCTCCAGCTCTTTGTGACCCCATATGGACGGCAGCACGCCAGGCTTTCCTGTCCTTCACTATCTCCCAGAGTTTGCTCAAACCCACATCGATTGAGTCAGTGATGCCATCCAACCGTCTCATCCTCTGTCGTCCCCTTCTCCTCCTGCCCTCAATCTTTCCCAGCATCAGGGTCTCTTCCAATGAGCTGGCTCTTCACATCAGGTGGCCAAAGTATTGGAGTTTCAGCTTCAGCATCAGTCCTTCCAGTGAATATTCAGGGTTGATTTCCTTTAGGACTGACTGATTGGATCTCCTTGCAGTCCAAGGGACTCTCAAGGGTCTTCTCCAGCACCACAGTTCGAAAGCATCAATTCTTCAGCGCTCAGCCTTCTTTAAGTCCATCTCTCACATCCACACATGACTACTGGAAAAACCATAGCTTTGACTCTATAGACTTTTGATGGCAAAGTGATGTCTCCACTTTTTAATACACTGTCTAGGTTTGTCATAGCTATTCTTCCAAGGAACAAGTGTCTTTTAACTTCGTGGCTGCAGTCGCTGTCTGCAGTGATTTTGGAGCCCAAGAAAATGAAATCTGACACTTTCCACATTTTCCCCATCTATTTGCCATGAAGTGATAGAATACCATGATCTTAGTTTCTTGAATGTTGAGTTTTAAGCCAGCTTTTTCACTCTCTTCTTTCACCCTCATCAAGAGACTCTTTAGTTCCTCTTCATAGGTGGTCACTTTGTGACAGACAGTGGTTCACAAAAATCCAAAGACTTTCCATACCAGTTTCTGCTTTACTTGAATAAAGGAGGCCACTGTAACTCTTTCTTAAAAAAGAAAACAAATCTATCCAATTCTTACCGGGTGGCCTTCTACAGTACATTTTATAGTAATGGAGCCTTCAAAGAATTATCAGAATGTAATATCAGAACAAGTCACTTCATCAACCTGAGTCTCGCCTCCTGACCTATACACAGAAGGATGACCCAGGCCTATCAGAATATTCAGTCTCAAAGGGACAAGTCGGCCTGTGTCTGCACATCATAGGAGCAGAAACATGTGCAGAAGCAGAGTTCCAGGAAACTTCAGAAAGACTATAATTTCTTGGAATTTTAATAATTTCCTCTAGTATTACATTAATTTAAAAACTAAGACACAGTTTCCCTGCAAAGCTCCTCTGAACATTTGTGGGAGGCAAACAAGATGCAAAGAGAGGACAGATTCCTGGTCTCTTACATTCAGCTACACTGATTTTTTTCTAAAAACTCGAGCATAATCTGTTTATTACATCACTGTAAGTTACCAACAGAGCAAGTTAACAACAGAGCCAGCTGACAGGCCAAAGATGAATTCTATCATTGAGGACAAAGACTGTTCAGGAAACTTCTGGACGTGGGGAACTGATCTGGGGGAATGTAAAGCAGAAACACATGGTTGATAGCGCTCCTCCAACCCAGCCGACAGGCACCTTTGCACAAGCTGCTCGTCTTTCAGAAGGCAGGTGGGAAAAAAGGATCTCATTTCTTCACGGGCCTTGAAATTCCCACTAAAGCAATTCCCGTCTGGTCCCGGCTTCTCCAGGGCACTAGCGGCTGGGGGCCGCGGGGCACTCCTACAGAACCGCACGTCTGCACGGTCGAGGCCGTCAGCCAGGGGCGACGGGTCCGTGAACTCTGCGTACACAGCAGGAGCAGTCCTGGTGCCCTGCGAAGCAGAGGTTCCAAATAGAGCCGTAGGAATAAGGGCGACTGAGGGAGCTGACAGGAGTGAGCGGCAAGCAAAACCCATGGACCCTTGAGAACTGATCCAGTGAGCCAACCCCACGCTTTGGAAGCACATGGCCAACCACAGAGCGGGGTGAGGGTGATGAAGACACATGCCGACACCTGTGATCATGGAAAGTCAAGGTCAGTGAGAGAAGATGAGGACCTCAGGCACAGACCTGAACAGAAGATTTCTCTCTGGGTATCAAGAACCCGATCCTTGGACCTGGGGAATCTTCCACACTGCCTTAAAACCTACACCCAAACTTGTCTGTTCCCCAGTAGCTTATTTACAAGAGACATTACTACGGATATAAGAAGTCACTTAGGATCTTATTAATTACATGCCATTTCCTTCACCCCCAGCTTGAGCTGTAACACATACGACGGCATTGGGAGCTGCATTTACACTTTACTGTAGTATCACAACTAGAATTAACGGTCTGCCAAATGAACAGCCAGACTTACCAATTCTCTGATTAAAAATCTTGTCAAAGGTGATTTCGTGTCTCTCCTCAAGATACTTCTGCATCACACTCCGGATACTAGAAGAGAAGAGTGACATGTTTTTAACAATGCCAGTCTCCATCCCTAGAATGGAAAATACACGATGTCTTCATTCGAGGGTACTGGCTTGATTAACTCTATTCTGGTATTCACTGTACACTTTAAACATATATAATTTTGTCAGTTATACCTCAATAAAAAAAAATGCTCCCCTCAAAAGGATATTGGCTTGACAAAAGATGCCTGTTACTGACACCCACAACTGCATGAACAGCTGACTAAATTTAAAGCTCACACCTCTGGCTAGTACTCTCTCCTGCAACCCAGGGCCAACCTTACATGTCAAGTTTGCTGTTGTCTAGTCATTAAATCGTGTCCGACTCCTTTGTTACTGCATGGACTATAGCCCACCAGGCTCCTCTATCCATGGGATTTCCCAAGCAAGGTTACTGGACTGGGTTGCCATTTCTTTCTCCAGGAGATCTTCCCTACTTAATTAAAAAAATAATATAAGGAATCTGGGGAAGTTCTCCCTCAACACCACCACTTTCCAAAAATAATAAAGATGTGCGTGCACACACACATGACAAATTCTGCTAACCTATCAATGAGATTCTTTCTAAAGAAAAAACCAATGTTCCCTGGATAAATTAGTATCAAAAAATCACACTACTACACAGCAAGTATAAACCACAAGAAAATATAATTAGAAGATTTCACTTACACCAGAGTAAGAAACATCAAATGTCTTTAAATAAATCTTTCAAAATATGTGCAGGAATGTTACAGGCAAAATTACAAAGTTGTATTGACAGACAGTAAAGAAGTTTTTAATAAGTAGAAAGATACAGTATGATAAGGAACAGAAAGATTTAATATTGCAAAAACTCTAATCAGATTCATCTACAAAATCAATATAACTCCCGTCAATATTCCAGCAGGATTTTCCATAGAATATGGAAACAGATAAGCTTTTTATAAAGTGTATGCAAAAAAACACAGGCTCAAAAATAGCCAGGACATTTCTGAAGAAAGAGAATGATGATTAAAAGGCCCATTATGAAACTAAAATAGTCAAGACAGGATAAACAAACTGACCCGCACATGCGTGGAACTTTGATATGTAACTAAAGTGGCAAGGCAGGAAAATGGAGAAAGGAGCAATTCTTCAATAAGTGAAACTCCAAAGCTATTATCCAAATAGAAAAAGCAGAAATTAAATCTCTATCATCTACTGATGGGCAATAGTTTGGCATCATTTCCCCTCACCACCCTTTCTTTTGCTTTTTGAAACAAACTGAGGTAATTAAATGCATGTTTAAGTGTACCGTTAAATGAGTTTTTCACATACAATACTGTCCTAATCAAGATACCACATATTTATATTTTCCAAAAAGTGCTCTTTGCAATCTATCTCCCCAAATTCTAGGATCTGAGCACACTATTGATCTCCTCCTTTCTGTTTAATAAAGACAATTTGCTATAGTTCTAGAATTCTATATAGATAAAATAATGCACTATATTATCTTTTGTTTTTGCTTTCTTTCCCTCAGCATAAACAAGCTTCACCTGTATTGCTATGTGCATAAGTTTTTAGTTCCTTCTTATTGCCAAGAAGTGTGTTATTGTATGAATATTCTACCATTTGTTTATCTGTCCATCTGTTGATAGACGTTTGGGCTGTTTCCAGTTTGGGGCTATTATAAATAAAACTGCTTTAAACATTTGTGTACAAGTGTTCTCATGGGCATGTGTTTTCATTTTTCACGGGTAAATATCAAGAAGTGGAACTGTTGGTCATATGGTGAATTATACTGAACATCATGAGGCATTGTGAGAGACATTACAGAACCATATTCCGAACGAGGTGCAGGACTGATTTCTTTGGTAGATGGTCTGTGCTAAGAAATCTCTCACATCCTAATCTATTTTCCCTTAGAAATTTTAAAGTTTAGATTTTATGTTTAGGTGTAAGATCCATTTCATGTTATTTCTGTGTAAAATGCAAGGTAAGAACCAAGGTTCTTTTTCTCCTTCTAATAATTGCTCTGATATCATTTGTTGAAAAACCTATCCTTTCTCTACTGAATTTTCTTGGCATCTTTGTTGATTCAACACTAAATATGTGTTGGTCTATCTTTGGATTATTGTGCTACATTGATCTGTATGTCTATTCTTCACAAAAACACCACTGTATCTTGATTGTTTTAGGTTTAAAACACAAGCTGATACCAGGAGGCTTAGTTATCAAAGTGTTCTAACGTAGTTCTACTGCCTTTGTTTTTGTTTTTGTTTGTTTTTTGGCTATCCTGGGATCACTGCATTTAAGTTTTATAAGTCAACATGGAAATTTCTTCCCAGAAAAAGCTTACTGAGACTCTGACGGGGATTTTGTTGAAGTTATAGATCAATTTCAGAGAAATTAACCTCAAGATATTAAGTGTACTACACATAAATATATTTTTCCATTTATGTAAGCTTCTTTAATTTCTCTTAGCACTATTTCATACCTTTCAGCATAGTAGTCTTACTCTTTCTCTTATAATAGCTTTCTTTGGTTTTGGTATTAAGATAGTATGATTCATAAAATGAGATGGGAATTATTCCTTTTTATTTAATTGTTCTGAGAAAGCTGGTATAAAGACAGTATTAATTCTTCAAATGTTTGACAGAACTCATCAGTGAAGCCATCTGAGCTTGGAATTTTCTTTTTGGGAAGGTTTTAAATTACAAATTTCATTTCTTTCACAGATATAGGACCATACATATTTTCTATTTATTCTTGTGTTGGCAACTTTTATCTTTTAAAGAATGTGTCCCATTCACCCAAATTGTCAAATTACTAAGATTTGATCTTATTTCTTTGTTGTTCTTTCTTTGGCTTTGTTTCAGTTGCTGCAGGCGGGATCTTTAGATGAGGCATGTGAACTCCTAGTTGCAGCATGTGGAATCTAGTTCTCCAACCAGGGATTGAACCTGGGCCCCCTGCACTGGGAGCTTGGAGTCTTAGCCACTGAACCACCAGGAAAGCATCCCCCACCCTTTTTTTTAATTGTCCTTTTAATGTCTGTAAAAGCTCTTCAGTCATTCTTTATACTGTTAAAGTGTATGTTCTTTTTGTTTTCCTTTGATCATGCTAGCTAGACGTGTATCAATCATACTGATCTTTAGTTTTTGTTTCATTCATTTTCTTCTATTATTTACACTTTTTATATTTATTGATTTCCACTCTGTTATTTAAATGCTTATAATTTACTATGGGATTAAATTGCTATTTTTCCAATTTCTTAAAAAGTCAGATCAATGAATTCAAACATTTCTAATATAACCATTTAAAGTTATAAAATTTTCTCTATGCACTGATTTAACTGTATCTCACAGATACTAATACAGTCTGTTTTCATTTTCATTCAATTCAAATTACTGTCTAACTTCTCTTGGTATTTCTTTCTTGAACTATGAGTTATTTATAACTGAGTCGACTCATTTCCAGATATTTGGAGATTTCCGGATATCTTTCTGTTACTGAATTTTGCTTCAAAAACAGAAATTTTCATTCTGCTCTTCAAAAGACACTGGAGAAAATTAAAAGACAAAGCAGAGACAGAGAAAATGCTGGCAAATCATATTCTGACTGAGGAATTGTATTCAGCATACATAAAGGCTTTTCAAAGGTCAAGAATAACAAAACAACCTAATTTTAAAAAATGGGTAAATGATGTATACAGACACTTCACCAAAGAAGATAAGTGGATGGCAAATAAGCATATGAAGATATTCTCAACAGTGGTAGTCACTAGGAAAAGGCACACTAAACTCACAGTGAGATGTTACTACACACCTATAGACTAGCTAAAGCTAGAAAAGACTGACCATACCACATGCTGGCAAAGATGTGGAATAACTAGAATTCTCACACACAACTAGTGGGAAGGTTAAAAGGATATAACTAGGCAGTTTCTTAACAAGTTAAAACACAAACCACTATATAACCAACCCATCAATTCCACTTCTAGGTATTTATCCCAGAGAAATGAAAGCATATATCCATAAACAGACTTGTACATGAACGTTCTTAGCATTACTTGTGATGATCAAACACTGGAAACCCAAATGCCACCAATAGATGAGTAAGTATGAATGGATATCCATACTATGAAAGGATATTCAGCGATAGAAAGGAATCAATTATTGATATAACATACATGGATCTCAAAATAATTATTCTGAGTATAAGGAGCCAGGAGCCACGACATAAAAAAATAAAAAGAGTACATATTGTTTGATCACAGAGCGGCAGGAGCAAACTTCTAGAGATGATATACATAGCCCTACCCCCGCAAAAAAAAAGTATCTGGGGCTTCCCTGGTGGCTCAGTGGTAAAGAATCCAGCAGCCAGCGCAGGAGACACGGGTTTGATCCCTGACCCAGGGAGACGCCACAAGCTGCTGAGCAAAACCTGTGTGCCACAACTTTTGAGCCCGGGCTCTAGCGCCAGGGAGCTGCAACTACTGAGTCCGCACGCCCCAGAGCCTGTGCTCTGCAACAAGAGAGGCCGCCACAGCGAGAAGCCTGCGCACTGCAGCTAGGGAGCGCCTCCACTCTCTACCACCAGAGAGAAGCCAAAATAAATAAAATCACACACACACGGATCTGGTCTCTCTCCTGGTTCTCGGCACAGAGCTCCTAAAGCCTGCGGCATTCCCTGAGTGATAGGAATGTCTTATTCATTAGGAGTCCTTTTCAACCATACTTGAGTTTATGCTGATGAAGTGACTAAGAGGACTCTCTGGTGTGATTCTTTCTTGTGCATGTTTGAAATTTTCATTACAGAAAGTTCATTACTTATTTTTGCTTCACCCTGCACAGCATATGGGCACTTAGCTCCCTGGACCACAGGTTGAACCCACGTCCCTGTAGTGGAAGCATGGAGTCTTAATCACTGGACCACCATGGAAGTTCCGAGATAATTTAAAAATATCAAAATGGCCTTCAAATACCTCCTCATCAAAATAAGGCATAGATACTTACTATGTATAATACTATACCAACTGGAGGCGTAATGGTTTTTTTTTTTTTTTTAATATCAATTTGTTGGTAATATACCAGCCTTAGCTATCATAATCTACTGGGGTCTTGCTATAGAAATACAAAGGCTTCCCTAGTGGCCCAGATGGTAAAGAATCTGACTGCAATACAGGAGACCTGGGTTCAATCCCTGGGTCAGGAAGATCCCTTGGAGAAGGAAATAGCAACCCACTCCAGCAATAAATATTGTATCACATTTTAAAGAATTTTTCTATTACTAAAGTAGTTTAAGGACCAGATGTCTGCTCTCTCCTGGCCAAAGGACAGCTGCAGATACCCCTCCTTATTAAAACTCTCTATGTTCTATGTGAGGTTTACTTCTGTTTTATTCTGACGTTCAAAGCGAAATGCATCTAAACAAGTATTTTAATACTGTGTAACACATCACCTAAAAAAAGCAGTTATACATAAGGTAGTTGTGACGATTGAGCAAGCTGGCTTTGTTAGGAGCACCACCCAAATAAGAATTGTTAAAATTCTGACCATCAAGAAATCTAAAAGGCAGAATTTTCTTTTTAAGATAGGATGACTAAGCAGTTACCCTAAGATTCAATTCCCCTGAAGGAAAACTGCTTTCTTTCACACGTAATTACTAAACATTTTCCACTAGTTGTTCATTAAATACCGGAAATGGAGCAACATTATCCGAAACACAAGAAAGACTTTACCGCTAGATTTAAAACCACCAAACTGCCAGATACAGGGTCTGATGTGTGTGCCCAGTTGCTTTAGTCGTGTCCAACTCTTTGAGACCCCATGGACTGTAGCCCGCCAGACTTCTTTGTCCATGGGATTCTCCAGGCAAGAATACTGGAGTGGGTTGCCATTTCCTCCTCCAGGGGATCTTCCCGACCCAGGGATCGAACCCGGTTCTCCTGCACTG
This sequence comes from Muntiacus reevesi, assembly GCF_963930625.1. Lineage (NCBI taxonomy): Eukaryota > Metazoa > Chordata > Mammalia > Artiodactyla > Cervidae > Muntiacus > Muntiacus reevesi. Next base: position 8,215,706 of record NC_089261.1, read on the forward strand.
CAGGTGGAGTCTTCACCACTGAGGCACCGGGGAAGCCCCATAAACTCTGAAGGGGTCTTTAGAAGTACCTGGTAGAGCCGACTGTCAGCTCTTCCCAAGGTTCCTCAGTTCACCAGATCTTGGGCAAAAAGTCTTGCATATAACCCACACAGCAGTAATGCACATGAGATGATCTATATCCAGAAGATCACAAGCCAATTAAGTTAAATGTGAATTCCTTTGTGTTTTTTCCTCCCATATTTTGACAGTCCACATCCTGTTTTGAGATGCCTTTCTTCTGCAATATATTACCTGATGTTAAGTGACACTAAATATAACTGAATTTCACTGACCAAAAAGAAAAAAATCATATATAAAAGTCACACTTGAACAGATATAATTTGAAGGATGGACACATTTATGGGGTCAATCAAGTTTACCTAATTAAAGCTACCAAAACTTTGTGATCTAAACTGTTTCTTCAAATTAGTTATAATAATCATTTTAGAATCCATTTATCTGTTTCTCAAAATACTTTTGCATCAGCAATGATATAGAAGTAGCTTCATCCTAATGGTTATGTTGTAATCTATGTGAATAAGCATCAGAGAATAGGAAGACGGGGGCCAAGGAGGGTCCCTAGGAGGGTCGAGAGCATCTTCCTGGTTTCCAAGATTAATTTTTTATGGAATTATCTCATTTAAAAGATCCCAATGCACAGCAGCACTACTCACAATAGCCAAGACATGGACACAACCTAAACGTCCATCAACAGATGAATGGATAAGGAAGATGTGGTACGTACACATGATGGAACACTCCTCAGCCACAAAAAAGGAAACAGTGCCATTTGCAGACACATGGACCTAGAGACTATCACACTAAGTAAAGCAAGTCAGACAAAGACAAATATCACATGACACCACTTGTATGTGGAATTTAAAATATGACACAAATGGACTTACCTACCAAACAGAAACAGACTCACAGACACAAGCGAGCTGACTTATGGTTGCCAAGGGGGAGGGTGTTGGGGGTGGGGAGAATTGGGAGCTTGGGATTAGCAGATGCCAACTCTTATATATAGGATGGATAAACAAGGTCCTACTGTATAGCACAGGGAGCTATAGTCAATATCCTGTGATAAACCGTAATTGAAAAGAATATGAAAAAGAATGTATGTGTGTGTATATATATATGTATGTATAACTGATTCACATTGCCATACAGCAAAAATTAACACAACATTGTAAATCAACTATATTTCAATAAAATAAATAAATGAAAAGATCCTGAGGGTCTCACATCCTGCCCAGGGTCCACACTCCTCAGCACCTCACGGGGAGCATGTCCGAAGAGGCCCCAGGAGACCTCGTCAGTCACACCTTCCCTCTGACCGCACACAGGAGCCATGCAGGATTTCTTCACTGCTGAGTCATTCTGTAAATGCCATTCCCACTCTCCTCGCATGAAAGCCTTCTGCTCATCCTCCAGGACTCAGGTCGGGGTCACCGGCCTTCCCCAAGCCCTGCAGAGGCATGCCCTCTCAACTCCAATCTCCACTGTGTGTCGGGCGGCAAGGCTGTTTCATTCTCCACAACGTGCTTGTAAATATACACACCTCCACATCCATCCCCTGCTCATTTAATCACTAGTTCACTGAAAACAGGCAGGGTGTCCTTTCCACGAGCCAGGCACCATGCGTGACACTCAGAATGCAGAGTGAGTCCCACCTGGTCTCTGCCCTGAAGGGCGCCGTGTCTAGAAGGGTGAGCAGGGAGCCCCAGTGCAGTGTGACAATGCAGTGTCCCTAGGGCGTCAACAGGGACAATCACAGGGGGCTGCAGAGTCCAGGGCGGCACGGCTGAACTCCAGACCCTGGGGGGCCCCTGGCCAAGATGAGGTGACAGCGAAAGCAACGGGGCTACCTGTGCAGCATCTGATAAACCATGCCTGCACCGAATAACCGAAGGAAACGGACAAAGGGCAGCAGCAGGTAAGAAACACACACAGAGAGAAAAATGCCAGACAACACAGAGCCTCCACTTTTGGATTCACTTATTTTTCTAACTATGCAAGAATACCTAATTCACCACCCTTGAGATTAATGTTCAGCTCTTCAAAGTTTCTTTCTTTTTTTTTTTTTTTTTAAAGCAAACACTTCCTTTATAAGGACTGACAGATGACATGTTGTTTCTATAACTGGCAAAAATGCTGACTTGGACACAAACTGCTATGTTTCCCTGACCCCACTTCCCTAAGAGAATGTGAACCAGGCAAGAATATCAGTGACCAAGCACTCCCCAGGCAAACAGATCTACAAACTAAAATATTCTCCGTACAAGACCAACCAATGGAATTCATCGGCTACTTGTTTTCTAATTTGGCACATGATACCACTCGTCACATGAAAACTTCATCTGAGTCTTGTATTCATTTTCTCCTTGATCGTTTCCAGGTTTGGGGGTTTGCCTTGGACAGCCCTTTGTACTCCAGAATAATAAAAATATCTTCTCTCACATTTTTCTATCTTTAATAATTTTTATGATTATCTCATTAAACACTGGGGAACTTTTGTGTGTGTGTACAATGTGGACTTGATCCGACAATCAGCTATCACACACAATCCTCTCCCTAACAGACTCAAAATGCCACCTTTGCTCATAAGCCAAGTTCAAGTTCTGCTATAGAGATGAACATAAATACACATATACACACGATTCTGCAGGCTCTGCCATCGATGTGTCTGTGCCTGGAACAAGACCACGTGATTTTAATTCCTACAACATCTCATGTTTGCTAAAGCAGATCCCCATTATTCTACTGGTCATTTTTTCCCACTTATCTCTTCTAGATGAATCACATTTATCACATTCTTTAAAATTCTTATGCGGATCTGGATTGTGATAAGGTTAATTTGAAGAGAATTGACATCTTTTTAATACTGAGACTTCCAATCTAGAAATACCTTGTAACCCCCGGCCCCCGCTGCACCATTTATCCAGATTTGCTCTGACTTAAAAGTTTTGCTTTTCTTCATACTAGTCTTACTGGTAATTAGTTGGTGAGGTCTGGTTTGGAGCAACGCATTACAAAATATCTATTTTAAAGAAATTATTTTGACAAATTAATATTCATGTAATTTAAATATAGAAATTTGTTCAAGTAATCTCAGTGAGAGAGAATTACATTACAGAGTCTCATTAGGCATGGAGCATATGCTTCAAGGGTAGACCATCTTAAACAGCTCGGGCTGTCATTTTTTCCTGCTAAATGTAAACATCAGAACTATGATTTAATAGATATTCATGACTGAACGAGTTTCGCTGAAATCGTTTTGTCTTCAGTGAGTAAATGGGTAAATCACTTTCTAAAGTTTCATGTCTTAATATGCTTTCTCTCGTGGATATTTTTGCATCTTTTTTTCCCCCCTCATCCTCCAATGAGAAGTCTTCTGATTCAAAGGTTGTAAATTCATCCACAAGGACTTGGATTAGTCAGAACTCTGGTTGCAAATGAATTCACTACAACTCTACCCATGTCTTTGAAATCAGTGCCACGGAGCCTCTTCTTGAGTCATCTAATGCAGTTTTCAAAGAGCTCATCAGTCTGTTCTTTGAGATGCAGGACGTTTAGAATCTCCGTAGGGTGCGTCGTAGGAAGTTATATCCTAAGTCATCAGCGCTGGTTACACGTGATATTGGGACAACACGAGGCTATCACCAGCCCTATCCAAAGGCAATCATGATCCTCACACAGAGTCATCTACCCTTGTTTTTAAAAACTTCTGTAAAATTTTTCAAACGTGCAAGAGTACATACTGGTAGTGTGAAATCCCATGATCCATCAGTCAACACCGTGTGGACAGCTGTTAAGATTTTAGCTGGCTTCCATTCTCCCCCTCACTTTTCATGTTTTGTTTTGCTTTTTTAAGTATTTTAAAGCAAATCTCAGACTGCATATCATTTTACCTTTACTACTTCTGCCTGCATTTCTGAAAATCACAGAAACTTTCCTTCCATAAACATGGTCCATTGTCTCTTCCCAACCCCACCCTGGAAATCACAATAATTCCTGAATACCCATTTCCTAACTCAGATTTCCAGGATTCTCTCAGAGGTGTCTGCTGTAGAGCCAGGTTTGAAGTGCAGTGCAGTGCTCAGCCTTGTCTGACCTCATGAACTGTAGCCCACCAGGCTCCTCTGTCCATAGAATTTCCCAGGCAAGAACACTGAAGTGGGTTGCCACTTCCTACTCCAGGGGATCTTCCTGACCCAAGGATCGAACCCACATCTCTTGTGTCTCCTGCATTGGCAGGGAGATTCTTCAGCACTGCACCATGTGGGAAGCCCAGATGGGTTTGAATCAGGATCAAATCAAGATGTGCACATTCATTTGATTATTATCTCTTAATTCTATTGTACTCTCGATCACCCCTCCATCCCTACCAGTCACTTCTCATCTTCATGCCAGTGACTCACTGAGGAAACCAAGACGGCAGTCCTGAAGGATGGCCCCCACCCTGGATATGCTTGTTTGCTTCCTCATAAAATCACTCAATGTGTTCCTCTGTCTCCTCATTTCCTGTATGCTGCAAGTCAGCTCTGAAGACTTGGATATGTTCAGGTTCATCTTTGAGGGAAGGACCATTCACTACACAGTCTTCAGGTTGCCTCATATCAGGAGACACAGGGTTGGAGACGAGGATGTTTCCTCCCCACCTTTCTTGAGTTCTTTTGGCTGGTCTGATAATTAAATGGATGCAAGACAGAGTAACAGGAGGAAAAAAAAACAAATTTAATTCACATGTACAGAGGTCTCATAGCAATAGGATCTAAAGAAATGATCAAAGCTGTCAGTTTTTATACCTTTTAGACAAAGAAACAATACATTTGTGAGACCTGAAAGCAATTTGGGCTCAGGGTACTGAAAGAGCGAGGAAGAAACAAGGCTTGTCTACACGGCCTTCTCGGCCTGAGCGCTCCGTCTCAGGCGACAAGGGCTGTCTGTCTCCCTCAGTGCCAGGAGGGTACCTTTCACCTGCGAGATTTATTTCCTGCTCTCAGGGGCACGAAGGAGGGTCACAGTGTCTTTCTTACAGTGGTTGTTTCTTAAGTAATCTTAATTCAAAATAATCACTGTATCACTTTGGCCCATTTGGGGGTTGGCCTATCCTGAGCCCCAATATTAGTGAGGTGAAAATTCACTAATTGGTGAAAGTCTGACCTCTCCATTTAAAATTCTGAATCAACCTTTCATTTAATGGTTTTATACACTGATGATCTTTACTTAAATCTACTTTCAACAAAAGTTACAAAATGATGTTTTTTTTTCCTAATTCTATCATTCCTTCTGATTTTCTACAATTTCCTCTTGATTTGCTGCCAGTCCTCTGTAAAGATGAATCTCTTATGATCAGCTAGGAGTCTTTGTTGTTCAGTTGCTCAGTTATGTCTGACTCTTTGCAACCCCATGGACTACTGTAGCCCACCAGGCTCCTCTGTACATGCGATTTCTCAGGCAAGAATACTGCAGTGGGTTGCCATTTCCTTCTTCAGGGGATCTTCCCGACCCAGGGACTGAACCCACGTCTCCTACACTGACAGGCAGGTTCTTTACCAGTGAGCCACCAGGGAAGCCCCATCTCTACATACTGACAAGGAAGGGCTGAACACACATCACCAAGCTAAGGCGGCGAGCTCTAGATGGACTCGCTGAAGTGTCCCTGACAGAGCTCCATCCCCATGTGAGCTCAATGACCTTTCTGTGAAGGTTACATAGGCAACCTGTCCCATTAATTTTCTGTCATAATTTAGAAGGTACCACTAACAAGATTAATCAATGTAACATAAAAAAAAAAAAAAACTTAATGCATCTCAAGTACCTGACAAGTGTCTTCAAGCTGAGGATCCCCATTTACCTACTGACAGGCAGAGATGTGAATTTTAATTTTGCTTTTTGAAATAAGGGTGCATCAGAAATTAAGAAAATGTGTTTGGGGTTAAGAAAGTACCATGAACCCCTGACATGTAGCTATTCTCAATTTAAAAGTGTCATCACTAGTAACAAGTATCCTATTATTTAACATGAAATTTATGACATCTCATTTTTTCAGGAAATATGCATATACTTATGATTAACTCAACATCTCCGGTCAAAGTATATGTAACTACTGGAGCAGCACCTCATCAGATTCCAGCTGTTGACCTCCGGATTGAATGAAGACAACGAATCTCCAAACTATGTTAGTGAAGTCTGAAACTGACAATGTTCCTCTACCCAAACCCGAGAACCTTCTTTGTTTAGAAGATTCATTCAGGACGACCACAGAAGGTAGTCTGGGGGTGTCCATTAAAATGCACAGAATCTGAACTGAGGCTCAGCTGTACCATTTGCTACCAAGGTGACCTTGAGCCGTTACCCTCACTCTGAACCTGGACTTTCTCCTCAAACGGGGATGCTGAGTATCGTGGAGCTGTTTCCCAGAACGTGGAAATAAGGGAAAAAGCTTGCCCTTGGAGAATGAAAATTTTAAATCAAGGCATAACACAAAGGGCAGAGAAATGCCCAAAGTTCCTCAGCTGGCAAGCCGTAGCCGCGGCTTCAGCAACTGTGCTATGACTCCAGTGGAGACCTGGCACCAGTCAGAACAGGAAACGTGGAAGTGTAGACGGGGCGTCTCACCGTCAGGGGACTCACGGATTTCACACCCAGGGTAAAGCCCAGAGAAACGACCTGGTCCTGGCTCCTGCGGCTGCCAGGCCAGGGGCCAGGCCTTCTGAGCCCTCCGGCCACTGGCCTGTGCCACCTGCGTCTGCACCACGTCCACAGGGGTGGCCTTCCGAGGCGGACGCTTGGGTCACAGGGCCTTCGGGCAGCCGGGCTCCTTGAGAGCCAGTGCGGAATATCAATCTGACACTCCAGCTACAGTCGGGCTTGTGAGATGAATCGACCAGGTGAGTTCCTGCATTTGGGGGTGGGGGAGGGGGAGCCTCTAGCTCATCAGATTCCCCAAGGGGTCTTTAAATAAGAACCACCGGCCTCAAAGAAGAGAAGGCGTTAGTCGGACCTGACAGCTTATGGATGCGAACTTCACGTCAGGAGGCAGAGAGAGACTCTGATGACAGAATCCAGCTTCTGAGTCTGCGGGGGGAGACCACCCCGGGACCACAGGAAAGACCACGGTGTCCGGGGAGAGCACTAGCTGTCCCTCCAGACAGACAGAGTGCCCTCCTCAATGTCCCCACGCGGACATGTCCCAAGTAGTTGTCTTTTTCCTTTCTCAATTGTCTACCGACTACAGAGGACAACTTGAAAAACTAACAAGAAAGATCCAATCCATGTAAAACTGCAAAGCACTATACACAAGTACTAATACAGGTTTTTTTTTTAATCTAAATTCAAATCTCTTGCATAAAAGTGAAACAGATGAACAACAGATGTCATTGGGTTTAATAAGATAATGTGTTCAAACCTAACAGCCCAACAAGTAGATCTCCCATCAAGATCACTGTAATTAATTCTGATCTGGTTTACACCCTAGTTTTGGAGAATGTCTCTTAAGAGTGGAGGAAGAATTTTATCAGGTTAGGACCATTGAGGCCCCTCAAAACCAGAGTCTGGCTTTTTTTACTGTTCCGCCACCACCTACCCCATGCCAGAGGGTCGCGAGATACCCATAGGGCCAGAATGTTTACCTTAAAACTCTGACCTTACAGAAAGGAGTGTGTACCAGCTACTTCATCAGATCTTTCTGGTAGGACACAGCCAGAGAAAATAAGCTTCTCTTACAGAGTAACTTGGATTTTTTTCTTTTTTTTAATAATTTGAAAACTCAATCCCCTGTGAAGCAAGACACTTTATTTAAAGGACGGAAACATAAAGATGCTACCTGGTTTTCCACATGGAATTAAAAAAAAACAATCAACCAAATGATTAAACCCTAAGAAATCCCTGAACACAAAAGTCTCAACAGTTTTTTTGATGTGTTTTATTTTGGGGGGGTGGGGGGGGTGGGCACTTCAATGATGACTCAGACGGTAAAGAATCTGCCTGAAATGAAAGAGATTTGGGTTTGATCCCTGAGTCAGAACAATCCCCTGAAGAAGGAAATGGCAACCACTCCAGTATTCTTGGCTGGAGAATTCCATGGACAGAGGAGCCTGGCGGGCTATAGTATATTGGGTCACAAAGAGTCAGACATGATTGAGCTACTAGTAACATTTTCACTTCACTTTTTCATTAGCATAAACATCCTCTCATCCTTTGCTTAGAAACTGCTATTGGGCAGAGAACACCTTTCTTTTCTAGCTCAATTCTAGAGGGATGTTTTGATAAAATAATGAGTTTTCCTCCACGGCCACTGGCAACAAAAGAGAAGGCAGTGCTTCCAAAAAGGAACACAACAAGGGAGCAGGGAAAACTTTCCATTCTATTCTATACTCAGGGTTGCAATGACAAGATTCACTGTGTAATCCCCTTTCCCACTTAGGGTGTCATTATAATAGGAGAAAAGAATCAGTATGTGTAGCTGAAAAAAGCAGGGCCTTTTAAAAATGAAAGTCCCCTGACCTTTTCTATTAGGATAAGTTCCTTTCTAAATGCAGTACAGATCCCCCCCACCCCACCACCAAAAGCCTCACATTTGGGAGACCTTCCTGGTGGTCCAGAAGTTAAGACATCTTGCTTCCACTGCAGGGGGCAAAGGTTCGCTCCCTGATCAGGGAACTAAAATCCCATATGCTGCATGGAGAGGCCAAAGAATAGAAGGAGAAAAAAAGCCCTGGACTTTTAAAAGAAGAGCCACTGAAAATGTCATAGATGCCTTGAGACATTTTCATGATGCAAAATGAAAGCCTACACTATTTAACAGCTGTGCAAATGCCTTCGCATCTCAGTTCATTTTTAACTTAAATCCTTATCAAAAGCAATACAGATACAGAAGATGTAGAAGAAATGACCTGAAAATATCACCAGTCATCTTTCTAAATAAAAAGCAATGGACTGACTTAACGACACAAAATACAAACACTACGAACATGTCATTCAAGAAAGTTTTCTAGCTGAAAATAAAGAAACTAGCTGCTTTCCCCAGCTAACGGAGTTGTCAGTTTTTGAACACATGAAACAAACATTCTCTAATCCTCAGAAGATGGATCTTTTCAGTTTAATGGAAGCTCACTTTCTTCCTAAAATAGTTTAGTCTATGATTATCTGAGAAATAGACAGTGCCAGGCACTTAGCACTAGTCAAAGGCAGTCACTGTCACAATATTCATGTAGCCCATGCTTAGCTTCCAAACTCGGACCGTTTATGGAAACAACCGATCCCCTAACCAAACCAGTAAAATGAAATTTAAAAGTCATTCGCAGGACCAAAAATGTTCTCCCTGTAACGGAACTTTCAGAGGGACTCAACCATACACTTGATTTCGGATTTAACAGCTCTGCCATCACTGTATTTATTACACTAATTTTGCAGATACCTTTTTCGTCTTCAAAATTTTAATATTCCTACTCTGCTAGGTAATATTCAGACTGATGAGCGCAGATTACAGAGCAGTGGGCCGGCTTTGGCGTGACACGAGGAACAACTGAAGGCACGTAAGTCAGCTCCCCACAGCAGCTATGGGGGCTGAGACAGCTGCCTTCAAGAGACTGAAGATCTATTACTTTGCAGACGAACTAAACTTGTTTTACAAGATCACGAAAGGAACAAGAGCTATCCGTGCACAGGATGAATTACAAGAGAGCTTTCCATTATACTTCAATTAAAAAAAAAAATCCTATGAAAATAAAAAGGTTGGGGGGGGGGGGGAGTGGTGGGAGGGAGGCTGCCCAGAGGGAGAGGATGCATGTATACACAGAGCTGATTCACACTGTTGCAGAAACTAACACAACATTGTAAAGCAATGATCCTCCAATTAAAATATATATATATCCTGTAGTGAGGGTGGGGGGAGAGAAAGCGCTTTCCAACACCGTATCTCTTCCAGAGATGCTCCCAGAAGATGACCCTGGCTGGATGCTGGAGAGAGAAGTCACCTACCCAACACAGGACTAGACTGGACGCCCTCCACGATCTTTTCAAACATTTTCTACGACAACGCTAGGTTATTAAGATGTATCTGTGGATGTCTGAGGAAGACGAGAATGCATCACCTTATGCTCAATGCACTGAAGCCAGCTGCTTTCAGATTATGATTTTTGGTTCATTTTACTGACACAAAGACCTTCTGAGGATATCAACTCTCTCAATTGGTAAATTATCTATTTTTAAGAGTGGCTCGCTTATGAACTCTTAGGTACTAAAGCCAACATAGCCCAGAGCCTACTGGATGGATGGATGGAAGGAAGAAAAGGGAGGGACAAGAGGGAGGGAAGAGAGGGAGAGAAGAAAAAGGAGAGAAGAAAGAAAGGAAAAGAACCAAGGGAGGCACCAGGAGCAGGAGGTTCTAGACAAACAGCACTCCCACAAACAGTCAGAGGAAGAACACTGAGGAGAAACCTGACATTCACCTATAAAACCCGAGAAAATCACCTACTTGGGGTCAACAATGTAACTTTTCAGAAGTCCTGCTTTCCAAGCCCACCTGCTCTGAGCATGGAGTTCACAGTCTCCATGCAACATGGGCCTCTATCTGCTACTGTTTCTTTTACTTTTTTTGGTAATCCCAACCACAACCACCTATGGTGTAAACAAACAAAAACTATCATTTCACATTGCTTCCACTTTTTTCTCTTGAGTTTTCTGTGTTTGAAATGAATCTCCTCTCCTGCTCACAAATGTATGGATAGAAAATGCTCTAAAAAGACAGAGATTTGGGGGACAGTTTGTGATCAGAAAAGAACAGATATCATATTGTACAGATGGGGAAATTGCATACACTGAAATTAAGTGATGTACCGAGGGCCTGTGGCAAACTGCCAGTGGAATCAGGGCTGTACTTCCTAGTCTAGAACTTTCTCTCCTAGGACAATATGGCAGGTAGGAGGGAGGGCACAGGAAAATTACGCCCAGCGATAAGGACAGCTGGCCTTCGAGTTCACTGAGGAGGAAGGTCTGGCCAGGCAACTTTCCTATAATCAGTTTTTCCTGCTCTCGAAACCCTGTAAGAAGGAAATGGGAGCGAACAAGAGTACAAGTCCAAGGCTGGGCCAAGGCTGACTCTTACAAACCACCAGTCACAAAACGGATGAGCTGCAGAAATATCTTCACTGTGTTCTCTAATGGGCTTTTTCTTGACTGTCTTATAAAGTACTAAAACGTGCTTTGGCTTCACACTGAAGCCGAAGCACAGGTGACCCAAAAGATTTCCAAAATCAGGAGGAATATTTAGAGGAGATGAGGGGCTTGCTGCATTTCAGACCCACTGTTGTTCAGTCGCCCAGTCGTGTCCGACTCTTCTCAGCCCCACTCTGGACTGCCGCACGTCAGGCCTGCCCCTCACCATCTCCCAAAGTTTGCCCAAGTTCATGTCCGTTGCATCGGTGATGCCATCCAGTCATTTCATCTTCTGACACCCTCTTCTCCTTCAGACCCATGCTGCTACTGCTGCTAAGTCACTTTAGTCGTGTCCGACTCTGTGCAACCCCATAGATGGCAGCCCACCAGGCTCCGCCGTCCCTGGGATTCTCCAGGCAAGAACACTGGAGTGGGTTGCCTTTTCCTTCAGCAATCCAAAAAGGCCCCAGGGTTCTAAATTCTAATCGGTAATAAAAACAGAGGGCTTCCCTCATAGCTCAGTTGGTAAAGAATCCGCCTGTAATGCAGGAGACCCCGGTTTGATTCCTGGGTCGAGAAGATCCGTTGGAGAAGGGATAGGCTACCCACTCCAGTATTCTTGGACTTCCCTTGTGGTTCAATCCCTGGGTTGGGAAGATTCCCTGGAGAAGGCAAAGGCTACCCACTCCAGTATTCTGGGTTGGAGAATTCCATGGACTGTATAGTCCATGGGGTCGCAGAGAGTCGGACACGACTGAGTGACTTGCACTTTCGCTTTCTTTTCTTTCAATAAAAACAGAGAAGGATAAAGAAGAGAAAAAGAGGAGAGGCAGAGGGCTCTGGATCACATAGCCTCATTAGCATGCAAATGACTTTGCAGGCAAATGACTTGACAATAAGAAAGCCAGAGTTGCCAAGTTCATCATCTCCATTTCCCCACCGCCCATGTCCAGAAAACAAGGACAGACCATCAGGCACAGAAAATGCATTTTCACCTACAGCTGTCTTCAAAGGCAGTTTTCTAACAGAGGAAAATTAATTGAATGAGAAAGTAATTTTTATTGCAAATAAAACCAAAAATACAGTTTTGTTCCTTTTATCCTTTTCCCGGAAATGGAAAAAATATTGGGGGTGGGGGGAGCAGGTGGAGGAGAGTGGACAGCCTGGGCTGCCCTTTTCTCTAAATGATAACAGACAGAAATCCTGTTAGGCAGCCAGAGGGTGAGGCAGTCTATTATTATACAATTTCTCATTAAGAGCAGTGAGATCGCACTTCTCGTGTTAAACAGAACAGGCATTTAACCCCCGAGCTCCTCCTGGGAAATAAGGCAGAAACTGCTTATTCACTTAGTCATAATTACCGTTTTCTCAGGTCCCAGAGGAATAGCTGTTCTCTATCAGTCTCTGAGGATGGTCCTGACTTTCCAATGCTGCCCTGTCTGCTGGCTGAATCCGCACCCAGAAGTGTGAGATGGCAGAGCATGATGGAAAGCTCTGGGAAACCTGGGCTGAATCCAGCTCCTGCCTCAGCCACGGTAAGTGGTCACCTGGGCCGGGTTCCTCAACCTTCCTGGGCACCTGCTTCTTCGGGAAACGGAAACGAGCCGATGCTAATCGCCTGACAGGGCTCTTGTGGGGAACACACGCCCTCAAGATGCAAACTGCCCGCAGAGGGGGCGCTCTCAGTGAATGGCGGTTATCACATCCTTGGGGAATTTAAGCTTCCCTCTCCCTTGACGGGACTGCAGGGACCCCAGGGGTCCTCTCTGCTCTAGGCCATCTCTTCCTCTGCTTGCCATCCACCTGCTGAAGACTGAAGTGTCCCTTCTTAGGGCCTCTAAGACACTGGGTCCAAACAGATGTTTGCAGAAACCCGATTCAGGGTACCGAGGAGGTTCTTTTAAGAGGCCAGCTCAGAACACACCGCTTCTAAGAGCTGGGACTGCCTGAACTCAAAGACATCAACCAGTCTCTCGACACGAACCTTTTACAATGCTTGACTTGGGCGATTCTGAGTCCCAAACTGAATGCAAGGGAACATCTATTTCTAAGAACTCCTGACTGCATGCAGTCCTTACCTTTTCAAGTCGCTGGCACAAATTAACTTTGACCAAGAATGAAGTAATAGCTGAAAGGTCAGAATAAATTACATTTGGAAAGTATAGTTTAGAGAAAAAAAAGCACACACTGTTTCATACATAGAAATGCTCTTATTGACAATAAAGAGTGCTTTTTTTCCTGAAGGCTGTTCGTTCGTTCAACCCTGACTCTGTGGTTCAGAGACGGCCATGCAGGCATAGAATACCCTCCAAATCAAATGGAGAAGAATCTTTCAAATCATCCTCTGGTCACTCGCTGACTGGAGCTGGGAAATTACAGAATAAATCCCATTTCCACATTAGAAGAAAATGAAGCTACTTTTCAAGACCAATCACCTATGATAACTTTAAAAATAGACGGGTGCACAGTACCATATTACTACGTATATTACGGCTCGGCAGCTTTTCAAGGGGGATTATTAAAAAATCACTGCAAAACACAGAGAAGCCTAATGAATTCCGTGAAAACAGAATAGCAAAGGCCACTCTGTGCTACCTGTCCACAGTTAAAAAGAATCTCTGGCAACTGCGCATGAAAGTCAACATCTTTCTCAACTCCCTGTGTATTTCCAACTAGACTGTGTTGTTCTGTTGCTCAGTCACTAAGTCATGTCTGACTCTTGTGACCCCATGGACTGCAGCACACCAGGCTTCCCTGTCCTTCACTATCTCCCAGAGCCTGCTCAAACTCATGTCCATTGAGTCGGTGATGCCATCCAACCATCTCATCCTCTGTCACTCCCTTCTCCTCTTGCCCTCAATCTTTCCCAGCATCAGGGTCTTTTCCTAGTGAGCTGGCTCTCATAAGCCCCTTGAAGGAAGATCTGTCAGGCCAGGCCTTGCCTGCCTCAGGAAAACAGCTCTACAACCGTGCACTGAATTCACAGAATAAACAGTGTCACAAACCTTCTTCAGGACAGTTGAAAATGTTTCCAGAAAATTATAAAGGCTCTTTTAAACACTTTCAGGCTTTCCCATGACTTGGAAAGGACAAGTTTTGTGATGGATGAGCCTGAATTTTCAATGTCCACTGAATAGAAATGAAACTCTGGAGGAGAGATCGATTTTGTGACTGAACCTCTTGCAAGAATGTGTCAACTCAAATCAACTGAATCCTGCTGTTCAGAAAGTAGAGTAATGAGAGTAATATTAGAGTAAATAGAGTAATGAGATGAGAGGAAAAGCTGCCTCGACTCTCCAGGGCTTAAGGTGCTGACCCTTTGTAGGCCTTGGTTTCTGAATTAGTCCCTATTAAATGTTTCTTCCCTAACATGGCATAAAACGACTAGCACACACATCTGACGGTGTGTGTTCTCAACTGGGCATGTGCAGAGTGTCCATGGGTCACAGTTGCCTATCACCAATAGACCCCATTATCACCTACATTAGTGCAACAAATGTTTCAGTAAACTAAAGCAGTTGTATAATTTGAACAAATAGGCAGTTTTTACAGGATTTACACCCATTGGTTCATTAACTGAATAACGTGTCAGTCTAACAAAATGGTTGCCTCTTTGCCGTCTCTGAGAAGCAAAATCTCCCCTGGGCGGAATGTTCCATTTTGTGAGAATCTCCCGTAACAGGCAGGGGACTGCACACTCCTCACACTTCATTGAAATTAGCTGGATCGTGCTTTGTTCTGTTGTCTCTCTGTGCAAAACTGGAGGAAAAGGTGAAGTAAATGAAATAAGGAAGCACAAAAAATGCTACCATGGCTTCAAATAGTTAGCTGGAAAAAAGAGTCACTGGGGATCAACCAATGGCGAGTTTCATACTTCCCATTTAGAAACTAACATATAAAGCTAAACCTCTTGCTCAGGAATGCCAGAGACTGGTGACCACACAGGTTTCCTCAAAATGAAATAGAAACTCTTATCAGAGAACATCTGACCTGTACCCTTCACCAAAGAGTGAAATCACACTAGTCTTTTGAGTCATGATGCTGAGGCATTTTCATGTGAAATTTACTTTCTTACCAGATCTAGAAATCCCCCAACCTCCCACCCCATCCCCAAATCAAGCAGGTAAGCCACCAACTGCCATCCAGTTGGAGAAAGATGTGAAGATGTTTTACCTGATGATATCAATGTACAGAATCCTAGCTCAGCACAAGGAGTGGCAGTGACTATGTGAATGGTCACAGGAGAAAAGTAAAGCCAGTTGAGATAAATTCAAAACAAGTTAGAATCTCTGGAGAACATTCCAATGGCCTAATTCAAAAGTCTATTTGGGGGGGGGGGGGGAAACAGCAATAGAATAACAATTACTAAAGAGCTGCTTCCTAAAATTACTCTCCTGTTTCTATGTCTCAATTCTAAAATGTCATGAGAAATCTGCTGGCCCGTCACTAATTCTGCCTTAAAGAGAGCATTACCAAAGAATGTCACTGACAACAAAGGCCTTCACACAAGGAAGTGAATACCCTAAGCACCAAGGATGTTCTTAGGAGGGACATTAAAAAAGCAGAAGTCACATTAAGTTCAAAACACCAAGAAAAACAAAATGAACAGAAGTTCCTAATTTTAATAATAGTATATATCACCCCTCCCCCCCAAAAAAAAACTGTCCATGAGTTAAGATTTGTTGATTTTACATACAGATACTTTATATACTTAGGATTCCCTGTCCTTAAAGAAGAAAAAGAGGAAAAGAAACTAAGCATTATATATGACATTTATAGAAATGCAGGGGGTTTTTCTGGTTTTGTTTTTTTATTTAATGAAATTCAGGTTTCGTTCGGGGTTCCTGTTTTACTTAGTTTTCCATTTGCCAGAAATTTTAAACACCACTGCTTGTCAGTGAGCTCCAAACATGTTAAAGTCTGGAACAGGAGTGCTGTATTCACGATGCTCCAAAGGGCTTCCACTCTTTCTGACATTTCCTGCCTGTTCCTGCTCATCAAAGTAGGTTTTCCCCTTCAAAGCCAAGATGCAGGGGCTAAGAAGGACAAGTGAGCCAAAAACATTCGGGACACACACCTTCATGTACACAATTTGACTTTTCACAACAAACAGCACAAAGGGACTGATATTTTCTATATCGTGGGGCTCAGGCTTCTGGACTTGTAAAAAATAATCTGATGATCACTCAGCATCACAAGAAAGATTTTTTTTTTCCCCTTACGCCAAGGTAATATTTAAGCAATCTTAGACAGAGAACACATGAAGGGCTGATGCTTTCAAATGGAGAATGGCTTTCAGTTTTAGTTTTCAGTAATATACAAAAATACATAGTTTTAAATTCACCGTTAAGAAGATGCCTCATTGTACCATCAACTCCACCAAGACCTATTAAGCGTCAAGGAGCCACATTTGCTGTACCACTGGTGATGGTGTTATTTAGGAAGGAAGCTAAGGGGGTAAAAAAAATGAATCCAACTCCAATCCTCTGATACACTTATCTGAAACTCACTATTAACCTGATAAATGACCCTTTCTGGGGTAATGCCAATGATATGAACTAATCAAGTCTTTTATTACTTCACCAATAATAAATCATATCTGAGGCAAAAAAATTACAACTTGGTATGAACTTCACCAAGACCCTTGCCAATTCAATCGGGTCCTTGACTAGTAATTTAAACAAAATTTCTGCCTGGAATCACCCATTCAACATGCGTTTTGAAGTGATTCCCATTTCAACCTTTTAATAAAGTGCCGCCAGTGGGACCTGTCACCACGTACCTAAGAGAAAATCAAGTGGGTCAGAATTCACTACTTGCTGCCTGGTGGACCTTAAAAGGGGGAGCGAGCACGGAAAACGGTCATTTAAGTGCCCGGGGCAAAAAAAAAAAAAAAAAGGCAACTCGCCTGCACTCCCCAACTAAGGCGCCCAGAGGGAGCTGAGGAGAGGACGGAGCCGGGAAGCGGCACAGCCGCAGGAACTCTGTGAGGAACGGCCGGGACGGAGCGCCGGGGAGACCGGCGGCGGCGGGCAGCAGGACGGAGGCGGCAGGCGGGGGCCGAGCCGGGGCTGGAGGGGAGGACGGGGACGACACAGGTGCGGCGGGAGGGAAGCTCGGCACTTAAAACAGGGAGGACCACAGGGCTGGGCTGGCCCGAGGGAGAGGCATGGGGCAGGAGGCGGGCAGGGGCCGGCCTTGGTCCAGCGAAGTCACACCGCAGCCGGACAACCCCTCACAGGGGCGCTCGCTGCCCGCCGGCCGCCGCGCGGGCACTTCGGGGCGCTCTCTCCCGGAGTCCCCTCCCAGCAGCCCTCCGAGGCCCCATTGCAGAGACGGGCACGGCGAGGCGGTCCCCTCAGCGCCGGCCCGGGGGTCAGAGGCGGACTGAGCGCCCGACCCTCCCGGACGCAGGGGGTCGCTGGCGGCCGCGCGGGGGGCGGCGGCGGCGCCCGGGCGCGGGGAGCCGGTACCTGGGCTCGGGCAGGACGATCTTCTTGCTGGCGCGGGCGGCCGGGGTCGCCTTGCTCTTCTCCATCGCCATCAGGTAGCTGACATCGGCCAGCACGGCCTCCAGGTCCGCCATGTTGGCGAGCGGCGGCGGCGGCGGCGGCTCCTCAGGACCCGGACGGGACGCGCTCCCGCCGCCGCCGCCCGCCGCGCCCCGACGTTGGGGGGGCCGCCCCGGGGCAGCCCCCCCGCGCCCGCCCCGCGCGCGCCCCCGCTCAGCGCCCCACGCGCGCCGCCGCGCCCCCGCCCCGCCCCCGTGCGCGCGCCGCCAACCCCCTCCTTCCGCGGGGGTCGGTGGGGAGCGCGCGCGCTCTGCGGCCAGAGCCCTCGGCGCCCGAGCGCAGCAGCCCCGCTCCTCGCCGGCTGGCCCGCTCCCTGTGGGCACCGTCCCGCCCTCCCTTCGGGGTGGCCACGGGGGACTTCCTCTACTCCTCCTCCTCCTGCTCCTCCTCCTGCTCCCGACTTCCCGCCCGCAGCTCCAGGCGCTCTCACGCCGCTCTCTCTGCCCCCCGGGGACCCCTGCGAGCCGAGGGCGCCCAGGACCCGATGCCCAGCACCCAGGGGGCAGCGAGGAGATCCCTGTTCCCCGGACATGGCAGTTTTCAAACTGGACAGAACCCATCAGCATCCTCTAGACGGTCTGGGGTGGCTCCAGAGATGCGCGAGCCCCACCTGTCCACGCAGGTGATGCTGAAGCCTCGGTCCAGGTCGGCTTTGAACAGCTCCCGGCGGGCCGGCCCCTAAAGCCTCAGTCCTGATCCTGAACACCCCAATCCCCCGCCCCTCCACCATACCCCCTATAAACTCTGCAAAGAGAAACGGAACAGCCGGAAGGCTACTTGTCTCAAGTTAAGGAAGCAGGGCAAACTGGGCTGAGAGCTCCCTAGTGGGAGCGGAGCTGGCCTTAGGAGCCCACTGGTATAGGCGCTGTCTGTCCAAGGTGGTCACCGCGCCCCTGCATGCAGAGGTTTGCCTTTGGATGTTAATAATGGTCGCTGAGAACTAGAACTGGCATTCAGGCTTTTGTGGTTTTACCATCAAATTAGGGGAGCCCTACTTCCCCTGGTGGCTCAGTGGTAAAGAATCCACCTGCCAATGCAGGAATTGTGGGTTCGATCCCTGCGTTGGGAAGATTCCCTGGAGGTGTAAATTACAACCCACTCCAGCATTCTTGCCTGGGAAATCCCATGGACAGAGGAGCCTGGTGGGCTACATTCCATGGGGTCCCAACAAGTTGGATACGACTTACCACCTAAACAACAACACTGCACACAGACCCAACAGAAGGATGATATAGGGAAGTGGAAAAGCTGGAGGCCAAATACCCAGGCAGGAGGGAATTTCCAGCTTCTCTGATCCTCAGTCTTGGTGTCTGGTGGCAACACTCCCCACACGGGCCTGGGGTTTTCATTTACGTCTTAATTTTTCACAGCGACGCATACAAGTCCATGTTCGGAACCCATCACTCCGGCCAGAGTGAAGTTAAGGGACACCCAGGATGTTGTAAGAAAACCCGAGCTGAGAATCCATTAAAAAAAAAAAATCCTTTAAATGCATTCACATCGGTCACATTGTAGCAGGAGCCTTGACTTTAACTAGTATTTGAGTAAACGTTCTGTCAATAGCTTACATGGTCCACAGAGTGCCCCAGACACGGTTAAGGTCAAATTCGGTTAAGGTCAAATTCTAGACGTTAAATGCAATGTCACAGCAGAAACAGCCTGATTTGGTCATCCCCAGAGCCCTGCCCTCTTTTTATCTCCCTCTCCCACCAAGTCACACCTCCCCCCTGTCTTTTTCCCTGTATGCTTGTCATCACAATTGGCTGGTTTTCTCAAGACCAAAGGCACAACATTCAGTGAACTTGTCCAGAAAAAGGATAAGAGGTGTGTAAGAAGTAGGCACTCAACTCAAAGGAGCTTGGTCAGGCATCAGAAAGCCAAAATGACAAGGGGGCACAAAATTCACCGATGATTTGCATAAGCCAAATATCAAACTTTCGTCTTCCACCCACTTTTTTTCTGCGGGAGGGGGAAAAAAGGAACACAGAAGGCCTTGTCAAGGGTCACCCCAGGAGGAAGGGTAAGTCCCCCCCCCAAAAAAAAACACATTTTTATAATTCATACAATTTCTTTCAAAATATGTCTTTAAAAAAAATCATCCTTGCTTTCACATAATTCAATCATCAAATAAATACATACTTCTGCCTACATTTTCATGGTCTTCCAAATACTGAGATTTTTAAACTTGCCTCTTTGAATTCAGTTTTTTGTTTGGCAGTGGGTGGTTTCTCTTTCTCTCTTTCTTTGGGGAGGAAGTGGGTGGGCTGCAGCGTAGAGCAGTAAGTCTGGAACAAGAGACACACCTGAATTCTAACCCAAGCTCTGCCCTGACTAGCTGGCGTGATCTTCAAGGTAACACTTTAATTTTATTGTTCTCATCAGTACAGGGGGAACAAAACCACCGACAGGACCCCAAGGTTGTTAGAAGTGGGGGAGATAATGCTCATAAAAACGCACTGTACCTGACACCCAATAGGTCCCCAACAAAGTCACTGCATTTCCTCTATTTTGCTTCATTTTACCTTTGCCTGCTAGAAAAGATACTGAAACAAGAGTCATTCCCAGACACCACCCTTGAAGCAGAAAGGCCCTTTGGGAAAAGGATATCTCCTTAGTGCATTTCTAGGAACCCAAATTGGCACCAAAAAAAAAAAAAAAGATTAGTCTTTACAGGCACAACCAATGACTCTTCTAATAAAAAGAACAGTGAGTCAAAATTGAGGCCCTTCCCCCAGTGAAGTTAGTGACCGGAGCACCCACTTCTTTTAACGTGAATTTGGGATTCCTGGCTCTCTCCTTTACTGTCTCACTTCTCCCCACGTTTCGCCCCTCCCCTTCCTTCTTTCCTTGGACTTTCTTAATACTGAACAGCTTTTCATGTTCACTGCAAACAAAAGGCACTAATGACAGTGATGGAGCTGTCATCACTGACCTGCTGGATCCTGTCGCTAAACACCAAGGCCAGCCTGTAATCATTACGAACGAACAGAGAAAACAAATAAAAAATAGCAACCCATTTGTTCTCAGCCAATAAGGCTCCCTTGCAAATAAGCATGCTTCCCGCCCTCCCACTCCCTGAGATGATTTCAATGACTCGGGGTTCATGCTGCTTGTGATAATTGATAAAACTCCAGAGTTCCTGCAAGGTTCATAATGTTCTCTTTTTCTCTTTTCTATGACTTCCCAAGATAAGAGGAGGTGGTGCTGAGATGGATGCATTAAATTTATGCTCCCCGGGGTTAATTTTGATAACAGCTTCAAGGGACGAAAGCTAACTAAAGAACTAACTCATATTTGTTTTAGATTCTACACTTTACTGGGGCTTCCAACTCACAGTGAGAATCCCCGGATTATAAAAACTGAGGAGGGAGGGTTGTTCTGTAAAACCAATCATGGACACAGGGGAAAAAAAGTCAACTTTAAGATTCCAATTAGAAGATTTTTGAGGGGGAAGGGATCAATTAGGATTTTGGGCTTAACATAGACACAGTACTATATATGAAACAGATAATCAACAAGGACCTACTGAATAGCACAGGGGACTCAATAATCTGTAAAAACTTGTATGGGAAAAGAATCTGAAAGAACGGATACATGTATACATATAACTGAATCACTTTCCTATACATCTGAAACCAACACAACATTATAAATCAACTGTAATGTAACATAAAATTTAAATTTAAAAAAAGAAAGGTTTTGGGGACCGGCAGAATGTGCCTGTGCTTAATTCATTAATATCACAGTGTTTCATCCAATCCCTGCTAAGAGGGTTTTTTTGGCAAGTGATCCCCTATATATGAGCTTCCCCGGTGGTTCAGCAGGAAAGAATCCACCTGCAATGCAGGAGATGTACGTTCAATCCCTGGGTCAGGAAGATCCTCTGGAGAAGGAAATGGTGACCCACTCCAGAATTCCTGCTTGGGAAATCCACGGACAGAGGAGCCTGGTGGGCTACAATCCATGGGGTCACAAAAGACTCAAACACAACTTAGCAACTAAACAATAACAACAACAATCCCTAAATATAGTTGCTTCTTAGAAAAAGTGCACACCACTGGGGTTTGGACAGGCTTATTTCCGAACATCTCACTCTGTAAAGCGTGCGGGTGTTTGCAGCCACGCCAGGGCCACTGTCCCGATTCACCTGTCACTGAGATCACAGTTCCACGCGTTGTCACATGCATCACAGCAACTGCTTTTCACGCTGTCTTAACAGCAAAGCTTCACAAACTCTAAGAGAGGTTCTACATACCACTTCATTCCTTCAAAGAACCACAGAAAGGTCTAATACCAAACTTCGGTTCACAAACCAAATCACAATTTGGTTCACAAGCTGAAATTACATTCAATACAGAAGGACCCTTAAATAAATGGGGGGAAACATACTTCTCTGCAGGGCGGAGCGGAGGGGCGGGGAGGTGGGGCAATCCTTCTCTGTAGAGAAGCTCTGGAGTGATGCGGTTCAGAATCTGGGCTCAGGAGCCAGGTGACCCAGATTGGAACTCCCGGGGCCAGTACTTCTAAGTTGTGTGATCTTAGACAAGCTGCTTAACCTCTTTGAGCCTTGGCACTCTCAGTGGTATTAATGAGACTGCTGTGAGAACCATGTTGTAACATGAAAAACACAACAGTGTCAAAAAACAAAAAGTTATCATTCTTATTATCCCCATCATCAGCAGAGTATCTCTACAACGGCACAGCATGGTGGAAAGTGACCAGCCCCAGGAATGGAAAAGCAATGTCGGACATGACCCTCTGGCTTTAGCACTGCTGACTTACTGTAAGCAAACTGTTCAGCTTTTTAACTCTCACTGTCCACTGCTGCCTAATGAAGGGGCTGAATGAGCTGCTCCCAGAGGCCCTGTCAAATTGTAAAATTCTCTGACTTTACTTAATCCAACAATGAAACCCTTTGCATGGTGAAGAATACTCACACCTCTCGAAAACCATCTTATGAGCTTTGGTCTTACTGTATCAGGACAGACCTAGAGTGTTAGCAATCACCGGTGGCACAGTGTGCAGGGGAGGTGAGCAATCGATCCACCAGCAGGTTTCCAGAAGAGAAACTTTTCCTCCAGCATCTGCAGTCAGCACACTGACCTTGCTTAATAAACACATATTGGCTGGCTGGCTGGCTGGCTGAAAGGATGGATGGATGGATAGATGGATGGATGGATGGATGGATGGATGGATGGATGGATGGCATAAAAGATTACAGGTTCTTTGCCTCAAGAATTTTCTATCAGAGAAAATCTAAAGGTGGGGGGGGGGTATGCTACTGAAAACCACAACTGCCTACTAAAGAGGGAGATCCCTGGAAGAGGACAAGCCCTGCCCAAGCAATTCCAGTGCACCCTGAAGGATGAAAAGCCCTGCTCCCAGTCACCCTGGAACCTTCAGTTCAGGCTCTGAAACAGTTCAAGCAGGCGTCACCCAGGAGGACTCAAGACAGAAGGGTCAGATCCTGAGCCTGAATGGGAAATCCTGAGAGAAAGGAGGAGAAGCAGGAGAAATAGCCCAGAGAGGTCAGCAAGACAAGATTAGACATGGCCTGGGAGCCACAGAGGGGAGCTGAAGCTACCTGAGCGGCAGTGGGAAGTCAGCAGAAGGTTTCAAAGAGAAGAGTGACAACATCAGAGGTGCCTGTGTAATAAGAGTCTGCTGGCTGGATAAATAGGACAGGTGAACCAGAGGGGACCCTGGAGCCATCTAGGGTAGCAATCCAGGAGGTCTGGATGCCGGTGGCTGCAGTAGGCAGACCAGCACATCACACGCAGAGGTGCACAGGTGTGTTACAACACAGAGGGGAGCTACCCATGGTGATCTGTAGCAGTAGGAATGAAAGGAAAGTCCTCCTTGCTTTCCTTCTGGAACCTCCAGCACAAGTCTTTTATTCCTCATCCAGAAGATGCCCACAGTCTGCCAACTATTTATCCTGCTTCCACACCCTACCTCCTTCAATCCATCTGACGCCTCCCTGCTCCTACTCAAGAGCCTTCCGCAGCTCCCCACTGTCCACCAAATCATCTTCAGAGTCCTCCATCGACACTTCCATGCTCTCCTTTCTATTTCTGCCTGATTCCTGCCACATTAGTTCATGCTTTCACTCATTCAACAAATGTTTACTGAGTACCTTCGGTGTGGTAGGCTGAGACACAGAATCACTCCAGGAGGTTTCTAGGCATGCTGAAACGCTCTTCCAAATAAGCCACTTTGACTATATAAAATAGGAATTATAATAGCTAACAATTATTAAGCACTTATGTGTGCCAATTATCACACTGAACACTTTGTGTAACTATCTCATTAAATCTTCCCCAAATGCTCAAGATGAAGATGGCTGGTCTCCGTCAAGTCACCTGCAAAACAAGTATCGATACAATAACTAAATCAATAGGATATGAGCCCAGGCAGTCTAAGCCCAGAGTTTGGGCCCCCGATTCCTGTCTTCTAAATGTCCCAATACTAAGTCATGAGGCTGCTGGGTCAAACAAGATAACCTAGCACACGACTTTCCTGGTGATCCAGTGGTTAAGGATCTGCAGGGGACACAAGTTCCATCCCTGGTCCAGGAAGATTCCACATGCTGCGGGGCAACTAAGCCGGTGCATCACAACTACAGAAGCCCGCATCCTACAGCCCGTGCTCTGCAATAAGAGAAGCTATCGCAGTAAACAGCCCCTGTATCGCAACGAAGAGTGGCCCCTACTGGCTGCAGCAAGAGAAAGCCGGCCGGCAGCAACGAAGACCCAGCACAGCTATAAAAAAATATTTTTAAAGAAGATAGCATAGCACATGTTCAAGTGTGTAGTAAGCTATAAAAATCCCATTAAAATGCTCTTTCCAAATCACTTCCTGCTATTCACTGAGCCCAGATCACTCTGGCCAAACGAAGTCTAGGTTCAAAGGTTTTTCCTCCTGGCCCCTTTGCCTGGAACACTCTCCTTCAAGGTCTTTTCTTGGTCTCCCACCACTCAGTTCTCTGCTCAAATGCCACCCCTGGCATCTCTTTGAGAGAGACTCCCTTAGTCATCTCGGAGCAGTGAGCAAAGCTGTCAGGGAGTCTTTCCTGGGTCTCCTTTAATTTCCCAAGCCTTTTTCTCCTTTCTTCCCCTCTTTTCGCTCTTCCTCTCCCCTTCCTCCCATCTCCTCCTGCCCCTTGAGCCCTTCAGGCACAAATGCCCCCTTTCCACTTCTCCATGTTCTCCTCCCTTGTCAAAAAATGTTCTCAGGGAAAGATTTCCTATCAGTCATTTACACACTAGTATGAATTTGTCAGGAAGTCAACTTTCCCCCAAATGTCTGCATTTCTAAGCCATCTGATTATAAAATAACAGGCTCTGCTCTTCTTAAAAAAAATTCTATCTAACAGGATTATTTTGTGTGTGTACATGTGATATATCAAGGGTAGGAGGGTTTTCTACCCCAGGAATCATTCAGCTGACCTTACTGGACTAGAGTGACTTCAGGGTGGTGGTACAGTTGAGAGGAAAGAGGCTGGATACTGATGGAATTCTCCATGTGACCTTACTTCTAACATTACATGCATGATCTTAGACTAAGCAACTTCCCCTCTCTGAATCTCCATCGTCTCTTCTGGAATTGAGGGTAACTAGCTGGCTCACTGGGTGAAGAATCCGCCTGCAGTGCAGGAGACTCAGGTCCAATCCCTGGGTTGGGAAGACCCCCTGGAGGAGGGCATGGCAATCCACTCCAGTATTCTTACCTGGAGAATCCCATGGACAGAGGAGCCTGGCGGGCTACAGTCCTTGGTCGCAAAGAGTCAGACATGATGGAAGCAACTGAGCATGCAGGCATCGCAAAGATGACTGCGAGGATTAAACAAGATAAGACGACACACAGTAAGGACTCCATGGGACTGAATGAGTGACGTCCCCTCCCCTGCAGTCAGGTCTGATGGACCCCATGCCTAGAGGCGCCAACACCTACGCGCCCTCCCAGGGCCCCCACCACACGACACTGTTTCCGGAAAGAACGGAGCATGGAATTTGGCAGGAGACCACAAAATGTCCTGGAATCCCACCACTCTTAGGTCTAGAATACTCTCCTTCAGAGAATCACATTCTCAGGGCCAGTTTTAAGCATTTAAGGCTTAACTGAGGATTGGAACTACTCCAGCCCCAAAGCCTGTGACTATGACCAGCCAATGTCACTCCCGCCAGGCCAGTCATAACCCTCGTTGTCAGCATCACTAAAGCTGACCCCTCTGAGAGCAGACACTAGTCCCCTAGAGCAGCGGTCCTGGACTTTTCTGGCACCAGGGACTGGTTTGGTGGAGGTCAGGTTTTCCACGGATGGGGTGAGGGACCTGGTTTCAGGATGATCCAAGGGCATTACATTTACTGTGCACTTTATTTCTATTATTATTACATCAGCTCCACCTGAGACCATCAGGCTTTAGATCCCAGAGCCTGGGGACCCCTGCCCTAGAGGAAACCATGATTCAGCCACCATAAACCTCAGAGCTAAAGTGGTAATTATCGGAAGATGAGGAAAGCTCTTCTCGTAGTCTCTGGGAAATGAAGTAAAGTCTCAGAATAAAAAAAAAACACATTAAAAACATTACGTTGATCTCCATTCATTCGTCTGTTCATATATTTCTTTACTCTATCAATCATTTATTTGGCAAATCTTTATTGGGGTCACTGGACAATAGTGGAAGCCAGGTAAGACTCTCTACCTTCACAGAATAACATTGGCACACGGGGGCTCTGTCAGCAGCTCACTGAAATCCTGCTATGTGCCAGAAGGATGTAGGTATCTGAGAGTCAGACCTCACAGTCAGGTGTGGATCCAGGAGGGCTTCTCTGAGGAGGTGACATTTAAGCTGAGAACCAAAGGATGAGCAGAAAGGGAAAGAGCAATGGCTCTTCCCCGGTGGAGGATGCAGCCTGGGGAAAGGCCCCGAGCAGAAGGAAGATGGATGGAGAACAAGGGCGGTGAGGTGAGGCCTGAGACAGGGCGGATGTCAGACCTTCCAGGGTCATGAAGCGCACATTCTGTCCTGACAGTAATGGGGAGTCATGTACAGAGTCAAATAGGGATCTGACATCCTAAAGGAGATCAGTCCTGAATATTCACTGGAAGGACTGAGGCTGAAGCTGAAACTCCAATAAGTTGGCCACCTGATGCAAAGAATTGACTCATTTGAAAAGACCCTGATGCTGGGAAAGATTGAAGGCAGGAGAAGGGGACGACAGAGAATGAGTTGGCTGGATGGCATCACTGACTCAATGGACATGAGTTTGAGTAAACTCTGGGAGTCAGTGATAGACAGGGAAGCCTGGCATGCTGGAGTCCATGGGGTCGCAAAGAGTGGGATATGACTGAGCGACTGACCTGAACTGACAATGATCGCCTGGCCATGTGAATGAGAGCTCTGGCAGCTCTGTGGAGAATGACGTTCCCCTTCCGTCAACATGGTCCCCAAAAAAGGCATGTGGGGTGGGGGTGGTGGGAAAGGTGTGGAGGTGAGGGTGAGGGGAGAGACTGGGTTTTTTGGAGGACTTTTCTTATAAACGACTTTAAATAAGAATGGGAAGGAAGCTTCCCTGGTGGTCCAGTGGTTAAGACTTTCGCCTTCCAATGCAGCAGACTTGGGTTCAATCCCTGGTCAGAGGAGCTGAGATCCCGCATGCCCCTTGGCAAAAAGAACAAAACATAAAACATGAACAATATTATAACAAATTCAATAAAGACTTTTAAAATGGTCCACATAAAAAAATCTTTTTTAAAAAAAAGCGGGGGGGGGGGGGGAATGAATAGCAACCCACTCCAGTATTCTTGCCTGGGAAATCCCATGGACAGAGGAGCCTGGTGGGCTGCAGTCCATGGGATCCCAAAGAGTTCGACATGACTGAGTGACTAAAGGCACAAAATTCAACATTCAGACACAGAGGCTGTTTTGTGGGGTTTCCTGTGTTTTGTTTCATCGTTGCAAATCTTACTGATGACTTAGTCAACTAAATGGTTGGGCTGCAAGAATCTGACCACTAAGCCAATGGGCAACTGGATACACTGCTGCTACTTACATAACCGTCAGCATTTATGTCATAAGACAGCATTGTCGATGCAATTCAATTTATCAACATATTTACCAAGTAAATATCACGCGGTTATTAAGGACAATGGTCTTATATTGAGTATCTGTGTCACTTCTAAAGTGGTCCTCTTTTTGGATGCATATTCACGCTCTTCGTTATTGAGTATTTCTTCATCCTCACTATCTGAGATGCTGAAATAAAGACACGTTTTATGAAAATGAAAACGGAATGAGAGGGAGCAAACAGGTGACAGTTCCATCCATCCAAGCCTTCGTGTTTCTAAACAAATAAGAAAGACGAGCAACATCAGGCCCAAGTGTTTGCACGCTTGAGGACATGAAGAGACGTCTCCGTTTCACCTCCTTCTCCAAAGCGCACCGGTGTGTGCTACGCGATGCCACACGCAAATGGCAACTCGTGGGGCTGAGCAGCTAGGGACCCAGGTTCTGTGGGGTCACTGCCGGGTCTGGGTGCCAGAGCTGACAGCGTCTGACCTCTCCCTTGGGCTGGACCACTGTTGTGGCCCCATCAGTGCAGCTGCCATCTGTGTGGACACCCAACCTGTGATCAAGACATTTCTCCAGCGGAGCCCTTGCTCAAGAAGTGTTGCCACAACTAACAGCCCACTTGAGAGTCTTGGCGACTATTCTGATCACAATCAGAACCCAACAGAGCTGTCAGAGAGAAAGTGATTTCCCAGGACTGTGTGGGGTCACAGTCCAAACATCATGGTATGTTTGACTCCAAAAGCCTTCATCTGCTGGTCATGAGTTGCAGGACTTCAGTGCCTCCACAGGGAGGTTTCTTTTCCCTCTGGGTTGTCTGTTACCAGCACTTAAACTGGAAAAGGTCTATTGGTAGATTAAGTTAGGTTTCTGTATTACATTCTGTATCTCCATGCAGACACAAGGCCTTTGGGTCAGTTATTGCTATGCAGCAATAATACACATTTGTTTAGCATCTCAAAGACCCTGCAGGTCAGGACTCTGGTTATGGCTTAACGGGGTCCTCTGATCCTGATCTCACAGGGCTGCCATCATGTGTCAAGTGTCACCTGGGGCTGCGGGCTCATCTGAGGCTCAACTGGGGAAGGCTATGCTCCACATTCACATGGGTGCTGTGAACATTTCCAACAGTTCCTAATGGCCTGCTGGATTTAGGGCCTTGGATTCTTGCAGACTGTTGACCATAGGCCACCCTCGGTTCCCAGAAGCTGCACTCAGATCCATGCTACACAGGCCTCCCCAACACAACCTCATATTTCGTTGTTTCAGAGGTGCATGCAAGTATGTGTGTGTGATGTGTGCGTACTGGGCTGCTAGATAAAACGTACTTCATACTGTGAGCCATGATCACAATCTTTGAAAAATCCCTGAGCCAGACACTGTATACACAAGCCCCTCAGTCACTGCAAAAGTAAGTTAATAAGCTGACCTCACTCGACTTGTAATATTGAGTTTCTGAACCAGGACCCATCCCTGACACAGTTCATGGTTGCCCCCACCAAGATACAACGGCCCCACACGAGGTTCTGATAATGACCCTCACTCTGCCCACTTTAATGGAGAAATGGAAATTGTAACCATAATGATCAATGCAAATTGTTTTAGATGAAGACACTCCCAGACCTTTTGGGTGGACAATCAGCATTTCAGAGAACAGGCTTTCAGAGTCTGGCCCTTTGAGAGACGGGTCACTCCTAAGAGGCTCCATTACAGGCCAAAATGAGTGTTATGTGATTTAGAGCAAGGTACTTAACCTCCCTGGGCTTCTGCTTTTTTAATGATGAAACAAGGAGTAAGTGGGGCTGGAAGGGAATAAGGGAGACAGAACTTACTTTTTTTTAATATTAATTATTTCTGTGTTGCTGTATTTCCAACAAGAAGGTGTTACTTTTGTAACTTTAAAATACAAGAATTTTTTTTTTTCATTAAACTTTTAAATTTTGTACTGGGGTATAGCCGATTAGATGTTGTGATAGTTTCAGGCGAACAGTGAAGGGACTCAGCCATACATGCATCCATTCTCCCACAAACTCTTCTCCCATTCAGGCTGCCACATGGCACTGAACGCAGGTTCATATGCTCTATACAGGAGACCTTGCTGGTTACCCATTTTCAATACAGCAGCGCATACATGTCATCCCAAACTCTCTAACTGTCCCTTCTCCCCATCCTCCCCCTCTGGCAACCATTTAAATACAAGATTTAAAATTAACATAGAAGGAGAGAGTTGGCCTAGATTGTGATTTCTCAACACTAGAAACTCACATTCCCCTTTAATAAAGTGGAAAGTACATGTGCTCGGGCCAACTCTGCAGACTTTGTTCTTTCCCATGTCAATTTCAGGCCAGACTCAGGTCACCTACAAGGAAGGGCGGGGTGGCGGGGGGCGGGGGGGAAGCGGTGTAGGGAGGAAGGAAAAGGAAAAGAAAGCAGAGTCAGTGGAGTGTGGATTTCACTGAAGACTTGGTGGAGATGCAGACGGAAGAATTTTATCATACATCACACAGCAGAAGTGCCCAGATACCATCTTGGGATGCATCCGCTCTTTGTCTCTGTTCCTTGAGCACAAGCACTGTGTCTCTATTTTCCACCCCATCCCACTCCTATGGACTATTCCATTAGCAGCTTCACTGTGCTGGGAACCGTGATGGCCAGACTGCCTTTCTGTGTGTGCTTCCAGGTTAGAGGTGCTAAAAAGTGACGTTGTGCAAGACCAGGGAGACCCAGGTGATGCAGCAGCCAGTGTGTCCTTCCTCTCTGCTGCCCTCCGTCCCGGCTCTCCCCGACCCCACTGATCAGCAAGGGTGTTCAGCCTGTCTCTGGACACTCAGCTGCAAAGTCACGCAGGCAGCAGCCACAGACCTCTACGGACTTCCGTGGACTTCTACATCAGTCCCTTTCACGGGGTCCCTGTGTCAGCCAGACACACCAAGCTGCTAGAATTCGCTTCCTCCTCAGCTCCCATTTATGAAACTCTTCTTCCCCCAGCTCCTTCCTCATCCCTGTATGTTCTGATTCCTGTAACGCCGACCTTAGTTCACAGCACCACATGGTCCCGCCTCCTGACTGGCCCCTCAAGACACACCAGGGTCTGGCCTCACAGACAGGAAGGATAAAATGGGGCTGGAGATCTCCATGAAAAGCCAAACCCTGCCGGCTCTTAAAGTCTAGACAGGGACTTCCATAGTGGTCTAGTGGCTAACACTTTGCCTTCCAATGCAGGAGGCATGGGTTCGATCCCTGGCCAGGGAACTAAGAGCCTGCATGACTCGAGGCCAAAAGAACAAAACACAGAACAGAAACAAGGGTGTAAAAAAATCCAACAAACACTTTTAAAGTGGTCTGCACCAAAAAAAAAAAAAACAAACCAATCTTAAAAAAATTTTGGATAAGGTGTGTGGACTGAATCCTGAGGGCACCAGGGAGCCATAGAATAAGACACACAGACTGTGGCATGACTATATTTTTGTTTTCGAAACAAAGTGCTAGAAGAGAATAGATTAGTGGGGAGCCAGAGAGACTTTCAGGAGACAGTGAAAGGGCCACCACACATGTCCCCAAATATTTATTTGTCTCGATATAGATGGAGTGGTTGTTCAATGAAAGTTAAACTTTAATCGTGGCATGAAAGGTGATAAATCACTTGTCAAGCAAATATTTACTACTCCGGGGCTATGGCTTCTCAGTGATAGGTGGATGGTCACCTCTTTTTCCATCCGAGGTCTAGATCGTAAGAACTCTCTGAAATAGCAACAGCATGCATCAGGTCAACAAATGAACCAGAAAAGATGGATGAGTTACACTGAGATGACAGGCGAGAGGGGACAGTTTAAACAATAGCCATGTGGCAGTACCAGGGACCATGTTTGCAGAGGCTGGTTCGTTGGCAACAGTAAGAAAAGGCTCCAAAAATGAACACTGGGAGGAGATGAAAGAAAAAGAAAATTCCAATCTCCCTTGCCATCCAACCATTGCCGTTTCAGCTCAGTTCCAACATTCGTATTTCTATTCAGTTCACTGAGAACAGACTGTGTGCACATCAATTTTCTGAGCAGTTTTCTGAGGCTACAACTCAATATGGCATTACCTTTCTGAGAATTCAGCCTTAAAACAATCACCTGCATTTTTCCTCATCCACTAGGAAAAGAGAAAAAAAAAAGAAACATGAAGAAGAGAAAGGTGGGTTTTGACTGTATATTCAGTTCTCAGTTTTTTAAAAAAGATATAGCTGCCTTGAGTGTCATTCTTTTGAATTCCTGCTTTGAGGTTTACATTCAATAACAACATTTGGTGGAGAAGGGCCCCCTGAAAACCTGTAAGGACATGTGAATCTGAGCTGGCAGCAGACAGAGGAGGTGGGGGAAGTTACCCCACAGCCCAGAGAAAAGTCATTTTCATTTCTTCTGAAATTAAGGGAACTATCTTTATTCCCACCTCATAATAAGGAAGTGGAAAGAAATGATAATGCTGAACTGCAATGGCCCAGGGTGTCCTTTTGTTTCCCCAAGTGGATCCTCTCAGATTGCAGCTTGGAGGCGAGGCTCTTGTGGGTGTCAAAGGCTTGGAGAGAGCACAGACCCCAAAATATCAGGCAGAAATTAAATGATGGGCTTCCCTGATTGCTCAGCAGTAAAGAACCTGCCAACCAATAAGAGAGATGTGGGTTTGATCCCTGGGTCAGGAAGATTCCCTGGAGAAGGAAATGGAAACCCGCTCCAGTATTCTTGCCTGGGAAATCCCAAGGACAGAAGAGCCTGGTGGGCTACAATCCATGGGGTCGCAAAGAGTCGGACACGACTTACTGACTAAACGACAACACCAACAATTAAGTGATACATGCTATGACGCTGCTAATGTCAGTTCTACTATATTCTGGACAAGGATGCTTCTCTTCTCTCTCTCACACACACACATTCACACTCACACCATTCCTTTTTCTTCATTTTACTTAAAAAAAAAAAAAATTCATTTGGCTGCACTGGGTCTCAGTTGTGGAACCAGGGATCTTCAATCTTGATTGCAGTAGGTGGGATCTTTTAGTTGCGGCATGTGGGATCTAGTTTCCTGGCCAGGGATTGAACTCAGGCCCCCTGCATTGGGAGCATGGAGTCTTAGCCCCTGGACCGCCATGGAAGTCCCACATACCATTCCTTTTAGAAATACTCTATGAATAAACTTGAATAACCGTCACCAGGCGGCAGCCCTCCCCCACTCCCTTTCACACTTGCCCTCTCTCCGGAGAAGCCCCAGTCCCCCAGCCATGACAATATCACAGGTCCCTCCCATTCCCTATCCTGCTCCAAAGGACACTGCCGCCTCCACTTGGCTCCGAAGGTTCGGACTCCTTTTTACTCAGCGCTGGTATGGTGCCAGGTGCTGGAGACACTGGGGCACCGGAACAAGCAAGGGAGGATTCTTATCCTATCAGGAGACAGAGACAGCAGGTAGATGGATGAACCAGATCCTGTTAGACTGCAGAAAGTGCTGTGAGCAGTGATGTGTAAAGAGTGCCATTGGGGGGGGGGGGGCAGTGGTGGTCTCTGTGTAGCTAGGTGGTCAGGAAAGGTCTTTTTGAAGAGGAACTGAGATCTGCATAGATGCCAAGAAAAGGAGAAGCCAAAAGAGCACTCTCTGCAAAGGAAATAGCAGATGCAAAGGTCCTGGGGCAGGAATGAGCTCTGAGAATTTAAAGTTCAGTGAGTCGAGGGGAATGGGAGAGAAGACAGCTGATAAGAGCAGAGACGTAAGCATGGGCCAGGTTATACAGAGTTTTACAGAACCTCTTAAACGGAGCTTGGGATTAATGTATACACACTTTATTGTTCTTCAGTCACTAAGTTGTGTCCAACTCTTTTACAGCCTCATGGACTGCAGCCCCTAGGCTCGTTTATCCATGGGTTCTCCAGGCAAGAATACTGGAGCGGGTAGCCACTTCCTTCTTCAGGGGATCTTCCTGATCGAGGGATCGAACTTGAGTCTTCTGCACTGGCAGGCAGATTCTCTACTGCTGAGCCACCAGGGAAGCCTGTAACATATACACACTACTTACTGTATATAAAATAGATAAGCAAGGACCTACTATATGGCACAGGGAACTATATTCAATATCCTGTAATAACCTATTACTATAGTGGGAAAGAATCTGAAAAAGACTATATGTCTATATCCTTGCTATACACTTGAAAGTAGCATAACATTGCAAATTATACTTCAATAAATAAAAAGACATGCTTCTTTTTGTATGCGACTGAGCTGTTGTGCTTGTTTGTCGGGCAGCAATAATCCAATAGGGCAGGACTCCTCAAGCTTGCAGAGGACACATTTCCCCAGGTTATGGTATGCTGGAGACAATGGGAGGTAGGAAGAGGTTCACAGAAAGCTGTGAGCAGGCACGGAGGTGCCAGGCACATGTTGGGAGAAACGCTCCAGACTCTTTTGCTGAAGATAACACATTCTGAGTGATCACAGGCGACAGGGGGATGGAATTAACAGAGCCACGGTTAACTTCATCGCTCGTGACCCGAATCCAGAGCCATGCATCGGCCAGAAGGGGCTGGCATCGAGACAGAAAGCAGCCACCCCACTGCCCAGAACCATGAAGCCTTTGCATCTAGAAGTCGCCGAGCCTCTCTGCTTACAGAGGAACCAAGAAAGGTAGAAATGGAGCTGGAAGAGCTTCAGACGCCAAGGGCTGAGAGGAGCTACAGAGGAAAGTCTTCCATTCTGAACAAAAGAATAATGATATTCTTTGAAATATCATTGGAGAAAAGATCTGACTTTTAGGTGAAAGGAGACAGCCACCACCAAAATACCAGAACCAGCAACTACCCTCAGCTCTTTTTTTAAACCTTTCTTTATTTTTGACCGCACCATGCAGCATGTGGAATTAGTTCCCTGACCAAGGATTGAATGCATGGTCCCTGCATTGGAAACAGAGAGTCAGCCACTGGACCACCCGTTAGCGTTTGATTTCTAATGCCATTCTCAAAAAAGAAAGAAAGAAAGAAAGAAAGGAACCAGGGATCTCTGGAGAAATGACTTTTCTAGGACTGGCTTAGGAGACACAAGGTGAGTCTGAAAGATCTGACAGTCACAGAAAGTAAGAAAGTGCTCGAGCAAAAACAACACACACAAGATGATGGGATGACCTCGTGGTGCAACGGTAGCGCATCTGACTCCAAGATGATGGGGGCGTATCAAAGGAACCGCAAGAACCGACTGAAAGAGCTCCCAGGGGCCATCACTGGGAATGATCTGAGCTACAAAATGAATAAAGGAATATTGGATTATAACCCAGAGTATAAAATAAATATCCATGCATCCATACTGATATAAATATTATAAGTGATTAAATTAATTAAGGAGGGACACAGACAAATCTCCTATACAGAACACCCAAAAGTGTAGGTAGCTACCCTACCCTCAAAGAAATGGGTAGGGTAGCTTCCCCCTAAGTGAGGGCTGGGCACAGCACCTTCCCTCCAAGGAGGGGGGGCAAGGTAGGGGAAAGAAAAACTTGGTTGTGGTGAGATCTGACCAACACCACTTCAGCCAGGTGACCAAAGTTAAGGCATGTTTGTATGTATCCTTCCCACTCCAGTATTAATGCCTAAAGAATCCCATGGACAGAGGAGCCTGGCAGGCTATGGTCCACAGGGCTGCAAAGAGTCAGATGGGCATGCACACGTATCCTTGGTATGATGTAGCAAGAATGACACTTTACCCCCATGGTCTTTCTCCTAAAAAACCATTACCCCAGCTCATCATGAGAAAGATACTAGACAAATACCAACTGAGGTGCATTCTAGGAAATGCCCGACCAGGACCCCTCAAACTAAGGTCATCGAAAACAAAGTCTGGAATTTGCTGTATTGATCAGGAAACTCAAACAGGGGCTCTGTATCAACCTAGGGGGTGGGACGGGGCGGGAGAAGGGAGGGAGGTTCAGAAGGGAGGAGTTATATGTGTACCTATGGCTGATTCATGCTGAGGTTTGACAGAAGACAGCAAAATTCTGTAAAACAAGTATCCTCCAATAAAAAAATAAATTTAAAAAACAAAAGAACTGTCAATGAAGGATACAAGAAAAAAAAGGAAAGAATAAAGTTTTGTGTATAACTTAAAAAAAAAAAAGAGAATCTGAAGAGTTGTTATAACCAAGAAGAATCTGAAGAGATACAAGTAAACAGAATGTAGGATTCATCCTGGATGGGAGCCTGGAACAGAAGTAGGATGTTCGGAAATGATTAAGAGGCTCTGAATAATGTGTGGACTTCAGCTAATAACGTATCCGTATTGGTCCATTCCTTAGGGCAAATTTACCATAATAATGGGAGATATGATTAGTGTTAATCATAGGGGAAACCGAGTGGTATATGAGAACTCTCTGTTCTAGCTTCAGAGTTTGTAAATCGAATTCTATCCTCAAAGTTAAAAAATGTATTTCGATGCAGAAGCAGAGAAGGGGCTTGTGGACACAGCAGGGAAGCAGAGGGTGGGGTGAACCGAGAGAGCAGCGCTGACAGCTAGTGGGAAGCTGCCGGACAACACAAGGAGCCCAGCGGGGCAGCCGGTGATGACCCAGGGAGGTGGATGGGAGGCGGGAGGGCGGTTCAGACGGGAGGGGACTTATACATTTAACCGTGTCTGACTCAAGTGGTTGTACGTGAAGCAATTATCTTCCAATTTAGAAAAATCCTTTTTAAGGTTGAATAAAATTCCATTGTATGTAAAAAAAAAAAAAAGGTAAAAAATTAAAAGACAACAATAACATTTAAACATTACCAAAAAATGTGTTTAAAAACTAATAAACTATGGGCCTCCCTGGATGATAGAGGAGGAAGTGCAAGCATAGATTTTAGTTTCACTGCCTCACAGTTACTTGCTGGGTGACCCTGGGGAAGTCATTTAACTTCCGAGCATTTCAACTTCCTCATCGAATGTGATCACCATGGTTTCTTCCTCATGGAGGGGGAAAGAAGGAATGATCACATGCTTCAGCTGTGGGGGACGCAGCAAACATTCCATTATGACTATGGTCAGCGTTTATTTCTTTTTCAGTGAGAAAATTAAATCAGGAGAATCCTACTCTCTCTCTCTTTTTTTAAATTTGAATTCTATTTTTTTTTTTAATAAAGTCTTCATTTATTTATTTATTTATCTGGATACATGGCATGTGGAACTTGCCCAACCAGGAATCGAACTCATGCACCCAACACTGGAAGTACAGAGTCTTAACCACTGGACCACCAGGGAAATCCAGGAAAATCATACTTTCTTAATCAATGATAAACAAGGGAATAACTGCCCCGAGGAAGTTATGTATGCTGAACGTACAAAAGAGTTTTAATGCTTGTTGGACCCATGTATGGATATGTGAGTTATGGTGGAAAGGCAGATGGTATTATTTATGACTCTTCCATACCCCCGTCTCTTGCTTCCGTGTAGACCAAGTGGATACCTATCCCACTGACCTGAGGCAGGACCCTGTGATTTGTTTCCTTCAATGGTGACACAAACAGAGGCCTTGTGTATACTTGTGAGTTGTGACTTAGCCTCGCTCCAGCTAGCCACTGCTTCCACGGCCTGGTCCCAACCTGAGAGTCACATGGAGCTGTGGTGAATCCAAGTGAACACTGGCTGATACCCAGACTCATGGAACAGAAAGAAATTTTGTTTGCTATAAACCACGGAGGTTTGGGGTTGCTATGCAGCATTATCACAGACATAGTTGACAACGAGTGCATTATGACAGAAATATTTGGGCAGTGTCCATTATGTCTGCTTTTAGGTTTTATGTTGACTCTGTACAGATGAAATTATCTTTCTAGGAAAAGTAGGCAATGCCCCTCAAAGTGCAACTCACCAAAGAGGAGGAAGAGTTGCTCTTACACAAAAACCTCAGGCTGCTCAAAAATTTGTCAGTCTTTTCCTTGAATCCCACTGTTTTTCATCTATTTCACTTATTTTTTTATACTTATTAATCATCTAAACTGGAGTCATGTATAGAGTAGCTATTAAATGTTAAAGCAGATACTTCATGGAACACCTAGATCACGCAATATTCCTGTAAAACCAGCTTTAAGCTGTGTGATCAGTCACTCAGCCGTGTTCGACTCTTTGCAACCACACAGACTGTAGCTTGCCAGATTCCTCTGTCCATGGAATTTTTCAGGCACTCTCCCCAACTTACAGAGGAGGAAAAGAAGGCCCAAAGAACTTGAGTCACACAGTTCGTAAGGAGCAGCCCTCAGATTCAAGTATATGTCATGGGTTTCCACTGTCTTTGCCAGAAGGAGGGGGGAGTATTACAACTCTCTTTCTTTTAATTGATATGCCTTTTAAAAGTGGACATGTGGAATTAAGGGCTGAAGTCAGACATAAATCGCTAATTTAGGGACATCAGCAGCTTGGTGAGGGGGATACTCGCAGAGAAGAAGACTTCTCAGAGATCAAGTCACCACCTAACTTATCACTGACTGCTGCGCACCTGTGACAGGTGTGTTGTCTGCTGAGACGCAAAGAGTTTGAGTTTTATTCTAAAGTAACGGAGATTCAGAGAGAAGTTTTAAGCTACGACGGACCAGGAGGAAGACTATTGCAAGAAACCGAGAAAAATATGATGATGGCCTTTTAGGTAAAGCTTAATTTCAGAGGCATGTTGGAGGTGAAATTAACATCGTTGGGTTATGGGGGGTGGATAAGAAAAAGGAACTGATGACTCTTAGATTTCTGATTTGGACAGCTGGATGACCAGGGGTGACATTTCCTTACACAGACAGGAACTGATCTCTGTTTATTTGAAAGGGAGAGAATGAATTCAGTTTTAGGTAGGTTAAGTTATAGGCAGATGCCTGTAGACAGAAACTTAAGATAGGATATCTAAAGGCAATTGGACATATGTGTCTAAAGTGCAAGTCATTATCTACTCTGTTCAAATAAGATCATCCCATTCCAATTAGGTAAGGGTCCAAGCCCAAATTTCTTAGGGGAAGTTCCCCACAGTTGAGTTTGAAATAGCCATGAAGCTCTGGTGTCTGAAGTATAAAAAAGAATCCTGAGACACCTGTCCTAGGATACATCACTAAATGTAAATGCTGGTTTTTCTTTTTTCTAAATGTTTTATTATGGAAAATTTCAACTATATGCAAAAGCAGAGATTAAAAAACTGTCATTCATGGTCATTCTTGTTTCATCTATCACTACCCACTTCTTTCCCCCAGAGTATATTATTTAAAGCAAATTCCAGACATTACATTATTTCATCCAGGTACATTTTAGAAGGCACCTCTAAAAGACAGGGATTTGTTCTCTCTCTTAAAAATATCACCACAATATTGTTAATAGCCCTAAAAACTTAACAATTCATTAATTCAATCAGAAGATCAAATTTTCCTTCTTTCTCTCCATTTTTTTCCACCTGATTTGATTGAGTGAGGATTGCATCTGGCTGATATACCACTTTATTTTCCTTTATCTATAGCTTCTTTTTTATTTCCCTTGCAAACTGTTATGGAAAAACTGGATCATTTGCTCTGTGGAGTTTGTCACAACCTGGATTTTGTTGATTTGCATCTATGTGGTGTCTTTGAATATGTTCCTCTACACTTTGTATTTCCTGTACAAAGGCTTAGAGCTTTGTACTTTAGAGCTATAGAGCTCTACTTTGTACTATAGAGCTTTCTATAGGCTTAGAGCTTTGACTGAATCAGGTTTGAGTATGGTGCAAGGGGAGGAGAGTGAAAAAGCTGACTTAAAACTTAACATTCAAAAAACAAAGGTCATGGCATCCAGTCCCATCACTCCATGGCAAATAGATAGGGAAACAATGGAAACAGGGACAGACTTTAATTTCTTGGGCTCCAAAATCACTGCAAATGGTGACTGCAGCCACAAAATTAAAAGATGCTTGCTGCTTGGAAGGAAAGCTATGACAAACCTAGACAGCATATTAAAAAGCAGAGACATCACTTTGCTGACAAAGGTCCATATAGTCAAAACTATGGTTTTTCCAGTACTCATGTACGGATGTGAGAGTTGGACCATAAAGAAGGCTGAATGCCAAAGAACTGACGCTTTCAAACTGTGGTGCTAGAGAAGACTCTTGACAGTCCCTTGGACAGCAAGGAGATCAAACCAGTCAATCCTAAAGTCAATTCAGGTCAACCCTGAATATTCACTGGAAGGACTGATGCTCAGGTTGAAGCTCCAATACTTTGGCCACCTGATGTGAACAGCAGAGTCACTGGAAAAGATGCTAGGAAAGAATTCCCTGATGTTGGGAAAGACTGAAGGCAGGAGAAGGGGATGACAGAGGATGATATGGTTGGATGGCATCACCAACTCAATGGACATGAGTTTGAGCAAACTCTGTGAGACAACAAAGGACAGGGAAGCCTGGCATGCTGCAGTTCATGGGGTCGCAAAGAGTTGGACACAGCAGTGACCAAATATCATGGGGCAAGAATATTCTAGAGGTAGTTGAATTACTCCATCAGAAGACACATTAATCTCTGGTAATCCATTTGGGGGGATGTTAGCAACCAATGATGACCACTGCCTAGATCCATTATTTCCTTGGACATGGCAAAATGTGGCTATTTTAATTCCACAGAGAAAATTTTTCTTCATCAACTGTTTGAACACAAAGATAGTTTCCACAGGAAAGGCAAGATAAATGCTTGATTTTTTTAATTTACCAATATCAAGGATAAAGATTTTGTTCTTTAACATCTTCGGAAAATGTCCAATGAGTTTTGGGGGTTTTGTTGGTTTGTTTGTTTTGTATTGCTTTTGCTATCATCACAAACTCACTCAGTATATTTGATGTATTTCAGCACACTGATTATTCTTTTAGATGCTCAAGGAGTCTCTTTTGCCAGGAGAGCCAGTGGGTTGGTTCCTGGGTCCATTTGATTTCCACAAATACACCACAAAGACAAAGATAACCACAGTTATCTTTGATGTCTTCCTTGTTTTCTGACTTAATACAATGTCCCACCGTCATCTTGTACATTTCCTGCACCAGTTCTAGAATTAGCCATTTCTCCAAGGAGCTCCAGTTCCTTTTATGGTCCTGAGAATTTGCTCTTAGAGACCACAGTCTGGGTCATTACCTCTGGGTTGGTCATTGACTCCAGGTATTAACAGTGACCAAAAACTGGGAAGTACAAAAATGTTTGGACAGAAAATGTATCATGAGTTTATACTATTTCCAGTTCAAGTTTATGATTACAAGACTGTATTCATTTGGTTGACTTCAGGTTTATACCTTTTCTGTTAAGCCGAAAATCTTGGTTCCTAACAACATTAATATAAGAATGTATTTACTTTATACATCAACATAAGAATGTATTCATAAAACAGTGTACCTAAAATAGCTTTGAAATAACAAGGTATTTCTAATAGTATGATTAATAAGAATGGTTTGAGTTTTTTGGTTGTTTTTAGGTATTCTTTTTCCTTTTGGGTATTTCCCTCTAAACTGCTGAGTTCTAAAGTTGTTTATGTAAGGTTAAGTCACCAAACCAACACACAGTTAGGTTTCTTTGTTTCACTACGTTCTTGATTTTAAAATTTTACTCTTCATTTCTACTTCACCTTTTAAAAATTATAAAAGAAATTTACATGGCTCCCAAGTCAAATCTACAAAACAAGGTATTTTCAGATGTAACTATTTTTTAAATGTGTCAGCAACTCTTCTCTGATGCCTTCTATTTTCTGGAAAATCTTACATTATATCTACTAAAAGAAAGAAATAATGCTAACTGTCATTCAGACTGTTGGAAATGATGGGGTATAATTTTTTTCCTACGAAAAGAAAAACATTCAACCCCGCAACTTGGAAGCACTTTTGTTTCCCCTAACAGGGGCCTGTCTGTCATTTTCCCACAGTTTTAAAGCCCCATTGCACAGCCTGAATGAAAACACAATGTCATCATGATTACTGAAATCAATTAAATGTCAAGGTTTTTCCATTTGCATGCAGCTTCCTTTAGACAAGAATGCTTTTCAGAAAATCTCTATTCCCTTTGGAATTTTTTTCCCCTTAAAGCTTTTATAATTAATGTGACAACACAAACCCAGCCGTGGCTATAACTTCCTTTCACAGACACACAAACAGAATGTACCAAGCATCCAAGAGTGACGCTGGTTGTCCTGTAGGACCGGTACCACCCAGCTAGGAGACTTACCTGCATCATCCCTCACTCTTCGCTCATCACTAGTTTCCTGTCTGCTCACTGGTTCTACAGTTCAGGGTCTCAGGGATCTAGCCTCCCTCTCCTTCCTCCCTATCCAAGGGAGGGAACTGGAGCTTGTCAAGCTTCAGGTTTTACTTAAGGAGGTAATAATCTGTCCTCTTTCTTGTCAGAAAGGCTATAAAGATGAGAGGGCAGTCGAAGAGCATTTCTTGTGTTTCTAAAACACAGTAGGTAACAACACAGAGGACGTGCACTTTTCTCAACAGCTGAATTACCCTCCGGGAAGTCTTGGTTTTGTCAGCCAGATACTTCAATGAGTTCCTTGGGCTAGGGTTGGGAGCAGGTTGGAGGGGAAGAAGATGGCTGTTTTTTTTATTACTGCTATTTGTTTTGTATAGAGTGCAGAACATCAATGTGGGATGAGAGTGGAATTACTAAAGAGGTGGGAGGAGCTGAAGGGAGAGGGGTCAGAGGAAAGAGGAGACAAGTATCTTTGGCATGGAGGTCCTATGGGGATGAAAGATGAAGAATTTCAAGGTTTCACGTTTTCACATGCCACATAAATTCCTTCCCCAGCATTCTACTAACACTAAAGTAAAATATTCACTGCTCATTAACATAGTGTGGTTAGACCTTGCTTGGTTGTTTTTTTTAAGACTGAACCTAAGTGGTGAGCTGGCTTAAAGATGGGCTCACCATGAAAGCAGGGCTCCCCATTAGGACCTGCTCATATTTAAACTGCAGGCTGATGCTTGATGTAACAGCTAGATTGCTTTTAGTTGTAGAAACAAAACCTCAGCTTAAAATGACATGGCAAACAAAAGAAACGTGTTGATTCATACAAATGAAAATGGTCAGTTGGTTGTAGGAACAGCTCGATCAGGGTTCTGACTTCACTTCTCTGCAACTGTCTTGATTCTGCCTTCTCTCACATGATGGCTTAGTTTTCAGACTCACTTTCATTACAACGACAAAAATGAGAAAGTTCCACACATCACGTCTTCCTGAAGAAGAGAGGGTTTCTATTTCACAACCGCCAAATAAAATTCTGGGATTGACACTAACTGAACCCACTTGGGTTGCACGCCCACCTCTGAACCCATCACAAGGCCAACGGAAATATAATACCATGTTCTCAGTGCTTAGACTGGGGTTGTGTGACCACCTCTGAAACAAGCATGTGCAAGAGTAGAATTTCTTTTTAAAAATTTAAAAATTTCCCCCATGTTTATGGAGATACAAGTGATGTGTAATATTATGTATATTTAAGGTATACAGTGAGATGATCTGAAACACATAGATCCTGTGAAATGTTTACCACGATAAGGTTAGCTAACGTACCTTTCACCTCATATAATTACCATTTTGTTTTTGTCATGGTGAGAACATTAAACCTGGACTCTCAGGCATCTTTTAAGTATAAAGGGAAGTACCGTTAGTTACAGTCACCATGCCGGACTGCAGATCCCTGAAACTCGTTCACCTTATACCTGAGTGTCTGTATCCTAGGACCAACATCTCCCCATTTTCCCCACCCCTAGCCCCCCGCAACCACCATTCTAGACAGTGGGATTATCTGATTGCATTAGGCCAGTTCGGGAGGGGTGGGGGGCTTACCTCTGGAACTGGGAATGGAGTCACTAAACCCTAAATGACATGACTACCATGCATACCTTGCTGACAAAGGTCCATCTAGTCAAAGTTATGGTTTTTCCAGTAGTCATGCATGGATGTGAGAGTTGGACCATAAATAAGGTTGAGCACCAAAGAACTGATGCTTTCAAACTGTGGTGCTAGAGAAGACTCTTGAGAGTCCCTTGGACAGCAAGGAGGTCAAACCAGTCCATCCTAAAGGAAATCAACTCTGAATATTCACTGGAAGCTCTGAAATTCACCGAAGCTGAAGCTCTAAAACATGGGCCATCTGATACGAACAGCCAACTCATCAGAAAAGACCCTCATGCTGGGAAAGATTGAAGGCAGAAAGAGAAGTGGACAACAGAGGTTGAGATGGTTGGATGCCATCACAGACTCAAAGAACATGAGTTTGAGCAAACTCCGGGAGATGGTGAAGGACAGGGAAGTCAGGCATGCTGCAGTATGCGGTGTCACAAAGAGTCAGTCATGACTGAGCAAGTGAATGAACGTACCTTGAAATCACATCGATTGCCCCATGCCTTCAGGAAGCAGAAACACAGATGCTGCTAAGAGACGTCTCCCTGAGCAGAGATTTTCCACTGGCTTTTATAATATTTTTTTTGAGATTTTTTTAAGTGGATCATTTTTAAAGTCTTCATTGAATTTGTTACAATATTGCTTCTGTTTTACCTTTCGTTTCTTGGCTGCGAGGCATGTGGGAATCTTAGCTCCACAACCAGGGATTGAACCCACACCTCCTGCATTGTAAGGTGAAGTCCTAACCACTGGGCCACTGGGGAAGTCTTTTTGGCTTTTAAAAAGTGCCTTTCTAGGTGGCATCGGGCTGCTCCTGGCAGTACTCAGGTTCCACCATGCATCTCTGCAGTAATAATAATGTGAAAAATAAAAAGTGACTTTTGCTTTGGCCTTTCACCTTCCAATGCAATAGTAAACTGCTCTGCTACATCTCCAGTGAGCACGGGTGTGCTCATCACCTTTCTTTGATCAATATTTTTTATCAAGGACTCCAAACACTGTCAAAAAGCTATCTGGGGATTTGGATGCGATTTAAAAACAGCTTTGGTGTCGGGCACACACTTAACAATATATTAATATATCTAGCCACCTTGTACCTTCCGCTTCTTCTTTCAGACAGGATGCCCAGCGGTTAGGGGTTGGGGCTCTGGAGGTGGACTGCGTGATTCTGTACTTTGGCTCTGACACACACCAGCGGTGGAGCGTGCGTAGCTGAC
Organism: Muntiacus reevesi; assembly: GCF_963930625.1. Taxonomy (NCBI): domain Eukaryota; kingdom Metazoa; phylum Chordata; class Mammalia; order Artiodactyla; family Cervidae; genus Muntiacus; species Muntiacus reevesi. The sequence goes on from NC_089261.1 coordinate 8,260,644, forward strand.
TTGACTTTCCTGAGCCTCGTTCCCCTATCTGTAAGATGGGGGTAATATGATCATACATGCCACGGAGTGGCTGTGATGACCACATCCTATGCTGGAGGACAAAGCTAGGTCCAGTGCCTGGCACATCACAGATGCCCCACAAAGCCGACAGTGGTGATGATGGTGGGAAGTAACTGGCCTTGACTCCTGCTCTGTCCTCAGTTCTATGGAGCCCCGACACCACAAAATGTGCCACTTTCTATAGTTCACCTAAGAAAATCTAATGGTCACATATCCTACACATCAGCTCTTTGGCAAGAATTTATAGAACCACAGACGTTTAAGTCCAAGGGACACTCAGATCTGAAGCTGGCATTTGCCTAGCACTGTTATAAAAATAAATGTTCAAAAGGGAGACAGGAGAGAGTTGAACAAGTGATTGTGGCCGTTGAGGCATTAAAATATTCATATCAAATTATTAATAACAATAATGAATGATGTTGGTATTAAACTATTCAGCAGCTCCTCCCACAAGGGTTAGGTCAACCCTTCATGACAAAGGGGCAGCGGCCGCCTCGACAAGAAGGGACAGACAGCAGCTGCCAGACAGGAAGACGCTGGAAGTCATGTATTTTATTTAAAACGGACTCAAGTTTTCAGTGGAGCAGTGCCTCTCTCTCTCCCCTTTTCACACAGAAATCCAGCGTTTAAAGTGTGTACTTGTGTTTGGCTGTGCTGGGTCATCATTGCCGTGCTCCGGCTTTCTCTAGGTTCAGTGAGTGGGGGGCTACTCTTGCTTGTGGTTCGTGGGCTTCTCATGAGTGGGAAGCTTCTCTTGCTGTGGACAAGGGCTCAGCAGCTGTGACACATGGGCTTAGCTGCCCTGTGGCGTGTGGGACAGTCCAAGATCAGGGATCGAACCCACGTCTCCTGCACTGGCAGGTGGATTCTTATCCACTGCACCACCAGGGAAGTTCAAGAAATTCAATTAAAAAAAAAAAATCCTGGTTCACCTGGATTATCTTCCCCGTTTCTTGCTTTTCCTCCACTAACTGAAATGGAAGCTCATCAAATTTGTGCTCCAAATACCACTGCGGTCAGAAGGCACATTTGAGAAACAGCACCTTGAAGGGGCATCTGTTCTTTCATGATCGCTGTGGCATCATCCACAATAACCAAGCTACGGAGCCAACCTAAGTGTGCATCAGTGGATAAACGGATAAAGAAATGTGATCCACAGTGGAACAGATACACAAGGGAATATTGTCCAGCCATGAGAAATAAGGAAATCCTGCCATTTGTGACAACGTGGATGGAACTCGAGGGCATTATACTAAGTGAAATAAGTCAAAGAGAGAAAGGCAAATACTTCATGGTATCACTTATCTTTTAAAAAAGTTGTCAGATCCATAGAAACAAAGAGTAGAAAAGTGGTTGTCGGGACCTGGGCTGCAGGGACACAGGAAGAGCTTGGTAAAAGAATACAAATCGTCAGCTGTGACATGACTTGAGTCTGAATGGCCAACGTAACACATGATGACTACAGTTGGTAACACTGTGTAATAATTGAAATTTGCTAAGAGAGTACAACTTGAACATTTCCACTAAAATAAAATAAAGGATGGAAGGTGATGGGAGTGTTAATTAACTAGATGGGAGGAATCTTTCACAATGTACATACACATCTACCAAACAGTCACGACGTACAGTCCAAGGGGTCGCAAAGAGTCGGACATGGCCAAGCGACTAAGCACAGCCCAGCGCACTGTGAATATCTTACAGTTTTATTTGTACACCATGCCTCACACACGGCTAAAAAGGAAGAACGAAAGCACATCTCACAGCGTGCTCGGCTTTTATCCTATCACATAGCTTTCGTTTTTATGATCAGTACCTAAACATCAGCTTTAAGGAGACAAATCAGGTTCCAAAAATCTCCAGAGGATGCAGAAGCTTAGAGCAGTGATTCTTGAGATTTAAAAGCTACTAGAATCTTCCAGGCAGATGTGTGGAGGAGGGAAGAACTGGTTAAAATGCATATTCCTAGGCCCATTGCCAGAGACCGTCCCCCCCCAACCCTAGGGTGTGGCCTGAGAGTCTGCATGTTGCACTGCCTTCTTGAACAATTCCTTCTTGAAGCAGGGATGACTTGGATCATTTAAGGGCCTGGTCTGGATGCTCAGAGGACTGGACCCCTTGTACCTGAAGACATACACAACAGACACCTAGTATGACTTATTTTGTGGGCTTTTACTACAGAGTGTGTGTTATGGACTGGAAGTTTGTTATCATCTCAAAATTCATTTGTTGAAACCCCAACCCCCAACGTGATGGTCTCCGGAGGTGGTAATTATTGCAATTAAGTGAGGTTATGAGGGTGGGACCCCTGTGATGGGATTAGTGGCCTTAACGGAGGGGCAGGAGAGATCAGAGCACTCTCTGTCTCCACCGTGTGAGGACACAGAGATGGTGGTCACCTGCAAGCCTGGAAGAGAGCCCTTCTCAGGTAACTGACTTGGCCAGCACCTTGATCTTGGACTCCCCAACCCCAGTACTGTGAGAAATAAATCCCTATTGCTTAAGCTCAGCCTATGGTATATTTTTTATGGCCGTCTGAACAGGCTGAGCCAGTGTGTGAGTGTGTGGTCCAAGAAGAACCAAAGCCACACAAAACCTGCCACAGACTCAGTTCATCCACCCTGCAAAGACCAAGGTTGAAGACACTTGATTCTGTCAAAGATCATCATTTGCTGATGTTAAGTAAACTATGTTCTCTCTAACACGTATACTTTCTAACATGTACAAATTTCAAAACTCATGAATAGGTTACAGTGCTGGAATTGCTAACATACTTTGCATTTTATAGAGGAAAGCTTCCTTTGTTCAATATATTCAGGCTCTGATGCTGATAATAAAGGTCTTAACTTTTCATATGAAAATCCTTCTAGGTAGAAAAATCAACAGAAGTCTGTCTGAAAGATGTTGGAGACATCTGTTTTCTTTTTTTTTTTTTTTTCCCTTTTTTGGCTGTACCCTGTGTCTTGTGGGATCTGAGTTTTCCAACCAGGGCCTGAATCCAGAACCTCAGCAGAGAAAGGGCAGAGCTCCCTGATATTTAATTATTAAACTTAGACAGTTGCAGATATAGGTACCTGCATTCCATAATGTGTACCTGATACCTCTTGGGCACCACCACAGATCTCCGGCCTCTGCCGTCCTGGGGACACTTGACTGTGGGTTCCATTCCAGCCCCCATGACGGGGGAGATAGGCTCTGTCCATCTGCACACAGTGATAGCCCTATATCCCTGACTCAACTCCTTGCTGGACCCGAGTCCTGAGAGCCACAGACTCACCTAACAGCCATTTATGAGCAATTCGGATGTTTACTTATTGCCCTTTGCAGGGAATCTTCGACCACTCTGGGTGCGGAGTGGATGTACACATTTCTCCTCCATTTCTCCGTTCAGCTGGATGATTCTAAATCCACCAAGATGGCCCCATGTGATGGAGCAGCTACCAGAGCTTCATATGCAGAGGTGCCCACTTAAGTATCCACCCTGTACTGCCTCTCCTGTCCTCCTCTTTCCTCTGGGATTGCACCCACTTATTAAGTAGTAGCATATACACTTTCCCATCTATTTAATAAGAGCATGTAACACAAATGTGTTAAATGCTGACTGTGAATCTAGGATCCCATTTAAGAGTCTGGAGGGGGAAAGAGGGATGGTAGAGAAGAAAGCAGGCAGTGATGTGGAGTGGGCTTGCACCAATTTATAGGCACCGTTTGTGCCCACCTCCTCCTCATCCTCATCCATATTGATATGACAACATATCTACAGCCCGGAATGGACCACAATGGGCATATTTACACCCTGGAAATTGGCAAATGCTAAATCAGAACTTTTTTTTTTTGCTAAACATTTACCAGCCCACTACTGGAAGGGGGCCAACATTAATTGAGCACCTTGTGTATGCCAGGCATTTTGTGGAGACTATCTGCCTATCTTACCTAGTCCTCAGAACCACATGACTAACTCTTTGAGGCTCAAACAGAGTCAGCAACTTGCTCAATGTCATCCCGCAGTTAGGAGAAGAAGTTGATTTTCCAACTCAAGACCGACTCAATCCAAACTCCTATCACCACACTTGCCTCTCTGAGTTTGGAAAAGTCAAACCTGATAAGAAGCCATAGATATAGCTGGCCACATCTCTGAAAGGTACTTTGGGGGTAGAGGAATGTTGGCTAGTAGAAATGCTAGCTCTTTCTCGGCCCAAGAAAAATCTTGTGATATTCTCAATTCCCTGTAAGATTTTTCAGCTTATATCATCAATACAGAATTGACCTGTATTGAACCCCACTTTTTCCATTCCTCTCTCCTGGTGGCTTTGCATTACATGAACTGAGAGCCAAATTATTTGGAACCTTTGCCAAATGTCAATTTAAGGGCCTTGCTTTGGGTGTGGAAGGTCAATAATATCATAAATTCACCACTGTGCTAAGCTGTTGGATAGATATATCATGAGCCAACTGGAGTACATTTCCATGCTGCTTGACCAAAGGTAACCCTGTCTTTCCATCATGGACATTACTATTGATGGAAGGTTCTACATATGCTAATCCAGTGGGCATATATGCAATTTCCTATAAGCACACACCTCCTTTGTTCATTATCAGTTTATCTCTCCAAAGGCTTTCCTTCTTTCTCCTTTTTAAGATTTGTTTAGATTCTGTTGACCAGTTTTAAAGCCTTTATTGAGTTTGTTACAATATTGCTTCTGTTTTATGTCTTGGTTTTTTGGCTGCAAGGCATATGGAATCTCCTCTCCCCAACCAGGGAGTGACCCCACACCTCTTGCACTAGAAGGTGAAGTCTTAACCACTGGACTGCTCAGGATGTCCCCTTTCTCCTGCTTCAAGAGGGAATAGCTCTCAACTGGGTCTGTGACAGCAACCCAGCAGAAAACAGATCGCGAGGTCCATTATCCAAGATGCTTCAAGTAAAAGCAACATCTCCTGATGGAGATAAACTGAGTGCCCAGGACAGTGCTTTTAAATAAATGGTTCCTGTAATGTTAAGATAACTCATGCCTCTGCCACTTACTCAAGATTGAATCAAGCCGACCTTACTGGTTTTCCTGTGACCCCAAGGATGCCCTTCTCACTCTACACATGACTGACTTTTTCATCTACGACCAATATTCAGTGACTTTCGGGTGGTAAGAGTTCAGTAATAAGTCAGGCTCTGTCTAGAAGGGTCTCTCTAAACCTTTAGCCAGATTCCCTGCCCTTTAAATTATATGCTGTTAAGCCCGGTGAGCCCCAATTAAGTACCTGTGGGAAGAAGTCCACACCATCTAGATTCTCTCCCAGCTAATGTGGTTGGAGCCCTCACTGGAAGCTTTCAGCCTTTGGGTCAGAGCATCTTAGGGAGAAGTAGAATCCAGCTCCTTGTAACCAGCATGGAAATATTCAAAGAGGAAGATTTCAGCTTGAAGGGTGTGTGGCCGGCAATTGAGAAGAGCTGTGTGCAGCCTACAGTGAGATTAAACACCAGGGGTCTACGTGATTTTTGTCTTAGATTTGCTGTGGCGATATAACCAAATCACTTCCATCCTGACCTGGATCTCAGATTTTCTACCCATGAAATATGGGGGACTGGTATAAATAGGGGCAGAAAAATCTAGTGATTCCAGAGGCAAGACAGGTAAAAGTGAGTGAGTTCAGAAAGCTGAACTAAGAAAATAAGACCTCAGAGAAACCAGAAAGTATATGCTCCACCTAAAAGAAGACTGGAAACAACATCATCAATAATGCAAATAGTAATAATTATTATTATCACGATTGAATGCTTATTCCAGGCACTATCCTAAACACTTTATGTGTATTAACTCATGCATTTCTCATCACACTCCTATAAGTTCCCATTTTACAAATGAGGAAACAGACACAGAGATGTCCAGTAACTTGCCCAGAGTCACACAGATAACATGTGAAAGAAAATCCTCATGGTCAGTTTTCAACCTCTGGACTAGGTGATCTCTACCATTCTTCCAGTCCTAACCATAGACGTCTCTATGGAAAGCAGGGTCTGCATACAGTAGCTGCCCAGTAAAGACTGGATAGATCAGGGAATTTCCTGGAGGTCCTGTGGTTAGGACTCTGAGCTGTCATGGCCTAGGGCCTCAGTTAGATCCCTAGTTGGAGACCTGAGATCCCAGAAGCTCCATAGCGCAGCCAAAAAAACAGAAAAAAGATGGTCAGTTCAATATCTAGGAGTGAAACTCTAGGTAACAAGCAGCATTTATTGAGTTATTTGCCAGACTCCATGTTAAACACCTTGGCAAGCTATGGCCCCCAGCTCCTGTTTCTATGGGAACAGAGCCCTGGGCATCGTTTATGTTTATGACTGTTTTCCTGCCATAGGAGTAGAACTGAGTAGTTAAGAGATCCATGGCCTGCAAGACTTGAACGATTTACTATCTGGCTCTTCATGGGAAAGGTTTGCTCCCCCCAGGACAGGAAATACAAAGGGACAGGGAAGCAGGAAGAGCCAGTGAAAAGTAATGGACATAACGGGGCACGTGCAGGCTTGAGCGGGGTTGAAGGGCAGCAGCAGTTGGCAAGTGGCATTTTTGTGTTTTTCTGTTTTGTTTGCTTTTGTTGCGCTGCGTGTGGGATCTTAGTTCCCCGACCAGGGATCAATCCTACACCCCCTGCAGCGGAAGCTGGGAGTCCTAACCACTGGACGACCAGGGAAGTCAAGCGGCATTTTTGCTAAGTGAGTAGGTAAAAGGAAAAGGGGCTCAAAAATGTGAGCAAAAACTCAGCTCAGGGAGGAAAACTTCAGCTGTGGAGGAAAAGCAAGCTGGGGAACAGTTATTCTGGGCACTAGATGGCATTTCTAAAAGGCGAGAGATTGGATCAGATCCTGGGCCGATTTTGAAGGGGTGCTGTTGCTGTTTACTCAGCTAATCAATGCTACATTCACTTGGAGAAGTTGCCCAGCAGTGGAACAGACTGCCGTTCAAGGGAGGGAAACTGGATTTCAGATGCGGGAATGCTTTTCTTCCAGTCACCCTCCCCTTCCCTCAGACGTTTATCAAACACGCACTGTGGATCTGGCATCAGACATACCACTGATGGGGGAAAGAGTTGGGGCAGAGAATGTTAAGGACAACTGGGCACACAGGAGGGAGAAGAGGAAATGAGAGAGAGAGAGAAATACAAACAGAGGCAGAGGGGAAACGAGCAGCGAGGGAGACATTCAGACATCTAGAAAGAAGAGATCAAGCCAGAAAATGAAAAGGATGCACCAAGAGGTTTGAGCTGTGAACTTCGGAGTAAATAATGATCTTTTACTGTTCCTCTTTGCCCTGTTGGCCAGCCACTGTTCACAGATCTTAAGCCACTCTAAATCCTTAAGCATTCAGACGCTATGGTCTACTTGGTTCTAAATGGAGGATGGGGAGGAATGCATCTCTGACTTGCCACTGGGAGTCCACAACACCTTGCTTGATGGGATGGGTAAAATTAAACCTGGAAAAATAACTGGCCCAGAAGCAAAATGTGTCCCACTGTGGGCATTTGGGAAAAGAATTAAAGGAGCTTAGTAGTCAGAGAAGATAAGATTTACAGCCAGAGAACAGTGTAAAGTGGTGTCAAATCACAGACTGTTAGAGCTGGGAGAAACCAGATGATGATGGGGATGATGGGGATGATGGCAGCAAACTAACATTTCTTAGTTTAATATGTTCCAGGCCCCATTCTAGTTCTATCACCAGCCTCGTCTGTGAATCCTCCCGGCAATCTTATGAGAGATTGTCTCCATTTCTCAGAAGAGACAAAGGGAGACTCCAAAAGCAAAGCCACTTGTCCAAGTTCAAAGCGAGGATGGAGCTAGGACTGGCACCCACTTCTCTGAGCCCTGAGCCCACTATGCCCATGATTCTCTAGGTATGGACCCTGGACCATCAGCATCACCACAGGAGGGACTATTTAAAATGCAGATTCCTGGGCCCCACCCAGATTCACTGGATTCAAATCTCTAGGGTAGGATAGCCTCAGATCTGCATTTTGAACCACGTCGTTTCTACATTTGCTGCAGCTTGTGAATCACCATACGAGACTGAGGTTCCAATCCAGTTCTTAAACTGGGCTCCATGGGCAGCTCTCCAAGGGTCTATGACCTGCTGGTAATAAACGGAAGTACTGTCAATATGTATTCACCCCTTTTCCTCTTCCCTTTTGGGTAGTGTAGAGTTTTCCATCTGTCTATGAGACTGTTTGATTTTGGCCAATGGAATGGGAGCAGACGGGGTGATAAAACCATGAACCATGTTTGCGTAGTGTGGCTTGTCTCTTGAGCTCCTGCCATCACCACGAAAAGAACGCACTTCACAGGCACAGAGAACAGCCTTGTGGTTGCCAAGGGGAGGGTGAGGGAGGAAAGGATCGGGAGTTTGGGATTAGTAAACTACTATTATGTAGAGGATGGATAAACAAGGTCCTACTGCATAGCACAGGGAACTGCATTCACTATTCTATAATAAACCATAATGGAAAAGAATATGAAAAACTATACTTATACACGTACCTGAATCACTTTGCTATACACCTGAAACTCACAAAACACTGTAAATCAACTTCAATTAAAAAAAAAAAAAGTGTTTCCCAAAGCAGTTGCCCCAGAGCTCCAGAATCAGACACACGGTGCACAGATGAACTATTCCAAAGCCTAGAGTCAAACACAGCCAAACCATACTCTGAAACTAAAACACTCAAGCCAGTCTGTATACATGCCAATCACACGAGTGAGAAAAATAAGTCCTTGTTGTCAGTCACTGAGTGCGGGAATGATTTGTTATGCAGCATCAGCTGATCAAGACACCTAAAATTAAGTACCCTAAATTGTATGCTCATCTTTATTATATGTCCACTTTTGTGGGAAGATTTTTGTGGATTTCACGGTGGCTCAGATGGTAAAGAATCTGCCTGCAACGCAGGAGACCTGGGTTTGACCCCTGGGTCAGGTATATCCTCTGGAGAAGGGAATGGCTATGCACTCCAGTATTCTTGCCTGGAGAACTCCATGGACAGAAGAGTCTGGCAGGCTATAGTGTGTGGGGTCACAAAGAGTTGGACACAAGTAGGTGACTAACACTTTCACTTTGTGGAGAGAGGGTACATATCAGTTCAGTTCAGTCACTCAGTCGTGTCCGACTCTTTGCGACCCCATGAATCGCAGCACGCCAGGCCTCCCTGTCCATCACCAACTCTTGGAGTTTACTCAAACTCATGCCCATCGAGTCGGTGATGCCATCCAGCCATCTCATCCTCTGTCGTCCCCTTCTCCTCCTGCCCCCAATCCCTCCCAGCATCAGGGTCTTTTCCAATGAGTCAACTCTTCGCATGAGGTGGCCAAAGTATTGGAGTTTCAGCTTCAGCATCAGTCCTTCCAATGAACACCCAGGACGGATCTCCTTTAGGATGGACTGGTTGGATCTCCTTGCAGTTCAAGGGACTCTCAAGAGTCTTCTCCAGCACCACAGTTCAAAAGTGTCAATTCTTCAGCGCTCAGCTTTCTTCACAGTCCAACTCTCACGTCCATACATGACCACTGGAAAAACCATAGCCTTGACTAGACAGACCTTTGTTGGCAAAGTAATGTCTCTGCTTTTTAATATGCTGTCTAGGTTGGTCATAACTTTCCTTCCAAGGAGTAAGTGTCTTAATTTCATGGCTGCAATCACCACCTTTTGGCAAATTATCAAAGAGACCAGGGACCCCCAAAATATTGAGCCTCAGATGTACTTGAAAATTCTCTGCATTCTCAATGGAACCTGAGGCTCTGGGACTGCAGCTGAATGAATCTCCCCTGTCCCTCCCTGCCTCTTAGAATGCAAACGTTTATTTAAGCCTTTTAAGGGGTCCAGATTGAATATGCTATGGGAGTTCCAAGAAGAGGGCCTGGGTGATGGTCTTAAGACTCATTTTCAAATCCTGGAACTCTTAAGTATTACAAGATATGAAATAAATAAGCAGAAGGAGAAAAGAAGTGGGAGAAAAGGGCATGGAGTAATTTTATAAGGTTTTCCTCCTCTTGTACCTTACAATTTACCCATTTATCACCCCAGTGGAAAGAAATTTCTCTCCACTGCCATGAAATAAATAAACATAAACAATGCAATGTTTGGCCAGATGTGAAAAATGAAAAACAGCAGGCCTCAGGCTGTGTTGGCTTCTATATAAATAAATACACAGAATCTATATTCAACACCTCGATCAGGAAAATGACGCTCGCATGTCACAGAACATTAATTTTTTAAAAAACCATTAGGCAATATTTTTAGGAATTTGTGAAGACACAATTGACGTTGCTTTTGGCCCGCGGGTTGTGAAGTAACAGCTCCAAGGACCCTTGGTAGGAAGCAGCAAGGCCCCCTAGGAGGATGTGAAATGAGCCAGCTAAGGTTTCGTTTGTTTGACGTCACTGCTCATATATTATCCTGAGTTGGAGGCCAAACAAGCCAGTCTGGGAATCATCCATCTTCCCCGTGTTGGCCGCGTCCCCTTGGCTGTTATCGGCTGAGTATTTCCACACGGATGGTTGGGTTCTGCCCGGCCAGGCAGACGCAACTGGACTTGAATGGGGTCCAGCTGGCAGGATTTCTGACTGCCCGATGCTTTCAAGGAGAGCAGAATTCAAACGGTGACTCCTGAAGTGATAGGAGGGGAGGGGGAAAGGTCAGATGTATTTGAATCTGTAACCTAGGGCTACACCGGGATTGGAGGAGGGCCTGCGTGGGTAGTGCCGAAGGAATTGGAAGGGCTCCTCTTCCTGCTCAGCCCCCCGGGAATGGCTATACTCTCTGTCCTTTTGGGTTTTGGTGCAATTGGCTATTATTATCAAATAGGCTGGGTTTGGAGCCCAGATACACCACTTCTTTGCTATGCACCATACAGGGCTTTGCTCGACCGCTCTGTGCTTCCGGGACTCTGCGCAGACTGAGGCCAATGTGCCCTGACAATCAAGCGAGCTGGAGAGGTGCGCAGCGCAGGGCGGTGGTTAAGGTGGGCTCTGGAGCTTCTGCTTGGGTCTGAATCCCAGCTCTACCACTCACTGTGCAGCCGAGGGCAAGTTATGTGGCTTCTCTGTGCTTCGGTTTCCTCTTACGTGGTAACAGTTCTTCCCTTGGAGGCTTGTAAGGTGAGTCTCAGAGGCTAGCCCCGCATGCTCCACTCGTCCTTAGACGGCTGGCTCCCGTTACACTCACCTCCCTCGGCCAGACTCACGTGATGCGCAAAGACCAGGTCTGTTCACCCCTCTGCAGGCTCGCCTTCAGCATGCCAGTGAGACTTTCTTCAGGTGGGTTTCCCTCAACAGACTGAAGCTGGGCGTCTCTCGAAGATGAGGCCCGGAGGTATGCAGAGAGGATGGGTAAGATAGTCCATTTACTGAGTGAAGTAAAGAGCTGTCTGGAGGGAAGACAGTGAGGAGACCAGCTTTTCTAGCTTGGAGGAGAGAACTGCAAGATACTATTTTCTTATTCTGGCTTAAGATATAGCATACAGTAAGCATTCAGTAAGTGCAGGATGATGGAAGGGGTGGATGAATGGATAGGTGGATGATGGATGTATGAATGGATGGATGGCGGATGCATGGATGAGTGGGTGGATGAGACGGATGGATGCATGCATGGCTGGCTGGCTGAATGAATGATATACACTGTATTAATAGCATCCATAGTTAGTGCAGGCTCCACAGACTAAAGCTACACCCCAACAATACTATCCCAACTTCACATGCCAGCTGCAAAGTTAGGGATCCCCAGACCGTCTCATTTCTGCATGCTAAGTCACTTCAGTTGTGTCTGACTCTTTGCAACCCCATGGACTGCAGCCTGCCAGGCTTCTCTGTCCATGAGATTCTCCAGGCAAGAATACTGGAGTGGCTTGCCATGCCCTCCTCCAGGGGATCTTCCCGACCCAGGGACTGAACCCGCGTCTCCTGTGGCTCTTGCATTGCTGGCAGATTCTTGACCACTGAGCCACCAGGGAAGCCAGGGGACCCCACTACCACCCTCAAGTGTGGTAATTCACTGGAACTCAGGAAAGCTGTGCTTACAATTACAGTTTCATCATTAAGGGTACAAACTTGGGCCAGTCAAATGAAGACACCCATATGATGTGATAGACTGAACTGTGTACCTCTTGAATTCCTACACTGAAGCTGTAATCCCCCAGAACCTCAGAGTGGGACCATGTTTGGAGACAGGACCTTAGAAGAGGTGGTGAAGGGAAAATGAGGCCTGAGGGCACGCTGATGTGCTTGCCAACCAGGAAGCTCACCCCAGCCTCCAGGCCCAGCTTTCACCGGGGTTCTGTTATGTAGGCATGGTTGACTAAATCAGGCTGATCTCACCTGGCTCAGAGCCTCAGTGCTCTAACCCCGTGGTCGGCCTTTCCAGCCTGGCCAGAACCACCCCCTGCTGAAACTATCTAGGGGCCCATCCTGAACCAACTCATTAGCATGAGCACTCAGGCTGCTCCTGGGGGCCTCACAGGGTTAACAAAGAGTCTCATCACTTGGGACATTCCAAGAGTTTAGAGGCTCTACCTCGGGAACCAGGGATGAGAAACAGCCACATTCTTTATTTTACAACATACAAATATATGTGCATGATATATATGTTATATATATGTGTGTTCTATTTAATACATTTAATTGTTCTAATTATATAGTGTATATATATATATATATATATGAAATATATGTTCTTTTTTGGTAGATGTATACACACTAATATATATAAAATAAATAACTAATAAGGACATACTGCGTAGCTCAGGGAACTCTACACAATACTCTGTAAGAGAAAGAATCTAAAAAAGAGTAGAAATGTGTATGTCTAACTGATTCACTTTGTTGTATACCTGAAACTAACACAATGTTGTAAATCAACTGTACTTCAATTCAGAAAGACAAAACAGTGTGCAGCAAGATTACATCCTGTGAAGTGCCCAGCACGGTCCCTGGCACAGGCGGGCACACAACGGGTGTTACAGATGTGGTTGTGTCCAGACCTTGAACACATGAGAGGTCGACAAACTTTAATTCTCACCACATCTACTCTTCTGGCTACAAGACAGGGAAAGGCATGAGCAGGAAAAGATGCAATTTTTCTTTTCAAAAAGCTCACAGCCTTGACCATGAGCAAAGAAAGACCATGGGAACAAAAAGCAATCAAAAGAAATCATCTATAATTGCATGAGTCAGGGTGCTCCCCATGAAGAAAGGCATACCAACTAAATCAGCTTTTTAAAATGCATTCCTTCACTATGGAGAACAGAATGGAGGTTCCTTTATTTATTTATTTATTTATTTTTTAATTTTTATTTTTTTTATTTTTTATTTTTTGTTTTTATTTTTTTAATTTTTTTAATTTTTTTATTTTTCAGTGGGTTTTGTTATACATTGATGTGAATCAGCCATAGAGTTACACGAATTCCCCATCCCGGTCTCCCATCCCACCTCCCTCTCCACCCGATTCCTCTGGATCTTCCCAGCCCAACAGGCCCGAGCACTTGACTCATGCCTCCCACCTGGGCTGGTGGTCTGTTTCACCACAGAAAATATACATGCTGTTCTTTCGAAACATCCCACCCTCCCCTTCTCCCACAGAGTTAAAAAGTCTGTTCTGTACTTCTGCGTCTCTTCTTCTGCCCTGCATATAGGGCCATCGTTACCATCTTTCTAAATTCCGTATATATGTGTTAGTATACTGTAATGTTCTTTATCCCTCTGGCTCACCTCACTCTGTATAATGGGCTCCAGTTTCATCCATCTCATTAGAACTGATTCAAATGAATTCTTTTTAACGGCTGAGTAATATTCCATGGTGTATATGTACCACCTTATCCATTATCCATTCATCTGCTGATGGGCATCTGGGTTGCTTCCATGTCCTGGCTATTATAAACAGTGCTGCGATGAACATTGGGGTGCACGTGTCTCTTTCAGATCTGGATTCCTCAGTGTGTATGCCCAGAAGTGGTATTGCTGGGTCATATGGTAGTTCTATTTCCAGTTTTTTAAGAAATCTCCACACTGTTTTCCATAGTGGCTGTACTAGTTTGCATTCCCACCAACAGTGTAAGAGGGTTCCCTTTTCTCCACACCCTCTCCAGCATTTATTGCTTGTAGACTTTTGGATAGCAGCCATCCTGACTGGCGTGTAATGGTACCTCATTGTGGTTTTGATTTGCATTTCTCTGATGATGAGTGATGTGGAGCATCTTTTCATGTGTTTGTTAGCCATCTGCATGTTTTCTTTGGAGAAATGTCTGTTTAGTTCTTTGACCCATTTTTTGATTGGGTCATTTATTTTTCTGGAATTGAGCTTCAGGAGTTGCTTGTATATTTTTGAGATTAATCCTTTGTCTGTTTCCTCATTTGCTATTATTTTCTCCCAATCTGAGGGCTGTCTTTTCACCTTACTTATAGTTTCCTTTGTTGTGCAAAAGCTTTTAAGTTTCATTAGGTCCCATTTGTTTATTTTTGCTTTTACTTCCAATATTCTGGGAGGTGGGTCATAGAAGATCTTGCTGTGATTTATGTCAGAGAGTGTTTTGCCTATGTTCTCCTCTAGGAGTTTTATAGTTTCTGGTCTTACATTTAGATCTTTAATCCATTTTGAGTTTATTTTTGTGTATGGTGTTAGAAAGTGTTCTAGTTTCATTCTTTTACAAGTGGCTGACCAGTTTTCCCAGCACCACTTGTTAAAGAGATTGTCTTTTTTCCATTGTATATCCTTGCCTCCTTTGTCAAAGATAAGGTGTTCATAGGTTCGTGGATTTATCTCTGGGCTTTCTATTCTGTTCCATTGATCTATATTTCTGTCTTTGTGCCAGTACCATACTGTCTTGATGACTGTGGCTTTGTAGTAGAGTCTGAGGTCAGGCAGGTTGATTCCTCCAGTTCCATTCTTCTTTCTCAAGATTACTTTGGCTATTCGAGGTTTTTTGTATTTCCATACAAATTGTGAAATTATTTGTTCTAGTTCTGTGAAAAATACCGTTGGTAGCTTGATAGGGATTGCATTGAATCTATAGATTGCTTTGGGTAGAATAGCCATTTTGACAATATTGATTCTTCCAATCCATGAACACGGTATGTTTCTCCATCTGTTTGTGTCCTCTTTGATTTCTTTCATCAATGTTTTATAGTTTTCTGTGTATAGGTCTTTTGTTTCTTTAGGTAGATATACTCCTAAGTATTTTATTCTTTTTGTTGCAATGGTGAATGGAGGTTCCTTTAAAAACTAAAAATACAGCCACCTAACAGCCCTGCAATCCCACTCCTGGGTATATATCCAGGGAAAAACATGATCCAAAAGGATACATGCACTTCAATGTTCATTGCAGTACCGTTTGCAACAGCCAAGACATGGAAGCAACCCAAATGCCCACTGACAGAGGAATGGATAAAGAGGATGTGACACACACAATGAAATATTATTCAACCATTAAAAAGGATACAATAATGCCATTTGCAGCAGACATCCCTTATATGTGGAATCCAGAAGGAAATGATACAAACGAACTTAAAAAACAGAAAAAGACTCACAGACTTAGAAAAGGAACTTACAGTTGTTGTGGGGACGACTGGGGGAAGGGGATGGTTAGGGAGTTTGGGATGGACATGTATACTCTGCTATACTCATAATGGATAACCAAGAACCCACTGCACAGCACATGGAACTCTGCTCAATGTCATGTGGCAGCCCGGAAGGGAGAGGAGTTTAGGGGAAAACGGGTACGTGTGTGTGTATGCCTGAGTACCTTTGGTGTTCACTTGAAACTATCATAACATTGTTAATCAGCTATACTCTGATATAAAATAAAAAGTTTTTTTTTAATGCATACCTTGGTCCATAAAATGCAAGAATCCATTTTTATTTTAAACTGTCAGTGTAGTCATTAAGAGTGTGAGACAGAACATCTTCAGGTCTGGTTTGATCAGGGGTTATCAACCCTATTAAGCCAGCATCTTTTGATAACAGATGATTTGTCATATTTGTTGCCTTTGCAATTCTGACATAAAATTCATAGATAACATAATCCACCTATCACACAGTTTAACACAAAACCAATATTGTGTCATTTTACTGTGTTTCAGTTACATTTTGAGAAACTGGTTGGGGATTTGGGGTTGACAGGTAATGCATTCCCTGGTAGCTCAAATGGTTAAGAATCAGTCTGCAATGCAGGAGACCCAAGTTCAATCCCTGGTATGGACGATCCCTTGGAGAAGGCAATGGCTACCCTCCCCAACATTCTTGCCTGAAGAATTCCATGAACAGAGGAGCCTGATGGGCTAAAGTCCATGGGGTCACAAAGAGTTGGACATGACTGAACGACTAACATTTTCACTTTTTTCTTTTGCAATGGACTATAATTTTCCTATTTTAAAATAACAGAAACAGGAAGCAACCTGGATGCCCATCAGCAGACGAATGGATAAGATAGCTGTGGTACATATACACAATGGAATATTACTCATATACACATGGAGTATTACTCATACATTAAAAAGAATACATTTGAACCAGTTCTAATAAGATGGATAAAACTGGAGCCCATTATACAGAGTGAAGCAAGCCAGAAAGATAAAACACCAATACAGTATACTAATGCATATATATGGAATTTAGAAAGATGGTAACGATAACCCTATATGCAAGACAGAAAAAGAGACACAGATGTATAGAACAGACTTTTGGACTCTATGGGAGAAGGCGAGGGTGGGATGATCTGAGAGAACAGCATTGAAACATGTATATTATCAAGTGTGCAAGTCCAGGTTGGATGCATGAGACAAGTGCTCGGGGCTGGTGCACTGGGATGACCCAGAGAGACGGGATGGGGAGGGAGGTGAGAGGGGGGTTCAGGACGGGGAACACATGTAAATCCATGGCTGATTCATGTCAATGTATGGCAAAAACCGCTACAATATTGTAAAGTAATTAGCCTCCAACTAATAAAAACAAATGGAAAAAATAAATAAAAAATAAATAAATAACAGAAACTAAGACTTCCACTTCTGGGAAGATGAAAGAGATGTACTTTTTCCCATACCTTTCACCAAGTACAACCAGAAACACCAGATGTTACATGTGAAACAAACCGAAGACTTTGAAAGGTAAAGAGAAGAAGGAAGAGCGGCTAGGGCCCTCAGCATTCGGGGAAGGACATCAGGGAGTGGCCTTGGCGCAGTTGAGACCTGGGACCCTTTACTGCAGTGCCTGCTGCTGCACAAACTTCTCCTTGAGCAACGGAATACAAAGAAACTCCAAAGGACTAAAAATAACTGCGCCCATTCCCAGTAGGTGTAACTAGGAACAATAAGATACAAAAAAGGCCACAAACCAAATGCCATTTCTGAGGTGCCAGGAGCAAAAATCAGGTACTGCCCACGATCCCTGCCCCCTGCATGCGGCACCACTGAGGGGGTGGAAAGACCACCTAAGCCACCCCTCCTGCTTGACCCACCCAACCACCCCCACCCTCACCTCGTTTAAGGAACCAGCCTGCCCTCCTCAGGGAGCAACCAGGGGCACATATTTCTTGTTCTCAGTTCCCTCCTGCTGTAGCAGGAGCTGAAATAAAGCTTTGCTTGAATGTCTCATCTGGCTTCTCATCAAGCTCTATTGATTAAAGAGTCCAAGAACCTGGTTTGCTAACAGCCTGAGATTTCTCTCGGCCTCATATACCCCAGAGTTAGAGCTGAGGAAGCTGGCAACCCCAAAATACCAAGGGTAGACAGAAAGGAAAAAAAAAAAAAAAAAACTAAAAAATCCTGCTCTTTGTAGACAAAGGGCCAGGAAAGAGACAGCCTAGCAGGACAGAAGACTTTCAGGTAATAATGGCTCTAATGTATCCAAACACAGGAACATCTGTAGCCCCAACATGCTAACAAAGACCAAGAGGGCAGGGAGCATTAGACTTCCACTTCCTGAAGCTTCCTGAGGGGCCCCAACACTCGCAATGGATGGGATCAGAGGGCCCAAGAAGCCAGGACTTTCATCCCACCGCCACCAATCAGCTCCTCCCTGGATATCCACTTCCCTGGATATCCACAGGAACCACAGCTCCCCTCCTAGGAGCTATGAGCACCCTCCTCTCTTCAGTGTCAACGGTGGGAGGCCTGGACTTCTCCCTCCTTTGGCAGAACAAGGCCAGATCAAACCAACTCAGGGGTTTCCCTGGCAGCCCAGTGGTTAGGACTCTGCGCTCCCAATGCAGGGGGGTACAGGGTCCATCTCTGGTCAGGAAACTAAGATCCCCTATGCCACAACATGGCCAGGGGGAAGAAAAGCCAACTAAAACTAAAAGTTTAAATAAGATCCTGTCTCATAAAACAAAATTGTCCACGTTTTCCAGTCAAAAATCATTGTCACTGCAAGAGCCAGGAAGATCTCAAACTGAGTGAAAAAATAAGTAAAATAAAAACAATCCATAGATGTCAACATCAAGATGAGAGAGAACGTTAGAATTATCTCACAAAGATTTTAAAGAAACCATGATGAAAAGGCTTCAATGAGCAATTAGGAACACGCTTGGAACAAGTGAAAAAATAGAACCCCCTCGCCAAAGAAATGGGACATCTCAGCAAAGAAACAGGACATACTAACAGAAAACAGATGGACATTTTAGAACTTGAAAATAGAATAACTGATATGAAAACCTCAGTGGATTGGTTAACAGCTGAATGGAGGGACAGAGGGGATAAAAATCAGTGAACTGAAATATAGCGTGATAGAAATGATCTGAACTACAAAGACACAACAGACTGGAAAAAAAAACAGAGATTCCTGACCTATGGAGCTATAATAAGATATCCAATATCTGTGTCATCAGAGTCCAGGAGGAGGGAAGAGGCAGAGGGCGGGTTTGAAAACATACTCAGAAATAACAACTGAAACTTCCCATACTTGTCAAAATACATACACATCCAGACTCAAGAAGCTGAGTGAACCAAAGACACATCATACTTGAATTTCTCAAAACTAAAAACAAAGACATTTGAGAGCAGCCAGAGAAAACGTCTGTGAGATTCATGCATGTGGCATGTGAAGCAGTTGTTTTACTCATCCTTGTTTGTATAGTATTGTATGAAAACACAATTTTATGACCCATTCTACTATTGAGAATAAAGCTGCTGCAAACATCCTTAAACAGATCTTTGGTGAACATATATAGGCATTTTTGTCGGGTATATATGTTCAAATGTAATTGCTAGATCATAGGGTAGGTGTAGGTGTTCAGCCTTAATAAAAAGTGCCAAGTTGTTTTCCAAAGAGTTCCTGTTGGTCCAGATCTTTACAGCAACTAACGACATTGGACAACTTTCTAAACTCCTCCTGGCAGATGGGGGGCGGGGCGGGGGGGGATCATACTGCCTGCACTGAGCATTCTCTGGTCAAAGGATGTCTCGAGGTCCTGGCTCCCTCCCTATTTTCCTCTCTCTCCCAAGCTCCCTCTGTGTTGGCTTCACCTTCAGATAGGTCCCCTATGTAGTGGCCAGATAGCTGGCAGCAGCTGGCAGCAAATGAGGCATTTGCCTCCCCTTCCCCTGTCCCTCCATACTGAATTGAGCAATTAGTTCCTGTTGCTGTTCCTCACAGTATCCACCCATTAACCCATCAGTGATGGGGAGAGGTACCATACTCTGATTGGCCAGACCTTAGTCACATGCTCATCTTGGGATGGCAGCTGGGGTCAGCTGCACCTGAAGCTCTTGTAGGAGGTATGAGGAAGGCAATTTCCAAGAGGAAAAACGTGGTTCTGGTATAAGAAGACTTACTGGGTAGCAAGAATATCACATGCCCACTACAAAGGTTATATGCTAAACTGTGGGATGTAGGCAGAGTTCTCTAAGAGACTGAAAATATGAAAGATTTCAGAATCAGGATCCAAACAGAAGTTAGGAAGCAAATCTTAGAAGATGACATTTATAAGGGATAAATATAAAGCTTTATTCTTAGGTCCTAAAAATTGCACAAGTACAAGATGGATTTTGCAAGAGCTCCAGTGACTTAAATATATGGGGGTTTGTTCAGACCAAACTCAATGCAAGTCAAGAGTGCACCATCACGGACGTAAAAGCTAAAGCCTTTCAAGGCCACATTAACAGAAGTATAAGGTCTAAATGAGGGAGGTGATAAAGCATAATGAATTTTGTACTGATTCTCCTTAAAAACTGTGACAGACAGTAAAAGAGAGTATGCAGGTAGATGAAGGGAACTTAAAACCAGTCTTGTGAGATGTGGTTGAAGAAAGTGCACACTTTTGCTGAAAGGACAGAAACTGGGACCTGGAGGGCAGGGAGAGTGATCACCATCTTTAGAGCTGACACTTATGAGAAAAGATCAGATATGTTCTGAGGGGCCAAAGGACGTAGGCTTAGGGAATCTAGTCATTCCTATGAGGATGAAGCTGTCTAGCTAGATACTCCCTAGCTCTGGGTCAAGACTGATCACATTTCAAGAACACCATAGCTTGGTCCTTCGCACCAGAGGAGTGCTTGTACCAGTTCAGCTTTTCCCAAAACGTATCCTGTGGAACTCTAGTGGAAAAGAAGGCAAATGTGCCCAGAACACACTGGGTACTCAAGTCCTCCTCGCCCTTACAACAGACAATGAGATTACTAAAGATAGCAACAGGGCATTCAGTCAAGGAGCCCCGAGCCATGTAGCTTTCATTAAGCCAGTGTTTTCCAAGTCTATTTGAACAAAAACCTTCCTTCTCCTCTTAGCAACATCTGCTATCATCCCTTAGGATGAATGCCCTGTGAAGCTCAGTTTGAGAAATGGTGGACAACTTGGGGTTTAGAGCGCTAGCTAACCCAGGGCCCCACGGCTTGGTGAGGTGGGCAAGGGGAGTCAGGGCTGTGCACTCCGTTTCTCCCTCGGCCTCTCTCCCGGCCCCTACCCCCTCTCTGTCTGTCTGTCTGTCTGTGTCTGTCTCCCGCCAGCAACAGAATTAAAAGCCCTACATCACTGCCACATTCTAGAAACTTCTCAAACAAGATTCACAGTTTACTAATAAGTAACAACATAATGTGTCTCTGTTAGTTAGTGATTACTGTGTAACAAACCTTCCCCCCAACCAAATCAACGCCTCAGAACAAGTGCAGCTGATCGGCTAGATTGGCTGGCGTGAACTGGCCTCCACTGGGATGTTCTAGCTCTGCCCCGCTGTCCTCCAGCAAGCTAGCTTGGGCTTATCCACATGGCAGCCGGGCAGGGTTCCAGAAGCATGGGAGGAAGCCTGCAGGGTATCTTGAGGCCTGGGGTCAGAACGTGTGCACCATCACTTCTGCCACATTCTGCTGGTCTAAGCAAGCCACAGAGGCAGCCCAGCCTCAACGGGGATGGGAAAACAGACTCCACCTCCTGTTGGGGAGGAGAGGTTTCTAAGTCTGATGGCAAAGGACGTGGGTACAGGGAGGTCCTAATCGGGACATTAATGCAATCGTTCCACAGCCAGCACTCAAGGAGAAATTCCATTAGGTCCTTCCTTTGACTGCCATCCAATTCCTGGCCCCACAGCTAAAACCTTACCTACTCTTCCATCTTTCTACTGTGCAAATACTTATTATGCAGGACCCACAAGTGGGGAGAAGCCTAAGGGTACGTCCCAGGTACCAGGTGTTATATTATTGTCAGAGATAAGGAAATAATAAGCAGGAATCGTGCCCCGGAATCTAGCGAGAGAATCATAAACACCACAAATAAATGTGATAAACACCACAAATGAGCAGTGCTCAAAATGGAGTGGCAGCACAAAGGAGAATGTGATCAACTCTGTTCGGGTCAAACAGAAGAAGAGATGTATGAGCTGGGATGAATGAAGATTTATCTACCTGGGCAGGCCTGGCAAGGAAAGGCATTCTGGAGAGAGGGAACCTCACTGACAAAGGCACGGAGGCATGAAATAGGATGCCTACTGCAGAGGAAAGGTGGGAGATGAATCCAGGGACTAACGATTGCAGAGGGACTTGGGGGCCCTACAGAGGTCAACTTTATCCTCGGGGCCCTGGGAAGAGGCTGGGAGAGGGTCTGAAGCAGGAGGGTGACCTGGAGAGACTGGAGCTCCAGGAGGAGGACTTGGGAACCTGGGTGGAGGAGAGGGCGGAGTAGGAGCTGGGTGAGGGAGAGGATGAGTTCTGTTTGGGACCTCTTGAGTTTAAGAAGCTGACAGGGCAGCGGGTGGGGGTGGATCACTTCTCAGATCCAAATGCAGAAGAGACTCGGAGCGCTAAAGCCAGAAGGGGGCCCATGGAAAAAGCACCCCATCCTCTCCAGGATTTTCTCACTTTTCCCAATCTCCCCATTTGCATTTCTCTCTTCCCACACAGACGCCCTGGCAACCAAAGCCCCAGTCTTTCCTTGCACTGGGAGGGAAGTCAATTAAAAAACATTCCTTGGTGGCGGGTGAGGGGGGTGAGTATCTGCTTTCTGACAGTCTCTAAAACAGTGGCAGAGCCTCAGACCCCAGCCATGTATCCTTTCCCTTCCCTGGTGCACGTGTGCATGTGTGTCTGTACACACACACACACACACACACACACACACACACACACACACACACAAGTGCACACATCATCTCCCACGGTCCGGGGCCAACGTTTCGACATCTCTGCACTGATCCGTGTTTTGCTCTCAGGGCCATCTGTCGCTGACTCTGCTATAAATCTTGTTGTGTTCCTTGCCATATGGTGTAATTAATTACTTCAAGGCAAGACCCCCCCTGCTCCTCGGGCGGGGGGCCAGCTGGCTCGTCGAGGAGCGATTTGCAGTGATGGGGCAGGGTCTGGCTACTGCACCCTGCCGCCCAGCTCCCACGGCAGGACTCGAGTTGGCCGAACCCCTGCTCCCTATGGCAGATTCTGACAGCAGCTTGGCGGTGGCAGGGCTCTAGCTGTGACACAGTGGCATTTACAGAGAATAAGGCCACACGCTATCTACCATCATAGATGGCCGTGCATGCCTATTAACTCAACCGGGACCCTCAACATCATTTATCTCTGTCATTTAAGGGCTAGGTAGAGAAAAGTCTGTCTGTTCCACATGGGTGGGTGTTTTTTGGGACTTCCAAATCTTTGCAAGATAGCTATTGTGGGGGGGGCATGGATATTAAACACAGCCTTGGGAAGCTAGGACACTGAGTGAGTCCCTCCCCAGCATTTAGCCTCCATATCTGTAAACGAGGAGGACTGGAAGAGCACTCTGCTCCCTTGCAGCTCTAGCACGCTAACAGTCCTTTGTTCAGCCAATTAATATTCAGCCAACAATCAGCCCTGTGTAAGTGCTGGGGACACAGCTCTGATGAGGCAGACATGGCCCCATTCTCACGGAGCTTGCTCCTACCATGGGAGAAGCACACACATGAAATATACATGTAAACAGACCACATGATCTCAGGGGGCAGCCAATGAGGTGAGGGACTGAATCAAGGGGCAGAGTTAGAAAACATCAGGGGCATCATCTTCAGAGTGAGGAATCATGGAGGACTTCTTTGAGGAGGTGATTTTTTTTGTTGTTAAACAGCTGTATTGAGATATAATTCACATACCACAACTTTTACTCTTGCAAAGTGTACAATTCAAGGGTTTTCTAAAAATGTACCTGCAAGTGAAAATGGCGGGGGCATAGAAAGGGAAGCGCCCCCAGTGTGCCTATGCACAGCCAGGGCTGAGGAGTAGTCAGCCTGCCACTGTCATGGCCGCCATGAAGTGGAGTTGGTTGTTGGCTTCGTGAACAGAGCTTGGGGGAGGACGATGGGGTCTCCCAACAGTGGAAAGACAGGGGCTTTGGCTTTTCAGGTTTCCTGGACACTGTGCTGAGGCAAGGGCTAGGCCTGGAATGGGCAGTAGCCCTCTATTCAAAGAGGCTGCCTGGGAGGGGAGCAGCCAAGATGGCGCCTGTTGGCCGACCAAGATGGCAGACGGTGGTCAGGCTTGGGAAGAGTGGCCGGGACTTGTGAGGGGAGCTGAGCCCTAGTATGGCTAGATACCTTTTCTTACACTCCAGTTTCTTTTCCTTTCTTTCATTTTTCAAATTAGAGGCAGCAAAAGGACTCCTTTCCATAGACCAAGGGAGAAAGCTGTGGGGTTGGCTATGGCCTTCAGCTTTGAAACCCACACCCTTCAGGGAAGCCTGTTTTCTTGGGAGGGGAGGATGGGAGCTGTGGGCTGGGGCAGCCTCTGTCCTTGGAGCTGAAGGCCCAAGGAGTGGCCTGGAATGGAGGTAGAAGCCTGTGGCCTGGCCTGTGGCTTCTGTGGGCAGGCTGGAGGTGAGGGGGCTTGTGGCTCTTGGTTCTCTGTCGGGCAGGCTATTGAGAGTGGGACATGTTGGGAGCCAGAGCAGAGTTCTGGGCACACATGTGTGTAAATGTGCATGTGAGTGTGAACGTGTGCTGTGTCAACACTGGTGTGCATGGGAGTACACACGTGCAGAGCCCAAATTCGAGCAAAAGGACTGACTCGTTCAGTATTTCAAGGCCTCAGTATATTCTCACCCATGGGCCACATGCAGAACTGAACAGGTGGGGGCCGCAGGCCTCGAATGCCCCTTGACGTTGTTAAAACTGCTCTGGTGAGGGGGAGGGCTTCCCCGGTGGCCCAGACAGCAAACAGTGTGCCTGTAGCACGGGAGACCGAGGTTCAATCCCTGAGTTGGGAAGATCCCTGGAGGGGGAAATGGCAACCCACTCCAGTGTTCTTGCCTGGAGAATCCCATAGACAGAGAAGTCTGGCAGGCTACAGTCCACGGGGCGGCAAAGAGTCGGACACGACTTAACTACTAACACTGGGGAGGGGGCAGAGGGTGTCTGCCCCAACCTGCAGAGGCCCGGTGGTCCATGCAGCCAGCCCCAAGGGCTAGACCTGCCCAGCAGACTCCTCAGAAGCAACCAGCCTTGAAGACAGCCTGTATTGAGATATAATTCACATACCACGACTTTTACTCTTGTAAAGTGTACAATTCAAGGGTTTTTTAAAAATATATGTACTTGCAAGGTTGTGCAATCATCAGCACCATTGAATTTTGGAACATTTCTCTACTCCCAAAAGAAATCATACTTAGCATTCACTTCCCTTTCTCCCCATCCCCCTACCCACCAGCAACCACTAAGCCACTTTCTGTCTCTATGGATTTGCTTAGACATTTACTCTGAGTGGAACTGTGCCATATGTGGTCTTCTGTGAATGATTTCTTTCACTAAGCAGAGTGTTTTCAAGTTTTATCCACATTGTAGCATGTATCAGCATGCCACTCCTCTTTCTTGCCAAATAATATTTCATTGTACTGGTACAACATGTTTCGCTTATCCCTTCATCAGCCGAGGCATAGTTGGGTTGTTTCCACTTTTTAGCCATTGTGAATAATGCTGCTGAGAACATTCCCTTATAAGTTTTTGTGTGGGCATGTTTTGATTTGTTAAAGAGGTGATGCTGAACCTGAGATAAGAATGGGGAAGAGCGAGCCAGCCATGCCCAAAGCCAAGAGAAGATTGTCCTTGACTGAAGGGACAACCCAGGCAAAGGTCCAGAAACGGATGGGCTCCTGGATCCTTTGTGTGTATCCCGGGCTTTGGAGGAGTTCACAAAGCATCTTACGTGAACTACACGAATCTCACTTTCTACATACCTGTGTCTGACCTCTCTGTGAGTTGTATAAACTGTGGTTACTCAGTCTGAGGGTCATGGTTGGCTCAGGGGAGATTTCCTCGGACAGGGTAAACTGGGCTGATTCCCAAGGCTCCACCACTTGGGGGGAGTGTAGGGATTGTGGGTGGAGGCGGTTGCCTGGGTCAACTGAGAGTGGCAGCGCACGGCGGAGCTCAAGGGACTGGAGTGACAGACCCCGGGCACTGTCACGCTTGCCCACAACTACCCCCGCTCCCACACGACCCGCCCGGCTGCCTGGTAGCGGACCTCTCAGCTCCTGAATCTCCCCGGCCACCACTGAGATCTTGTCACCTAATGGGTCGTTGCGTTGGTTTTCCCCTGCGCAGTGTTACTGAGCTATGACTGACATGTGATGTCGTATAACCTTAAGATGCACGACATATTGATTTGACACATTTATATATCGCAAAATGATGACCGCCATTGTGTTAGCAAACACCTCCACTAGGTCACGTAATTGCCATTTCTTTTTTTGTGGTGAGAACATTCAAGATCTACTCTCTTAGCAACTTTCAAGTATATAACAGTCCTATTGACTAAAATCACCGTGCCTTTGTTTTCAATCTGGCTTCACCTCGATCAACCCAGCCCTAGTTGCAAGGGGCTCAGCTCATGTGGGCTTAGGTGTCCCATGAGAGGGTCCAGGGAGGGCAGTACGGGCGGGTGGGGGGGGGTGGTCTTACAGGAGGCGCATGCGTGCCAAGTCATTCAGTTGTGCCCGATTCTTTGTGGACCCCATGGACTATAGCCTACCAGGCTCCTCTGTCCAGGGGATTTCCCAGGCAAGAACACTGGAGTGGGTCGCCAGTGTTGCCCCCACTCTAGGGGATCTTCCTGACACCAGGACTGAACCCATGTCTCTTATGTCTCCTGCATTGGCAGGCACATTCTTTACCACAGGAGGATAAATCTGCCCACTTGGCAGTGGAAGAAGATAGGGTATGTAGAAAGATTCATGCAGTTCACATAAGATGCTTTTTGAATTCCTCCAAAGCCTAACATATACACAAAGGGTCCTGGTCTCATTCACATCTCCGCATTCGGGTGGGGTGTTAAGCCAGGCGGGAGGGCTCAAGATGGCCCCAGTCAAGGTCTGGCAGTTGATGCTGTCTAATGGGTCACCTCTGATTTCCTCCATTGACACCTCATCCACTGGTAGGCGAGTCTGCACAGCCTAGTGGTCGCAGTGACCCCAGAGGGCGAGAGGAAGACCGAACCTCAGGGCACACAGCATCACTGGTGCCACATCCTGGTGGTCAAAGCAAGTCACAGATTCAAGAGGGTGCAGAAAAATAAGACGCCACGTCCTGAGAACAACAGCAGCACACTGCACAGGAGTGTGGACCGGGGGGACGGGCCCCTTTGTGGGACATAATTGTTTTTACTTTTTAATAATATTTTTAAAATATTTATGTGGCTGCACGTGGGATCTTCCATCTTCATTATGGCATGTGATCTTAGTTGCGGCATGTGGGATCTAGTTCCCTGACTAGGGATCGAACCCAGATCCCCCCACACTGGGACGTGGAGTCGTAGCCACTGAACCATCAGGGCAACCCCTGGGGGTTATTATTACACTGGTCTACCCCCAAGGAGTTAACATAACGTGAGGTGGAGGGCTGGGATGTGGTCCCTCCCCACCCCAGCGCTCCTCCCAGCCCCACGGAACTCTCATTTCTGCCGAGCTCTCAGATGCACTCCTGGTGGCATTGGGGCAGCCAGTGGGAACCGAATCTCAGCAGGATGTAGCTGCGCTGACAGAGCTCATGAGCGAAGGGAACTGCCCTCCCGGGCTTGGCTCCGGGCCCGGGGCTCAGAGGAAAGGTCACCCGCTCCCGCTGGCAGGAGGGCTGAGTCAAATAGCTGTTAAACCAAACAAACTAATACCCACCTCTACTGCCGCCTACGCAGGTGTGACCGATTCTTTCCTTGAGAGAGAAAAGACTTCTCTTTGTCATCTGAGACTCTGACCTCCATGGCATGGAAACTAAAAATAACACCCACAAGAAGAGTAAGCTTATTATTCTATTGTTCTTTACTCTCCCGGCAACGCGTGCCATGGACACAAGGATGAGGCAGGGAGGAGAACTGGGGACATGAGCAGGTGAGTCACAGGTCTTCAGAAACTTACAAAGCCTACTTCTATTCGTTCTAGAAATCCATCCGTGGATACCATTCCATCCACCCACCCACCCATCCATTCACCCACCTATCCATCCTTCCACCCATCCATTTACCCATGCATCCATCTATCCACTTATTCATTCACCCATCCACACACCTACCCATCCAACCACCTACCTATCCATCCTTTCATCTACCCACCCACCTATCCATCCATCCATTCACCCACCACCTATCCACACATCCATCTACCCATCCATCCACCCATCCATCCATCCACTCATTTACTCACCTACCCATCCATCCATCCATTCAATACTTATTGAATACCTTCTATGGGAACATGCCAGGAACATGCCAGGAATTCACCGGTGAACTCACAGAGTTCACAGTTCAGAGCAGGATTTAGACAGTAACAATGTAAACATAGCAATACATAACAGATTTGCTCTTTAGGTAGGTACATTATGCCACTGCCCAGTTCAGTTCGGTTCAGTTGCTCAGTTGTGTCTGATTCTTTGCAACCCCATGAACTGCAGCATGCCAGGCCTCCCTGTCCATCACCAACTCCCAGAGTTTACCCAAACTCATGTCCATTGAGTCAGTGATGCCATCCAACCATCTCATTATCTGCTGTCCCCTTCTTCTCCTGCCCTCAATCTTTCCCAGCATTGAGGGGATGCAATTTGAACACTTCTATTGGGTCAGGCACTGCTATAAGCACAGGATGATTACTTTCTAATTTAATTCTCATTATTGCTTTATGAGGTTGTTACTCTTAACATTCCTGTTTCACAAAATGGCAAGCAGAGATGCAGAAAGTAAGGTGACTTGCCCAAGGTCACACAGCTGGCAACTGGTAGAACTGGGATTAGAACCCGTGTTTCCCCTGGTCACAGCAGAGCATCAGGATGGGAGATCTCTGCACCCAGGACTTTCTGCCCCCACTTGTCCCAGGCCTTGTAGCCACAACAAGGCCAAAGCACACGGGGTCTCCTTGCACAGTCCCCCAGTGTACCTGCTCTTGGTCTGATGACCCACGACACTGGGACTGGAGTAAATGCTAACCCAGCTTGTCTCCACCAGGCTCCAGCCCAGCCATGCCCCCGGCTGGGTTGCTATCCCTGTCACCCAGGGAATCACAGCGATCAGCTTGGGCCCTCCATGGCCATCAGCACATGGTCAGCAGCCACAGTCTCAGAAAAGATTTTGGGGAAATAAACAGAGCTGGAATTTCCAACAAAGAAGGGGTGGCCATTACTGGGGCTCCTCAGAGAATCTGACTGCCATCCTGCATTGAGTGTCCACATGCCACAGGCTGGCTGTGGGATCCTGAGCAAGTCCGGCCTCTCCCTGGACCTCTGCTCCCCGCTGCCGAGGGGCTCGGCACCTGTGGACTCATCCATCCAGATGTTCTTGAAAACCAACTATATGCCAGGTCTCATGTCCCTGGGGAGTAACTGAGCTTGGAGGTACAGTTACAAGAGAAAAAGTCCAAGGTAACCTTGGAATGCAAAAGGAGCCAGCCTGACCTAGATTAAAGGCCAAGGAGGACTCTCTGGGGAAGTGACATTTCAGCTGAGGCTTCAAGGATGAAAAGAAGAAAACTCGGTAAAGAAAGAGAAAATTTCTAGGTGGAAGAACCAGCATCTGCAAAGTTCCTGATCTGAGAAAAAGTTGTGGCCTGGGAAGCCACCAGGAGGGCTGGATCTCAGAGTGAGGGGAGTACAGGGCAGGTGAAACACAGGGAGGTCGGGAGGTCTTCGAGCCAACATTGGGACTGGTGTCCCTGAGGGGAGATGCGGAGCCGTTAAGTTCTGCGGGGGGTGGGGCACATATTCATAAACAGGCTCTGTAGACCCACAGAGGGAGGTTAGGTGGAACACTGGGGGTTCAGAATTAATCTTGACCTATTTCAAGAATTAATCTTGACTCTATTATGTAAGAGAGTATGGGTTAGTGACTAGGAAGACAGGCGCTAATAGCTTTAACTGGAGCTTGGAAATTCTCACCATGGGAGGGCAGGGCTCAGAACTTCATATGAGCAACTGCAATGCCTTTCCCATTGGTTTGAGCATCCTGCGGACCCTAGGACTCAACCTGCAGTTAAAGCTCTGTCAACCGCAGGCAGTAGAAAACTGGGACCCGAGAAAAGGGAATTTATTGGTGTCTGTGTTTGAACAGCCCAGAGGAAGACCTTCAGGTATGGCTTGATCCAAAGGCTCAAGTAATGTCATCAGGATCCAATTTCTCTCCTTCCATTTAGCTCTGCTTCCTTGTGGAAGCACCTTCCTTGTGGCTCCACGTGTAGCTCCTTCATCATAAATGACGTTAGTTCTGCATTCCATTCTTCATCCCCTCCAACAGCATCAGGAAAGATGCTCCAGGCTCTTCTCATAGACCTCAGGTCAAGTGACAAACTCCAGTTGGGCACATACCTAGACCAATCAGCCGCCAGGGAGACAGGATGTGCTAATCGACTGAGCTTAGGTCATCTGCTCCACTGTGGCATCCACGGGATGGAGTCGTTCAAAGTCCAGAGAGTGAGTGTGGATAAGGGATGGGGCCCCTTGGGCACATAAAATGGGGAGGTAATAAAGAGGGATGAGAAAAGCCACCATGTACATCACATGACGGGGCCATCCGTTCTCTCAAGGTGAGACTCTTCTAGACCTTCCTGGGCAGTGGAAAAGAACTATTTCAAATTTTTTGAGACAAGCGTGATTTCACTGCCAAAGGTCCAGGCTAGGAGTCCATCAGGAAGACAGGGGAAAGAGTCAGGGAGAGGTACAGTCACCAGAAATCAGAGAGCTGGGGGAAAGCAGGAGTTCCCTGCAAGCCCCGAGCTCTGAGTGCACAGACATGCGGAGGACCCCATGGGTCACAGAGGGAGTGTCGACACTGGCCCAGGTTGCAGGGAGGGGGCACGCATGTTCCATCCACCTTCCCCCCTCCACTTATCTGAGTGGGGAGTTTCTCCCCATCGCCTGCCAGTGTAGAGGGGTCTCCTATGGATCTGAACTATCTGAGGGTCGGGGTCTCCCTCTGGGGGTGCTGTGGGCTGATGGAGCAAAGATCCACGGGTGCAAACACCATCCATCACCTACAGGGCAGGTGCCACGACATGGTCCCTGGGGACCCAAGGGCTCCCTTCCTCACCATCCAGCCCTAGACTCATGAACCTGGCATTTCCTGAGCAGAAGCTACACCCCCAGACCTCCTTCCCTTCTGGGCACCTGCCATTTTTATAGTCCCCTCCTTCCCAAACCTCTGTGCTCTCAGGGCGACCAGATGTCCTGGCTGGCTTGCAGCCTTGGTTTACGTCTGCATCCCTGTGTAAATACCATGGTGCCCCTTTCATTCTCTGAGTGTCCTGGTTTGGATGATAAATTACAGTCACTCCATACTTCACTCCAAAATCCCTGTGCACATCCTCTCTCACAACAACCCTGCTGATCCTGAGAGCTGTCCAAACCTGAATCCCAATTGTCAGCAGCCAAAAAAATCCATTCCCTCCCCATGAGTGCAAAGGAGTCTTAGCGCTGCACAACTGCAGACAGCAGCCTCTCTAGGTCTGTTTACATCCAGGCTTGGGAAGGGGACCCTCCTGTCAGGACAGGTAGCCTGATGACTTTTAAAGGTGCAAAGAAAAGAGATTCCACATCAAAACAGTCTCAGTCCCAAGGAGTTTCCTGCCTCCACCCCCTCCATGTTCCTGTCCCCGTTTGTCCCCACAATAAACCCCCTGTTTTAAGGTAACTCGCGTGGGTCTCTTTTTTTCCTGCAACAAAAAAGAGGTGTGCCAAAAATAGGCCAGGGCCTGGGCCTGTGGCCAAATTTGGATGAGAAACTGGGTCAGGCAGGGGAGGGAGCAGCAGGCTGGGATCCTGGAGGGTGGTGGGGAGACGGCTCCTGAGGATGGGGCACGTCTCCATGCCAGCCCCCCAGGCACACAAGCGACAGGCATGGTCTTACTTAATTTAAGCCTCTTACTGTCCAAGGAGGCAGGTACTGTTACCTACAGTTTATAGGGGAAGAAACCGAGGCTCAGAGAGTCTGGATCTGGGGCTCTCAACTCTGTCTTGTGACTCTAACGTCTGCACTCGGGGCACACGGCTGATCTCCAAACTATGAGAGGGTGGCTGGAGCCTCAGCCATCTGGCGTTTACAAGTTCGATATCGCCTGGCCCAAGCTTGGGATCTTTGGCACAAGCATGTCTGCAGTTTCCCCTGCCATTTTCTTTTTTTAAGTGAATTTAAGCAGGGAGAAATAGATCACTGTTTCAACTGAAATAGGTTTAAGGGAAAGGGGGAGATTTTTAGCTTGCTTCAGGCATGGCTAGATCCAGGGGCTCCCATGATCTCCTCCCATGGGTCTGGCAGGCAATTCTCTCTCTCTCTTCTCCCCCTGGTGTGTTGACCTCTCTTCAAGCCCAAGCCTCATCCCTATGGCTTGCAGTCCAAAAGGGAAAAGAACTCTCTTGTCGACTCTCTCCTCCCAGCTACCCCACCCCTCTCTGTTTCTATCTTTGCCTGTCTCTCATCATGGATACAGGAACCCAAAGAAGGATTTGGATTGGCTCTGCTTGAATCACATGTCCACCTCGGGACCAATCACGGGGTCCAAGAGGATGTGGCCATGGTGTCAGGATAGGCTCAGTCCCCTGATAGGCTCTCCCGGGTGGTGAGGAAGGTGGAGGACTGTGATTAATAGCCTCCAGGTACCAGAAGAAGTGGGGGAGGCATGGGTCGGTCAAGGAAAGGATGCTGGTGGTCAAAACCAATATATCTACCATTCTGAGAAGAATATGTTACAGGGATAACTAGCTTAAAATTTTTAATATACTTTTCAATTTTGTTTCCCTGAGTACAGCTTTGGATCTGTACAGCCCTAGGCGTCTATTCGTCTGGGGAGATTAGAATTTATTTTAGAAAATGAAAAGAGAAAAACAAAACAGAGGTGATATTCAGCTTTTTACATTCAACATGACGTGATTCTCCAGACCATAGCCCCGAGGAAGGATTTTCCCAGGTTCCTCATCTTTTGTTATTGGCTGTTGTTTAGTCGCTCAGTTGTGTCCAACTCTTTTGTAACCTCATGGACTGTAGCCCACCAGGCTCCTCTCTCCATGGGATTTCCCAGGCAAGAATACAGGT
Organism: Muntiacus reevesi; assembly: GCF_963930625.1. NCBI lineage: Eukaryota > Metazoa > Chordata > Mammalia > Artiodactyla > Cervidae > Muntiacus > Muntiacus reevesi. The sequence continues at coordinate 8,293,660 of NC_089261.1, forward strand.
TGCCATTTCCTTCTGCAGGAGATCTTCCTGACCCAGGGATCAAACCTGTGTCTCCAGCACTGCAGGTGAACTGTTTGCCACTGAGCCACCAGGGAATCGCTCCTCATCTTTTAGCTTTTCAATGATTGTGCTAGGCGATTTAGACCATGGAGTCTTCCCATGGGGTACAGCGTTTGCGCCACCTGCTCAGAACCAGTGACCAACTCCAAAGAGAGGATGTGGTGGGGAGAAAGAAGGAGCACTGCTGGCCCATTTCTGACCTCAGGGTTGAGGGAGGAAGTGCGGGCAAAGCAGGAAATCCTGCTCCCGTGAAGCTGCTCTACAACAGGCGTCAGTGATCGTCATTTCTGAGGACTTTCTGTCTCCCAAGCACTGTGCAAGAGCTCATCCATTTTGTAAATGTCCCTATGGATCAGGATTCCTGATTACAAGCAAGGCCTGTCAACTCCTATGGGTTTAAAACAGGGGAAGGCATTCAGTGACAACTTGGACATCATGACAGTTCACTTTATGTGCCAGCTGGCTAGACTGGGCCACAGGTGCCCAGCTACTTGGTCAAACATTCTTCTGTGTCTGTGAGAGTGAATTTTAGATGAGATTAACACATATCTCAGTAGACTGTGGGTAATGCAGATTGCCCTCCCTGACTGTGAGTGGCTCTTATCCAATCACCTGAAGGTGCAGAACAAAATGGCTTACCCTCCCATAAGTAAGAGGTGACCTGACTGCCTTGAACTGAGACTTTGGTCTTCTGTCTTTGGGCTCAAACTAAAGCAGCAGCTCTTCTTGTGTCTTGTGTCTTCTGGCTTTTTGGACTAGGACTTACACCATCATGTCTTCTAGCCTCCAGTTTGCTGACTACAGATCTTGAGACTGCTCAGCCTCCATAATCATTATGTGCTAATTTCTTATATTAAATTTCTCTATAGATCTATAGATAGATATATCATAAACAATAGGATGTGTATGTGTGTATATGTGTACCTATTGGTTCTGTTTCTCTAGAGAACTTTGATTAATGCAGACATCTAGGGTAAATTCTGTGTAGGCTTCAGGGAGGACTGGATCCAGGAGCTTAACCAACATCAGGAGGCTCTTTCGTCTCTTCCCAGGCATTAGACAAGATCTCTTCACATGGTACATGTGATGATTGACACTGGCAACCCAGGCTCATGTCCTTCTAAACCTACCACTTTAAGAAAGAAAGAATATTTCTCTATGGCCATCTGATTGACCTCACTTGGGTCTTATCTCTACTCCTGAACGGTGGCCAAGGGGATGTGCTGCAGTGGCAGGGCACCAGGATGGACAGAACACAGGGAGCAGGAGAGGAGTCCTACAAAGCAAAGCTGGGCAAACCATGACTACTGGTCAAATAGGCACAGTTATGTCCATTTTACAGATGAGGAAACTGTTTAAGTGACTGGCCTCTTGTAAGACTCAGGGCCAGGAATGTCATTGCTAGGATTCAAAAACAGGTCTGTCCATGGACTCTCAACCACTGGACCATGCTGCCTCTCACCCATCAGTCTGTATCACGCAGCCAGAGTCTTCCAACACCCCAACCCTTGTTCAGTGCCCACCTTGTACCTGGCACACAGTAGAATGTGGTGTGAGTATCCTCCTTGCAGCCGGATGGACTCTTCAGTGCTTTGCTTCAGTGGGCCCACCAGACCTTTGTTTGAATTGTTCTCCCTGTTCAGCTCCAAGGAGGGACTGAGTGACAAGCTGAGTGTGCCAGAGGGTTGGCATCAGTCCCCCACAGCTGTCTCCATCCTCTGATACATTTTCATTCCCTTTGAGAGCAGCCCAATTTGGGCATCTCAAGAACAGATGTTTCTTAACAACCACAGTTTACCACGAGTATTTTTGGTCCCTTAATCTTGGTAAATTGTTGGGATTTTGCTGGTTCTCTGGGGAGCAGACAAAACAGCTTCCATCTCCGCCTTGTTTGAAATGATAGCAAGAGGCTGGCATCATGATTAGGCAACTGCATTCATTTTCTGTTGCTGCATATTGAATTGCTCCAGAACTTGGAGGCCTCAAATGATAAAAACATGTATGGTCTTGTAGTTTCTGTGGATCAGGGATTCAGGAGTGCCTTAGCTGGGTGGTTCTGACACAGGGTCTCTCTCGTGAACTTGCCATGGGGATGTCAGCAGGTTGTAGTCATCGGAAGACTGAACTGGGGCTGGAGGCTCTGCTCCCACGAAGACCCACTCCCACAGCTGCTGGCTGGAGTCCTGAGGGCCTCACCACCTGTCTCTCCGCAAGGCTGCTTGAGTGTCCTCACATCATGGTGGCTGGATTCCCCAGAGTGATGATCCTCAAACGGGCGAGGAGGGAGGGCTTGCATCCTGGCCTTGGAAGTGACACCTGTCACTTTTATCTTGTTCTGTTTGTTAGAAGCAAGTTAGGAGGTCCAGCCCACACACAAGAGCTCCCCTTTAAAATATATTTATTTGAGGCTGGGTCTTGGTTGTTACACTCGGGCTTTTCTCTAGTTGCAGAGAGCTAGGGCGTGTGGGCTCAGCAGTTGCGGTGCATGGGGCTCAGTGGCCCCGCAGCATGTGGGAATCTTGCCAGGCCAGGGCTCAAACTCGGGTCCCCTGCATTGGCAGGTGGATTCTAACCACTAGACCGCCAGGGAAGTCCAAGGGCTCTACCTTTTGAAAAGAGCATCAAAGAGTGGATACATTTTTCACCAGCACAGGCACTGCCCTAGGGCACAATACTGGCCCCAGTTCTTTCCTTCCACCTGTGTTCCTGCTCTTCCCTGGGGACCTTGCAGATCTTTGGACTTGGTCTTGTGATTTTCTTGAATGAACAGAATGAAGCAGGAGGAACTGTGTGCTGGTTCTTAGCCTGGACTCCAGGAGACTTCTCGGGTTCCGCTTCCCTTCTTGTGCTCTTGCTGTGGCCAGGAGATGAAGGTGTCCAAGCCAGCCCACTGATGTCAGGAGAGAATGAGACCATCATGGGTGGAGCAGAACAGACCCCCAGTGGAGCCCAGCCAGGCTCAACCAAACCACATTAGACACCTGTGCTAAATAAACACTGTTCCATGGTACTGAGATCTTGTGGTCATTTGTTACATAGCATTTCAGTGGCTGTCTGTACTTACCTGATGTAAGTATATGGGCTTGGGAATCAGCCAGTCTTGGATTCATATGTCAGGCCGCTACTCACCAGGTGTGAGGCCTTGGCCAAATCACTTCACTCTTTGGAGACTCAGTGACCTCATCTAGAAAATGGAACGATAATGCCACCTCCCAAATGGGGAGTTTTTGTGATGATTTAAATCATGCCTATAAAGTGTTTTCAAATTGTGCTGCTGGAGAAGACTCTTGAGAGTCCCTTGGACAGCAAGGAGCTCAAACCAGTCAATCCTAAAGGAAATCAACCTTGAATATTCATCGGTAGGACCGATGCTGAAGCTGAAGCTCCAATCCTTTGGCCACCTGATGCGAAGAGCCGACTCATTGGGAAAGACCCTGATGCTGGGAAAGATTGAGGGCAGGAGAAGAGGATGAAAGACGGTGAGATGGATGGATGGCATCACCAACTTAAAGGACCTGAGTTTGAGCAAACTCCAGGAGATAGTGAAGGACAAGGAAGCCTGGTGTGCTGAAGTTCATGGGGTCTCCAAGAGTCGGGCATGACTTAGTGAATGAACAACAACAATAAAGTGCTTAGAGCAGTGGCTAGCACAGCTGTGACTATTGTTAGCAAAATAGTCTGGGCATATTGTCCCAACATTCAAGCGAAGTCAAGGGTATGATCTGACTCTGTAGCTCAGGCATCCGCTGTAGCTCCCTAGTTCCACGTTCCCAAGTGTGATCTCAAGACTTCCTTCCTCCTTCTTCCATTCTCACCAGCCACTCACCAACACTCTCTTACCTAACGGCCAGGACTAATGCCTGCTGCACATTCTGGCTCCAGAACTCCAACCCTGCACCTCCAATGAGCTCCCCTCAGCACCAGACCACCTCTTTGTCCTCGCTCACCTCCAGTGAGCCTGCCAGCCAGTCCTGAAACTCCTGAGCCATACAGGAGGTGACGGCACAGGCTCTGGAATCAACCATATTGGGCTCTGAGTTCCAGAGTGAACTCTGGGTGACTGAGAGAAGTGACTACACCTCTCTCTGCTTTATTTCATTTGCAAAGTGGGGATTATCAGGACACTAACCTTATGAGGTAGCTGTGGGGATTAGATCCTATCAGATATGCAGAATTATGTCCCTACAACTGGCATGTTTCAAGTGTAAATATTGGTAGTTAACTTTTCAAATTATTATTCTCTCTGGATATATGCCCTGGAGTGGACTGCAGGATCATATGGTAGGTCTATTTTTGTTTTTTAAGGAACCTTCATACTGTTCTCCATAGTGGCTGCACCGATTTACATTCCCACCAACAGTGTAGGAGGGACCCCTTTTCTCTACACTCTGTCTAGCATTTATTATGCATAGACTTTTTCTTGATGGCCCTTCTGACTGGTGTGATGCAAAGGATATATGCAGCCCAATGTTCACAACAGCACTGTTCACAATGGCCAAGATGTGAAAGCAACCTAAACGTCTATCAACAGAGGAATGGATAAAGAAGATGTGATGCAGATATGCAATGGAACATTACTCAGCTATAGGAAGGATGAAATAATGCCATTTGCAGCAAATATGGGTGGACCTAGAGATTATCATACTAAGTGAACTCAGAGAAAGACAAATAACGTGTGATATCACTTATATGTCGAATCTTAAAAAAAAAAAAACCCAACAAAAATGAACTTATATACAAATCAGAAACAGAACCACAGACATAAAAGAAAACTTAAAGTAACCAAAGGGAAACAGTAAGGGAGGACAAATTAGGGGTTTTGGGGTTAACATATACATACTACTATATATGAAATAGATAACCAACAAGAAGGACCCACTGTATAGCACAGAGAACAATATTCAATATTTTGTAATAACCCACAACAGAAAAATATTCAAAAAAGAACACATAAATTTATATATATATATATACACACACACATACACACACACATATATATGAAAGACTGAATCACTTTGTGTATACCTGAAATGAACAAAACATCGTGAACCAACTATACTTCAGTTAAAAAAAATAGTTAATAATTACTGTCCATAACAGTGGTTTCTCCATCTGTAAAAGAAGGGGCTAGATTTATCCTGTGTGCACTTAGGACACTGACATTGGAAGCAGAAGCTAAAGGGCTCCGTTGAACAGGGGGTAGGGGGAGCCCCCAAGACAGAAGTCCAGGCCCCCCCCTTCCACTCCAACAAGCTCTTATCTCTGTTGCATACTGAGATGGCTTATGCTAGATTATCCAGAAAAGAATTTCATTTCTTTAAAAAACAAAAAGGAAAGCATCGGATCAGATGGTTTTCCAGGACCATCCCAGCTTTACGTTTTGGGACTTGGGGTGAAATTCCAAGGGGAACCAACTAAGGATATGAGGGGTCCTGGTCTCACTGCTCAGTCCGCAGTGACTTCAGGACCAAGAGGAAGCTAGGGAGGGCCCAGCCGTAGCACAGCGCCCACTCTGCTCTGCCGCCCCCAGGGCGCCCACTCTCCGACGGCTCTTCTCCTCTGTGCTCCGTCTCCTTTTGTATATTTTAAACCCTACTTCTTGGCTCCCAGCCCCAGGCAGCTAGAGGGAAACAATTTGAGGGGGAAATTCCTTTAACTGTGAAGACACAGCGCTAACCAGGTCAACTCTGCAAGATGAAAAACCAGCGGTGGGAATCAACAGAGGGGCGGCCTTCTCGGGGAGCGGGGGGTGGGGGGAGGCTTTGACCTCCCCTTCCTTTATGATCTTTTCTGAAGCGCTTGTTTTGATTCTGTGGTTGCCACGATACAGGAGTGTCAGGTGGCGTTTCTGACAGGCCACGTGGAGCACTCTTTCTATCAGTTCCACTGTGTGGCAAGAACACAGAGGGTGGCCAAGCTTCAGGTCTAGGCTGGGGGTGAGTGAAGGAAGGGGGAAAGGGGCATCCAGGGGTCTGAGGAGGAGGCAGGAGGGCCTGGAGATCTACAATAACAGCCACAGGGACCCAACATAGGGGCACTGCCTGAAGAACGCCCATTCATTCTGACATGCTGTGTGATCTACAGAAAGATTCTCTACCTCTCTGAGCCTCAGTCTCTTTGTCTGTCCAAGAGGAAAATAACACTTGCCTGAACAACCTCACAAGGGTGAGGAAACGTAAGTGATGAAAACAAAAGTGGATCTTTGCTGAGTTGTCTACTATCCAGCATGCATCATTCATGTAATCTTTGTGACACCTCATTTTATGGATGACAAAGGAGAGACCCAGAGAAGTTAGTCACTTGTCTGAAGCCACACAGTCTGGAGGAGAAAGCTGTTACATAACTCCTTTCACACGCTGCCCTAAGCTCAGTTTACAGCAGCATGAAATTTCAAACACTTACATGACACCAGCGTGCTCCAAGAGCTTCACCAACATTACTTATTATATCAACCCCCACAACAGTAAGTAGGCACTGCTATTATGCCTATTTTTGTGAATAAGGAAACAAGGGTTATCCAGGCTCAGTTGCAGGGTTCCTGCTCTCAGCACAAAAGGCCACAGGCCACTCCAAGAGAGGGTCACGCGGCTTAGTTTGCAGGCACACTGGGTCAGAAGGAACATCCACCGCTACCCGTCCACACTGGATGGGATGAGTGACTTGCAGTGTGTCTGTGCCATGAAACATTCCCTATCTGCTAAGAAGCATGGCCTAAATCTACATGCTAATATCATGAATAAGTCTCAGAAGCATGATCCCGAGAGGAGAGTTTAAGTTACGAAGGCATACACTGAATATAATATTTATGTCACGTCTGGAAACAAGACTAAGCATAGTTTATCGACAGTCACGTGGGGAGTAAAAGTCAAAAATGAAGACACAAGTGGCCACGCTAAGGCAGAAGCGGGAAAGGGGGCGGGGGCGGGAGGACACCGCCACGCCACACTGTGTGCGGTGCTCAGCCCCTTGGCCGCGCCCGGCTCTTTGCCGTCCCACGGACTGTAGCCCGCCAGGCTCCTCTGTCCATGGGGTGTTCCAGACAAGAATACTGGAGCAGGTTGACATTTCCTTCTCCAGGGGATTTTCCCTACCCAGGGATTGAACCCATGTCGCCTGCCTTGTAGGCGGACTCTTTATCGACTGAGCGAAAGTGTGCACCAGGGAAGCACACTGTGCCATATTAACAACATTTCTTATTTTAAAATGTCAGGAGAAACAAACAAAAGTGCTTTGAAAAGCTTAACAGCCCTGGACCACATGGAACACTGCAAGTAGATGGCAGGATGCCTAAGTGCCCCTCACAAGGAGTGGGTGCACCAATGTTTCACTCCATCCTTTACCCCCACCCCAACAAGGCAGGCAGCAGCCCTCTCATCAGTCCAGTGTCTCCCTGTTTTTCCCAGCTTCATACCAGTCAGAGAAGTGATCTCTACTGCCAATCGAGGACCAAGTCACTCCCTTGCTCAGAGCCCCTCAGAGCCCTCCAAGGGCCATCTAAGGAAAGTTTGAAGGGCTACCTCCAAAAGGTTGGAAGACGGTCACTCCCCCCTCCCCTCTCGTTGTGGTTGTGTGTCTGTTCACGACTCACTTGTAAAATCGAAGGTAAACTTCAGCCCTTTTCATTCAAAACCAGATCACAGTCACCTTTTGTTTGCATAAAACAAAAGGACACAATGGCCCTGTCCTCTCATTTAACCTTCAGATTTCCCTCTGTTTCATCTGCACCTCTTGCCCTCCCTACTCTCCTTCCCTCAAGACTTCAAGACCAAAAGACTGCAGGCAGCAAATACACCCCAAATACCTTCCACTGCCTCTTCCCAATATCACCAGAAAAACACAAGAAGGTTGAGCTGCGTGTGTGCGTGTGCACACGGGCACAGGTGCCCATACACAGCACACATTAAAAAATAAAACCCTAAAATCCTGTTTATGACTCCATATCTGTTTTTAACAGATTTGCTATGTACAATATATGTCAAATATATACCTAATATATATGTACATATTAAATGCCAAGACATTTTTGAGTATTTTAGACACCCAAGGCTATCTGCTTGCCAGTAACAAAGTCCCTGCCTCCAGACCTCAGTTTTCCCATCTGTAGGTGGCAGACTTGCCCCCCCACTTGCAGCTCTGACAGTTTATCTGACTCTATCTCATACACAGCAATGAGAAAACACCTACTCTGCAGTTTGTCCTAAATGCAGCCCTCCCTGTCCGCACCCTGGCCTAAAATCCCATCCTCTATGACCCCACTCACTATCCTCTTTAAAAATATACTTACCCATCCCCCAGGGTAAGTATCCCTAATTCCAGGATCTCCAGTTCTCAGCGTGGGGTGTCTGCACCCCCAGGAGCTATTTGGCTGTTTGGAGTTACAACTCGAGGGTGTTACTGACATCTACTGGACAGAGGCAAGCAACACCGCTAAACGACTGCAATGCACAGGACGTCCCATGCTCAGTCGCTCAGCCTTGTCCAACTCCTTGTGGGTCCCCAGACTGTAGCCCAACGCGCTCCTCTGCCAATGGAATTCTCCAGGCAAGAATACCAGAATGAGGTACCATTTCCTTCTCCAGGAAATCTTCCTGACCCAGGGATCGAACCTGCATCTCCTGCATTGGCAGGTGGATTCTTTACCATGGAGCCACCTGGGAAGCCCTCAGTCAGTCCCAGGACCCACATCAGGAGAGCTAAGGTTCAGAGGCCTGCCCTAGGCTGAAGGCAATGGTCGAATATTTTTTTTATACTCTCTAGATTAGGGGGTCCCCAACCTCCAGGGTCTAGTCCCTGATGATCTGAGGTGGAGCAGATGTAACCATAATACAAATAAAGCACAATAAATGTAATGCACTTGAATCATCCTGAAATCATTCCCCCACTCCCGTAGTCAATGGAAAAATTGTATTCCATGAAACCAGTCCCTGGTGCCAGAAAGGTTAGGGACTGTTGCTCTAGATCGAGATGGCTGGGAAGACATCAGAGGAGGTTTAAAAGACATCAGAAAGTTTAAAAGAGACAAGTACCTTCGTTCCTGAGCAGCTAGGCAATGGGCTCTGGACTCTTCGCTTCCAAGGACCTGTCAGGCACTGGGCTCCGGACTCTTCGCTTCGGAGGACCTGTCACCGAACAAGTCACAAACATTCTGTTTTCAGATAAGAACATTAAGTCACAATCAGTTAAGGCCACACAGCTGCGAAGAGGCAGGGCTCACATCTCACCCTCTGATGGGTTCCGGAGTCTGTGCTCTGGAAGGACTCATGGTGGATGGTCACTACTTCAAGGAGGAGGGGGAGGAGGGATCCTTACCAGCTCAGGGAACAAGACAAGCTCTGCACCCTGCTGCCTGATCTTTCTTAGACTGCCAGTCCTTACCTGGACATGATCAGTTTTAAGGAGGTTGTCCTCTTGGCCACCCCTGGTCTCTGGGCTGGACCACCCATTCATTCCTTCCCTCTTTCCTTCATGCATTCAATATCTATTAAGGCTCAACTATGTGCGGGCTCCTGAACACACAGAATGCAAATCAGACCTCCTCTCTGCTCTTAGGGGAGACTTCAGTCTAGGATGGAATGGAAATGAAGTAAGGAATCAAAGAAATGTAAAACCACATCGTGCTTAGGCCTTCGGAAAACAGATGAGGGACTTCCCCAGTGGCACAGTGAATAAGAATCTGCCTGCCAAAGCAGGGGACATGGGTTCAATCCCTGGTCTGGGAAGATCCCACACGCCATGAAGCAACTCAGCGTGTGAGCCACAGCTACTGAAGCCCACGCTCTAGAGCCTGGGCTGCTCAGGAGAAGCCACCGCAGTAAAAAGCCCACACACTGTAACAAACAGTAATCCCCACTCACCACAAGGAGAGAAAGCCCACGCACAGCAACAAAGACCCAACACAGCCGAAAATAAAAATAAATAATTTTTTTAATTAAAAAAAAAAAAGACTAGCTCTCAAAGGTTTTGTGAGTCATGATTAGGGTCTTTATCTGGAGGGCAACAGGGAGCCATGGCAGGTTTAAGCAGGACAGTGTCACGATTGGGTCTGCATTTTTGAGTGGATTCTGACTGCTGTGTGGAGATGGGGCTGACGGGGCGGAAGGAACGCAGAGGGACCTATGAGGAGGCTGTTGGGATTGTGTGAACAGGAGAGGATGCGCTTGGATCAGGGAATTAGCGAGTAGTGGGTGCATTTAACAGAAATTCAAGAGGTCAGAGGGTGATGGAAATTCTGGAGACCAACCCTGGGACATCACATACCTGTTTCGTTTCCAGCATCTCCTCAGGGCAGCTCTGCCAAAACTTCCTGATGCCCAAGTTCGAAGCCCATCAACTCCCCCCTTCCCGACGGGACCAAACGTTTGCTTTTAGGAGGACGTCACTGCGGCTCTGAGGTGGGCCTGCCCTCCAGCCCAGGTTTCTGGCACGGCCTGTCCAGAGGAGCTGCGTGAAACTGCAGCCCAGCCCCATCAGCCGGCATCAAAGGCCCCGGCGAGGACGAGGCGCGGGAAGGGCTATTTTAGGTTCCTTATTTTTAAAGCCGGGGTCAGGGTGCTCCGCCACTTAGCATCTCCAGGACTGGAAGCTTCCATGGGCACCCCCTGACCTCCCACCGGCCCAACACGAGAGAGAGACAGGAATGGCTTCAGGGCTGTACAGTAACCATGGGCAGCCGGAAAAGGGTCCCTCAGAATGGCTGGTGGGGGGTTCGGAGCATGGAGGTTCAAAGGCAGCCAGAGTCCTGGGTTTCGACACCAGTTTTTTCACCTTCTTTCAGAGTGGCCTTGGGCAAGTCATTCCCTCCTCTGTGACTACTCAGTTGCTCCTCTGTAAAAAAAGGAACCACCCACGGGTTGCTATAGATCCGAGTAAGTCACCTGACCTATAACAACCTGTAGCTGCCCTGCACGCTGTGACTGACAGGACTTGTTTCCAATCAGAGCTGTAGGGAAGGGAACTCCTGAGGACGATGCTCTGCTGACACCTGGTGGCTGAAAGCGGAAGTGGCTCCTGGAGGGCGGAAAGGGGAAGCCGCGCTCTGTGGAGACCAGAGGATAAAGGGAGCGGTCCACGCCGAGGGAGGGGGAAAGTGGGGGACAGAGCACAGCCCCCCTGTGACAGACGGACGAAGAAGGGGAGGAGGATGAAGGAGGAAGATAGGGATCGAATGGGGAGATAAAGAGAAAAAAACAGGCGGAGAGACGGAAGAGTTAAAGACAGAAAGATGGAGTAAGAGGCAGAGGTACCAGCAGAAACAAATACAGGTCCCAAGAGAGACAGAAGAGAGGGAGAGATAGGGACTTTCCTGGTGGCCCAGTGGCTAAGACCCTATTTCCAAATCAAATCGCATTCTGAGGTACTGGGAGTTAGGGCTTCAACATAATGAACTTCGAGGGGGAAAACAATTCAACTCATTATCACCACCATGGTTCTACTTCAAGCTACTGCCATCCCCGAGAGGAAGCTTCCTGGGGGCAGGGGCTGTGTCTGCCTTCCTTTGCAGCCCCTACTCTGCCCATTCCGGGAACAAAACAGGTGCTAGGTGACTGTTGGTTTCTGAAGAATGGATGAAAAAATCGAAGCTGGCAACATTTATTAGTTCCCACTTTCATGGTAATTAACCTCTTTAGCTCATTCAATAGGGTTTCCCATTTTTCTAGATCTGAGGAAATGATTTTATATGGAGATATAAAGGGGCAAGCTTGTCTAAAATGTCCTTGAAGAAGAAGAGTGATTTAGCGCAAAGGGTAGGACAGGACTGAGCACGCACGCATACATATGCACATGCACACTGCATGATTTATTACATAGCAATGGTTATTAACATAATATGGTAAGAATACAGAGATACACAAATAGAATAAAGGAACAGGAAAAAACGAGCCCATAAATAGACCCTCTGTATATGTGACAATTTACTATGGGACAAAGAGGCAACTTCGCACCACAGTGGGGGGAAAACAGACTCTCAATAAATTATTCCAGGACAACAGTGATCCAAAGTGGGGAAAAAAGAAATCAAAAATGAAAAATTAGGTCCCTGCCACATACTATACACAAAAATAAACTCCAGGACAACTGAGAGCTTAAATGGGAAAACTTTAAAACCTGTAGGGAAAAAGTTTAGAGAATATACTCATGACAAATGGGGTAAGAATTTCTTAAAGAAAACACAGCAGACATGGCAGATACAAACCATAAAGGCGCAGACTGATGTTAAATCACATCAAAATTTAAAACTACTACATCAAAAGATAGCAAAGACAAAGTAAAAAGAAACTGCTCTCTGGGAGCGGGTATTCATACTACAGAAGACCAACCAGTGTTTAACATTTATATAGAGACCACCTGGATTACCTCGTTATCCTTGCTACAACTGTTAGGGATCCCTGACACTATTTTTTTCCCTATTTTTCCAAATAGGAAGGCTCTGAGGTCCCATGATTGGGCAGGGCTCCAGAACAGCCAATTGAATCCAGACTCATAAGATGCAGGAACCCAGCCCTCAGTTGCTACACCAAGTGACCACCGCAACCAAGGCATGAACAAAGGGACCACAGAATGCAGACACAGAGACAGGTCTTTGTGACCTCTCTCTGGGATGCGGGTGGGCATTACAGGGTTTGGGATTCCTCTGGGCAGATTTAAATAAACTCCCAGGTTCAAGGTGATAAGGCCATTCTGTGGGAACGGCAGGCAGTGGGTACATTTTTAGGGTCTGGAGCAACCATCACATGCCTCTGAATGACTGCGCTTGGCAACCACACAAGGATGACTCAGAGGTCAGCCAAGCCAGTCACTCAGGGGGCAAAGTGGGTTGTAAGTCAGATGAAGAAGCAGAGGCTCAGAGGCTGGACAACGTGCCGCAGGTCACAGAGCTAAGCAGCTGCAGAGCTGAGACGTCTCAGTGAGGTTGTCCCACCCCTCACCCAGTCACTTTCAGGTTCTCGTCATTCTGTGTCTGCCTTACACACACACACACACACACGCAAGCACGCAGCACCCTGGTTTCCACAGGCGATAAAAAGACGCTGCCTCGGATAAGTTGCAAGTCACACTTTATTCACTCTCCAGGATGTCTGGTGGGGTGCTGGGCAGAGGCCAGGCCCCTGGGAAGGAGGCAAGGGAGGGGCACTAGCTGGAGGGGTGGAAGGCGCCCCGCTGGTGCCACTGCATGTCCCGAATGCGGCGCACGGACTGCACCTGGGGCTGGGGGGCCCCGAAGTCACCGCTGTCCTTGTAATCACCCTTCTCCAGCAGGTACTGCAGCCCACGGTAGCCGGGGTACTGGTAACCGACCCACCTGCAGGGCCAGAGGTTGGGGGAGGGCACGGGGAGAGTCAGGAGACACAGGAGGAGAGAGAGACGAGGGGGTGGCTCAGCCACCAGAAGGGTGGGCCTCCCACTCATCCCTCACTACCTGGATGTTGAGCAGAGCTCCACTACCCTTCCCAGGTCCAGCCTCTGCTTTCTTCCTCCCCTGGATGCGGAGCTCGCTACCTCCAGAAGCAACTATTTTTTTTAAGTTTTTTTTTAATGGACCGTTAAATTTTAAGTCTTTATTCAATTTGTTATAATACTGCTTCTGCTTTATGGTTCTGTTTTTTGGCCCTGAGGCCTATGGTATCTTAGCTCCCTGATCAGAGGTCAAACCCACACCCCCAGCATTGGAAGACGAAGTCTCAACCACTGAACCACCAGGGAAATTCCCAGACGCAACTTTTAACTGCAGGCCTGACACCGGGATCAGAGGAAGCGATGATCTCAAGCTCACTCAAGCTTAGAGTGAGACAGGCCTCTTGCCCAATCCCCAACAAGGCCAAAGAGCAGTGGCAGAGGTCCCAGGAGCCCTCCGTGATCCCTCCACCTCTTGAAGCCATCGCCATTTAGGGGCCCTCTCACTGGGCACCTGATGACTGTTACAGTCTTCTCCCCAGGAGGCATCACACAGGCCTGGCCCCACGAACCTGCCCGGCCAGCCCCCATGAGCACCTCCAGCTCGCCTCTCACACTCATTCCAGCCACTGTATCCCTGCAGCCCGGCCACTCTGTCCCTTGCAGAGCCCAGGGGACTCACCAGGCTCCTCCCACCACAGGACGTTTGCTCATGCTATTCTGTCTGGAGCATCCTTCCTTCTCTTTACCTCTACAATTCCTACTTTCTTGAGATCTCAGCTCAAGAGCCCCTTCTTTAAGGAAGAAGCCTAGATTTGCATGGATTCCTAATTATGAACAGTTGCCTCCAAGCAGACCTTTAGCTACACAAGACCGAGGCCAGGTCTCTCTAACCTACCTTGAATTACTGATCATCTGTCACGGTGCCTGGCATGTGACATCACGTGACAAACCGAACCGATGAACGGATAAGTGACAGGGCACAGGAATGCAGAACTGTGCGGACTCTGAGAGTCTGACAAGCCCCAGAAAGCCAGTGTGTGTTGGTGAGCTAGTGCTGTTGTGTGTGTGGGGGGAGTCTTGTTTGTAACACTGGCCAATCTCTGTGGTGTACCTATGCCTGCGATGGCTTATTTCAAGCTACCAATGATTAAACAACCTACTCACATTAAATTCTGAAAAGTTAAGTCAGCTTTTGCAAGCTGGTACAAGATGGTATGCTCGAGCATACCACTGCCCAAAGTCCATCTTCAGATTCCCCACAGAATCCACATTTTTCACAATGAGAAATTCCCCAATGCTGGTGACCAAGGTACTGAAGAAATTTAATTTGGTGGAGAATGACCCCTCCTATGCTGGTGACCAAGGTACTGAAGAAATTTAATTTGGTGGAGAATGACCCCTCCTATGCTGGTGACCAAGGTACTGAAGAAATTTAGTTTGGTGGAGAATGACCCCTCCTATTTCCAAGCTCAGGAATGTATGCAGAAAAATGCCAGCATGGGCTGTATTTCCTGTCTCTCTCAGCTCTGTAAAGACCACTCAACTCATTCCAAGCCTTCTGATCTCCCCCCACCCCTCACCTCTGCCTTACCCTGCCCCCACCCAACATTTACCATCCTGCTCTTTGGAGCTGAGGTTAATGCCACGATTTCTCTCTTTCAAAGGCAAGGTGTTGCCCAAAAGGCAGGTCAGGATGGAACTTCAGGGACTGAAAGCCACGTGCCTGCATCTGATGATTTCAACACCCATTTTCCAGCGGGAAGGTTGAGGTCGGGAATGTATAAGACGACCCCCAGACCTTGGGGCAGAGCAGGGCTCAGCAGCTCAGAGTCCAGGCTCCCGGGGCAGGGCGAGCCAGGGCTGGGTGTGTACTCACGTGCCACTCTGCACCCTCACGGAAGACACCTTCTCCTGGTAGCCATGGGCGTGGAAGCTGGGCACGTCATCATCTATCACCTCCATCTTCTTCCCCGTGAAGTTAGGGTTCTCATACAGGGTGATCTTGTGCTCCTGGCTGTCCTATGGACGGGGAGTGGGAGTGTGGTGAGGGCACCTGGGGTGCCCTGGAGTTGGGACCAGCACGCACTGCCTGCAGCCATCTTCCCAAGACCCCTACTGCTTGAGTGTTGATGGCACTAGCCAGCAACAGTGGTCATCATACTGGGCTACCGTCACAAAACAGTCACTCCAGCTTCTACACTTTGGGGCGTACTTGACTCTGAAATGGCATTTTTACCTCCCACAGCCTCAACTCCCCTTTTTAAAAATAAATGGTAGCCATGATACATACATACACATGCCTCTAGAAGACACAATATTTTGGCTTTCCTTCATCTCCACATATCTTCCCATCATCCTGTTCCTCTGACATTCTTCTTCTCCGTCTAGCATTCATTCTTTAAGCTACTCTTGGTTTGGACAGTAAAGAATCTGCCTGCAATGCAGGAGACCCAGGGTCGATCCCTGGGTCAGGTTGATCCCCTAGAGAAGGGAATGGCTACCCACTCCAGTATGCTTGCCTGGAGAATTCCATGAACAGAGGAGCCTGGTGGGCTACAGTGCATGGGGGTCCCAAAGAGTCAGACATGAATGAGCGACTAACACTTTCACAGATGAGAAAACTGAGACTCAGAGAAAGTGACTTGGCCAAGGTCACACACAGCCAGGAGGACTAGAGTCAACAAAGGAACTCAGGTCTATAGAATGCTAAATCCAATGTTGTCTGATTTTGCATCAAGCTCCGGGGGGAAGCAGGCTGGGCTGGGGAGGTTTGGGAGCGTAACTGAGCATTAGTGGTCACTTTGCCCTTGCAGACCACACACCAGTAAGAATCAGGATCCGAGAAGCTCTGAAAGGTCACAGGGGCATGAGCTATGAACAAGAATAAGCTGCCTTCTCCTCCACCACAAAACCCAGAATTTCTCTGAGTATTTATAGCAGCAATCGTTAGGGAGCAATTGCTCTGTGACAGGAGTTGCATAGACCTGAATAGCGCCATCCACATAAACTAGAATGTGAACGGTGCCCTTGGAGCATTCTGAATGAAACCTGAAGCCCCTGAAGTTATGCACTGTGGCCACACTCAGGCTATGCCATAGATACTAATATCCCCATTTTGCAGATGTGGAAACTGAGGCTTAGAGAGGTGAAGTAACTTATGCAAGGTCACACGGCCGGGGGCATGATGCCAGAAGGGAAGGCTCCTTCCTAGTCCCTAGACCTCTGGCTCTAAGCGGGGCAAATAGAGGAAGACGACGAGGGACGGGGGGCTCACCACTTTGATGGGCCTCAGGGAGCTGAGCGAGTCCGTCCTCCGACTGCTGGTCCACGAGTCCCAGCGGGGGTACTCACCCTTCTCAAACACAAACTGCTCCCCTTTGCAGTTGGCCTGCTCGTAGCCCACCCAGCTGCAGTGGAGACACAGAGAGACAGCAGGTCAGGCTCCCTCCGGTGGGACCCTGGCTCCTCCCTCAGGCCCCAGAGTTCACAGTGGCCCAGCTCATCACAATGAGTAGCAGCCTCATCTAAACCGAAGCACAGCGAATCCAAGGGCAGTGTCAGCTCAGTTATCCAAAACCCAGCACCATGCTGGCTTCAATCATCTGGAACACAATCAAGAAATATAAAGGAAGCCTAAAAGACGACCTAGCAACAAGCACAGATGTACAGAACCCATGTCCTGGGGCCAGTGGTATACTGGTGAATTAACAGGGAGCTCTCAAAAAGAAAACAAATCCAGCTTGCCAGTTTCCATGGTGTAAATACTCCCACCATACGTGGCTGATTTCACGCCCTCCACGTGACGTCACTGCACACAGAGCTGGGAAGAAATGTGCCCAGTTGGCTTTCACCACTGAGGACCGACTCCAGAACATCACTGCTTCTAAAGCTCACACACCTTGTTCATACCAATCCATTCTCTGGGTCTGTTTCCTCTTTTGTTCCTGATGGTGGTCTCTGGACTCATTTTGTACAGACAGAACACCAACAGTCTTAGATCCACAGTAGGAGAGAAATAGTACTTTAAAGGGAAGGATTGCCTGCCAATGGGGCGTGGCTAATAGAGGAAAGGGGACAGTCAGAAAAAGGCGGCACAATTTCATGATGCCTAGTGTTCTGGGGCGCTTCATCGCAAAGGCTAACAATCCAGCCTAGCACAGTAACAGCCATTCAGAACAATGATCTAAGTCCTTAAGGGAAGGGAGACAGTGTTTCTTGCTGCTTTTAGAAGAGAATGCCTGCCCTCTTGATCTGGCAATTCTGCTTTAGGTCACGTGTCCTTAGAAAACGCCTGTTGAAAGCCTGCAGACATAAGAGTAAGGCTGTTCATCATGGTGTTGTTTATAATATCAAATAATAGAAACAACTTATACAGCCAATCGGCAGGACCTGGTTGAGGAAACTGGGTAATATTCTGTGATGTAATGTTAAAAAGGCATGAAAAATCATGAGCTAGGATTCATGAGGGTCTCAAACCTAACTGGGCAGAAACATCACCAGGCGGGTTTGTGAAATGTAGATTCCTGGGCTCCAGACCCCAAGAGTCTGATTCAATGGGGCAGGGAAGGGGTCCAAGAATATGCACCCCTTCTGAGACTCTGATGCAGATTTATCTCCAAACAGCTCTTTCAAAAACATCGACATAAAATGCTCCTTAATGACACAGAGAGAATTTGAGATATCTTGCAAAGTCTTCAAAATGAGTTACAAAAGAGTTTGTAAAGCATGATCTGACTTCTGATTAAATCTATTTCTAATATATTGTATTATGTATGTATGTATTATGTATGTATGTATGTATGGTGAAATACATACAGAGAAAAATCTAAGTATATACAGACAAAAATCAAAATCTTCATGGTTACTTCTGAGTAGTAAGATTAGAGTCATATGGGTTTTTTGGTTTTTTTTTTTGCACTAAACCATTTCTCCTTAATGTTAAACAATGAACAATATAAACATCAGATAATTTTAAAAAAAGAAAGCAGAGAAGTGTAAAGTCTATTTGAGAAATTCTCCCATCCAAATACTAAAAAAAGAAAATCAGATGTGGTTCTTCAATGGTCAAAACCTTAGCTGTCCAGGAAGACATGGTCCTAAGCACACTGGTGTCCTGGGTGCATCAGGTTAGCGGGGCTGGGTGGGGCCATTC
Organism: Muntiacus reevesi; assembly: GCF_963930625.1. Classification (NCBI taxonomy): domain Eukaryota; kingdom Metazoa; phylum Chordata; class Mammalia; order Artiodactyla; family Cervidae; genus Muntiacus; species Muntiacus reevesi. The sequence continues at coordinate 8,312,270 of NC_089261.1, forward strand.
CTTTGGTTGTGCTGTCCATCAGCAGACTCTGATTCAAGTAGGGTCATCACTCTCTGCACAATGCCCTGTGAACCTTGAGGCATGGGGCAGGTCACCCAGGACCGACACCAGACTCACTGACCTGTTGGTTGGGTGTCACTGGAGGCCACCTCTGATTCCAGAGGCTCTTGCAAAGGAACCACTGGGGAACCACAAAGACAGGACCCTGAAGGTTGTGCTCAACTATGTGACCTGAGCATGACTGAGTCCGACCAGACCAGTCACCTCCCCTTCTTTCTTGGGTCTGGGGTCCCAAGCCTGCTGGCCCCCAAAGGTGTCAGCGAGTCTACAGAGACCAAGTCATCATCAGGAACAGGGAAGGGAAGGGTGGATGCAGAGCTGGGACATCCAGCTTCAGACCCTCTAGCAGAGTGAGGACACTCTCAGAGTCAGAGACTGGCAGCTCTGCCAAAGTCCATGGGAGTCACCGTGGCCATCTCCCTGCCTCAAGGAAGTGGCTGACCCGGATGTCAGGCTTTTCACATGGGCTCCATCCCATCATCCCCAGGAAGACACGGCTAGCCTCGTCCTACAGAGGAGGAATCTGAGGCCCAGAGAGGGAAGCTCCTGGTCCAACAGAACAGAAGTGGTGAAACCAGGATTTGAAACCTAGCTCTATCTGACTTTAAAACACAAGCTCTCTCCGAAGGCTGCCAAGACCCCAAATTCTGGTCCCCCAATCGCACAGTCTAGAAGCTCAGGACAGATCCCTCCAGCTCCACAGTGCGGCCGCCTCACCTTCAGCCCATGACCAAGTGAGGCCCTCCCCCGCCCAGGTACATACGGTCCAGCCTGCACCAGGACAGAGGCCGCCTTCTCCACACCAGTCTCCTTCAGGTTGGGGCAGGGCCCGTTGAGCTCATGTGAGTGGCCCTGGAAGTTCTCCTGCTCAAAGATAATGATCTGCAACAGGAGGAGAGAGTCAGACCCTCATCATGACTGGGAAGAGGAGAACAGGGCAGCGGGGTGGGGAGAGGACTCAGAGAGCCTCGAAGGATGCTGAAGGGTCCCGATTGGAAATCACCAATCAAACATAAAGTCTGATAGTCCCAGCTCCAGTGACCAGCTGTGAGACCCTGAGGCAGCATTTCACCTCTCTGAGCCTCAATTTCCCCATCTGTACAATGGGAAATAAAGACAGAACCTACCTCATAGGGTTGTTGGAAGGATTCAGAGGAGCATAGTGCTGAGTATACCATATTTGCTTTGCATGGGGGAGGCACAGTCATATCAATTAAGGGACATGGGTGAGTGGCAGAGCTGAACTTGCAGCCCAGGCCTGTCTGATGCTGTCTCCGTTAGAGCACTGTTCTGGTACCACTGGTCTCTGGACCAGAGCAGGAATAGCAGGATGCTAGGTAAGCCATGTGCTCAAGCTTCTCCAGCCCTTGTCAATACCAGCCTGCACCCATACTCCACCCATAAAACCACACACACCCGTGCTCTTCTCTTAAGCCCCCATTGGTTCCACAGGCTTTCTCCCCTCTCGGGATACCTCTTAAGAAGACTTCACCCCGCTTGCCTCATCTGGTCCTCATCAGCCCAGGGACGGGCTGGTAGAATCCCCACCAGGAAAAATGAAGCTTAGCAAAATCAAAGGACTGTCTGCAGCTTCATAGCCAGTGCTAACTGGGAAGCAGGTGGGGATAGGGGGTAGCTGTCACCTTTTATGATTGCAAAGAGAACTCAGGGTCAGATGCACTTCCCCTGGGAGCTGCCTCTGACTGAAGAGCTGGGCTCAGGGCAGCTGGCTCCCAGGAAGGGCAGCTGGAGAATCTACATGCTCAGCACTTGCTGGGTCAACATGCCCCTCTCTCCCAGGCCAGGGATTAGCCACACAAAGCAGATAAAGCCAGGGGAGGGAGGCCCAGTAGGGCTCAGATTCCATGGGCTCAAGTCAGGCTTGATGCTCACTGACTCGACCACGGATGGGTCAGGAGATCTGAGCTCCAGTATCTCCTCTTCTGCATCCAGCTGGGCAACCCGAGAAAGCCACATGATCGCTCTGAGCCTCAACTGCCCTGACTGTGAAATGGGGAATCATGCCAACTTTGCAGGGTTACTGAGAAGAATCCAGAATATGAGAGTCGAGGACTAGTGTGTTATGACCACCCTGGCCTGGGAGACAAGGGTTGCAGGTTAAGGAAGGTGAAGAAGGACAGCCTCCCCATGGATCTGAAAGGCCTCAGACAGTCCAGGAGCTCAGTATTATTATTATTGTTGCTATTTATCCACAGATGGATGCTAAAATTATATGTATTACCTAATCCTTTCAACTTGCACTGTCCAATTCAGCAACCACTAGATGTATATTGAACATATGCAACTAATCTGAATTAAAATGTGCTGTAAGTTTCAAATACACATCAAATGTTGAAGATTTAGTATGGAAAAGAGAATGTAAAATAGTCCTCTAACAATTTTTCTACTGACTATACATTAGGATATATTGGGTTTAATAAAATATACGGAAGTTAATTTCCCTTGTATCTTCTTACTTTGTTAACATGGCTACTTGTTGTTTAGTCACTCAGGTGTGTCCGACTCTTTTGCGACCCCATGGACTGTAGCCCGCCAGGCTCCTCTGTCCATGGGATTCTCTAGGTAAGAGATCTGAAGTGGGTTGCCATTCCCTTCTCCAGGGGATCTTCCCAACCCAGGGATCGAGCTTGAGTCTCCATCATTGGCTGGCAGATTCTTTCCCACTGAGCCACCTGGGAAGTCCAACATGGTTACCAGGAAGCATTAAACGCCGTCAGCGGCTCCCATCTGAAAGCAACCGGATGGCGGCCCCAAGCCACGTCCCACTGGCCTTCTTGCTGCTCAAGCTCACCCAGCTCACTCCGACTCCTGGCCCTCTGCACTCACCATGCTCTCCGCCTGAACACTCCCCACCCTACGGCCCGATTTTCAGTGCTCCCCACCCTGACCTGGGCTTCTGCTCCATGTCACCTCCTCTGAGGAGTCCTCCCTGACTTTAGCTAACATGTTCCCTGTTCACCCGACTCTGAAGGACCCTACTCTTTGTGTTTCTTCCTAACACTTCTCATTCCTTGAAGTTATGTATCTACTAGTTTATTTATGTATCTGTCTTCCAGAAAGTAAGCCCCTTCGGGGGCAGAATGGAGCAAGCTGGGTCCCAAGTCAGACAAAAAAGCAGTCCTAGGATGGAATCCAAGCCTGGAGCCCCCGAAGCAGAGGAGGCTGAGCCTGTTTCTTTGCCTTTTCACAGATATCTTAGGCACTGAGTCCAACTCTCCCCATTTTTAGGAGGAGCCTGAGGCTAAGAGAGGTGAAGTGACTGGTCCAGGTCACACAGCAGGTGTGAAGCCCACCCCACCACCCATTCACAAACCCCCTCTTAGACTGGGCTGAGGGTTCACCCCAGCTTTGGGGACCCCTCTTGGGCAATGGGGTTCAGGGTAAGGCAGAGAAAATTGAGTCTCCAGAGTCAGAAATATGCTGGCTGTGGACTGGGAAGGGGCCTTCTGAATCAGCACCCTCCTCCACTGTGCAAGTTGGGGAGACTACAGCCCAGAGAGAGGGACCCTAGAAAAGAAGCCACAAATCCCAATTTATAGAAGGAAAACCGAGTCTTAGAGAGACTCTGCGCTTGCCACCCCATCCCCTGACGTGGTACCCACCTTGGGGTTGAGGGGCTGCGGCTTGCCCGCTTGGGTCTGGTGGTCTGAGGCCATGGTGGGCTGTCCCGTGCAGGAGTGACCTGGAAGGCATGGGGGAAGCAGCAGTGAGGACCCCTCCAGGCCCTCGGCTCCCTCACTGGGGGGCCTGAGCCACATCATTCCAGCCCCACCTCCTATTCTGTGTCTCCCTGCCTGGTTTCAGGTTCTCCTAGGGCAGTGGGGACGGCCAGCGTCTGCCTGAACGTTCGTCACTAGCTTTGCTTCTTTGCATCCAGGCCGGCTCCAAGGGGGGACAAAGAAATGAGGTGTACTAAAAAATAAAGCGAGAAACTAGAACATGACTGGGGGCCCACGTGGCCCCAGACAATTGACGCTACTACACCTCAATTTCTTATACATCAATCAATATTATACAGAAATTTCTTGATTAAAAGAAAACAGCATAAGCAGAGGAAACTCACGCCCCGGCCATGCTTGGCCAGGGTGTAGTTCCCAATCTGCAGTCTCACAAAGTTCCCCGGACCCCCTGCCCCCGCCCCAACATCCTCCTTGACTGCCTCCCCACCACCCGGACCCCAGAATGCTCCTCTCCACTACTGGTCTTATCCGCCCCCCACGATTAGTACATACGTCTATTATGGAGCTCAGGCTACAAGAAAGCAAAGACATGAGTATAACACAACATCAGACACTGATCAGCAGCAGGACAGTTTCTTAATGACCGAGAACGTCAGAAAAGTACGGACAACGGTCAAGTGTCTCCTCCCTTCCCGCAGGAGGGGCAGAGAACCCAGCCTGCGTCTTCCCAGTGTGGAGGGGAACCTGTCTCCTTCTCCAGAGGTAACATCTAGCTTCCAGAAGCTCCTTCCACACCACAGGCCAGGCCAGGATGTTCCCCCAAGAGAGGACATTCAACTAAACAGCTTGGGAGCCAGACCTGCCCTTCTCCCCTAGGAAAGCAGCCCTCTGGGTCTGTCCCAAGGCCCCACATTACTGCCCTCCACCATTGGCGTCCTCAGACTGAAGGCTAAGCTCAGTCGGTTCAGCTCAGGCGCTGCCTCTGCCGCTTACCAGCATCAACCCCTGAGAAGGGTGTCCCCTCTGTGCCTCAGTTTCCTGCTCTGTAAAGTGGGGACAGCATGGCGCCTGGTCACGTCTACAGAAAGGTTGTGACGATCCAAGTATAGAACACAGAAAACCACAAGCACCTGAGAGCTCCTGGAACCCACTCGGCGCTCAGTACACAGCAGCGATTACGGCTTCACTAGGGTCCTTTCCACCCAGCTTTAGTCACCTGTGGCTGGGAGCTTCCCTGAGACGGGCGGCCGCTTCCTATCTGTCCCAAGGCAGGACACAGAGCAGGTGTCCCGCGCAGGTTTGTGGGTGTGGAGAGAACTGACTCACCGCCCTAGAAGTGAAGCTGAACCTTCCATGGGTTTATTCCTTCCACTCACAAACCCTCAGTCATATTCTTCTCCGCTGGCAAAACGAAGACGCTGATGGACCGTTTAGTATCAGTAAAGAGCATCGTCAAAGTACACGCTCCATGCCAGGCATCACGCTGGACCACTCACCTACATTGTCTCTGAGCCCCAAGGCAAAGGAGGTTTTAGGACCCCAGACCCTCTCCCCATTTCACAGAAAAGAAAACTGAGGCTCAGTGCCTTGAGGTCTTGGCCCCAAAGTCACCTGGTCAGAAAGCAGTAGCCTCTGGATTCGAACCCAGGTCTCCCACCCTTTCCATCAGGGAGCAGGATGAGAGCAAAAGGCAAGACAAGCAAGACAGCCATTCTTACCAGTGACACCAGTCCCTGAGAGTGCCCGTGGAGCCTTCCAGCGGGAGGTGACATTTATACCTTCCCCAAAAGTGCCCGTGCCAAGATGGGTGACCGCTGCGTCCCCGTGGACAGCGCAGGGAGAATGCAGGATTAAGCCCAAACCAAAGGCCGGGTCAGCAAATGCCCACAGACATTGTGTCTCTGCACAATAATGTCATTAGCTTTCAGATTCGGCTGCGCCAGGGTGGTCAGGCGGTCGAGCAAGAAGATGCCTGCTTTGCAAGCATCAGCCATCCAGCTGCCAGGCCCAGGGGCATGCTGGGTTCACTGGTGTGGTCCGTTGAGCCCTGGGGGAGGCAGACAGATGCAAATCTCAGTGACCCTGGTAGGGAAAAAAAAACAAAACAAAAAACCAAGAACAGGAAGGTGGTTTGGCAGGGTCCAGCACACATCCATCCATCCATTCAACAAATATTTATTAGGCATGGATTTGGTGCCAAGCTCTGTCTGAGGGGGCAGTGTCAGGGAGGGGACCTATCCGGGCCTGGACCATCCAGAAAGGCTCCAGGGAAGAGTCAAAGTCCTCAGAGATGGGGAGAAATGAGCCTGGGAAGCCGAGTTAGGAGGACAGTTCTAAGCAGAAGGGGACCAGGCACAACGCACTGTCGTGGTATTTCAAGAAGACCTGCAAACAGGTTAATGCATCTCCAGGGTGACCTGCGATGGGAAGGGCCTGGGCTGGGCAGCTGGGATGAGCAGAGGGCTGGCCAAGCCAGACCGAGAAGAGGGAATGTCACCCTGAGGCCCGTGACTCTCCCAGCACCCGCTGTTCCTCAGTGGGATGCCCTCAGGATCCTCACCTCCCGCGGTTTAGAGAAGGCTCTCGATCCCCCCTGCTAGCCCCATCACTGCTCCATGGGCATTTGGCCTTAACTGGCATGCACACCCTCGTTGTAGACTGTCTGTGTCCTGACTGAATTCAAGGTCAGGCAGGAGAGAGGGGACCCCAGTGGGGCTTGGAGACTGGGTTGGAGTGAGGGGACCTGCTCTCCCCAACTGCTGTCTTTACAATCAGCAGGTAAATGTCATGAGGGCAAGGCCGTAGTCTGCCAGGTTTACCACTTATTGGACTGCACCCCAAAGTCTGTGAGCCTTGTCATTACTCGATCTTAAGGCCAAAGAAGGAGTCAGAGACAGCGGCAGAGACGTCAGTGATTCACTGGACAGGCGATCTTACACAACCCATCCTGGGGCGTGAGTCCAACAGGGAGCAGGACACAGCAGGACTCTCCAGCTACTCAGAGAAGGAGGAGGCTGGCCTTTGTGGAGGGAAGTGACGTAGGTGGGCTTACCAGTTACTAGGGACCAGTGAGGCCCTGTAATTGAAGTGGACTGGGTGGTCATGTGAGTAAAGCAGGGGCTGGCCAAGCAGGAGATGGACAGGAAGCAAGAGAACAGCCATCTTGAGCGGCCTCACCATACAAGTCTCCCCTACATCCTCCATATGACCCTGACAATGCTGATCGGCCCCTCTTCCCTGATGTCCCTGGGGTCAGGTGAGGGGCATCGCAATCAAACAGCACAAATGCAATCCAGACACCAACAGCTAGGAAGCATCACCAGTAATCCAGGTGCTCATTGGGTCAATTTTTCTTTGAAGTCCAGCAGACAACCACAACAGCGTCTCGCTATGGACCCAGCAATGAGGCCAGCATTGTCGCCCAGTCTGTGAACAGATTCCCTCCACTCAGACCAAGGAAGAAATGTAAGATGTTCAACAGGCACAACACAGGGAAGATCAGGGCCATGAAGCGACATATAGCGACAAGCAGCTGCAGCGCGGAGATAACCTCACCGCCTGTGTGTCCGTCCTGCCTGCAGGACCGCACCGCCTGTGCACCCTCGGTCCCAACAGCCGGCGCTGAATACTGGTTTAACAACGGACCACTGTAGTTGTTGTTTAGTCGCTCAGTTGTGTCCAACTCTTTTGCAGCCCCGTGGACTGGAGCCCACCAGGCTCCTCTGTCCATGGGAATTCCCAGGCAGGAATACAGGGCTGGGTTGCCATTTCCTTTTCCAGGGGATCTTCCCAACCCAGGGATCGAACTTGCAACTCTGGCATTGGTAGGCGGGTTCTTTACTACTGAGACACCAGGGAAGCCGGTTTTCTCCAGTAGGCACCCAGGTTAATTACTGTCACAGCCTTAGGTGGGGCCAGGGGGAGGAAAAGTGAAATCTGTAAACCCCTTTCTAATCCTATTCCTCAGGAGGCAACAAAGACAAACCAGAGGGACTTACCTGCCAGTCTCAGGCTCAACAGGGGGCAGATCCCATGTCAAGGGCAAAAAGGCATTCTTGGTTGGCAAGGATCCTTTGGTGTTGACAGTTGAGCTCAGATGATGTTGACTACAGTTCTGGGTTAACACAGCGTGGGTGCTGGGACGATGATCCTGGGATGCTCAGTGATAGTTCACAGGGCTCAAGTCAGCCTCCTGGTCCACGTGCTGAGAGCAAATTCCCCTCTCAATGTTTAAGTGCTCTTTTAAACAGCCTGGCAGTGATAGAGTTTGTAAAGCAGGTGGAAAAGCCAGTGTTTGGTATTTTTAATGGCCCATTCCTGGACTTCATGGGCCTTAGTAGCAATCCATGTCCAAGGGGGTCCCTTGGTCACACACGGCTGTTCTAGACCCCGAACAGTGGTTGTGGTGGTCGAAGACTGGTTACATCTTGTAACGTCTCCCACCTGTTGTAACGCGTTGTAGCTGTCATGTAGCCGTGGTCCCGGCCCCATACATTGCTGCTCTGCCCCCTCCTGTGGCCCGACTGAGGGGGGTGTTTGGGGAGTGGGGTTGTCTTACCCGACCAGGTAACCCCCAAGTATGTGACATACTTGGTCCTCGCCTTTCGTCTGCATTCAGCCAACCCCGGGCAGTCAGAGGAGCCCCGAGCGCGGAGCTGCCACCTTTAAACTGGAATGAGACTCTGGACTGAACAGGACACTCAATCTCACGGAAGAGAAAGACGCCTCTCGTGGCAGCCAGCTACTCAGGGCCCCTCGTGCTAGTGGACGCCACCTCAGGTCACCCCCACAACTTTCCGGCCCCGTCCTCACTTCCCGATGCCTACGCACTCACAAGTTTCCTCAGCCTCTTACGGCCAACTGTGAGTGAGCCTTGAAGTTGCCCAGCCTTAAACCTGGAGACAGAGAGATGTCAACGGTTATAGGACAGGGGACCCCACACGTCAAGAAGAAAGGGTCTTGAAGCAACAACCCCACTTCGTGCGGCAAGAGGCCAGCGCAACATGGCGGCGCTCTTCACCACTGGGGCGGGGCGGGGCGAAAAGGAGAGAGGCTGCTCTTGATTGGAGGAAGCAATGTCACGTGGGTTCATTGGTTACCAGGGAAACCAGCCTCTTGGGCACGCCCCTCACGACCTGTCAGGTTAATCATCATCCAGGTGTTTCCCTTTAATAAACTAGCCCCCGGAGCCCTTCTGCCCTCAGGATTAGAACCATCCCTGGCTGGGGCAGAGGGCAGGCACCGGCATGGTCTCGTGCATAGGTGCAGCTGAAGCGGGGGCTGGTGGAGCAAGGGAGGCGGCGTACAAAGGACAAGAGAACAGCCATCTTGCCTTGATTTTTTTAAGACTCTTGTTGTGGGTCATTTTTAAACTCTTTATTGAATTTGTTGCACTATTGCTTTTTTTTTTTTTTTTTTTTTGGTTTTTTGGCGGTGAGGCCTGTAGGATCTTAGCTCCCCAACCAGGGATTGAACTTGCACCCCCCCTGCATTGGAAGGCAAAGCCCTAAGCACTGGACTGCCAGAGAAGTCCCAAGAGAACCGCCACCTTGAATGGCCTGACCACACACCGTCGTATTCCCAAAGCCCAGTGCCTGACACATAGCAGAGACTTGTTTTGGCTTCCTAGACTACCAAAACCAAGGGCCTGAAACTAGCGGTTTGAAATAACAGAATTTGGGGATGTAAAATGGTGCAGCCTCTGTAAAAACAGTACTGCAGTTCCTGAAAAAATTAAGCATAGGGTTCCATGCGTGTGTGCATGCTAAGCTGTTTCAGTTCTGTCCAACTTTTTGCGATCCTATGTGCTGCAGCCCACCAGGCTCCTCTGTACATGGGGTTCTCCAGGCAAGAATACTGGAGTGGATTGCCATGCCTTCCTCATAGGATTCCCATGTGATCCAGCAGTTCTACTTCTGGGAATACACCCATGAGAAGTAAAGCAGGGATGCCAGCTGGTATTTGTATAATGCACCCAGGTTCATGCAGCATCACTCACAATGGGGAAAGGTGGAAACAGCCCAAATGCTCACTGGCAGTTGAATGGAGCAACAAAATGAATTCTAGCCTTACAATAGAATGTCATTCAGCCTTGAAAAGGAATGAGATTCTGACACAGCCTACAACCTAGATGAAGCTTGAAGACATTATGCTAACTGACAGAAGCCAGGTACAAATACAGTATGGTTCCACTCAGATGAGATTATTAGTGCAGTTAAATTTAAAGACTGAAAGTAGGATCGTGGTTGCCAGGGTCTGGAGGGAGGGGGGACTGGGGAATTATGGTTTTATGAGTGCAGAGTTTCAGTTCTGCCAGATGAAAAACACTTCTGGAGATGGATGGTAATGATGATCGCAAGAGAGTGTGAATGTATTTAATGCCACTAAACCAAATACTTAAAAGTGGCTAAAATGGTAAATTTAATGTTATGAATATTTTATCACAATAAAAATAATGTTACATAAAGACTTCCAGAAATGTATTGCCTCATAGTTCTGGAAGCTGAAAGTCTGAAATCACCTTCTTTTTCTCTTAAGATTTTTTAAATTGAAGTATGGTTGATTTACAAGATTGTGTTATACGTGTTATATATTTTCTTTTTTAAAATATTCTTTTCCATTATGGTTAACACAGGACATGGATTACAGTTCTGTGTGCTAACAGCAGGACCTTGTTGTGTATCCGTTATGCACATAAAAGCGTACATCTGCTAACGCCAACCTCCCACTCCAGCCCTCCCTCAACCCCTGCGCCCCAGCCGCTACAAGTCTGATTTCTATGTCCATGAGTCTGTTTCGTAGACAGATTCATTTGTGTCATATCTTAGAGTCCACATGTATGTGACAGCATATAGTATTTGCCTTCTTTCTGAAGAACTCCAGTTAGTTCTAGTTGCAGTCATGTTGCTGCAAATAGCATTATCTCATCCTTTTTTTATGGCTAAGTAGCATTCCATTGCATATATGTACCTCATCTTCTTTATCCATTCATCTGTCGATAGACATTTAGGTTGGTTCCATGCCTTGACTATTCATAATGCTACTGTGAACACTGCAGTATCTTTTTGAATGACAGTATCTTTTTGTCTGTATATATGCCCAGGAGTGGGATTGCTGGATCATATGACAACTCTATTTTTAGTTAAAATCACCTTTTTGTTGCTACAAAGAGGAGAAGACCTGGTATCCCCAAACACACTTTGATCCTTAGACATAAAAGGAACCAAAGCCAGAAGGAGCCTCAGAGGCCACCTACATCAAGAGAACTCGTCCTCTCTTTCAGCACCAACACTCCCTTCTCATGACAATTATTTTGTGACAGTCCATTCATCTCGCTAAATAAAATTGAAACTATAACTCAAGTATGTGCATAATGTTCAGAATGAATTAATAATAAGATGTCCTAACTATAAAGGAATAAATAAAAGGAAACATAATAATATGTATTTCAATAGAAATAGATTTGGACAGTTATACAAGAATGATATAAACAAAGAGTTAGGTATTTGTGCTGCTTACAATGGACAAGTTTGGATTGGAAGGTAATAGTAAACTGAATGTGTGTTTGACAATTTCATATGCCCAGGAAGAATCTTTTTGAACATAATACAGCCAGACATGCGAATTGACCCAGTGGTGATTTATTGGTGATGCAAACACTGCAGGCAACATCGCCTCAGGGTGCCGTGATTTTTCCAAAATGGGGAGGAATGCTTGGTCAAGTTCCCACTAGGGTGTTTACACAGAAGTTCCTGTTAGCTGTTGGATGAGGGCTGCTCCTAGTAGGTGTTAATTCTCCAGAATTCCAGCTGCCCCTGAGCACATAGGCATGCAGAGGCTGGCAGCTGGAAGTAGTCCTCACACACCACCACTGCAAGTTCTAAGGGGTATGGAGATTCACATACCATCCAGGGGGAGATAAATGACATCCAGAGTAAAAGCTGGGGGGCAGGGAGCAGCTGGCAGCAGGAAGTGGCAGGAGGACCCCCAGAGAACCTGGCATGGGGAGTGCATTCGTCGAGGCTTGCTCCTGGTGGGCCTGTGGAGGAAGGATGCCCGCAAAGTCTGCTGCCCAGCGCTCAGGAATCCTTGGGCTTCAGCCCAGTCCTGTCTCCTGAGTCCTGCTCCTCCCCAGGTCCCGTTCTCTCCGTGAAGTCTTGCCACTACTTGGATTCCCCGTGGTTGGCCACGGAGCCTAGTTCCCTTATTCTCTCGCTTGCACTGGCATCCTTAGGATGAACCCCCATCACTGCATCACTGAGACGTCTCTCTGGACTGTACAACCACAGAGCCCATCTCTAGGCTCATCATTTTTAAAAATACGAAGGAGGAGGGTGAATACTTTTGGAGCCCACACTTTATCTACTGTTCTCATCCCTCTCTGCAAATTAAACTTATGCACGTACGCAAAGCAACCTAGATAAACAGTGTTATTAACTGCACATTACAGACGAGGTGATGGAGGCACAGAGAGGTTAAGTGACTTGCCCACAGGCACACAGTAGATGATGGAGCCTCAGAAGGAACTAAGTGATGTGGATCAAAGGCCCATCTGGGTCACCGTGCCTCTAACCACTAGTCTACAAGGCCTCTCAATTAAGCAAAATGGTTTCCTGGTTCTGAATCCTGACCTTTAGTCACTGAGGGATGCTCTTGTTTCGCTGTCCTGTTCAGGCTTTGCCCCTGCACCGACTGGAATTTGAGTCTAGGTTGGAATGAAGAGCAGCCTTTAAAGGGTATGCAGCCTGGGGTCAAATCCCAGCACCGCAGCTCGCAGGGCTGTGTGACCTTGGCCCTTGGCTGTCCCTCTCTGTGATTCCCAGGCCTTTCAGAGGATTGAACCAAAGTAAAAAGCCCATTTGAGGGGGCTTCCCTGGTGGCTCGGTGGTGAAGTATCAGCCTGCCAATGCAGAAGACCTGGGTTCAATCCCTGGTTCGGGAAGATCCCCCATGCCGTGGAACGGTTAAGCCCGTGTGCCACAACGCCTGAGCCCACACGCCACTGCTGCTGACGCCCAAGTGCCCGGGAGCCTGTGCTCCGCAACACGAGGGGCCAGCACAATGAGAAGCCTCGCGCTGCAGCCCGAGAGCAGCCCCCACCCTCGACAAGCAGAGAAAAGGCCACGCGGCAGCGAGGACCCAGCACAGCCACAAATAAAGAAGAACAATTTATTTTATTTATATCTTTTGAAAAAAATAATTTGAGGTGACTTCTCTGCTGTGCATATTTTTTTCAACAGGCAGGCTGAAGGAACTGAAAAATCACCCTATTTTTCATGTCTTCCTGGGGTCCCATGGGCCTCCCCCACACCAGCTGCCTCAGCCATGGGAGGCTGAGGGTGGCTGGGAGGGGCCCTGGGTGTCACAGCGGAGCAAAGTCGGGGTGACTTCTGGAGGTGGGAGGGGTGGGGACTGGTCCCCGGGAAGCCAGCTGACACCTGTCCAACCAGACAGTCCCTCCTCTTCCCACGGGGGGAGGGAGGTCAGAGGAGACTCGTGTGTTTACCGGGTGCTGCGGCAAACCCCTTGGGCCGGATGAAGCCACTGAGGCTCATAGCAGTGATGGTCAGGAGTCGGGGGCTGGGGTGGGGGCTCCACCATTGAACTGAGGCTGCAGAAGGGCAGGGGGCGGCCACTGAGCATGGGAGAGAGACGGTCGGGGCACCATGTCATCTCAGCTCACCCCGATCTCTGCAGGAGCCTCCCAACCTGTCCCCCTGCCTCCCCGTTGGCCCCACTGTCTGTGTTCTGGGCCCCAGCTGGAGCGGTCCTATGAAACCCAAAGGCAGACCATTCAAACTCGCCTTGTTCAAACTCTCCGTGGCTCCCACCTCCTGGAGAAGAGTCAGGGTTTGCCAGGGTCGGTAGAGCCCTACACGCCGACCCTAACTCCCTCTCTGACCCCTCCCAGTCTCTCAGCTAACACATTCCAGACCCACTGGCCTGCCTGCTGTGTCTCCAACACTCAGCTGCAAAGCCTGTTCTCCTTCCACCTGGAATGTTCCCACAGCTCACTCAGGTCTGCGCTCAAATGTCACCTCCTCAGAGTGGAGTTCTCTGACCACCACCCCATCACCCTGCATCCTTGAATCCCGCTTTCTTGTCCTTCACCTTGGCCACCTCCTGATGTTATGGTCAAACTTGTTCATTTATGTTCGGCCTCTCTCATAGAAGGTGAGCTCCGGGGAGGGTGGGACTTTCATTCGGTTCTCTGCTGTGACCTCAGGCTTTGAACAGGGCCTGGCATTTGTTGAATACGTTAATGAAAACAGAGATGGGCAGAGAGATGAAGCGGGTATGACAGACAGGTGGATGGGCCAGAAGAAGGATGGATGGATTAATGGGTGAAATGGTGACCGCAAGGGTGGATGCATGGATAGGTGGATGGAGGGAGGGGTGGATGGATGAATGGATGGATGAATAGTGGATGGAAGAATGGATGGAAGGAAGAAGAACTGCAGGAACCGAAAAGAAAGATGAATGGTTAGAAGGACGGATGGATAAACCAACGGACAGAAGAAAACACAGAAATACGGAAGACTAGAAGGATGGATGGACGGACAGACTGCCAGATGGACACGCAGGCGGACAGACACAAGACCAGGGTTCACCGGATGAGAACCGGGGGCTTGGAGACGAGCACAGCTCACGGCCGTGCCCTGGGGCCCTCAGACCCTTCCAGCCGCAGCCTCCCTCACCGGCCCCTCCCCGGGCTCCACGCCGGGCCGCCCCCTCATGCAGTGACTCGGAGGAGCATGGCAGGTGGGGGACCGGCCCCAGGCTTTATTGAGCAGATTCGGGGGAAGGGTGGCCCGGCAGGCCCTCACCCCGGCCCTGGAGCCGCCTCTTCTTGCCTTTGCTGCCCCCCGGGGCGGGCCTGGGCCCCTGGGGCCTGGGCGCCCTTCAGCTGCTGAGGAACACGCCCCGCTTGTGCCACTTCTGGTCGCGGATGCGGCGCACGGACTGCAGCTGCGGCTGGTTGGCGTCCCACTCGTTCCAGTGGCGGTACTCGCCCCGTTCGAACACGTACTGGCGCCCGCGGTAGCCCGGGAACTCGTAGCCAACCCACCTGCGGGGAGGCGAGGTCAGCGTGAGAAGCCTCCGGGCTCTCGCCTCCCAGCCAGGCCCAGCCTTTCAAAACCAGCCTCTGAGCCTGCTCTCCACCTGCCCGAATCCTTCCTTGGCTTCTGGAGGCCCTGGGGATGAATTCAAACTCCTCGCCCTGCTCACAAATGAGACTCTAGCCTTACCTCTCATTCCTCCTTCATACCCCACACTCCAGCCTGGCTTAGTGTACTTTCTCTGAACCTGCATGTCTCTGAGCCTTTACACATGCTCTTCCTTCTGCCTGGAATGCTGTTCCTTGCCTCATCCTCATTTCATCCTCTCTTTCATAGCAACCTTGACATATCAAGTTGGACATCTCCTCCTCCAGAAAGCCCTTCCTGGTTGCCTCAGGCTAAATCAAGCGCCTCATGAGGACCCCCAGAGCCCCTGCATGCCCACAGTTCTGATCACTACGAATTGTGAATAACTGTTCCCTATTACGCTGTGACATTCCCAAGGAACAAATGATGGGACTTGTATAGTTCTTATCGCCCCCATACCCTACACACACAGATCCTCAGTGAAAAGCTGTTGAATATGGTATTATCTGGTAGAGGTGGCACCTCTCAAGGCCCAACCCCATGTCACAAGCCCACAAGTGAGATGCAGTTGCCTAGACAAAGGGAGAGTGACCCTAAGATTGCATTAACAGAGATATCAAGCCTAGAAGGAGGGAGGAGAAGAACCTGTTCTCCTATGTACCACTCGGGCCACCTCTACATACATGCTGGGTCTCCTGGTGAGAAGGACAAAGACTGTGAAAAGGGGAAAAACAAATCTGAACTCCAAGGCCTAGGGGAGTTCAGAAAAGGAGTGAAGACTTTGATGCAGACAAGCAAGGGGGTGCAGATTTCACTTGGTTAAAAAAAAAAAAAAACTGTCTCTAAGTCGAGGCTTCCTGGAAATCCAATGGTACAGGAGTGCAAGCAGGTAGACATTCAAATCACGGGGGCTTTGAGCAAGGCTGGCGTAGGGGCCCTGACTCGGATGAGGGGCCTCCAGACCCGGGGGAGCCGGAAATGTCAGCTATGTAGGAAACCGTGAACAGAGATTCCGTTGTGAATTGGAGGACAGGGCAGGGGCAGGAGTGGGGTTGGGTCCCTTACGTCCCGTTGATGGCCCGGACGCTTGCCACGCGGTCCTGGAAGCCGTGAGCCCAGAGGCTGGGCACGTCATCGTCCACTATCTCCATCTTGCGGCCGCCGAAAGCCGGGTTCTCAAAGAGATGCAGTTTGTGATCCGGGCCATCCTGGCGGCAAGACCACGGAAGGCAAGACCATGGGATGAGCCGGCTGCTCCCACGCCCAGGACAGAGGGCCCAGGAGGGTCCAGCAAAGGCTCAAGGCACCGCAGAGTAATGCCCACCCCCAGAGCTGGCCTCCTTAGGACTTCCAGAGCCAGAGAGCCGTGAGGCCGAGAGGAGGGGCTTTCAGGTCTGGTTAAACCTCGTCATTTAGCAGATAGGGAAACCGAGGCACAGAGAAGGTTGTAGGAGACCAGAATCACTCATGTAGAAACATTGCCGCTTTATGAAAGCAGATTCTGAGTCGGTCTACCTGGCCTTCCTCCTCCCAATCCCCGCCTCCAAGGAGCATCAGTCATTGTGAGCAGGAGGAAGGGCGGGGCTAGCCCTGAGCCTGAGTCAGCAGGTGGGAGGGAAGAGCGGCGTTTTACTGAGCCACCACGCACTGGGCCTCTTTCAGGTGTTGGAGAAACACAGGGGAAGGACTTGAGCTGATTTGCAGTTACTTTCTGGAGCCATTTACCAGGCTGTATGGGTTCGACTGGACCACATGGCTCCTGGTTTTAATAAGGCTACAGAGGGACATGCCAGTGACCTGCTGGCTAATGCAAGGTATGAATCCTGGCCTCCCGACCTGCAGCCCAGCGCCCATTCAGTAGCCAGCTTCTTGTCCCCCCAAAACCACTCAGATCAGAAATAACGAGGGCTCTCCCCAGGCCAGGTCCGTGCCAGCCGAGCCCTTGGCTGAGCTCGTGGAAGGAGCCTGCCTGGGGAGCCCCCGGCGTGCTCGGCTTCCAGGGGCTGTACTCACAATGTGCAGGGGTCGGACGGACAGGAGGCTGTCGCTGTGGTGACTGTTGGACCACGCGTCCCAGCGGGGGTAGTCCCCCTTCTCCAGGACGTACTGCTCCCCGCGGAAGGCCCTGCGCTCAAACGCCAGCCACCTGCAGGAGGAAGGAGGGCTGGGTCACTCATCTCTGCTGCCCTGGGGTGGGGAGGACCCACGTCTAGGGAGGGGGTGGTGCCCGAGAGCTGCTGACCTTTGACCCTGCCCCTTTCCTCCAACCCTAGTCCTGGTATTGAGGGAGTTACTAGAACTTACTAGGAGCTGAGACTCTGAGCCAGAAAACCAGCCTGGGAAAGAACAAGGCCTGGCACACAGTAAGGATTCCATCGACAACTCCTCTTTCTCCTTCGCTTATTCCTCCCCCTCCTCTTCTTCCTCTAATTCCGCGATTAGATTGTTATTCTTATTATTACAATTATACTGTCGCTTAGTACATCCCTCTGCCCATTTTCACAAAAACTCTGAAGTGCATACACTTATTATCCCCATTTGACAGATGAGAAAACAGAGGCGCGTAGGGTGAAGCACCTCACCCAAGTGGTTAGCACCAGAGCCTGGATTTTCCATCTGAAGAATTTAGCGTCCAGCAGATGGTTGGATGGCATCACTGACTCAATGGACATGGCTTGGGTAAACTCCAGCAGTTGGTGATGGATAAGGGAGGCCTGGCATTCATAGGGTCGCAGAGTCGGATACGACTGAGCGACTGAAGTGACTGAACTGAATTGACTGGGACTCCTGCTTGCTGGGTGGACGTGGACAGGACAGTTAGCCACTTTGGCCTCAGTTTCCTCATCTGTCAAGTGGGCAGTCGTGAGGATTTAGGGGTATTGTTGCTGCTGTTTAGTCACTAAGTTGTGCCTGACTCTGCGACCCTATAGACGAGCCCGCCAGGCTCCTCTGTCCATGGGATTTCCCAGGAAGAATACTAGCTGCCATTACCTTCTCCAGGGGGTCTTCCCAACCCAGGGATCGGACCTGAGTCTCCTGCATTGGCAGGCAGAGTTTCTACCCCTGAGCCACCAGGAAAGCCATTCCAGGATATCAAGCGCATTAGAATTTGGATGCTATCATCATTATTAAAAAGTATTAGACCCCACTGGCTGGGCAGCGAGCCGGGTGCCAGAGTCTTCCTCTGTCCTCTCTGCACAGTGCTCTGCTACCGACCCCAGAGATGGAGGGCTGGAGGGAGTCCAAGAGAATCACTGTTCAATGCTCCCATTTACAGGTGGGAAGACTGAGGCCAGATATGGGGAGGGCATTGCCTAAGGCCCCACAGCAGACTGAGAACTTGCTCCTGGCCCTCCTGACTCCCAGGGGGCTCAGGGTTGGGAGGAGGGCTGGGGGTCCGGGTACTCACGGGCCTGACTCCACCTGGATGGAGCCCACCTTCTCCAGCAGGCTTTCCGTCAGGTTGGGGCACTCGGCTGTGAGCTCGCACCGCTTGCCCTGGAAGTTCTCCATTTCGTACACGATCACCTAGAAGGGCAGCCTCCTCAGCATCCCATCGGGCCGGGCTCCCAACCCCAGCCGTGTCCTGCCCGGGAGGGCCTTGGAGGCAGGTACCACCCCCTGCTCCATCAGCTCTGCCTGGAACCCGCCTGAAGCCAGCGCCGCCGCGGGCTTGCCTTGCCCCCTGGTGGCCACAGAGGGAAACGCCTCCAGGAATCCCCATTAAACCAGGGGCCCGCAAGCTGAGTGTCTGGCGGGAACCAGGGCAGAACTTAGTAAAGCGAAAGGTCCAAAATGACTGGAGAGAGGACTGTGGGGAAACGAAGCTGCTGTGGTCAGGAGGGGCTGTGGGCCCCCTTCTATGCTTTTCGAGAGAAGCCGCAATCTGTCATTTCCTTAATGTGAGATGTCTCCGCTTTGAAAGTCCTGGCAGAGCAAATAAAACTCCAGTTTGCACTAGCTGAACTTCACCTGCCCCTGTGCCTCCGAGGAAGGGGCTGCTAAGGCAGAAGGGGGTTTTGCCTCTTTCACCCACTTAGAAGCACTAACTGTCTCTGCAGCGGGTGCCAGGGGAACATCAGCTCCTGTCATTTTACACAAGGGCCAAGGGAGGCTCAGAAAGGGTCCTGGGCTGCACAGCAGGTCAAGTGGAGGTCCTGGATTCAGAAAGTCCGCTGGCTCTTCATAAGCACCCCTGTGGCCAGGGGAAAGTCCACAGATGCCGAAAGGAGCCAGGAAGGGCTGGCAGTGATGCCCGCTTCTCTGGCGGGGGTATAGCTGGGGGTCCACAGGGCAAGGCTGAGTCACCCACGAATCAGGCGCAGAGCCAGGCAAGCCTCCTTGCTGCTCTTCCCCTCCCGGGGTTGCCCCGTCTGGTCAAAGACCCCACTTACTTCCTTAGTCAAGCCATCCTGGGACCCCACCTTATTAAAGCCCCTGGCATAGCTTAGAAAGGGCGGAGAGAGCCCACAAACGCCAGCTCTCGGATTTCTCCGTTTGCTGGCCGTGGTGACGGCACCGGCGTTTGACCCTCCCTGAGAAGCGTGGGTGCTGTCCCCAGGTTAAAGGTGGGGCTGCTGAGGTCCAGAGAGGCCCAGGGACTGGACCGAGCTCAGGCAGGAGGGTCAGCGCTGTGTCTCCTGAAAGCCCCATCGACACCAGCAGCATGGGTGTGACCAGGTCCCCCGTGCAGATGAGGACACAGAAGAGGAAAGAGCGGTAGAGAGGGGAGATGTCCTCCTGTTCCCAGCTGGATGGCAGGAAGGGCTGCTGCTGCTTTCTGGAGACAGGCTGCCTGGCTGGGAGGCGGGCCCCGAGGACCCAGGGCCCGCCAGGACCCCTCCCCTGACCCCGTACCTTGTAGCTGCCCCCGAGGCCGCCGTGGCTCTTGCCGGCCGCAGCCTGCTCCGGCGCGCTGTGCTGCTCTGCCATCTCCGCGGGAACCCCTGTGGCTTCGGTCAAAGCAAATGGTCACCAGGTGCGCCCAGAGGGGAAACCCAGGTGTCTGGAGTCGAGGACAAGCTCCAGAACCCGGCTGCCTCTGAGATGTGGTCGGTGCTCACAACCAACCTTCAGTCATTCAGTAAACATCCACCGAGCATCTACTGTGGCCCACAGTCAGGGACAGTCAGGGGAGGCGGATACCCACTTTACAGGCGGAAATCCCCAGGCCCAGGGAGGCAGGGCTGGGATGGGGCTCCAAAGCCCGTGCCCTTCCCCTCCCCCGGAGCTTTGGGGGGGCACGACACCTGCAGCCTTTGCTCAGAGGGTGGGGCGCGGGCCTCGGGGAGCCTCCTCTACTAGGATCGCTCCCACCTCCGCCCCCCAGGCAGTAGGCTTCCGTTCACCAATTCCTTCATTTGCCAAAGATTCCAAGAGAACCGAGTTGGTCCCTTGCCCTGGGCTGGTGATTGAGAGGAACAGGGGACCACGGACTAGTGGGAAATAGGCGGATGGACGTCTAGAGAAAGCAAGATGCTGGGGAGCAGGCCCTGGGACACCTGCTCAGCTTGTTTCCATTCTGCATGCGTTTACAGAGCACTCACATATAGCAGCCACTTAAAAAAGAGACACGGATCCAGACAGACGGACAGACGGCAGCCCCTCATCCCTAGGGATGGTGCCACACGCCATCGGGCCTGAATTCTCACGTGGAAGGGCCTGCCTGATGCCAAACACCCGGACACACAGGCCTGTTCTGTTTATAAACACACCCATGAGTGCGCACACACACAGGCTCCCATGATTACTGTACATGGCCACTTTCCACCTGCTGCGCAAAAACAGACCCCGCTTCTCTCTCGGGGACACACACATGTCCATTTCAGATGCCCCCCACCAAGGTCCGGAAGGCATCACAGCCACCCCCCACATTCCTGGGAGCGGATGGGCTGCGTGGCCCTCATACTCAGGACACAGGCCCAGCGATGCTGTCTGCCTGCCTGTGTCCATCCTCGTCAAAAACTGGGGCCTGGAAATGGGGCCAGGTCGGGGGGACTCTCAGCAGAGGTGCCAGCCCCCCGCTTTGCCCACTCCCCTTCCTCAGCGGTGCTCACTCTCTGCAGGGCCCCTGCCCTAAGCTCACACCCAGGGCTTGACCCTGCACACCCCGTCAGACACCGGCTGGCTCGGGGGCTCTCCCGAGTCCTCCCTCTCGCCTCCGGCCCTCACGTGGATCCCCGGCTGATGCGGGGGGCCAGCTGTGCACGCCCCCTGCCCCGGAGACCACCCAGGTCCGCGGCGGCCTCCCCGTCCCCGCGCCCCCCGAGTGCACCTGTTGCAGTCGCCGTGAGGAGAGAGGGGGCCGGCGCCGTCTGCAGACTCAGCCCGCTGCCGCCGGGACTGCCCTATTTATGGGCGCTTTCTGACAGCCCAGCACAACCCGGCTTGCTGAGGCAGCGCCCTGTCCACCCAATTCCGTGCGCGCCACTTCACCTCAATAGCAGGCCCCGGGAGGCCCCCGCGCCTCTGTCCTCAGCCGTGGTCTCTGATGGCTTCCTGGGGGCAGGTGGGCCGTGTCAGCTTCCCGGGGAGCCCCACAGCACCAAGCTCTCAGCGCCCCCGACTTTCCTGCTCTGGCTTCTCAGCGCCAGCATCTTCCTTTTGGGGTGCGCGGCACCCTCGGAATGGCTCCAGTTCTTATACCAGGCCCAAGTATTCCTCAATTTTCCCATGTGCCATGGGGCCTAAAATTTAAGTCAGATCACCCTGAACATCCCTTCCAAGGTGGGTGTAAATCCGTCCACACATTTCCACGAGACACGGTAACAGACCCAGCAGAGATTCCTTTTCTTCATACTGAAGGCATCTACGGACGACAGGGACCATTTATGGGAGAACTACTACATGGCGCTGGGCCAGCTTCAAGAGCAGTGTGTCCAGTCCTCATGCAGCTCCCTTGAGGGGAGAAATTGTGATCGCCACTTTTTAGAGGGGGAGACAGTTCAGAGAGGTGAAGTCACTTACCCAGGGTCACACAGCAGACAGGAGGTGGAGGGGCTGGCCTGCTCCAGGGTCCAGCTCTCAGCCTCAGCGGAAATAAAGATGATCACCACAGTCACTTCATTTATGACCAAAAAATTAGATCCATGCATTTTGTGTGCGTGTCTAACAAAGTATAATGTCGCCTGTGACAGCTACAGAATTTCCTCAGTTTTCAAAAGTTTGCCTCAAGCCACTTTGCTTTTATGAAAGACCTACATTAGTACCTGGTTTCTCTAACAGAAAAAAATCTAGAGGACTTTTGCTTTTATGAAAAAGGGCGAAAAATAACAGCTGCATTCAGCCTTTATTTTATAACGAGCCATTATAGAAGCAGTGAGCCCCAAGCAGCGACTGGCGCCACCAAGTGCCTCCCATGGGAATTACACGCAGCATCACGGCGTCGGGCGCCACGGCTTTGAACCGCGCCTGAGTGTCTGCTCACCTGTGAGCGTTTTGTGCATCTGTGAGCAAGCTGTGTCCACAGGCAACTGCTTCTTCAATGCACGCCCCTGCAGCTTAACAAAGATTTCAGAGGCACGCTCTCCTCTCAGAAGAGAGGAACTTGTATTTAGAGGTTCCTGAAGCAATAAAATAAATGACGGGGCAAAGGAGTGAACTGTTAAGCGGAGGGTTTTCTTTAGCTGTTGCTCGTTTTTGGCTAAAACCCTCAAGTCAGCGCAAACCCCAGCATCCCCGGAGAGGTGGGTGACAGCGGGGCTCTGGAACCCGGTGGATCTGTGTGACCCTGGGGGAGTGAATGAAGGTCACAGCCACAGTCTCCTCATCTGCCAGGGGAGAAGCTTCTCTCTCCTTGAGCCACTGAGATCATGGGAGCAAAGCAGGGCAGCCTCACTTTCTTAATTACTGAGGACCCTGCCCACTGCTGACAGCTCAGACTGAGGGGCTGCTTCCTTCCGGGGCTCGTGGAGAGCAGAGTTGGTCTCAGCCCCTTAACCTGAGATGCAGCCGGCACATGCCGGGGACATCAGGGGGTGACAGAGGTGGGGATGGCCAGGCAGGCCTGATTCCCCCCGACCACCACCCCGCCATCAGCTCCTTTAGGGTCCTGAAGACCCATGTGCCCAGATCTCACGTGCCACCCATCTTTAACCTAGTTCTCGGTCTTGGCGCTGTTGCCAAGCAGGGCTGGGATTATTCCTTGTGACGGCGGAGGAGGGCTGTCGTGGGCAGTGGGGGATGTTGCTCAGCATCCCTGGCCTCCACTCGCTACATGCCAGGAGCACGCCCCTTTCCTCCTTGAGATAATTTAAAAGACACCGCCTGCCATTTTGCCAGATGTCGTACAGATGGGCAGAGTCCACCCGGGGCCACTGCCTTTAACTTCTGCCGGCTGATGTCACTCGCATCGCCTCTATTCTGGAGGAGCGTGGGGGTCCAGAGACACCCCACAGCCAGGAGGAAGCGGAGTTGGGGACTCAAGCCCACGCTGAGTGGAGATCCGGCTCTGCCTCCATCGGGCCCCCTTTCCCAGGACCCCTGCTGCGCCCTCCCGCAGTCGGGCCCCCCAGACTGGCCCCCCTCAGCGCGGTGGAGGGACTGACTCAGCGGGAGACAGGCATGCATGCGTGGGGGAGTCCATTCATTCACACACCGACACGCTGAGGTCTCCAGGGCAGCTCGCGTCAAAGCTTTATTTGCTGTTTCCAGAGTCTGAATGTGACATCTCTGTACATGCAAAAGGTCATTGTGTTTTAGGGCAGTCGACCAGACTCCCAACTGCTCTGCTGTGCGTATGAAATCTCTTTACAGTTACAAAATAGAAAAGCACTTGTAGACATCCGATACTCTGAGAGGTCCGGGAAGCCCCGTTGGTTTTGACGTTAAAAATATAGTTTTTTGTTTTGTTTTGTTTTGTTTCTAGATGAATTCTCAGTCACATGATTAGAGGTCCTTTCTGGGACTGAATAAAGTGCCGGTCGACCACCTTCCTTTCAAAGCCCCTGGAGTCCGTGAATTCGTAAGGCAACTGCGAGGACACCAGTTGGCAGCGCGCTTCAACTCTCCTGCGCGCAGCACTCGAGTTCCTTTTCGATCGCGACTCAAATATTGGAGGAAGGGACCCAGGAGGAAGGTCAGGAAAATACAACGGTGTAGGTATATATATACACATCTCCACTGCCCCCCATCTTACAGAGCATTCTAAGGGCCGTAGTCATCGGGGAAGTCTAGGACTTGGAGGATACTGATATGACTTGAGAAACAACGCAGTACAAAATATTTCCCGTAACACAATAGATGACTTTTACAAGCCCCGTATTTACAGGATCTATAAGGCTGTGTGGAACGAGATCACTCTTTCACACAACTGGCATTATATATATTTTTTTTTCTTAGGCAGGCACGACGCCACCAGAGATGACTAAGAAAATGCCAGGCTGATTCATGAGATGGTGTGGTGCCAGGTGTGTGGGTGACAAATAAGGGGATTCGGGGAGGACGATGGGGAGCGGCTGAGGTGTGACCTTGCCAGAGATCTCGGGCTGACTGTCCAAGAACCTGGCTTTCTGGTCTGCCCCCCGATGCAGAAGCCAATCCAGACAAAGAAAGAGATCTCTAGAGGGGTGATGGGGGGCGGGGGGCAGACAGCAAAGGAGACACAGACTGGCCAACACCCAGCACGTTCGCGCCTACCAGCTTTCTACCTGGTTCTGCGTTTCCAGACCCTCGCCTTGCCCAGAATCCCAACACGGTGGCACCTGGCGGCTCTCAGCACGGGACTCAGATCCAGCACTTCCCTAAGGGGGCAGAGCCCGGGATGGACCCCCATCCAGATGCGGGGTGGGTCCCTCCTACTTCATGGAATCAAGATGCCATGGGGCTTTTTTTTTTCTTTCCCTTTCCTGTTGAAAGAGGAAAGACACAGTCCGACTAGTAACACCACGGCTGAAATAGGAGGGAGGGGCAATTCCCAGCAGAAAGAGCCTTCCTCCCCCTTCCCCGTAGACTTCACCCTGCAATGCTAGTTCACACGAAGGCCACTTCCAGCTTCCTGCATTAAGGGGCAGGGCGGTGTGGGAAGGGCCACAGATATGGGGGAGGAGGGGGAGGGAGGCTGCCTGGAGAGCCCTCTCCTTGGGCGGGACGCTGTCTTCCACGCAGGACCTGAGTCACCTGGACGCCAGCGCTTCACTTTGGAGATCTGAGCACGCATCTGTAGGGTGCTAGCACTGCAATCACGCCCGGCTCCTGGGCTGTCTGGGGGCGTTGCGAAGCGAGGCATAAATGGACAAGGCAGCTAGCAGCACCGGGCGGAGAAGCTGAGCTCTCCTTCGGGGAAACCAAATCACCTGCACAGCCTCAGAGGCTGAGGGCCTCGGGCCCACGTCTATTCCAAAACCCAGAGCTGGCCTCACTTCTTCCCGGGAAGCAGAGAAGAAAGCACTGAAAGCATGCGGCTTGGCTGGTCCCCCGCAAAACCTCCCCATCCGACTGTCCTCTCCCCGAATCCCAGGCAACTGGAGGCTGTCGGGGCCGTGACGCTCAAAGCCCCCAACATCCTTCACACTGGGGGGCAGGGAGGGCGGGCGCATCTCTCCCACCGGAGTTTCTCAGGTGGCGCTGAGGGATTTTCCACAACACTGACTCTTGAGGCCTCACCGTGGAATTTTACACGTCAAAGGCGTCTGTTACCTTAGGCAAGAGACCATGAAGAGGGGGATGGACTGGAGGGGAAAGTGATATGGACTCATCAAAAGAGCAGCTGTCAAAATGCTGATGTGCAAAGCGGATGGGGAGAGGGGAGAGGGAAGAGGGGAGGGAGAGAGAGAGAGAGAGAGAGAGAGGGAGAGAGGGAGAGAGGGAGAGAGGGAGAGAGAAAGATTATACTTTAAAAAAATCACCTATCTAGCTATATTATTTTGGATGCATTCTGTATAAAACTGTCATTTAAAGAACACCAAAGGCCCAGGCGAGGAGGGCTGGATGAGGGCGCGTGACTTGACTGCCGACGAATGCTTAAGGCATTATTCAGTCCATTGAAAAGGAGACAGGTTTCCAAAGGCGGCTCCAGGAGGACTCCAGAAACCAGCATACATACAACCCCGTGCGTGGCCCCCAAGGGCTCACCCCACTTAGAAAGAGGAGACGTAAAAGAACCCACTGGCCTAGCTGGCTGTCTGCAGAGGCTTCCGGCAGAGCGGCGGTCGCTGGAGACCTCATTGTACTGATTGCGGTCGGAGCCGGAGGTCCCGGGGGCCTGCGTTGAGACTGTCTGCTCTGCGGGGGAGGGATGAGGCTGCTGCGGTCAGTTTCAAGGGGTGGACTTTGCCCGTCCTCGTCCCCAAGGAATTAAATGGATTTTTATTTCCAGTCCGGGAGTGGGAGGTCAGGTAGACGCTCTCCAGGTTGATCTTGTTTTTGAGGGTTTCTTCCTTTCCTCTAGGGTAAACTTGGGCTGAAACACGACTGAAAGAAAACTGAGCCTGGCGGGTCCTGACTGAACACGGCAGGTCACTTGTGCTGCCTGAGATGGAACCAAGGGGCCTCCGCGCCTTGAGAAAGACACGGGAAGACCACCGCCAGGGAGAGGGGTCAGGGTCAAGGCACACCCAGCGTGCCTTTCAAAGAGGACCTGTTGACCTGGAAAGTCACTGCATGACAATGAATAAAAGGTGAACTGAATCTTAAAAAAAAGAAGACAGAAAAATCAACTGACACGGATCCCGAAAGGATTAAATCCCCAAATGGCTGGAGAGAACGGACTGACTGCAAACTCAGAGGATGAAGAGAATGCAAACTACGGTCAAGCAGGACCAACCCTCCGGACACAGAAGCACACGGCTGCCGGCGACAGGCTCCAACCACGGCCCGTCCAGGGGCCGGAGCGCAACCCACAGGACTTGCGGGGGAGGTCCCCCCACTCCGCCTCAGTCACTGTCCACTGTCTGAGCCACAACCCCTCTCTGGTCCAGGTGTTGGTCTTAACCCAGAGCAACAGGATTGGTCTCCATCCTCCAAAAGAGGGCAGAGGCAGTGAAGGGAGATAAGAGAGGAAGGAGAGATGGGGCCACGACAGACACTGAAAGAGGGAGCAGGTGGCCAGGGAGAAGGGAGGTGTGATTTGACACCATCTGCGAAGAATGGATTTCTGCATGGATTTCTCAGAGAGACTTAGCAAGCTCAGCCGCCACGCCCCGTAGCAGTCGTGGGCGGCTCTATGACCTGCCCAAGCATCCTTCTCTCAGGTGGGTGGCTCCTGGGCAAGGTTGGCACAAAGTTTATGGCGACTCTAGACATGGCAGGTGGGCCGGCCATCTCTGGGATGTATGCTGAAGCCTTGGGCCTAAGAGGTGGAGGAGGCTGGTGTGCAGAAATTTCAAAAAAAAAAAAAAAAAAAAAAAGAGGACACAGTAGACAGTGACTGGAGATCCCAGACGTCTTGGAGGTTTCTGGGAATGAGCTTAGAGTTGGCAAGCAAAAAGAGGTCAGCCAAGGTTGTACTTGGTTACCTAGCATCCGCCAGGTCTGTCTGGAGTCCCTGGACTGGGGGTTGGGGGAGTGGAAGGACTCCCCTCCAGAGACGGGCTTTCAGCAAGGCTCTCCCTTCCTGCATTTGGACCTAGAAAAAGCACCTGGTCAGCCAGAACTGGGGGGCTGGCGGGGGAAGGGTGGGTACAAAGCAGAGGTGAGAACAAAGCAAAAGGACCCCTCATTCGCCGTGTGCCCTGAGGCCAATGGGGAACGCTTCCTTCCGTGCCAGCAGCTCCGGTCGTGTTCAGAAAAGGACTCTGCAGAAAAAGACTCCAGGGGCCGGTCTGATGTCTGGGAGGGAAAGGCACTGCCGTTTGGGCTGCCGGTTTTGGAAGCCTTGAGAGCGAAGGCCACCCCACAGAAGTTCGGAGCTCTCACGAGAAGGAGCCAGGAAAATGCACACGAGGGTGGCAGTGACCGTTTAAAACGCCTGGGGGCGGGGAGAAGATAACCTGAGATGATCGGATACTTCAAGCAGACTATGCGCGCGCCTCTCCTCCTGTTCTGTAGCGTGAAAACATACATAGGTACTGAATTTCAGAGAAAGTTGGTGAGATTATTGCTTTATCGCCTTCTGAAGCAGACAGATGTGAGGAACAAGGCAACAGGCTGGCCCTGCACACAGCCCCACTGGGAGGATAAACACACTTGAAGGAACCAGGGCCAGGGCGTTTAAAGATTGGAACTGCTGATTTCTTTGAAAGGGAAAAGGAATTCGCCAAAGGAGCAATCGAGACCCACCCACCCCCACCCCCACCCCCAATCCAGTGGTACTGCCTGGACCGCTGGTTACAGCAGGAAATGAATGGGTTCATCTTCCTTAGAAATGTCCTTTTGAAAAAGATCGGCCCTGGGGTGAGGGGCAAAAAAGGCGCTTTCATGATTCAGAACCCAGGGGAGACAGTCCAGCCTTTATATCCATGTTCCTGGAGCTTCGCAGGGGTCTAAAAATGCGTGGAAGTGCACATTTTTACGTTAAAAAAAAAAAAATCCCAAAGAAACAAAACCAGCATGGACATTTCTGGACCGCTCGGTGTCTTCCCCAGCCTGAAGGGCTGTCTGCAGAGATGGCGCACGGGCTTGTGAAGGGTGAGTCTTCCTCCCTGATCCAACGGGGGAGCCTGCGGGGGGCGGGCACTGGGACGCCTTCTCCACCTGACCGACAGACCGACCGACCGACCGACCGACCAGAGGGACCCAGGCATGTGCAGGAAGCGACGGCAGCGGCGGGACCTCGTCTTCGGGTTCGGACAGTTAAGGCTTGTTCGTTAGACATGGCGGTGTCCCCTGTCTGGAGAGGACAGGTGTCAGCAGGGGGGACGTGAGACCCCACTTCTCCCCAGCATCGAGCCCGCAAAACTTTCCTGGTGTTCCCCAAGACGCCACCCCAACAAGCCACAGGCCAGGAAGGACGTTTTCTTTTTTTGAGGAGTGGGATGAAGAAGGCGGCGGGCGGCGGATACGATGCAATGAGCCTGCAGTTTAGGGTCAGGTCAGGGGGCCAGCTTCGGTGCCCTCAAATGGACTGCTGGAGGCCTGACTGAGACAGCATGGGTACAGCACTCAACGCTGAACAGACACAGGCCCGGATCCCCTCTCCAAAACCCTAGAGCGCAGTTTATAGGAGAACTCAGAGATACTTTTGGAGTCTATTATATACGTGTGTGTGTGTGTGTGTGTGTTCGGTGGCTTCACTCGTATCCGACTCTCTCGGGACCCCATGGACTGTAGCCCGCCAGGCTCCTCTGTCCGTGCGGTTCTCCAGACAAGAATACTGGAGTGGGTTGCAGTGCCCTCCCCCAGGGGATCTTCCAGACCCAGGGATCAAATCTGCATCTCTTAAATGCCCTGCATTGGCAGCCGGGTTCTTTACCACTGGCACCGCCTGGGAAGCCTCGTGCAGACTACACAGGAATGTAGAAATTGGGGGCAGTTGGGGGCAAAGATCAAAGCTGACCTTTGATGTCATTTTACGAAGTGGGGCTGAGATTCAGCGAGCAGGGCTAGCCGAGGGCATGAGACCAGAGTCCTGCCCGTCCCTCCCACCCCAGGCTGCCCAGCGGAGTGGTTTTCTCTAAGCGGCAGCAGACCACTGCCCTCATCTTTCCAGGAACCCAGGACACCCGCACCCACGTCTTCCCCTCTCCTTCCAAGGTACAGCACTTCAAGTCTCCGAGCCTTTGCTTCCCGGCCCAAGTTCCCTGCTCCTCGGGTTGCAGGCTCTGCCCGAGTACCCACTTCGGGGCAACCCCCATACCTGCTCAAGCTTGATTCTCATACAGGCTTTGTCTCTTCTTGGATTTCAGCTCCTTCAGCCACTGGGGAGAGGGTTCTTCCGATCTGAAACCACAAATCCAGTGGGAGTCAGGTGTCAGCCTGAGTGAGGGCTGGGCCTGCAGGCAGGGCTGTGTGGGACCCAAGTCTCCCACCATTGCGCCAGGGTGGGGGTGCTGAGCCACGCTCGCGGTGGCAAAGACACCCAGGTCTGTGTGATTGAGACAGGAACTAACCAAGGCACCCCCAAATTCCCAAATGGGAAACGTTCAATACATCGTGGTACGTCCATTCTATGAAACCAACTGCAGCAGAAACTCATGCTCACATAAAGTTATTTCCATCCATCCGTCACCCAAATATCCATCCACCCGTCCATCTCTCTACCCATGCAAATGCTGGTGAGGGTTAAAATTCTAGGCGAGGCCACAGTATCCAGCTGCTCGCTCAAACATTATACTAGATGTTTCTGTGAAGGTATAAGATGAGGTTAACATTTAAACCAGTGGTCTCTGAATAAAGCAGATTACTCTCCATAACATGGGTGGACCCCATTCAATCAGCTGAAGGCCTTAATGAAAAAAGACCAACCTCCCCAGAAAGGGGAATTCAGAAAAGATAAGGCCTTTGGGACTTGAACTGCAACACTGGCTCTTCCCCAGGTCTCCAGCCTGCCTGCCTGGCCTGCAGATTTCAGAACTTGTCAGCCTCCATAATCATGAAAACCCATTCCTTAAAAAAAATCCTTCTCTCTTTCTTTCTTTTCCAGAGTATACACCTTAATGGGCTATGTTTCTTTGGAGAACCCTGACTAGTACAATGCCTGTAAGATATAGATAATTATTCGGTAAACATAAGGCCTGTCTAATCTAACAATAATTGTTTGAGGGAGGTACAATCTGTTTCAGCTTTTTCTAAAATTGAAGACTATACATCCAGAAAGCACTCAGGTCACAAGTTCATTTTCCCCAAGTGAATACACTTGAGTCATCACCATCTGAATGACAACCCTTTTGAGTGTTTTATTTTTTACTTTCTTCTTTACGTATCTTTTCTTTGTCCTCAGAATGACTTGACATGAGAACACATCATTTGAACAAAAAACGATGAAGTCAAACAGAAACTCTTGAAATGTTTTTAAAGGAAAGACAGATCATGCTTATGAAGACTTTGATGGCCATGGAAGAACCATCATATGAAACATGTAACCGGAAAAGAAGCTGTGTGTAGTGTATGCTATAATCTTGACTACATTTAAAAACCACCGAGGAAGAAAAACCCAGATTTCACCATGGTCATCTTTGAGTGGGGGGTGGAGGTGGGCAGCAGTGGTGTCAGATCTTGGCTGGTTTTCTTTCCTGCTTTATATTCATTTTATATTTTCTACAGTTCCTACGGTGAGGGTGTATGACTTTTATAAGCAAACACACGTTCACACAAGACCTGACCTCTGTTGGTCTCAGAGAAATCCACTGACCCCACGGTCCTGGAGGGCTTGAGAACACTGGTGACTTGGCTGGGGGTGGGGTGGGGGTCTGCGAGGAAGGAGAGGTCCCCTGGGCAGAAAGGGGTTTGAGTACCCCCAAGCAAGCCTCCTAGTGGAGGCTCAGGACCAGGGGGCCCCTAGTCTGGGGGCCCCTCCAGCCCTGGAGAAACACTGGCACCCTTAGCTGACTCCAGGGCAATTCTGGCATCCCCAGAGCAAGAGAGAGGCACCATCTCGGGACTTCCCTGGTGGTCCAGTGGTTAAGACTCTGCACTCCCAATGCAGGGGGCTGGGGTCTGATCCTTGGTCCGGGAACTAAAATCCCACGTGCTGCAACTTGGAGCTCACAAGCCGGGACTAAAGATCCCGTGTGCCACAACTAAGACCTGGAGTAGCCAAGTAAATAAAAGCTTTTTTAAAAAAGAGAGCGAGCCACCGTCTCTGCCTCTGCCTTTTCTCCCTCTCTCATCCTCTTGACCTCTGCTTCCCACAGCCCACTCTGTGCTCCAGTATCACGCACTGCCCACAGCACCCAGTTCTACCGGGTCTCTGAGCCTCTGCACATGACTTTGGCTGCCTCTTTTGTCTTTCATGATCCAGCTCAGGCATGCCTTCTCTTGGAAGCCTTTCCCACACCCTTCCTCAAGTCTGGGTTCTGAACCCTTCTTCTGCCTTCCTCTATCACCAAGGGTAGATACGAAGGTAGATAGTAAGTAACTCTGACTTTGAAGGTTACAGGGTGTCTGTGTCAACGCATCAAGCCGGCAGTTGCATCAAGAAGGCAGCCGCAGACAACCCTTCCATGATGGCTGTGTGCCAATAAAACTTTATTAACAAACACTACCCTTCCATGATGGCTGTGTGCCAATAAAACTTTATTAACAAACACAACCCTTCCATGATGGCTGTGTGCCAATAAAACTTTATTAACAAACACAACCCTTCCATGATGGCTGTGTGCCAATAAAACTTTATTAACACACTGACGGTGGGCTGAATTTGACCTGTGGGCTATAGCTGGCCAAACCCTGCCCTATCAAGGCTCTTGTATTAAGATAACAGTATCAGGAACAAGCCCTAACTTTTATGTGTCAGCCACGCTCTCACCTCTCATCCTTCTCCATGCTGGAGGGCAGCACGCGACTGCCCAGCACCCCAGGCTGGAAGGGAGACTTGGGGGTCTTGGGCTGGGGGGCCCAGCCAGGGGCCTCGCTGGGACTGTCTGCCTCTGGCCTCTTGTGCAGCTGAGCCTGGAGAGGGAAGACAGGGGTGGAGTCTGTAAGCTGCCTTTGGCCTGGGGAAGGGCCCCATCCGACCTGACCGTGGAGGCCAAGAAAAATCAGAGGCCGGGTTTGTAGTCCAAGAGGCCACCCGTGACCACTGGGATCAAACAACCATCAGAAATTCACACCATCACATTATCTTTGGCTGAAAGGCCACCCCGAGTGGTGTCCTCATCACAGGCCCTTCCGTCTCCTCTAGTTTCCTGAGAACCCCACGATGGAGACAAGAGTTCATCTTATGGCCAAGGACCAGCTCTTCTAAGCTCCTCGCTCCGGTGAATGTGAATCAGTGGGGTTTCTGACTATCAGACTCGCAGGAGAAAAGGGCCATCATTTTTGGAGGACACGGACGGAATGGCGTGGCTTGGAAGGGTGGCCCGGGGCTGCGATGGCAGCAGATGGCATCTGTCCCCGAGGGTAACGGTGGCACAGCCCGTGCCGCATGGTCGTCACCACCACCGCCTGCCTGGCAGCCCGTGCACTGGGCTCCGGACTCTACCAGGCTTAAGCTCCAGGACACGCGTTTCCGGGGTGGAGGCTGGCTTTCTGTATTTTATAGAGGAGTAGCCTAAAGGTCAAAGGTCGAAGGGTTTGCCCAAAGGCACAGGGTTTTCCAAAGTGGGATCCGCCTGAGGTCTGCCCAATGCCGACCCCGGGACTCATTTGAGAAAAAGCCCGGCAGCCTCCACAGGGCCTCTGCCCCCTCCTGTAAGCAGGGCCTGTCCCTGCCTCCAGCAAGGCCAGGAGGCAGAGAGGAGAGGAGGGGGGAGGCGGGTGAGAAACACGGGCCTGTCTGTTCCGCGGCCGCGCGCAGCTCTGGGGATGAGGTCCCGCACCTTCAGTGCAGCCGGGTCCACGCCGGGAAACACAGGCATCCTCTGAGGTCTGCAGACGGGCGACCTCTCGGCCCTGGGCGTCCTCTCCTCCTCGTCTGACTCTTCCTTCCTCGGGGATTTCTCCTCTGTTGCAAAGAAAGGATACTGAAGTCAACGGCAGCCACCGTTCTGAGATTCTGGCTGGCTGTCTACAGAACAAGTCCAACCCTTTAGCCAGGAATCACACGGTTCGCCATGAACTGGCCCTGCCTTTCCAGCAAGATTCCTGCTAGTCCCCACTTGGGCAAGGCTGAACTGCATAGAGAGACCCTCTTTGAGATTCCCCAGCCCCGCCACACCCACAGAAAGTTCTTTCCACATCTCTGACCCTTTGATCCTGTTGCTGTTTTCACCCAGAATACCTTTCCCTGGCTAATTCCTATCTGCTCTTTAAGATCCAGCTTACGTTTTGACATGGAATGCAGACAAGGAAGCCCTCAGAGGAAAACCTATAGCAGTGAATGATGGATCAGAAACCCCAAAAGACTGGTAATAAATGAACTGGTCTTTCAACTCTAGAATCTAGACGAAAAGGCCAGCCAAGAAACCAGCAGAGAGGATAAGGGTGACTCGGATAATGATAAAAGCGGAAACAGTGAAAGCCAAAGTTGTGTCTCAGTCCCTTGCAACCTATGGAGCCCCAATTAATAGAGAATCCGCAAAAAATTTTCCTACTTAGCTTCTAGCAAGCTCGGTGTAATGAGAAATCACAGTTTCTTATGTCACTGCGTTCTGATGTCCTGCAGCCTTCAAAGTCAGAAAGCTATTCCCAGGGTTTACCCTAACTCGTTCCTGCGAGCCAGCGCGCG
Source organism: Muntiacus reevesi (assembly GCF_963930625.1). Taxonomy (NCBI): domain Eukaryota; kingdom Metazoa; phylum Chordata; class Mammalia; order Artiodactyla; family Cervidae; genus Muntiacus; species Muntiacus reevesi. Next base: position 8,346,379 of record NC_089261.1, read on the forward strand.
CCCGCGGAGGAGGAGACGGAGCGTACCCGTGGAGTCCCGGAACATCCACGCGCTGTCGGGCTCCTCCTCCCAGGCGGACCTGCCGTCCGGCTCGCTGGTGCGGCTGCGCCGGAGCGAGCGGGCGGTGGGAGCGCGGCGGCGGCTGCTCTTGCCGAGCTGCACCCGGGTCTTGAGGGCACTTGAGTCGAGCACTGAGGTTTGCTGTCGGAGCGGCGGGGAAGAAGGAGGAGAAGATGAAGCTCCGGAGACATAAAGGGAGGGCAGCGCCCCGGGAGGGTGCGTGGCTGTGCTGATATGCACAAGACGCCACCTAAGGCGGCACGCGGACCAGCATCTCCGCCTTCTCCTAGGAACCTAAGGCCTCGAGCCTACGTTCCCTGCGAAGGATACCGCGTAGGCTGATTCTAAGAATCAAATGAACCCGGAGTGCCCCACGCAGTGCCTGGCACATTGTGGGCACATAATGCAAACTCCGCCCCCCTCGTGGTGACACCATCTGAGCAGGTGAGCTGCAGCAGTACATTAACGGCGGAGCTCAATACACGTTTGTTTGTTTGTTGAATAAACAACTGAACATATCGCCTTAACTAAATCCTTACAGCGATCTTACTCCACGCAGAGTCCACGAGCTGAGATTCTCAAGGTGGTCCTTCCTCTACCCACAGTAATTCAGGAGGCAGGGGGGAGCTGGTGGAGCAGCCTACTCAGTACCAGGCATTTGTTTTCAAGCAGCATGCTCTGAGCAGAGGCGGGGGGAGGGTCAGTGATGGTTTCCAAGATCACCACCTTTCCTGCTGGAAGAGCCAGGCGGGGGCAGACCCCCCAGCTGAGCCCAGCAAGGAGGAGGTGGGGCAGCTCTGGCTCAGTGATCCCCCAGGAGACCACAGTGAAGAGATGGGAGCTTGGGGATCATATCCCGGTCACTTCAATTCCTACCTGTGTCACCTCAAGCAGGGGACTTATCCTCTCTGAGCTGAGGTGTCCCTATTTGTAAAAATGGAATGATACTAGTATCCTCTTCCTAGAGGGGCTGCAAGACTTCAGGGAGTCCAGGCATGGACAGCCCTGGTTCCAGCAGCATCTGAGCCAGGCTCATGGCCGAGGGCTGCTCCTACCCGAGGCGTCTGTGTGCCCCGCCGGCTCGGGTCCTGGTGTGAAATGTTGGATTCTTTCTCTCAGGTCCACTTTGGAGAAATTCTGTCACCCAGGGCCTTTTAAGTTAGCAATGATGAGCTAATTTCAGTGACTCATTTCCCAGAACTGGTAAGTGACAGACACCCCGGTGGGGGCAGCAAGAGGGTGTTGATGTCTGCAGAGCTGTTTCCCAAACCGGCCACAATGGTGTCCGGTGCGGGGGATGGTCGGGGGTGGGGGTAGCTAGAGAGAGACGGAAATCATAAAGGATCTGCCCTCCCTAAGAGGAGCGCATGCAGCTCCGGTGGTCACCAAACAGCCAGTTTCTGAGACTCAGAGGAAGTGGGAGGGAGCCACAGCGATGCAGGGGCTGGCTTGAGGGGGACTTGGTTCCAGTTCCCTGGGGCCCCCCTTGCAGCCTCAGACTGGTGCAAAACATCCTGAGTCGTAAAAAAAAAAAAAAAAAGAGAAGAGACAGGACTGTTTCCAGCACTGCTCCCAGCTACCGACTCACATTGATAAAGGAGAAGTCGTCCACCTTCTTTGCGGGGCAGGCGTCCGGCAGGGGCGGCCCCTCCATCCCATCAGTAGACTCCAGGTCCGTGCTGGATCGGTCCACGCTGGTGCTCCGCTGGTCCCTGGAACAGTCGTGCTGGTCCCCGGCCGAAGTGACCTCCGTTTGAGAGGAGAGCGAGGACAGGCGGCTGCTGGGGGGCTGCTTCCAAGCCGAGGTGGCACTGCTGTCCAGGGACGGGGACTCAGGGGCCAAGCTATGAGAATGGGAGGGAGGGAGGGAGGCGTGGTCAGGCGAGACCTGGACGCTAAGGAAGGGAATCCGCAGAAGGCAGGATGTGGGGCATGCTTTGTATGCCAGGAAATAAGAGACAGACATCCCAGTGACAAGAACCATCCTGGGCCCAGCCAGGTGCTGTCCACGGTGCCTCTAGAACACCTGGCCAGGTGCGGAAGGGGAGGAGCCACTCCCCCATTCAAGGCCCTCTAACTCTGTGCTACCCAGTGGGGGAACCGTGGGTCACCTGTGGCCTCTGGGCCCTTGTGATGGGGCGAGTGAGGGCTGAGCTGGGCCAAGAGTACAGAGTACACGCCGATTCCTAACACTTGGAGTGAAAAAGAAAGTAAAATACCACAGTAATAACTTTACAGTGATTACATGTTACAAGGACAGTATTTATAGAGTCTCTTGGGTTCAGTGGGGCTTCCCAGGTGGCACTAACCTGCTTGCCAAAGCAGGAGACATGAGAGACGTGGGTTTGATCCCTGGGGGGAAAGATCCCTTGGGGAAGGGCACAGCAACCCACTCCAGTATTCTTGTCCAGAGAATCCCATGGACAGAGGAGCCTGGCGGGCTGTGGTCTATAAGGCTGCACAGAATCAGACACGACTGAAGCGATTTAGCACACACACTGGGCATTGGGTTCAGTAGAATATACTGTTAAAATTAATTTCGCCAGGATTTTCCCTGGCAGTCCAGTGGTTAAGACTTCCCCTTCCAGTGCAAGGGGTGACGCTTGGTTGGGGAGCTAAGCTCCCGCATGCTGCATGGCCAAAAAAACCAACAACAAGACAGAAGTGATACTGTGACAAATTCAATCAAGACTTTAAAAAATGGCCTTTAAAAAAAAGGAAAAAGAAAGACTTTAAAAAAAGGAAAAACAATCTTAAAAAAATTAATTTCGCCTGTTTTCTTTTTACTGTCTTGACGCGGCTACTAGAACATGGCAGCTGCATGTATGTCTTGGCTGTGCAACTTGTGCTGCATTTCTGCCGGGCAGGGCTGATGGCGATCAAACCGTCACTGGCCATCACCCGTGGAGGAGCGGGGGGTGGGGAATATCCTGCATTGCTTCATCCATTCATTCACTCACTCACTCGACAAAGATTTACTGAGGCCTACCATGAGCCAGGCCCTGTGCTGAGAAGCTGTATCCTTTCATCCTCCCCACCATCCTACAAGATAGGAGTAACCTCACGAAATTAAATATTAACCTTGCGAAAGATGAGGAAACTGAGGCAGAAAGATGTGAAGAGGCTTGCCCAAAGGGGCAGGTCCAGGATCCAGGTCCATGACCCTCTCTCTCCTCCTGGAATTTCTGCCCATGGTAATGTATTCCGAGTACCACTCGGATAATTGGAACCACAAAAGGTAGAAGATTTATAAATAAACCAAGCCATTACAATTAAATAGGCTCCCTGCTCCTCTCTTAAAAAGACCCCAAAGTCAAGAGCAGAGGAAAGCCTTATCCTAAGGAACGGGGTACCGGCACAGCCGACAACACGTCCCTGACCGGAGGGTCTGCCCCAAAAGACCCCCGAACTTCACCCTTGGGCAGAGCTGTCAACCCAGGTGTTCTGGCGCCTCACTCTGGGAGCACAGCCTGCTTTTTGTCAGCTCTGAGGATTTTGTTACTTGGAATAAGCAGGATGGTGGGGCGTGGGATGGGATTGAGGCAGATCCGCCAAAAATGAGGAAAATACCACCGAGGGGCAGCAGGTGGCGCTGCCGCTCAGGCCTGGGCGTAAAGCCGCGCCTGGGCCCTTTCTGGGAGGAGGAGCTGCAGTACCTCCGAGAGACAGGAGGGGGCGGCCGATACCAGGACACGGGGGCGGGGTCGGGGGCATGGGGGGAGATGCCAGTGGCCGGGTTTCCCCCTCTCCCTGTAAGAGCTGGGAGGATACAGGCCCGGAGGAGAGGGGCCTCCCAGGGTCAGACAGTGACAGCAAAACCAGGCCCCAGGCTTCCAGACTCGCAGTCCCCTGCTCCTGCGCAGGAACATTCTAGTGAAATTTAAGTAAGCTCATTAACTAACCATATATCACAGCTCAGACAAGAAAACGAAGCGCCCTTCGTGGGTACTATTAGAAACCTGTGCTTCACTTTCTCTTTCCCTGTGTGCTGAGTCGCTCAGTCCTGTCTGACTCTCCGTGACCCCATGGACTACCGCCGGCCAGGCTCCTCTGTCCTTGGGGATTCTCCAGGCAAGAATACTGGAGTGGGTTGCCATGCCCTCCTCCAGGGGATCTTCTCAACTCAGGGGTCGAAACCAGGTCTCCTGCACTGCAGGGAGATTCTTTACTCTCTGAGCCACCAGGGAACCCCGTGAATACTGGAGTGGGTAGCCTATCTCTTCTCCAGAAGAACTTCCTGACGCAGGAATCCAACCAGGATCTCCTGTGTTGCAGGCAGATTCTTTACCAGCTGAGCTACCAGGGAAGCCCACCCATTTCTAATTTCACTCACCTCCCCCCAACTTGGGTACGGATGACAGCCATGGGACGTAAGTCAGCGGAGGGGTGTGGCCGCTCCTGGCTGGGGTAGGGGGCAGGGGAAGGAGCCAGGAGACCTGGGTCTGAGTCCAGCTCAGCCATGGACACGCCATATCCCTGGGCACGACACCCACAGATGAGGAAACCGAGACACAGTGACACAGCCGGAAAGCGGCCACACTGGGGCTGACCCAGATCTTCCCGGCTTTAGAACACCGTGCGGTCCTGCGCCCCTCGGGAGGGAAAGGTGAACCGAGAACATGGCAAGCCCACCCTTGGTGTCCACAAAGCCGCTACTGTGTGTGATCCCGCCCAAGGGCAAGAGGAGAAGAACTGCATTTTTAAAACAAAGAAAAGGTACGATGAACAAGTGCAACGTATCAAACTCCTACGACTAAGTGCGGGAAAGACGCCAACTGTGAACACAAGTTACCCTCCTTCCACCCCACGTCCCAGTCTTTGTCTCTGCAAGATGGGCTAGAATTAAATGCTATGCTTCAGAGCTTACAACAGGGCTGGGCCCATCCGCTTAATACATCTCAGCTGTTTTGTGAGCATCATTCCCTTTCTATAGGGCCTTCCCAGGTGGCTCAGTGGGTAAAGAATTCACCTGCAATGCAGGAGATGCAGGTTCGATCCCCAGATAGGGGTAGATCCCCTGGAAGAGGCCAAGGCAACCCACTCCCGTCCTAGAGAATCCCATGGACAGAGGAGCCTGGCTGGCTACAGTTCCATGGGGTCACACAGAGTCGGACACGACTGAGCGACTGAGCACGCACGCACGCACGCATGCACTCTTTCTACAGAAGAGGAGTTTGTAAAATCTGGCAAAAAAAACTAAATGATCCAGGACCCCACAGCCAGCCAGAATGGAGCTGGAATTCAGGCCTGCCTGCCTCGTGAATCCAGGTGATGCGTGGTAACCTTCAGGCTTCTGTACAGTCGTAACAACATTCCCTCCCAGCCAGGCTGACACCTGAGGGGCCCTCCACGGCACTAATAGTGATGATCCTAAATGCTGACATAGCTTATGAGGCAGTGTGTATAATATACTTCTCTGTTTATAAACACACTATATATCTACATAGAAAAAGCTTAGAAAGACAGCCAAAAACACTAATGACAGTGATACCTGTGTCCTGACATTAAAGTTGGTTTTCATTTTCTTTGCAATTTTTTTTGTATTGTGGTGAAACATGTAATGACATTTGCCAGAAGGGGCATTTAATGCATTCATAATGCTGTGGGCTTCCCTTGCAGCTCAGCTGGTAAAGAATCTGCCTGCAGTGTGGGAGACCTGGGTTCGATCCCTGGGTTGGGAAGATCCCCTGGAGAAAGGAAAGGCTACCCACTCCAGTATTCTGGCCTGGAGAATTCCACGGACTGTATAGTCCATGGGGTTGCAAAGAGTTGGACACGACTGAGCGACTTTCACTTTCCTTCTTAATGCTGTGTGACCGTCACCACTCTGGTTTAAGAACATCTTCATCCGCCCAGGAGGAAATCTGGTCCCCATCTGGCAGTTGCTCCCCGCCCCCACCCCAACCCTGGCAACCAAAGTCTCCTCTGTCTCTATGGATTTGCCTATTCTGGATGTTTCATATATCATTTTAAAGTCTTTTTTTTTTGTACTTTCTAAACTTCTGTTTTATAAAAAGAACGGGTTGCTCTTATTACACAACAACCTGTTACAGACAAAAGAGGTTCTACTTAGTAACGGAGAAATCGGGAGGCAGATGGGGGCCCTGACTCCCCCGGGGGTCCTGCCCCACACCGCTTACCTCTCCCCGCTCTGGCGCTGGTCTGGCCACGTCCCATACTGACTGTCGGCTTCCTGCACCAGGGTGTCGGTGTCCTTGGCCTCGGGGGTCCGCCTGGAGAAACACTGCTTCAGCTGATCCTGCAAGGACAAGCCAGAGGGTTCTAGCAGGCAAACGCTCAGAACCTGGTCCGGTTGATAAGCCTATTTATCAGCCCATCCAGCTGATAAATCATGATGCATCGCCCCCTGCTGAAACCCACCTGGCTCCCTACTCTGCTCTCAGAGACGGGTCCAAATGTCTGCGCTGAGAACCACAGCGACAGACGTCCGGGTCTGCCCAAGGCATCACGGGAGGCAGGGCTGCTGGAGCCGAAGCCAGGCAAACTGGGGTGAAGGGGTCACTCTCTCGGGTCCTGTGTGGGTACCACCCTGCCCGGCCACACCTCTGTCCATCTCTAGCGCTCCGGGGACTTACCAGTCTGGTTAGGGCTAGGATGCTGCGCTCCTGGTGCAAGGGGCCTGGGCTCGATCCTTGGTCAGGGAACTAGATCCTGAATACCACAACCAAGTGTTTGTACGCCACAGCTAAAGATCCTGCATGCTGTAGCTAAGACCCAGGGCAGCTAAACAAACAAACAAACAAAACCCCAAGAGATGGGGATCTCTGAGTGCTGAGTAAGGGAGGAAAGGCCCCTGGCAATCAGAACGGCAAGACTCCAAGACTGCTGAGGGTGGAATCAGGGCAGGAGGCAGGGGAACGCTTCCTGACCTCCTTTGGAAGGCTCTGGGCGGCAGGGTGGGGGTGGAGGGGTATATGGTGCTCAGCAAAAAACACATTGGCTTCCGTGCGTCCCCATTTGTGGGCTTTCCTGCAGAGGTTTAAGATTCATGCTCAGGGATGTGAGTCCCTGAAGGCAGGGAGGGAGGTCTGCTCCCCGCACTGCTAAAGCCAGACTTGGGATTCTGGAAGGCAGCATCCCCAACTCCCCCTCCACTCTCACACCCATGTCGGGTCAACCTCCAAGCCCCTCAAAGTCTCCCTCGGGAACATTCCGTCCAACCCTGGCCAGCTCTGGGGCTCCCCTGCCTCCTTCACCTCTGGTCCCCTCCCAGACATTCTTTTCCCGTAACAATTTCTAAAGGTGAACTCGAAGCCTGCAGGGTCCTTGCTCAAAACCCTTCAATAGCTCCCCAGAGTGACGTCCAAACACTGGAAGGATGGCTTGTGGGACCTTCACTGGTGGGGCTCTTTCTCCACCGTCCCTTGTCCCTCTCTCACCCCCAGAGCTTCCCACCCCCTCTTACTGGCTGCTCCAGCCCTCCCTCACCTCGGGACCTGCTGGAGCAGCCACCACCTCTTGGCTCTCATTCAGATTGCAGCTTCAGCTTCGTTGGCTCTTCCTCCAGGAAGTCTTCCCTGAACTCCCCCTCTCCCAAGGCTGGCTCGGATCCCCCCAGCTCCCATTCCCTAGACTTCAGGTCTCTACACCTATGTTGTCCAACACCATAGCCACACGTGGCTATTTACATTAATTAAAATTTGAAAAATACAAAGAATCCAGTTCTTCAGCGGCTCTAACTACATTTCAAGGGCTCCGCAGCCACATGTGGCTACCAGATCGCACAGCAGGGACAGAGTACACGTCCGTCACACAGTTTCCAGTGAAGAGCACTGCTGCAGAACGTCCCACAGTATATTCATTGTGACTGACCTGTTTCCTTTCATTCTCCCGGGGACAAGTACTATTTCCGGAGCCAGGATGCCTGGATTTGAAGCCAGGCTCCATGGCATGGTGGCTGTGTGACGTTGGGCAAGTTACTTAACCTCTCTGGGCCTAGTGTCTGGACAAAGCAGATGTTAAGTATTTGGTTGAATGCCATCTCGTTCACGACGTCTTAACACTGAACCCCCAAATCTAGAGTACTCCAGGGGTTAGGATCATCTAAGGGAATTCATCTTGTCCATGAGACTTAAGTAAGCAGGCTGTTTGTCAGCACTCCCTTCCGTCAGCCTGCTGCTCACCTTGTCCGCATTATCCATGTTTCATTGTGGCAGACCCTGGCGGTCCTTCACGTCAGCAAGGCTTGATCTTCACTCTCAGGGCCACGAGGCCTCAACAAGACCACAGAAAGGGTCCAAAACTCTCTAGAACTTGCTGAAAGTCAGGTTTTTAAAATAGCTTTAAGGCAGAGTGTTTTTCCAAATCAGCTTTGCCTCACAGGCTGCCATAAAAACCCCCCACTGCCTGCAGGGGAGCACGTATCTACAAGGCGGTCTGAAAATACACGATGGCTAAAGAGAAGAGTTGTCTGAGGAACACACGTGTCCAAATTAGCACCGCTCCCCCCATTTGGCATGTACCCCTGATGGATAGCAAACAGCCACAATCCAAATTTTAGCTGCCATTTGCCACATGAGGTCATCGCATCTTAACATTTTACATCTCCAAGGACCCCTCTGAGTCCATTTGGTTGACCTTTTCAGATGACAAACTTTTTCAGATGATAAAGTCAGAGGCACGGACGGGTTGCTCGCAGTGAGTCTGGAACCCAGGTTTGGGCTTCTTCCACACACACCCCACCCCCAACCTTTTCCAGGATACTTCAAGAGGCTCAGGTGAGGAAATGCATGTTAAAATGCTCTAAGAAGGCAAACTTGGTTAGATTTAAAACGAGAACTTGGTGGATTTAAAAACCACCTGCTTGGGGACGTCCCTGGTGGTCCAGTGGTGAAGATTCCGCACCTCCCACTGCAGGGGGTGCAGGTTTGATCCCTAATCAGGGAACTGAAATCCCACATGTGGTGTGGCACGGCAAAATAATAATAGTAATAATAAATTAATTAATAAAAACCACTTGCTCGGACTAGGTCATCAAGCCCCCAGGCTGGTTGGTGGTGGGTGGACATTCTGGGCCCTTGTCTTACAGATAAACACGACTGCCTCAGCCCAGGACAGATGATGGACAGTTTTCTAACACCCAGGCTGGGGAGACCAGCCTAACAGACGCCTTTGAGGGCTGTGTTTAAACAAGCGGTAACACATGTCCTGAAATTTAAAACGTGTACACCCTTGACTCAGCCAGTTTAGTTCCAGAAATTTATCTCAAGAGAATCATCAGACACGCTCGCCAAGATCTGTGAACATGGATGCTTCCCCACGGGAGCGCAAAGATTGCAAAATATCGCAAATACTGGAATCGCCCGAAACACCCAACAAGACAGGGATCAGTGAAGTATCAGCTCAGCTCAGTCGCTCAGTCGTGTCCGACTCTCTGCGACCCCATGGACTGCAGCACACCAGGCTTCCCTGGCCATCACCAACTCCCAGAGCTTGCTCAGACTCTTGTCCATCGAGTTGGTGATGCCATCCAATCAACTCATCCTCTGTCCCCTTCTCCTCCCGCCTTCAATCTTTCCCAGCATCAGGGTCTTTTCCAGTGATCTCTTCATTCTTTCTGGAGTTATTTGTCCACTCCTCTCCAGTAGCATACTGGGCACCTACCCACCTGAGGAGTTTATCAGTGAAATACACAGAATGAAATAGCCATGTGGCGGAATAAACACAGCCAAGGAAAAGGATGCTCAGAAAGACTACTGACTATCACAGAAAGCTGTCTGTCTTATCCTAGCAAACATTCGTATTTTTTTTCCCCAAAGTCAGATCCCTTTATTACATGTAGGTAACAAAACAGTGCATGTGTTGTGATACCAGCTTTGTGAAGACAAATATATAAATGCATGTGAGAATAGGCAAAGGTGATCTCTGGAAGTTTTCAGAGAAAACTGTTACCAGTGACACTGCCTGTAGTGAGGAAACGGGCTTTTTTTTTTTTTTTTTGCCACACCACGGTGCAGCATGTGGGATCTTAGTTCTCCATTCAGGGATCGAACCCGAGCCCCACCCGGCCACAGTGGAAGCATGGAGTCTTAATCACCAGGGAAGTCCCTGTCTCTCTATTATTGATGATGATTTTATTTAGGAGCCACACTTGTGATTTTGGATCCCAATATCAGCAGATGATAAAATTAAATAAAATCAATCAAACCATTCCTCCAACTCTATCATATGGTACACATCCCCAATTAAGAACAAATCAGAAGAGGGCTCTTCATTTGTTCATCTCTAGCAGAGCCAGGCAAGCTCTTCCTATCAAGGGCCAGATAATAAATATTTTGGGCTCTGTGGGCCATGGGGTCTCTGGCTCAGCTTCAGTTTTGCGGTCATTACCATGTCAGCAGCACAGATGATGTCTGTGTTCCAGTAAAACTTTATTTACAAAACAGGGGGCTGGGGACTTCTCCGGTGGTCTAGTGGCTGACACTGCAAGCTCCCAACACAGGGGGCCAGGTTCCCATCTCCAGTCCGGGCACTAGATCCCACACGCCGCAACTAAGAGCCGGCACAGCCAAATAAATAATATACAGGTGGCTGGCTGTTTGGCCCATGGGTGGCTGGCTCCTCCCTGACACCCTGTAGACTGTCAGCTGCATGAAAACGGGTCCTCTTTCACCCACTACTGCACCCAGTGCTTAGAACCACACCAGGCCTGGAGTACTTGTTGAATAAATATTTGCTGGAAGAATATGCTTCTGAAAATAACTTTTTTTTTGCACGGAACAGGTGTGAGCTCCTTAAGTAGAAAAAGCCATGTCGTTAGGGAGGGGGTGACGGTAAGAGAAAATATGACCCCTGCAAGTATTTCGGGGTGTCTGACACATCTGTCTAGGAAGGGAGCCTGAGTCAGGGCGGCGCCAGGTGGCCCGCGACTGACGGGGCAATTCTGGGCAATTCAAGACGCGCGCCCCCCTCCCCCTCTGCAACTGGACACTGTCAGCGTGCAGGGTGCCCCGGGTCACGGGGCCCAGGCTGTCGAGGGTGACGCTGGCCGTCCCAGCGCCCCCGGGGCCGGGTGGCATCTCCCTGCCTTGTGCCCGGATCAGACTTGCACAACGGCTGAGCGGTAACAGTAACAACATCGGGGGCTGACACCACGGTGAGCACTGCTGAATATCCTGGCCTTTCACTCTGAACAGGAAGCCTTAGGACTTGCGGGCACTGTCATGGGCCCATTTTACAGGGGAGGAGACTGAGGCCCAGAGAGGGGCCCTGACACACCCAAGGTCACACAGAAGGTGGGTGGAGCTGGGATTCGGGTTTGCCTGACGCTCAGGCCCTAAAGTGCTCCCCCAAAACTGCTGCATTCTCCCAGCTCTGGCTCGACACGGAGAGCTCCGTAGGGCCTTCAATGATCATTTCACAGATGGGAAAACCGAGGGCCAGGGAGAGGAAAGGATGCCAGGCCAGGCCTAGCTGCACCCAGGTGGGGCCTCAGGCCCAGGGAAGAAGGAGGGGGGCGGCAGGCTGAGGTTGGGCCGAGTCCCCCAGGGGGTCTCCCATCTACCTGGACCCCCCACTCCAGGCTCTTATCTTTTTTTTTGTCTCACCATGAGTCATATGGGATCTTAGTCCCCTGACCAAGGATCGCACCCGTACCCTCTGCACTGGAAGCGCAGAGTCTTAACCACTGGACCAGCAAGGAAGCCGCCCAGACTCTTAAAACCCTGTCTGCCCCACTGTGGCCTGCGGGGCCCGGGTGTCCACCCCCTCACCCCTCCTTTGTGCTGCCCCCACACTTGGGCACCGTCACAGCCCAGGCCTGCTGCCCAGCTGTTCGCCTGGCCAAGGGCCTCCTCATTCACAGCGCACAGCGAGTGGCAGCCCCCGGGGGCGGCTTCCCCGGCCCAGTCTAGGTCCCGTCCTGGCCCCGCCGAGCCCTGGCCTCGGTGGGGGTTCTCAGCGCGTGGACGGGTCCTTGGGTGCCTGCTCCTCCCAGTACACACGACCCCCAAGAGCAGAGCTGCATCTTGTCACTGGCTTCTCGGTGCTCAGTCACAGGACCTGGCACAGAGCTCACCAAAAGGGAAGGAAGAAGGTGGGGAGGAGGAGTGGGGAAAAGGGAGAGAAGGGAGAGCCGGGTAAGGCAGTCAGGTCAGAAGGAAACGGGCAGGAACAGGGCAGCACAGAGCCCTCAGAACTCCTGACGCTGGCAGCAAAAGCCCGTGTGGCGTCCCCTCCCTGGGGACGTGGGTCCCAGCTAGGAGGCGTCGGCACAACTGATGGCTTCTGGGAGCCCACAGCGTCCCCTTATCCCCCAGCGGCTGGAGGGCGCGCTTCCCGGGGAAGTACCGGTTTCTGACACCTCTCAATGGGCTCTGGGAACAGTTATGCAGTCTGGCCAGGTGTGGCTAGGTGTGGCCAGGTGTAGTCAGGTAGAGCCAGGCATGGCGCACTGTGGTGGCTTGGATGGGGGTTACAGCCAAGACGAAGACAGAGCAAGTCGGAGACCAAGGGGACACACCCAGGACCAGGAAACACGCGGAGATGGGCAGAGACAGACGGGGAGGCTCCGACGAGTGGGAGGCGGCGAGGGCTCTGAGACTGGCAGGTGGCGGGCAATTCAGCTCTGCCTTTTGGTAGCTGTGAGCAAATCTCTCAAACCTCGATTTTCCCGTCTGTAAAATGGGGGGGGGGGTGTTGGGAAAATCTTGTAAAATGTCTGGTGAGAGCTGTACACGCTAGGAAGCTAGCACGTGAGAAGGACCAGAGAGATTCCGGGTGAGATGATGGTGATGACAACGATAAATAATATCCACTGTTTAGTTCCCCAAAGCATCGGTTTAACAGTCTAACGAGGTGCTACGATGCCCTAAGGAGGCCTGACTGCTCCATCGCTCAGCTGAGAGCAAAGGGGTTGTCTTCACCGCATCCCTCACTATCTCCCCTGACCCCGACATGAGTCAGCCGCTCTCCCGCGTCCCGGAGCGAGTCAGGCACGGGCTCCTCCAGCACACCCGCCCTCCCCAGGGCCGAGCCGGGCGGGCAGGCTGCAGAACGACCGGTCTGGCAGAGACACGCGGTCTCCACGGGACAAGCGTGTCACCTGAAGTGCGGGAACACGCGCTGGCAGCGGGTCCTCAGGAGGCGTGCCGGGTTATTGCACACAGTGCCCCGCAGGCCTCCGGGGAGTGGGGGCGCTTCCTGACTCCCCCACCGCGTCCACCTCCGAGCCTATAAACAGAAAGGACAGCTGGGCTGGGGAGGGCCTGGGCTCCCGCTGCCCTTGGGGGGCGGGGTCTCCCAGACTCCGGAAGCCCGACGGGCACCCTGTGCTCTGGGTGTCAGAGGTGCGTAAGGAGACGAAGGAAGAAGTAATAACTGGGAACACACACGTAAGGAGCACCCACTGCGCGCCCGGCACCAAGTCAGATTCCTCATGTGCGCCGTCCAATTAAACCCGAGTCGACGCTTTAACATGCCCATCTCACAGGTGGACAGGGACGGCGGGAAAGGATGCTGACACTGCCCTGCTGTGTGCCCAGACTCATCCTCCCAACAACCCTAAGGGGCAGGTGCCGCGAACCAGCCCCACTTTCCAGATGGGAAGACTGAGGCCCAGGGAGGCGAAGCCACTTGCCCAGGGTCTCAGGAGTGGGTGAAGGAGCCCAATTCAAACCCAGGTGGCTCCGAGTCTATGGCCAGTGATGCCCACCCCACTAAGTCCCGCTGTCACTGCACCCAGGAAACATCCAGCTGGGAGTCCTCCTTGTATAATCGGTAAGCCGATGGCCAGGGCCCACCCCAGCCCTGCTCAGAGTGAGGCCTTGAAGCACAGCGCAGGCATCAGCTTCTCCCAGAAGCCTCCATTCGAGCAGGCCTGGGTCTCTCCTGGGACCCCACAGGGCCCCTGTGCTCACTGTTTGTCTGACTGTGGGCTCCCTGAGGGCAGGCAACGTGGTCTGTTCACCCTCAGACCCTGGCATCAAGGCAAGACACAGCCCCGACAGTGGTCTGTGAATGAATGGTCTAGAATGAATGAACGAATGAGTCAGTGAATGGACAGTCCACAGATGATCCCTGGCCCCCGTTCTCATGCTATGAACAATACTGTGATCTAGTCAAAGCTTCTTGGTACAGCCCAGGACTGTTTTTATATATGCTATAAAATTTTAATTTTTGTTACTTTTTAAAAACAAATCTTTCTTCTAAGTCACCCCGTTCAGTGTGCTGACAAACAGTGAAAGCAGTCTGGTGACAATGATGTTTTTTTTAAGGTGCAAATGAAAGAGATCGGCCCAGGAATGAAGGACAACCACCCCCACCCGCCCTAGATAACCAGGAGCCTTCCTGCAAGGGGAGAGGAAAGAGCTTAGTACGTTCTAGAAGTCCTGAGACACTTTTACACAGACCAATTCAAATTCCTTTTAAGCCTCAAGTTCTATTAATAAAAGGCCTACAGTGCCAAGGTTAAAGAGTAGTCGAGAGAAAAAGAAATGTGGTTTTTTCCAAATGTATCTTTATATTTTAAAATTACAGAACCAACCATAGCGTGGAATACTTTTCAGCTGTCGAAAAGAATGAGGAAGATCTATGTGTCCTGATATGGAATAACTTCCAAGATACACTGTCAAGCGAATTTAAGGCAGGGCTGGAAACAACAGGTGGAGGGGGGAAGAATATATATGTAAATATTTGAAAATGCACAGAATATGTGAAGAGGACACAGGAAAACTGTCATCACACTTGTCTCTGGGCGGGGAACGGAGTGACAGGGGAGACACAGTTTTAAAATTCTACTTCTTTTCGTATTTTGTAACACTTGCGGTTGGTAGCTTTTAAAAATAAACGTTAAAAATGTACAATTCCATGTGAATATAGAATTCATGTTTCCGAGCATCTCCTCTTCAGGGGATCTGTCCCACCCACCCTGACTCGGCTCCTCTTGGAAAGATTCTTAAAACAGTCTCTCAGGCAAATTTGACTCTTTTTTTTTTTTTTTTTTTGAAACATCACATGTCAAAACATCTCTCCCATGTTTATTTCAGGCGAGGGCTCAGCTTGTCGGGTGACAGAATTGCAGCCTTGATGTGTCAGTGTGAACCCGGGGAGGAAGCAGGGAGCTGGTATGTCTCTCTGCGGGCCCAGGACCCCAAATCCTGCGGGATCTCTCCCTGACAGGCCACGGCCACCACCTCCACCACGTCTGAGGCTATGGGCACACTGCGGGGTCACAACATGGCTCCACCACCCCTGCTTTTGGTGATTCCCCTAGCGGGTACACACACGTGCATGCACACACACACACACACACAGATGCACACAACACAAATAAACACACATGCAAACATACACACAAACACGTGCTCCGTTGCGCCATCATGTCCGACTCGTCGTGACCATATGGACGGGAGCCCACCAAATCTCCTCTGTCTGTGCGATTCTCCAGGCAAGAATGGTGGAGTGGGTTGCCATTCCATTCTCCAGGGAATCTTCCCGACCCAGGGATCGAACCCGTGTCTCCTGTGACTCCTGCACTGGCAGGCAGATTCTTTACCACTGTACACAAAAAAATACACAAATACACACACACAAACGCAAACACGCACATATACATAGAAAACACACAAACACACAAAATACACAGATAACATAAAACACACAAACTCACGCACTCACACAAATACACACATGTATCAACTCACAAACCCCAGGATGCTCATGGCAGCAGCATCAATTTTGGTTAGCAGCAAGCACAGCCCAGGTGCTTTTCTGTAAGGGCACCTGTGGACAGGTTTATCCCTCCAAGGGCGCCTGTCCTGCCGTTAAGAACAATGAGGCAGAAATCTCAGTGCTGACGGGGAATGATGTCAGAGCGCTCTCTGACAGGAAGGTTACTAGGAATGAGGGGCAGACAGTCCCGCTTTAGAACATCCCCTTGGTCACCCGTGCGCGGGCTCAGTCGTGTCTGACTCTGTGCGGCCCCGTGGACTGGCGCCCGCCAGGCCCCTCCGGCCATGGGACTCTCCAGGCAAGAATGCTGCAGTGGGCTGCCATTTCCTCCTCCAGGGGATCTTCCTGACCCGGGGATCAAACGCGCATCTCCTTCGGCTCCTGCACTGCAGGCGGGGTCTTCACCGCCGAGCTATCAGGGAAGGTCCTTGACCATCCTGGGCCCCATGATTAATAATTTCCCTGGGGACGTCTCTGGTGGCCCAGTGGTTAAGAATCCGCCTGCCGATGCACGGGACACGGGTTGGGTCACTGGTCCAGGAAGACCCCACATCCTGTGGGGGAACTGAGCCTGTGAGCCACAACTACTGAAGCCCGCACGCCCCGGAGGCCGTGTGCCCCGGAGGCCGTGTGCCCTAGAGCCCGCGCTCCACAACAAGAGAAGCCAGAGCAACGAGAAGCCTGCGAGCTGCAACAAAGACCCAGCACGGCCAAAACCGAATAAGTAAATAAATGAAATGAAAATGATTTCCTGTCCCAGGTACCCGAAGTACCGAGGGGCTCCAGACAGAGGGGGAAGAGAGCGGGCACAGGGGGTCAGGAGGGGCGGCTGACATGTGACATGGCCCGGGCCTTGAAAAGTGGATCCGACTGAACAGGTGGGACAAGGGAGAAGACAGTGCAGGCGCCGGGACAGCCTGAGGAAGGGAGAAGCGGAACGCCACCTTTACGAAGAGCGGGCTACGTGGGGGACTGGACAGCTCCTGTGCCTGCCGTCCACCCTGCAGAGCAGCCCTGCAGGGGAGGCTTGGGACCACCACCCCCGGAAGGGGGGCGAGGCAGGGGCTGAGCTGGGAGCTCTCTGCCATTGCTGGGCCTGGCAGCTCCCTTGGTGATGAGCGTCCGCCCTGGTGCAGGAGGAAAACCAGTTGGGCTGCCGTTGCATCATCCAGGACACAGTCAAGGGCTCTGTTTCCTCCTGGTGCCTGGCCCAGTCTGTGGTTTTGTTCAAAGACCCTGACCAGGGTCCACGGTGCTGCGCTGTAAGTCACAGCTCAGCTCCATCCACCCCTGCCTCCTAGTCCAGCCCTCGAGAAGCTAGAGGCCCAGGAAAACGCTTGGTGGATTGTGTCTCTTTGGCCAACTCGTAGTGAGGGCACCCAGGTCGGGGCAAAACTGCCTGCAGCAAGGTCCTGTCAGCACATCACCTGATTCAGTGGGTTACAAGTGGGTGAGAGAGCTTGGAAGCCTCTGTCGTGAGCTCTAGGACACAGGAGCCGGGCCCACGCACGGCTCCAGGCCAGTTTACCGCTGGCTGCTGGCCGAGCCCGGAGACGTGTTCAGACAGACAGCGCACCTTGGTCAAAGCCTATAAACGAAATAACAGGTCCATCTGGAAGGACCTGGTGCTGATGCAAGCTTTTGGGCATGCTGGATAAAGCCCTGAGCACCCTTGGGGCCAGGACCCAGCTAGCAGGACCTGCTCAAGGTGGAGACGGCATCCAGGCATGGGACCCTGAGCACCTGGGCACTTTTGCTCACCCTGGGTGAGCGTGGACCACGGCCAGGTGGCGAGAAACATACTTTACCACATCAGCCCCCAAATAGTCCTCTCACCAATCTGGGAGGTGGGTTTTAGCATCCCATCTCCTAAACCAGGGGCCAGATGCACTCCAAACTCGGGACAACTCAGATTTTTAGCAAGGCAACAAGCAGGCATACAGTATATTGGGAGGAACCCCCAGTGGGGTCTAGAGGAGGGTTTCCCAATCTAGCAAGTTTGGCACATTGTGGGGGGAGTGGCTTTCGCTGTGCCTAGAGGAAGCCAGCAGCATTCCTGGTCTGTACCCACCGATGCTAACTTCACCCTCTCCCCACAGCTGAGACAACCCAAACTGTTTCCAGACATTGCCAAGTGTCCCTGGGGAGCAAAGTCACCCCTGGTTGAGAATTACTGGTAAAGGTCCATGCATTTCTACAGAAAAACTGGTTCTTGGTGGGGACCTTATATTTTGGCATATAAAGCACAGATATGTATATACTACTTGTACAGATAGGCTTCCCAGGTGGCTCAGTGGTAAAAAATCCACTTGCCAATGCAGGAGACGTGGGTTCAACCCCTGGGTCAGGAAGATCCCTTGGAGAAGGAAATGGCAACCCACTCCAGTATTTGTGCCTGGAGAATCCCATGGACAGAGGAGCCTGGAGGGCTACAATCCATGGGGTCACAAAGAGTTGGACATAATTGAGCAACTGAGCATGCACTCATGCACATGTACAGATATACAATAGTATCTGTGATATTAAAATTTCATGGAGAGACAAGTAAGAAAAAATGTTACGAAAGCATCCTTTAGGGGAATTCCCTGGCAGTCCAGTGGCTAGGACTCCGGGCTTCCACTGTATGGGGCACAGGTTCGATCCCTGGTTGGGAGGGAGATAAGATTGCATAAGCTGCACAGTGTAGCCAGGAAAAAAAAAAAAAAACAGAGAGGGAAAAAGGCCCTTTGGGGGATGATAACT
Organism: Muntiacus reevesi; assembly: GCF_963930625.1. NCBI lineage: Eukaryota > Metazoa > Chordata > Mammalia > Artiodactyla > Cervidae > Muntiacus > Muntiacus reevesi. The sequence continues at coordinate 8,364,871 of NC_089261.1, forward strand.
TTAAAAAAACACTCCCACAACTGGGTAGGTACTGTTGAAAGGCAACCACAAGCAAACGTATTACTATTTCTGCAGCAAAGTGCATGAACAGTCACACCATACTGTTAACAACCTCCTGTCACCACACCGGGAGAGGGTAGCTTTGCCACAAATGAGGGAGGGCTTTGTGGGTTTCAGAATGGTGGGTACGGGTTGCATACCTTTACCACAGGGGAGAACCGGAGGCTCAGAGAAAATAAGAGACTTGCCCGTGTGGGTGCATGTGTGCGCAGGCCAAGGTTCGGCTGACACCAGAGGGACTTAATCAAATCCTGTGCGGCACGAGCTCTTTGCTGCATCCCTGTCACCCCACTTGGAAAGGTTACTCTGATTATGTAGGTGATGTTCACTGTCGCATTATTTATAAGGCAAAAAGACTGGAAACAACCTGTGTGTCCCAAAATCAATCTGAGCCTGACTAAATAAAGTGGGCATAACCCGAGACATGGACTATACGTAGTCTGCAGGTCCATGTTCATGACATGAGAGGTCAGTCATAGAAGAGAAAAGCGCAAGAAAACTAGGTACAAAAGCGTTCTTGCAGTATAATTCCATTTGGTTGATCTATCTGCAAAACTATGTATGTATACTGCATATATAGTTTTGCATGGATATATGGGTATGTGTATATAGCATACATATGCAAATATATGCAAAGGAATTATTTATATACAAGTGCTATGTGCTAAGTTCCTTCAGTCATGTCCGATTCTTGCCATTTCATGGGCTGTAACCTGCTAGGATCCTCTCTGTCCATGGGATTTTCCAGGTAAGAATACTGAAATGTGTTGCCATTTCCTCCTCCAGGGGATCTTTGAGACGCGGGGATTGAACCCCTGTCTCTTAAGTCTCCTACATTGGCAGATGAGGTTCTTTACCACTAAAGCTACCTGAGAAGCTATTTATATATATATGTGCATATATTATATATGCATATATATTTTGCACATATGTCTATGCATACATTTTGCATATATATTACACATATGCAAAATATGAATGTATTTATATATACATGTGTATATATATCATATATTCACATGGATTGTATATATTTTGCATAAAAGTGAGTCGCTCAGTTGTGTCCAACTCTTTGCGACCCCATGGACTGTAGAGTCCATGAAATTCTCTAGGCCAAAATACTGGAGTGGGTAGCCTTTCCCTTCTCCTGGGGATCTTCCCAACCCAGGGATCGAACCCAGGTCTCCTGCATGGCAGGTGGATTCTTTACCAGCTGAGCCACAAGGGAAGCCCAAGAATACTGGAGTGGGTAGCCTATCCCTTCTCCAGGGGATCTTCCCGACCCAGGAATCTAACCAGAGCTCCTGCATTGCAGGCAGATCCTTTATCAAGTGAACTATGAGGGAAGCCCTCGTGTGTGTGTGTGTGTGTGTGTGTGTGTGTGTGTGTGTGTGTGTGTGTAGGCAGATCCTTTATCAAGTGAACTATGAGGGAAGCCCTCGTGTGTGTGTGTGTGTGTGTGTGTGTGTGTGTGTGTGTGTGTGTGTGTGTATGTGTATACAGGGCTCCTGCATTGCAGGCAGATCCTTTATCAAGTGAACTATGAGGGAAGCCCTCGTGTGTGTGTGTGTGTGTGTGTGTGTGTGTATACACACATATACATATATTTTAAAAGATTTAGGTTTGAAGCATCCCACTCTCCCTCTCCCACCTCCCCAAACTGCATTCTAAGCCTAGCATTCTCTCTGCCTACTCTTAAACACTGAACTTCCCAAATAAAAACATGAATTAAGCATGCAGAGTGTGAGCCGCTTCCTCCACCCCAATGGGGCAGCAGAGCCAAGATACTCCTGGGCCAGGGCCGGTCTGGACTCTCCAGGTGAGAGGAGGGGGGCGGGCAGCCAGGGCTGAGATGAGGCCCTGCCCATTCAGTTCCTCGGTTTCCCCAGCAGATGCCGCTACACAATGTTCTCTTTTATTTTACTTTTATTTTTTCAAAGATTTTTTTCTATGTGGACCATTTTTAAAGTCTGCATTGCATTTGTTACAATATTGCTTCTGTTGTTTATATTTTGGTTCTTTGGCCTCAAGGCATGTGGGATCTTAACTCCCCAACCAGGGATCGAACCCACTTCCCTTGCACTGAAAGGTGACGTCTTAACCACTGGACTGCCGGGGAAGTCCCTATTTGCTTTTGAACACCGATCGGGTACCGACTGTCAACGTAGAGACCCATGCTGGGGGCATTCCTAAGGGTCATCTCCAGATGTGAAAACCAAACGGGGGCTTCTGGTATTCAGCTCCCACTGGGCGAGGGGAGCGTGTTATCCTTGGTCAGGATCCCATTTTCCAGAAGGGGAAACAGGTTCAAAGGGACATGACCTGCCCACAGATGCACTGGAGTAAAATCCTGGCAGCCCAGTGTCAACCCGGCCTCCTAGGTTACCTCCCTCACCTCCACTTTATTTATTTAAAAAATAAAAAAAAAAAAAAGAAAAGAAAAACCTTTATTTGGCTTTGCTGTGAAGCATGTGGGGTCTTAGTTCCCTGACCAGGGATCGAACCCGTGTCCCCTGCAGTGGGAGCACAGAGTCTTAACCCTGGGCCGCCAGGGAAGTCCCTCGCCTCCACTTTAATTCTTTAACAGCATTTAAAGAATTAAATGCTGGGAACTGCTATAGTTCCCAAATGTTTTTCATGACAAATAACATTTCAGGAATCTGTTGCTGAGGCCTGGGGGAAATCTGGGAAAGACAGAGGGATTTTTTTTCTGCCCCCTCCCCCCAAAAAAGAAGTGCAGGCAAAGGATTTGTTTGAGCAGCTCATCTTGGAAAGGCCATGTGATGCGGGAGAGTTCAACCATCATGGGGGTTGGGGGGGGGCGGTCTGAGGTCAGACAGACCTGGGTTCCCGTCCCGGCTGTGCCTCATGCCAGCTGCGTGACCTTGGGCAGCTCGCCCCACCTCTCGGAGCCCACACCTGGCCATGACTGCTAGGTCCTTCATTATCGTCTGTACTGTAGCATCTTGAAAAGTGAGTGCTAGTTGCTCAGTCACATCCGACTCTTTGTGACCCCATGGACTGTACCCCACCAGGCTCCTCAGTTCATGGGATTTCCCAGGCAAGAATACTGGAATGGGTTGCCTTTCCCTTATCCAGGGGATCTTCCCGACCCAGGGATCGAACCTTAGTCTCCTGCATTGCAGGCAGATTCTTTACCGTCTGAACCACCAGGGAAGCACTAGTCTTAGATTCTCCCGAATACCGCTGAGATGCTCCTGCCATCGAAGCACCTCCTGACCAGTGTGAAGTTCACTTCTGCACAGATAATCTTCCCAGGGTGTCACTGTTTTATTATTTTTTTTAATATACAGTTTACAAACAGACTTGCATATCCACCTGTGCACACTCATGTACACCACTGGCAGAGTGACTCTGCTCTTTTGCCTGGGTTTTTTCACTCAGTGGACTGGAGCTGGCTGGGACCTCACTTACGGTGCAGGAATCCAAGACCCCAGGAAGCGGCTGGGCACCACAGGAGGAGGTCACGTTCAAAAGAGACGCCAGATGCTGTTTCTGCTGCCTCCCTCCTGGAGGAAGCACAGGTCGGGGGGGTGGGGGTGGTCGCCAGGACCCATCCCTCCCCATCCTGCTGGAACATGCCAGCAGGGTCACCCTGTGGTCTCTGGGGCAATCACGGTCATTGTCACCGTCCAAGGGGAGGTCCCTGGAGGGCTCTCCACCCCAGAATCCAGCTCTGCGGCCTGTGCCGCCAGAGAGAATGAAAACAAGGGGACGCGGCCGAGCCCGCCAGAGTTTCAGCCGCCGCCCTCCACCCCCTCGGGCTTTCCAGTGCTGCGATGCCTGCGGCCTGACAGTTTTTTAACTCAACCCACCCACGCTGGGGAAAAAAAGCCAGTGGCATTTTTTTTCAGATCTTCCCCCAGCTCCCTATTTATAGCATGCTGACAGGCGAGGGATGGCTTCCAGCAATAATTAGGGAACCCACACCGGGGACCCAGGCCTCAGGTGGGCCCCGCGGCTGTCAGCTGGCTCTGGGGACTACCAGGACCCACTCACTGTCCCCAAAGAGATGGGATTCCCAGGTGCACGTGGCCGAGGGGGGCTGAAAGAAGCTTAGGGCTTCCCTGGTGACTCAGTGCTAAAGAATCCGCCTGCCAATGCAGGAGACACAGGTTTGATCCCTGGGTTGGGAAGATCCCACATGCCACGGAGCAACTAAGCCCGTGGGCCACATCTGTTGAGCCTGAGCTCCAGGGCCCGGGAGCTGCAACTACTGAAGCCCATGCACCCTAGAGCCTGCGCTCTGCAATAAGAGAAGCCACTCTCTTATTGAGAGTGAGTAGCCCCTGATCACCACATCTAGAGAAAAGCCTGTGCAGCAATGAAGACCCAGCAAAGCCAAAAATACTTATTTAAAAAAAGCAGGTTAGTCGAGCACTATGAGAGCAAAAGGGCCACAGGCCTCCCATGGGGGACACAACTCCTATTCGTTTTCCTTTCTTGCCCTGAAATATCACCGAGTTCTAACATTAGCCACGCATGGGCCTGGCAAGGTATGGGTTAACTAACAGTGATGGGGCTTGTACGGGGCTCCCCAGGGAAAGAAGGAGGTTCTGAGTGGGAATCCCTGGTGCAGACAGGCCTGGGTTCCAAGACCCGCTCTGCCCCTGCCTGGTGGTAGGGCCCGGGGCGGAGGTCTCACTGGGCCTCAGTTATCCCATCTGTACAATGGGAACAATCATCATACTTCATTCAGTTGCTGTTGAAGACCAAACAAATATTTGTTTTAGGTTTGGGGAGTCTGGGTCTCCTTGTGCCGAAGGCCACGTGACTCTGAAAAACTGCCCAGCTCAAAGTCTGCACTCTGTTTTGCCAAATCTTAGGACTGCTCTAGGAGTTTGTCCAGTGGCCTACGGGAGAGGGGAGGTGTCGGGGGAGTGTCATTTGTTGAACTGTGCCAGGTGGAGGGCCAGGGCCAGGTGTTGTTGTAAAGTTAACCAGGGAGGACATGGCCCCTGCAAAGGAGTGTCCTCAGAGTGCAAGTCCCTGGAATGAAGGTGACCCGCGGTGAGTGGGGCTTAGGTCGTCGGGCGGGAGTCAAAGCCCGGAAGGCTCCCTGGAGCTCCCTGGGCTTCACCCGCCTGGTTTAAAGGGAGCCCAGGTGGACTGGGAGAAGGCAATGGCACCCCACTCCAGTGCCCTTGCCTGGAAAATCACATGACAGAAGAGCCTGGTGGGCTGCAGTCCATGGGGGTCACTAAGAGTCGGACACGACTGAGCAACTTCACTTTCACTTTTCACTTTCATGCACTGGAGAAGGCAATGGCAACCCACTCCAGTGTTCTTGCCTGGAGAATCCCAGGGACGGGGGAGCCTGGTGGGCTGCCATCTATGGGGTCGCACAGAGTCGGACACGGCTGAAGCAACTTAGCAGCAGCAGCAGGTGGACTGAGAGCCATGGACAATATCCACCTGGCCTCAGCCTCCAGAACTACTGGAAAGCCGGACACAGTCCAAGACGGCAGCGGTGCGTGTTCAGGGAGACGGAGTTCTAAACCCACAGGGCTCACGCGCTCCTTGAGGGGAGGGAAAGGACCAGTTTGTGACTCCAAGTCCCGCTTTGGGCTTGAGAAGTCCCCGGGAAGGGGCTGGATTCTACAACTTGTGGACAGAGTTGTGCACACTGCTAATTTTTCTTCTTCTCGCATAACTAGATATAGGTTCCATTGTAGAGGCAAAGAAAAAAAAAAAACATTCTGACAAATTAAAATATCAACTGGGATGGTTTCCCGTTGCTAGGCAACCAGAGGCCGTTGCTACGGTGCACATCCTGTCCCCTAGTCCCCCGCCCCAGGACTTGAGTGTGGAATAACGGGGTACTACAGATGTTAAAGGTCTGGCTGCAGCAATACTTGATAGAGAAATTTGCAGCTCATTAATTCTTAATCTTGAACAAATACCCACCATGTTTGTGGTGTTTCCTGGCTTAGGGGGTGTTACCACGTGACTAACCCCCATTGCATTTTCCCCTTCTTCAGCTCCTAAGGGGCAAGGACTATCCACAGTTCCATTTAAAGCTGGGTTTGTGTGTGTGGGTATGTGTGTGTGCGTTTAGGAGGGTGGGCAAGGCTTGGCGAGAGAAAAGGGGCTTGCTCCAGGTCACAGAGCTAGGACACAGTGGAGCCAGGGTTCAAATTTAGGTCTACTGACCTCCAGACCTTGGAAGTTGCCAGGCAGACCCATGAACTCAGGGTCTAAATCAGAACCACTAGAACTCAGCTTCGAGAAGCTGGAAAATGGGAATCCATTTAGACGGACCATCTCTTTAAATACAATAACTGTGGGGAGGTGCGAAGCCTGGATCGGCTGACTCTGAACAGGTTCCTCCTCGAAGAAGCAAGGCTGGTTGGCTGCAGCCTGCCCAATCCCTGTCTCCCCGTGGCCTTCCCAGGTAAGCCGCATCACCTCGGCTCCCCACTTCTTACTAGGTAATTGCCTCTCTGAGCACCACAGGCAATGAGTGTTCCTTTTATAAATATCTTCAAAGCAGCATCCCCAGAATTCCCAGCAGAGAAAAGATGAACACAGATGCTCAGGGGACCCCTTCAGACTGCCTAGATCCTATATTAATTCTTCCTCCACTGCTGCTCAGTTGAGAGCTTGTTTTGGGGGGGAGGGGGAAGGTGTGCAACTGGCTGGGGCTTCTCTCTGCTTAAGTACTGAAGCTAGCACCCCTTTCTTTCAAAGTGAAGAACAGGTAGGGATTGGGATTCCCAAAGCCCCAAGGACAGGCCACCTCCCTGAGCTCCCTGGAAACCTCCTGAGGCAGCTGGTAACCACAGCCCACTCTGACACAGGCATATAAGATTCTGGCACGTGGTAAGTGATGCCCACGTGGGGTAACCCAGGCCTTAAGGTCTGCTTGGCAATACTTCTGTGGGTTGCAGAGACACAGTCCTGCATTTCTTTAAAGAACTCTGAATTCCCATGAAAAATTAAAGATGATTTAAAGTTTTTTTTTCCTTTCTTTTTTTCATCACTGCAAGTTGGCAGTCCACGTCTAGGATAAACCAACAAATTAAAAAATACATGGAAATGCCAGAATCAGGAATGGTGCTGTACTGGACAATGGGGGTATGTTCAACTTGGGGCTTCTTAGTGAATCCAAGAAACCAGGACGGAGTTAATTCAAAAGGGTGGCTCATGCTATAGGGAAGGAAAAAAAGAGCCTGCGCAAACTCATTTTCTACAAATGAACCCACAGAGATCATGCAGAGACTGTGGCAGGCAGACTGTACTATGAGGCACACCTATTTACTGCTTCTCCCTATAGGAAAATTATACTCCCTTCTAGAGCACAGGTGTGGTCGTGTGGTTTAGCCCTAGCCAATGACGTGCGAGCAGAAGTGATGTCATCTATTTTCAGGCAGAACTTTTAAGAGCCAGTGATGGATGCCACATTCTCTTTCCCTCAGCCCTGTGGTTGGTCATGTCCCTGGCAAGCTGCTCCACTAACGGGGGCCTCGGAGTGACAAAGGCAGGAAGCGTGAACACAGCCAATGTCAGTGGACATGTGGAGCACTCAGGGGAGAAAGCTGTTTTTCTGTTTAAAGCCACTGGAGTTTCGGGGGCTGTTTGTCACTGCAGCATAACCTAACCCATCCTGACAGACACAGAGGCAAACAATTTTTGAGGCAAGGACAAGAAAAACGAACCACTACGACTGAACAATGACTGCAGGACAGCCCCTCACTTGACATACTTAAGAGCAGGAGCCTTTGAGGCACGCTGGCCTGGCTCTGCTGCGTTTTGCCTGTGTGACCTTAAGCATGAGTGGCTCAACCTCCCTGGGTCTCTGTCCCCCACCGAAAGTTGTTTACTTGCTGGAGACTTTCCCAAATATACACGGGTCCTGGCAGGAGGACAAACTCTCTCAGGGAGGGATGAGCAATTTTTGCTTTGAAAGGAAATCACTTGATTAGGACATAATGACTAATAACAGTAATTGAGCAGAAACAGAAGAAGAGACTTATAGGAAAAGAGGCTATGCCCGTTCTGATCCCCCAGTACAAATCCTATCCACTGATTACTCAGGAATGAGCTCTGAAAATGAGGGTATACAATGGTGCCCTCCCAAGAAACAGAAGACATTAGTCTCAAGTGTTCTTGTCTGCTGTCTTGATTGTTAGCCTCGGTTACTGGCTATTGCCATGTTCCCCCAGGCTGAAGGAAAACAAGGTAAAGAGTGACCATTCCACCGGTCCATGACGCTTTCCTAAAGCCTCTGACCTTTACAGTCAGACCCCACAGGCCTGGGAACGTAGAACAGACAACTCTGGGCGTGGGACTGGATGGCTGCTGACAATCCTGTCCTCCTGTGCTCAAATTTTCAAAAATAAAGTAACAATTTTGTGCTGCAAACGGAAAGCATTACCTTTAAAATAAGAGAAAAATGAGGGCTTCCCTGGTGGCTCAGTGGTAAAGAATCCGCCTGCCAATGCAGGGGACTCGGGTTCCCTCCCTGGGTCGGGAAGATCCCCAAAACCGCAGAGCAACCAAGCCGGCTCACCACAAACGCTGAGCCCACGGGCCACAGCTACTGAGTCTGTGCCCTGGAGTCTGTGTTCCATAGCAAGAGGAGCCACTGCAGGGAGAAGCCCGCGCACCCAGTGATTAACAGAGAGAGGGGCCCCCGCTCGATGCAACTAGAGAAAAGCCCTTGCAGCAGCAAAGACCCAGTGCAGCCAGAAATAAATAAATAAAGAATCTTTTTCAAAAAAGAGAGCAACAATGAGGTGGTCCAGTGGCTAAAACTCTGCGATCCCAATACACGGGGCCTGGGTTCCATCCCAGGTCCGGGAACTACATCTGCCTGATGCAACTGAGAGTTCATGTGCCAAAACTAGGAGTTCTCACGCCACAGCTAAAGATCCCACATGAAACCACAAAAACCAAAGATCCTATGTGCTGCAACTAAGATCCAGCACAGTCAAATAAATAAATATTTTTAAAGGAGAAAAAAAAAGAACAAAGATGAGAAAATCAGCGACACTCTCTTGCTTGCCCATGCCAGATATCAATAATCAATTACAGAACTGATGATGAGCCCTGAGAATCCCCAACACAGTACCCCAGGCAGCCACTGCATCATTCAGAGTTAGTAGGTGGGCAAAGACCTATTTGGTACCCTGCTCTAGGTTATCTTTTATCAGAGTCATGGGATTACAGAGCTGAAGGGTACTAGGGAGGTTATCCTAGCTTTCAGCCTAGGGGAGGATGTATATATATATATAAAATGAAATGGGAGATGTACAGGACTCATACCATAAGCACATAAAGTGCAGATAAGCTGCATAAGGAGTATCAGTCCCCTCCCTTAATCCTCGTCGACACAGGACCAGGACAGTTTCCAACTCAGAGCTCAGGTTGACTGCAGAGTTCACGCTCTGGGGTAGCATCATAGAGATGCTCAGGGGCTTGAGTCTAAAGGCCGATGCTCGAGGCCGACCCCGTGTCCTCCCGGCTGTGTGAACCTGAACAGGCCATTTTATCTCCCTGAACCTCAGTTCCCCAAAACGTACGGTGGGATGACACCACCTGCCTCGTGGGAGGTCTGCGAGGAGCAGAAGCATCAAAGCACGTGTAGCCGCTGGGAGGGTGCCCGGCACGGGGCACTCGGGGAATACACAGGGTTTTCTGTAGCTCTCCCAGGAGCTGGGAGAGGCCAGGCCCAGGGGAGACGGCCCAGAGGAAAACACTCTCTCCGTCTATTTCCAGAGCCACCACCCGGGAGGGAGGCAGAAGCAGCACCTTGTCTCGTGGCTGCCATTGTCACAGCATCTAAAAGGTCCTATTTCCGCATTAGGAGGTGTTAATTAGTCACACATCTGGCTCTGATGCTCTAGACTTTGAGAGCGGGAAGGGAATCTCCAGGGTGTGAAGGCAGAGGAGAAAGCGGGAGGCTCCTGCTGTGAGAAGCGGCACACGGGTCCAGGTGACACAGGACGGCTGAGTGTCCGGAGGCCCTCGGATCTTTGTGGCGGGGCGGGCGGGGCCTGTCACAGACACACGTCGCATCGAGATGTGAGGCCAGCCCTTTGGCAAGTCGATGGATCTCTCCAGGACGCGGCTGTCACACCTCTAAAATGGGATGGATACGATGACGGCTACAATAACTGCTAACATTTATAGTGTTTGCTAAGAGACACTGTGCTTAAGTGCTCTGTCTGCATCAGCTCATTTCGTCTTTTTCTTTTTTTTTTTTTTTTAATTTTCACTTTATTTTACTTTATTTTTTGGCCTCTCCTCCATGGCATGTGGGGTCTTAGTTCTTCGACCAGGAATGCCCCCTTGTAAGCAAAGGGCAGAGTCTTAACCACTGGACCACCAGCGAAGTCCTAGATCATTTTACTCTTTTTCTCTTTCATTCTTTTTAAGTCTTTATTAAATTTCTTACAACATTGCTTCTGTTGTTTATGTTTTTTTTTCTCCTTAGCCAAGAGGCTTGTGGGATCCTAGCTCCTCCACGGGGGATTGAACCCACACCTCCTGCATTGGAAGGTGAAGTTTTAACCACTGGACCACCAGGGAAGTCCCAGCTCATTCAATCTTTACGTTAAATCTGCATATGTGTGTATGCACACATATATATATTTGTGTATATATATACACAAAATAATAATTAACGTTATCCCCATCTTACCTAAGAAGACCCTGAGGTTCAGAGACATTAAGGAGCTGGCCCCAGGCTGCAGCGCTGACAAGGGGCAGACACGGGGTCTAGAGTCAGGGCTGTGGGACCCCCAGTCCCGTGAGCACTGTGCGTGAGGTCCGGCGGGCCCGGCGGGCTCCCCTCTGAGCTCAGGACGCAGAGGTCATCGGCGTGACTGGTCCCTGCGGGACCCGGGTCAGGTTCAAGGTGCCGGCTGCCAGAACCAGCAGCACAAGCCGTGCTTAGGGCTGCCAGCGTCAGAGACACCTCATTCTATCTCCAGGGTCTCTGAGGGATGATTTTGTTTCTGAAAACCGATCGAGAACGGCTAAAAACAAAATGCCAGAGCTTCTGAAAACAAGGCAGGAGAGCTTCTGCAGAACCAGGGCTGGGAAGGGGGTGGGGAATCGGATTTCACCTTCTCTCCCTCCCTCTCAGGCTCCATCAGGAGGGCAGGGGTGGGTAGGGAACTGCGCCCCACCCTCCCCTCGCAGCAGGAATTGCATGCCAGCCAAGCCTGTGGTAAACACAGGAATCCAGCCGCCAAGCCCTCTGGCACATTCATTAATTAAACTCTATGGATTTGCTCTGTTCCCGGAAACCCCCACTCCTGTCAGTAATAATTGGAGGCCGACCAGGCTCAGGCTATAAGAACGGCGTGCGAGGTACTCAGCCACGACGGCGCACAGTAAGGAACTGGGGGGCCTGGGGTGCGGTCCTGGACTGGCCACGTCGTTTCCACCTCCGGGCCTCAGCTCCCCTTTCAGAACAAAGGGCTCTGAGTGGACGGAGCCGCTCTTCTGGCCTCTCAGGGCCGTTCAGGCCTGTCCCATCAATGCCTGGACAGCACTGATGGACACGTCCATGCACGGACCTTCCTCTCTGCCCAATAAAAATAGAGGAGGGGATGAATTCATGTTGACTCTACAAAGGCAGAGTCTTTTAATGGAAGCTAACGTATGCAATTCCGGGGCGGGGGGGCGGGGGCGGCGGGGGAAGGACTGAGCAGGTTTCCCAAAGTGTGTTATGTAAGATACCAATCCAGCAAAACCCTTTGTGAATTCCATACTCAACGCACGCCATCCAATTTAAAGGGATGCCTCTCATTTGAAGGGACGTTTCCCCAATTCCAGATTTAGCAAAGCGGACATCTGACCATGGGGTGTCCATTCCCTGCTGTGATGGTCTCTACCTCGAGTCAAAGAAGGACTCTACAGCTCTCCTCTCGACGGAGAGAGTTCAGACAGACAGGATGCCAAGGACCATCTCTGGAGGTTCCTAATGTATATTTGCATAATTAAAGGCTCTGAAAAGTCCTGCATTAGAAGCATTATTTAACCAAGCGATTCTTAAATGAATTGTCTCTGGTAATTTCTATGCATGGAACAGGGATCAACAAGTCAAGTGTGGCAAAAAGGAATTCTGGGAAACTCCCAGACTGGAAAAGTGAAGGCCAGAAGCCAGTTATGGGGGTCCCCAGTGTTGGCAAGGTGGGGATGGTCAACTGGACAAGCTAGGATCTAGCATCTAGGATCATCTAGGATCCCTTCCCTGGTCTGATTTTTGTGGAACACATTTATGTAATATCCAACCTTTGATTCATCTCTTTCATAAGAGGTACCATTCACATTCATCTCAAGCCCTCCCAGCAGCCTCTAGAAACATCCTGCTGTTGTTCAGTCACTAAGTCGAGTCTGACTCTTTGTGACCCCATGGACTGCAGCACCCCAGGCTCCTCTGTCCTCCACTATCTCCCGGAGTTTGCTCAAACTCATGTCCATTGAGTTGATGACGCTATCTAACCATTGCACCATCTCATCCTCTGCCGCCCCCTTCTCCTTTTGCCTGCAATCTTTCCCAGCATCAGGGTCTTTTCCAATGAGTCGGCTCTCTGCATCAAGTGGCCAGAGTATAAATGGCAACCCATTCCAGTATTCTTGCCTGGGAGATCCCATGGACAGAGGAGCTTGGCGGGCTACAGTCCATGGGGTTGCAAAGAGCTGGACGCGACTGAGCAGGCAGATACATCTTACAAACAAGGAAACCAAGGCTCCAGGAGGTATAGGCAGTTGCCCAGAAGCTAAATGGCTGGTCTCAGCTTTGATCCTCGGTCACCCTTACTCTGCAGCCGGCCTTATTTCTTATGCTCCTGACCTTGTGGTTTCCGGCCCTGGTGTCACCTTGGGATCACCTGGGGAGCTACGAAAGCTCCAGCTTCTGGGACAGCATCCCAGACCGATGGTGTCAGACTACGAGAGGAGATGGCCTGGGGAAGCTGCATTTTCTGAGAACCTCGGTTCTCTAACAATGGTTTGCAAATTGGGAGGCTGAGAGCTTTTTGCCCGGGGAAAGGAAGGTTTTTGGAAACAACCCAAATCCTGCTTGCAGATGATTTGTGTCTTGTTAAGTTGCATTGATTTAGAACAAGTAGGGCTGTCTAAGAGGGAGCAAGTGTGTCCTGTGTTTTCTTTTTTAAAGCCTGACTTAAATCAGTTCTGGGAATCATGCAAAGAGCATTCATAACCATGTCCCACACGATAGGAACAGCACCCCTCAGCAGCCCCGTCATCGGAACAGGGCCTCAGAGGCGTTCCTTGATGGCAGGCGCTGTGTGGAGCGAATTCACATACATCCTCGGTCATCCTCCAATCAACCTGTGAGGTGATGCCCGGTCACCCGCTTTCGGAGAGGAAGACTCAGAGGACCCAAGGCGCAAACAACCTGCCCACCCAGACTGGAGGTGGCAGAGTTGGGATCTGAACCTGAAACAAGTCTGCCCCATACCTGGGGCACCTCCAAAGGAAAAGGGGTGGCTCCACCCTGGCCTCAGAGGGCAGGGAGGAGAATGCGCCTCCCAGAACCCCGGGACCTCCCAAAGCCTGCGCCATGGAACAGACAAAACAGGACACAGGGTACACCCGGCAGGCGGCCGGGGCTGGAGGCAGCCCTCAGCGCGGATGGCTTGCCAGGGTGACATCAGCCTCAGCAGATGCGAACGGCTCCTGCACCTGACCCGCCACGCAACTCAGGGGCCTGGAGGGGCTTCACCCACCCACCCCACCCCAGAGCAGACCCGAATTGCCTGCCAGGCCCTGGAGGGAGAAAAGCTGAACCAAAGACCCAGACGACAGCTGCTCTCCTTGGAAGCAGGCCTGGGGACCAGGCACCTGCTGCGTGCAGGCTGACAAGGTCCCAGGTCCCCTCACATGCTGAGCACCTGTGTACCTGAGACCCCTATAAGGGCATCACGTGGGCTGCAGGCAGGCCCCTTGGACTTAGCTTTCTCGGGCTGGACGACATCCGGCTGGGACCAGGAAGCCAGACCCAGGACAGCACCCACCACCAGATTGCTGCGTGTTGCCAGCAAAGCACTAGGCCTCTTCGAATGTCCCCTCGCCTCTGATCGAGGGCAGCGGCTGGTACCACAGCGCCCGTTTTCCACTTTCCTTTATTAGCTTTAGAGAAATCTCTCTAAGCAAAATCACAGACGCCCAATACATTACAAAGATCGAGGAGCAACCAGGTCTGGGATGTGGTGGCTAAGGTGTAGGGAGGGGGCTGAAGCCCAGGAAGACCTCTCTCTCCTGCTGGTTCCTCCACTCCCATGAAGATCTCTAGCAGAATACAGTCTGGAAGCTCCTCTGCCTTCCATATTCGCAGATCTGGGATGCTAAGTGTCTTGGTTTCCCCAGGAGGGACGGGTGTGGGGGGCAGCAGGGAGAGGAGTTTTCAGCCCAGAGGGTGGGTCTCTGGTGCCCCAGGGCCAGGGAGGTGCCTGGGCCCTGAGTGCAGGCTCAGGTGCTGGGGCGTTCTGTGACCTCACCTGGACGCTTGGATCTTTCACCCCAACCTTTCAGAGTCTCCTCCACCCCCAAGGGACAGTCATTCCGCCTTTATGGACCCTTTTCAATGTGTTTAAGTTTTCATAGTATGAGGACAACTCTCTTTTTGCACTTCTTTTTCTACATCTACCCAACAGCTAAACAGGTTATGCAGCTATGGTTACAAGTGAAACTGGCATAAGAGGTGTGGGACCAAACCCAATGGATCTCTATTCATTCATTCATTCAAGAAGCATTATTGAAGTGCCAGGTAAGGAGGACCTATTGGAAGGGGCATGGAGGAATTTTTGAGGGGGAGTGAGAATGTTCTAGAACTTGACAGAGTTGTGGGTTACATGGGTGTCTGCATTTGTCAAAACGCGTCAAGAGGTACGCTTAAGATATGTGCATTCTGCCGTATGGAAATCATCCCTCAAAATATTTATGGTATTTTACACGTCTTTTACAACATGTTGGTGTTCGGTTGCTAAGTCGTGTCCCTATGGACCTCTCCCCTGTCCGGCACTGTCTCCCGGAGTTTGCTCAGATTCACATCCATTGAGTTGATGATGCACTCTAACCATTTCACCCTCTGCATTTTATAATACAGCAATGAATATAATAATGTTAGTATCTGTAATAAGAACTTCTTAGAGCCAACTACATACCAGGTAGTGTCTGAGGTGCTTTACATGTGTCAGCGGACGGATTCTTCACAACAGCCCTAGGAAGTGCTATTATTATCCCCATTTTAGAGACAAGGAAACCGAGGCACAGAGTAACTTGCCTGCACACCGCTAGTGGATTTCCAAACTGGGGTTCCAACAGACATGTCTGGCTCCAGAGTCTGCCTTTTGTCACTAACTAGCTCTTTCTGACTCTCAGCAAAACTAAGCAAGGCCCCTGTCCTCACGGCACTTCAGTTCTTGGGGGAGACACTTAATATAACAACTCGGTGGCTCAGTTCACAGGACGAAAAGTGCACAGAAGTATCAGGGAGAAGCCCCTGTCTCGTCGTGCAAGGGCCTCGGCCTCCAAGTGAGTGCCTCCCTTCTGACTTAAACCTTTGAGCAATCACGACGGTGAAGTCAAGTCAGGTCTGTGAATGCACCCAGCACTGTGCCGGGCAAACAGCTGGTCCTTAATACAGGTTGGCTGAATCAGTGAGCGGACGATGGTAGTCCCAACTAGCTGCTGAGGAGGCTTCAGGAGCCTGCCTCTGGCAATACATCCTGTTGGTTCACCAAGGGCTCGGGATTC
Organism: Muntiacus reevesi; assembly: GCF_963930625.1. Classification (NCBI taxonomy): domain Eukaryota; kingdom Metazoa; phylum Chordata; class Mammalia; order Artiodactyla; family Cervidae; genus Muntiacus; species Muntiacus reevesi. Next base: position 8,380,687 of record NC_089261.1, read on the forward strand.
ACTCTCCGGAAGGCTGCCTGACCCCAGCCCCACTCCGTCGCATAAACAAAGATCTGTGAGTGCAGCGCGGCACTGAGAACCTTGGGGTCCAAGGAGACATCTGATGGGGCTGGGCGTAGTGACGCAGGGTATCAATTGATGAAGTAAGACCAGAGCTGGACTTCTCCTCGGCTGGCCAAGACAACAGCTGACCTCAAGTTCTTACAGACATGACTGCAACAGGCCCCGGGACTTCTGCGGTCCCCAGAGAGAATGCCTTGAATGTGGAACTCCCATTTACAACCTGGAGCCTCTCCAGACCACTTTCCGAGCAAGCAAGCACAGCTCCTCTGGGCCCGAGTCACCCACCCGACTAATCAGCTGGTGGGCACCAAGGAGCTTAGAGTCTATTTGTGCATGTATCCATTGATTCATTCATCCCTCCATCAGACATTTACTGAGCGCCACAGATGTGCCGGGCGTTCTGCTGGACTCTGAGCATGTGAAAGAATAAACACACCCCAGTGTGACTTTGCCAACAAAGGTCCGTCCAGTCAAAGCCATGGTTTTCCCAGTAGTCATGTGTGGATGTGAGAGTTGGACCATAAAGAAAGCTGAGCACTGAAGAATTGATGGCTTTTGAACTGTGGTGTTGGAGAAGACTCTTGAGAGTCCCCTGGACTGCAAGGAGATCCAACCAGTCCATCCTGAAGGAAATTAGTCCTGAATATTCACTGGAAGGACTGATGCTGAAGCTGAAACTCCAATACTTTGTCCACCTGACGCGAAGAACTGACTCATTGGAAAAGACCCTGCCGCTGGGAAAGATTGAAGGTGGGAGGAGAAGGGGATGACAGAGGGTGAGATGGTTGGATGGTGTCACTGACTCAATGGACATGAGTTGAGTAGGTTCCAGGAGTTGGTGATGGACAGGGAGGCCTGGCGTGCTACAGTTCACGGGGTCGCAGAGAGTCAGACACGACTGAGCGACTGAATTGAACTAAACTGATGGCTTTGTGGTCTAGCAAGGCAGCTAGAAAGGATTTGGAAGAAGCCGCAAAGGCACATCTATGATCAGAGCAATATTAACAATTCATGCAGCCACTCATTCGTTCCTCCAACCACAAGATGTTCGCTGGAGCAAATACACAGCACATGTTCAGTGTATGACGTACTTCTGTGCACTTCTCGTCCTGTGAGCGGAGCTGCCAAGATGCTTTAAGTCTCTCCCCTCAGAACAGAAGTGCCATGCAGACAGGGTTCTCTTTGAGGACTAGGACCACCTCTGACTTGTTCTCTGATGAATCTCTAGGGCCTCTGACTGCTTGGCACATAGTAGGTGCTCAATACACATCTGCAGACCGAGCAAATCGCTTTGAGAAACTGTTTCTCCAAGGATGGTACTTATGTGACCGTCCCCACCCAGAGCTCTTGAAACACAGGTAGATTCTGGGGCTCACCCAAGACGCAGAAGACCTCCTCCTGGGACTCTGCTTACTAAACCAGTATCCAAGGGGCCCCCCAAAGTTTGAGCTCTGTCCTCACACATTAGCCCCCTTTGCACTCAAGGACTGTGTGTGTGCTCAGTTGCTCAGTTGTGTCTGACTCTTTGTGATCCCACGGACTGTAGCCCGCCAGGCTTCTCTGTCCTTGGGGATTCTTGAGGCAAGAATACTGGAATGGGTTGCCATGCCCTCCTCTAGGGGATCTTCCCAACCCAGGTCTCCTGCATTGCAGGAGGATTCTTTACCACCTGAGTCACCACTGCTCTAAGAGGTCAAGGCCCTTGGCCAAGGTCCCACCTAGAGGAAGTGGCAGCACTAGGACTGGAACCCAGACCTGCCTGACGTTGCCACCTTGTGCGGCTTTCGCCACTCTTCTGCTTCGGGAGGCCAGACATCACTGAAGCTCACAGTTCAGCTCAGAAACCTGCAAGGATTATGCTTCCACCGGCTGCACCAAGCTGGTGAAAATCCACGGGGCTCCACATTATATGAAAAGATTAGGAAACTCAATAAGCAGAGCTCTGACAGCCTCTGTGTTTTTTTGTTTGTTTTTTTTGTTTTTCCTAGTTCCTCCCCCCAAAGGGCTTGCATTTATGCATGAGAAAAAGAAAAATGTACCCAACGTGGGATATGAAGAATCTCTGACTGTTCTGCCCTCAGCCACATTTCAGAACACCCCTTCCCTACCTCGGAGCTGTCTCTTCCTTCCTAATGAGCTGTGGTTGTGAGTGACCCCAGTATGCTTTCATCACCAGGAAGCAACTCGGCCGTGGAGGCAGGGAGGGCTTGGGGTGGGGGGTGTCCCTCGAGGAGGGTGAGCAGGCCAAGTGGACAAGAAGGAGTCTGGGAGCCGCCAGGCCCACCTGCTGGGCTCCATCCTTCTCCTGACCCCCAGAACACCTGCAGGGGGAGGACCTTCCTGAAAACAGCGCTTAAACTTTCCAAACCCCCGACGGAGCCCCTGGCTCCATCCCTGCAGGAAGAGGAACGGCTGGTGCACAGATGGGAAGGAGGGGAGGTTCTGCAGAGCCCGGAGCAGGCCCGCGTGGTTGGAGAGGGAGGCCAGGGAGAGTGAAGCCACTGCAATTACTGACCAAGGCGGCCAAGGGGTCACTGTGGGCCGAGCTGCCTCCTGAGCGGTTTACGCTCGTCACCGTAAGGAACTCCCACCTGGAAGGTAGGGGCTGTGAACTCCCTTCTAGCAGATGAGGAGACCGAGGCTTTCTCAAAGTCTGGCTGAGAGTCTCACACCAGCAGATGGAAGAGACGGGATTTGAATCCAGGCAGACTCCACGGGCGAGGCCCAAGAAGGTCACACCGGAGCCTCCATGGACAGAGAGGGAAACTGAGGCCCACCGTCAGGCTGCAGAGAGATGGCTGGTTCGAGGTTGTATAGCTGGGATCTATGTACTTTGGTCACTTTTCCAAAAACATCCCCGAGGTGTGAACGACATCGTTACCTTTGGAGCCTCACACAGCTGACTGCAGAGTTTTGCAAAGAGCAGGAGCTCAATAAATGTCTGCTGCTCCACTGTGAAGGATACCAGGGATTTCTGAGGACTGTATCATATCCTTAATCGCCCCAACTCTGGATTTAGAAATCCCGAGCTCCTGGGTCTGTCACTGGCCTGCCGTGACTTTGCGTAGCTTTCTTTCCCTCTCTGGGCCTCGGCTTCCCCAGCTGTAACATGAAAGGAGGGCACTGGAATAACCGAGACATTCTGGCAACCGAGGCTCGGGAGCTTCTCCAGGAAGAGAAACTCCACATCAGCGGCCCTGACCCTTTTGCTCCCAAAGCGCATGTGATTTGTTTTACGGACAACAAAACTCGGTTTTCCGTCATCCGGCAGGGTGGCTACCTTGGTGCAATCTTCAAACCCAGAACCATGGGTTCCAGAACCTTCCAGGCACTTCCTGCCAAGAGGTCTGTAGGCAAAGGGGTGGGGGAGAGGAGGTGGCAGCCGCCTCTGCATGGCCCCCACATCCCCCCTTCACCCTCCCCAGAGCAGAGGGCAATTACCAAGAAGAACAGAATGGACTGCTAACTACTAATTGAGGAATTACAGACGTTAAATTATAGTTGTGCCCGGGGAAGGGCCGTTTCTAGAAATCAGGCTGGTGAGTGACGGGAGCGTGGGCTGCTGGATAATTCCTGGCTTTGGCAGGAAGCAAACATTTGGATGTAGAGCCTGAAGACACAGGATTGGAAATCCAACAGACCGTGAAAGGTATCTTCGATTGCTAGGAAATGTGCGCCCCCCGCCCCCACACGTACCAAGTGACGGGTGGTAACTGGAAGGTCCATAAAGCGCTGACTGTCTGCGGAGCCAGGGCACCCGACAAGCACCTCATGTCGCCCTGACAACTCCAGCAGCAGACATCGTCCGCTCCATTTCGTAGCTGAAGGAAAATGCTTCATCAGTGTGGAAAGACTTGCCCGAAAAGACACCAGGCATCAAAGGTTATTTTACCTAGAAGTCAGTAAATTCCTAAGTCCTGCTACTGAGGTCCTGGCTTCACTCGGAGTGTGCTGGTTAAGGCCATGTGCTTACCCAGGGCCCGGCAGGGACCCCAGCTCACAGCTCGTGACGCTCACCATCCGCATCAGCGGTTCTCAACCACGGGCGACTCTGCCTCCAACGGACACTTGGCAAAGTCTGGAAGGACTAGTTCAAGACCACAGATGCTGCTCAACATCCCAGAAAGCAAAGGACAGCTCCCCCCACCCACCAAAGGAGGATCCAGCCCTGAGCGTCAGCGTCGCTGTGGGGGGCCGCCCGGGTCAGCACCGGGGTGTCTCCTAACAGAGGCACTCAGGTCCCGCTGTCCACTGAGGGATGAGAAAAGAGGCTTTGGCCGCCCAGGCTGTGAGCGAGGTCAGGTCCTCCCTCTGGGTCTCGGTTTTATCCTTTGTGAACTGGGGGTATCAAAAAATCACACGATTCTGCAGGGCCGTGACAAGGCATTTGCTTTGCTCAGTGGCTGGCATAGGCTAGGTGCCCAAGATGTGTCCCTCCTGTGCCTTCACAGCCCCACCTGGGAAACGGAAGGGTACAGCCCCTGCCTTGGTGTGACCCTAAAGCTTCTTCCCTCTGACGCCGCTACACAGAAGTCCCATTCTCCCAGATGGACTTGATACAAGATTCACACACAGCCCGGAGAGATAGCGGCTGCAGACGGAGCCAGGAGTGGATTTTGTGTAAGCAAGAAATAAACACTTCAGGGGGGTGGAAGTTGGGGGGGTGGATAAACGGGGTGAAAAGGTACAACCTTCCAGTTATGAGATGAATAAACCCTGGGGACATAACGTACAGCATGGTGATGATATGAAACGATCCTGGGCTGTGTGTGTGAAAGTCCCTGAGACAGCAGATCTTAGACGTCCTCGTCACAAGGGAAAAACTGTGTTAACTCTGTGAGGCTTGCTGTTCAGTCACTAGGTCGTGTCCGACTCTTCTGAGACCCCATGGGCTGTAGCCCGCCAGACTCCTCTGTCCAGGGGATTTCCCAGGCAAGAATACGGGGATCTTCTCGACTCAGGGATCGAACCTGCGTCTCCTGTATTGGGAGGCGGATTCTTTACCATCTGAGCCACCAGGGAAGGGTGTTAACTAAACTCATTGTGGTGATCAATTCGCAGTTTATACACATGCAAATCATCATGTTAAGCTCTAATACAGAGATGTCTTATATGTCAATTACATCTCGGTAAAACTGGGGGGGAAAAACAATACTTGAAAAAAATTCAGATTGAAAAAAAAGAAAAGAAAAATTTTGTGTTGAGAGTTGAGGGACCTCCCTGGTGGTACAGCGGTTAATTTGCCACACTTCTAATTCAGGGGGAGCGGGTTCAAACCCTGGTTGGATAACTAAGATCCCACATGCTCCACGGCCAGAAAAAAGGAAAAAAAAAAAGAGTTGGGAACTACTGTATAGCACGGGGAACTATATTCAACAACTTGCAATAACCTATATAGAAAAGAACCTTAAAAAGAATATACATACATATATACACATATAAAGCTGAGTCACTTTGTTGTACACCAGAAACTAACACAATATTGTAAATCAACTATACTTCAATAGAAATTAATTTTTAAAAAGAGTTTAGAGTTGTCAGTCTGTTAGTGCAATATAGCATACCCTAATCTGACTATTTTATCAAGGTTACAAGGAGAATAATAGCAGCTAAGATTTATTATGCACTTTTAGGTTCCAGGCACTATGCTAAGAACTTCACAGGGAAACTGAATATGATAAAAGGAAAGTCTCCTGTCCAAGGCCCCACGGCTAATTAGCAGTGAGGCTGGGATTCAAACTGGGATTTGTCCAAAGGAGCCAAGCTTTTTTTTTTTTTTTTTTTTAATGTAGATAATTTCTAAAGTCTTTATTGAATTGGCTACCATATTGCTTCTGCTTTGCGTCTTGGTTTTTTGGCCCCAAGGATGTGAGATCTTAGCCCCTCAACCAGGAATCAAACCCGCACCTCCTGTGTCTTAAAGCAAAGTTTTAACCACTGGACCGCAGGGAAAGTCTCAGAAGCCAAGTTTTTATCTGGACTGACCTAATTCTACCTGCATCTCTAGACTTTTTTGTCCCTCAATCAAGAAAGGACAGACAAGGATGCCAGATCTATGTTTAAAAAAGCAAAAGTAAAAACCCACACACTTGGCAGTTTTTTGAACTCTTGGTGATGATTTATGTTTCGGGAGCTGCCTTTCAAGGGAGCAGGACAGTTGGTGGGGGCGCGCTCCTCTGGCCTAGAAATCAATTGTAGGAGGGAAAACCTGCTCTTGTACACCTCGCTCTCAAATCCATGCGGAGGGTTCGCTGCTGTTTATGACCCAGCCTTTATGATGAAAGTTTGATGAGTTAAACGGAGTGATGAGCACTCAGCATCCAAGAAATGGACTCCCTTCCATGCCAGGGGAATCATGCCAACTCCTCCAAGGATGTGTTGCTTAGAAGCCCCTGGGACCCTGAGCCCAGACTGGCTAAGCAGCCTCCCTTACGTGCAAGAACCCCCGAGACAAGAAAAGTATCTGTTGGGAACTCCGAGGGCTACCGAGTCACAGATCTCGGATGGGTCCCTCAAGTTCTTCCCACCTCAACTCACTCATCTGCAAGATGAGGACTAAATAATACTCCCTGGCCACCCTGGACTGTCTGTCATGGTAAGTATGAATGAGAAGGAATGTGTACTGGTTATCTGTTGCTGCATGACAAATAACCCCAAAACTTAGTGGCTGAAACAACTAACATTGCCTCTCCCAGTTTCTGGGAGCCAGGGGTCCAAAGGCACTTGGCCCAGTGGCTCTGGCTCAACCTGCCTCAGAAGGGTGGAGTCAAGCTCCTGGCCAGAGATGTAGTCTCCTCTGCAGGTTGGAGAAAACAGAAATACATGCTGTGAATACAGAAAAGCGATAGGGACTTCTTAAGCTGGTCCAGTGGTTAACAATCCACCTTCCAATGCAGGGAACAAGGGTTCAATACCTGGACAGGAAACTAAGATAACACACGACAACAAGCAACTAAGCCCACACATCACAGTGAAGCCTGAGCGCAGGCAAAAAAAAAATAAAAAATAGCATCACCTAAAAAAAAAATATATATATATATATATATATACACCCTACAGACTGCAGCACACCAGGCTCCACCATCCTCCACTATTTCCCAGAGTTTGTTCAAATTCATGTCCACTGAGTCGGTCATGCTATCTAACCCTCTCATCCTCTGTCACCCCCTTCTCCTTTTGCCTTCATCTTTCCCAGCATCAGGGTCTTTAACAATGAGTTGCATCAGGTGGCCAAAGTATTGGAGTTTCAGCTTCAGCATCAGTCCTTTCAGTGAATATTCAGGGTTAATTTCCTTTAGGATTGACTGGTTTGATCTCCTTGCTGTCCAAAGGACTCCCAAGAGTCTTCTCTAGCACCACAATATGAAATCATCAATTCTCTGGCGCTCAAGCCTTCTTGACGGTCCAACTCCCACATCTGTACATGACTACTGGAGAAAATATAGCTTTGACTAGACAGACCTTAGTCGACACACTGATGTCTCTGCTTTTTAATTCACTGTCTAGGTTTGTCATAACTTTCCTTCCAAGGAGCAAGTGTCTTTTCATTTCATGGCTGCAGTCAACTGAACGTGCTTTGCCAACTATTAAACACTAAATAAACGATGACGAGGCCAGGAAACGTTGACTGAGACCCTGCTACTCGCCTCTAACGGTGCCAAGTACTGCGTGTGCCTTATGTCAGTATACGCCCCAGCGTATCTGTGGAGTCAGATGACATCACAGGCCCCGTTCCACGGAAGAGAAAACAGAGGCGGGAAGAGACTAAGTCACCTCCCCAAAGTCCCACAGCAAAGTGAGAGGCAGAATCAGGATTCAAACCTGCAGCTCCGGGAACCTGCAGCTCACTGTCTTCACCCACAGTGGTGCAGACACAACAATGAACGTCTCAGGAAGTCAGTTCTGTGTCAGCTGCCAAACACAGCCATTACTAGGCATTAATGATATAAACTTATAATTAAACAAATCCTAATAAAAGCAAAGGTAAGGAGTAGTCAAACCTCAACACTTCCTAATCACTACATTTTACTACCATCTATGGTCTGGAGATCATGTCTATCCATTGAAATCTGTTCGGTGAACATACTGTACCCTCGGCACCCCTCCATTCTCTGCACTTTCACTTTCCGTGGTTTCAGTTACCCATGGTCCACCTGGGCCCAAAAACAATAAATGGAAAGTTCCAGAAAAAACCAATTCACAAGTTTTAAATTGTGCGCCTTCCTGAGTAGTGTGATGAAATCTCACACCGTCCCTCGTTTGCGCCTGACACCCATCCACGACCATCGACATGGCTCCGTGATCCGGGATAGCCCAAAGTGCACGACCTTCCTCCTGACGTGTGGTCAGGTCAACGGAAGCCGCACGGTCTGAGGCACTGCCTCCGTCATCCTGAATATTGCATCTTATCATGGAGGCATCTGATCATCCCACATCGTTACCAGAAGGAGAGGTGAGTACAGTACAGTGAGATGTATGAGAGACAGAGACCACATTCACACAGCTGTTATCACACTGGGTTACTGTCACTATGTTCTATTTTGTTGTTAGCTATTGTTACTCTCTTACAATGCTTAATTTACAAATTAAAATTTATCATAGGTACACATATGCATAGGAAAAGCAAAGTATACACTGACTGGATATATTCATTGAATATACTGGATATATTCTTTGAGTATATCCTGGACATTCATTGGAAGGACTGATGCTGAAGCTGAAGCTCCAAGACTTTGGCTATGTGATGTGAAGAGCTGACTGTTTGGAAAAGACCCTGATGCTGGGAAAGACTGAGGGCAGGAGGAGAAGGGGCGACAGGGGATAGGATGGTTGGATGGCATCAGTGACTCAATGGGCATGAGTTTGAGCAAACTCTGGGAGACAGTGAAGGACAGGGAAGCCTGGCGAGCTGCAGTCCATGGCGTCGCAAAGAGTCAGACACGACTTAGCGATTAAACAACTATCCATGGTTTTAGGCATCTACTGGGGGTTTGGAACGCAGCCCCCTGGACATACAGAAGACTGCTGTGTATAATGGTGGTGTACTGCACATCTTTTCCCAGCTCCGTGTACAAGGACGGCTATTTGGTACCTGCAGTGGGCCCTGGTGGGAGTTACACCACGGGGATAGGCAAACGCTACGTACAAATCGGGGCTTTTCCCCCAGAGACTCGGCTAACATTAAATATTCACCAGTGGCTCACTGTAGCTGACCCAATATGTCCTTCCTGTTCGCAAGGCGTGATCTCAGTGACTCCTTGCCAGAGACCCCATTCTTTCTGAAATCCAAAAATACACCATTCCCTGTGATATGCAGCGATCCAGATTTCCTTCCTGAAATTTCCAACTTCCTGATGAGGAGAGCCAGAGGCGCTTTGTCTGAACAAAACATCTGAGAACTGAAAACGCTGAAAGAGGGAAAGTGAGAGGAACAGAGGGGCCCGCAGGTTGCAGAGACCCAAAAGGGGCTTTTTTAACCTTACCCACCCTTCAGAAATCTGGACAAAGACGTGCCCACCCAGGGCCGCCCTCACAGAATCCTTCCTGGTCGCCCCAGATGGGGAGCGACCCGAGGGTGCAGACAGAGGGGTGGATACACACAAGAGCCTGTGCGCGGCCACGTGCGACCCGGGCCTTAACAAAGGTCTCTACTGGAGACGAACAAAACCAGCACATTTTCTTTAAGGACAGAAAGAGACAGAAGGTGGGAGATGCTGCTTGAGAACGGGAGGAGAAAAGACAGAAAGGAAAAGCATTCAAACGCCAAGAGTGGTTTCCATGGACGTTAAAAATCACAAGTGGATTTTGTCTTTATTCAGGCTTTCTGTACTCTCCACGGATGGTGAGCGCATCTGCTTTTTTTAGGGGAGGGAGGGAGCGAAGGACTCAACCTAATTTCACACAAGCAGAGCCCCGTGGGGGCGGCCACGCCTCGGGCCTGCCCTGCTCTCCAGGCCTCGCCCAGAGGCACCGACTCTGGGCCCAGCCTTTGCCCACCACCCCCCGACTCGACTGGACCGTGAAGAGACCATTGTTCTCTGGGGTGACATCATTCTGCTGCCAGCAGGGTGAAGAGCGACCTGGAATTGGGTGCGGCCAGCCCGGGAGCAGGTGGCCCATCCTGCCTAACCATCCACAGCGGAGCTGAGGTGCGGTCACTGCGAGCTGGGCTCAGGGTTGCGGGCTGGGGGTGGGGGGGAGTCACTGAAGTCCAGCACCCCAGCTCCGCGCCCCAAGGGGTGGCCCGAGACCAGGCCACCTGTCAGGGCTCTGGACCAGCGGTGGCAGGCAGCATCGGCGCAGACACTAGGAGGCGCAGGGGGTTTGTGACCGCTGGACCCTACTCCCCTGAAGCCCAGGTCTCTGGAAGAAATGTGACAACCTGCGCCCGGCTCACAGTAGGCGCGTGGTAATCGGCGAAACGACTGTTACTCTGCTCTCCTCACCGCTCTCGTACTCCGCACCCTGCCGTCCAAAAAGTTCACGCTGTCCTCACCGCGGCCCCCAGGCCCTGCATGCCCTGACCCCCCACCCCCCATCTTCTACCTTCACCACACAGGCCTCCCTGCTGTTCCTCAAACACGCTGAGCACAGACCTGCCTCGGGGCCTTTGCACTTGCTTTTCCTGCCACTGGGATGTTCTTCCTCCAAACCCTTTGAAGGCTCATTCCCTTCGCCTCTCCATGCCTCCAATCTCTCATCCGTGGAATATGGGGCTACCCCACGTGTCCTTCAAGGGGGGAGCTGTGCAGATTCGATGAGACCAACTCCAAGCCAGAAAGAGGGGCCTGCCATGCTTCCCCTGCTCGGGGCACTGCGAGGATACCCCAGATACACAGTCCCCCAAACCAAGAGAACCACCATCCAGCAGTGGTTCTCAGCTGGGGGAGGGCGGCGGTTTTGCCCCCAGAGACACTTGGCAATGTCTGGGGACAGTTTTGGTTGTCATGCTTGGGACTGCTGTGGCATGTAGTGGGCAGAGGCCAGGGATGATCTTTCACACATACATAGGACAGCCTCTCTGCACCCCAAAGAGTGATCAGGCTCAAGGTATCAACGGTGCTGAGACTGGGAAGCTGACACATGGCAAGAGTTCAGGGTTGGAGGCAAGCCCTTCATCTTTGAAGATGGTTCCTAAATTTTCAAACCTACACAGCGTATCAGAAAGCGGAGACACCATTTTGCCAACAAATGTCCATACAGTCAAAGCTATGGTGTTGCCAGCAGTCATGTACAGATGTGAGAGTTGGACCATAAAGAAGGCTGAGTGATAAAGAACTGATGCTTTCAAACTGTGGTGCTGGAGAAGACTCTTGAAAGTCTACTGGACAGCAAAGAGATCAAACCAGTCAATCCTAAAGGAAACCAAGTCTGACTATTCTTTGGAAGGACTGATGCTGAAGCTGAAGCTCCAAGACTTTGGCCACCTGATGCAAAGAACCAACTCACTGGAAAAGACCCTGATGTTGGGAAAGATTGAGGGCAGGAGGAGAAGGGGGTGGCAGAGGATGAGATGGTTAGATGGCATTAATATCACTGACTCAATGGACATAAGTTTGAGCAAACTCTGGGAGATAGTGGAGGACAGGAAAGCCTGGGGAGCTGCAGTCCATGGGGTCGCAGAGAGCTGGACATGACTTAATTTACACTCACGTGTTTTCTGCTCTGTCCCCTTGAAGGCGACTCTGTAAAGGCCAGAGCTCTGTCTTGTTTTATTCACAGCTGTTTCCCCAGTGTCAGAACCCTAGTAGGTGCTTGATAAATACTGGTGGGATGAAAACATGAGTGAGCGAATGATAGGGTACAAATACACACCTCACACTTGCGAAGGCCTGGCACTGGGGACATGCCCACGAAAGGTCAGCCAGGTTCTTACTCTCCTTTGCGAGGGGCGCCAGTCTGGCCATCTGGGCAGGAGGGACTCACATCACGGCTCCGGCAATGCATCTCCCCGTGAGAGCAATGACGTGAAGCGCACACTCATTAAGCCCCTCCTGTATGCCAGGTGCTTAACAGGTACCAGTCCCACTGAACCGCCCGCCAGACAAGTCCCAGGTGAACCCCTGCTTTACGGATAATGATGCTGAGACTGCAAGAGGTGGCTTAACTTGCCCAAGATCACTCGGCCAGCGCGTGGAAGAGCTCAGCCTCGATCCCAATTCTGTCCCGTTCCTAAGCCCTGTCTGCCGAACGCCCTTCGCCCTGGAGAATCCACCCCACCTCCCGGCTTCCCACTCTGACTCCGGCTGTAGGCCTCGGGGGCGCTGCCGCTGCGCCTGGGTTCTGGAGCCTTCTGCCTGGACCCCGCTCGTCGTCCACCTCTCTGGCAGGGCTTGTTCTCAGGCTCGCCCTGGGCTGCGGCACAGACGAGCCTCTTCCTGCCTTTGTCACTCAGAGACAATGCGATTATTTCCCCTCTTCCCCCCTTTTATTCGGCAGACGCCCAGGCAGGCCATTAGCAGATTATTTCAAGGCTGCCTTTGGAAAAGCGTTTCGGGGCACGCCTTTCAGGGTTGCTTTCTGCCTGCCAGAGATTCTTCTACTGGGCTCTGAGTAAATAGAAGCCTGAGGCAGGACTTGGGAACAGAACGGATTATTTAGATAAATCACGTACCAGTTTGAGTCCAAAGACTGAAATCCCGCCCCCTTCCCAGCCCCAGCTCAGGCTCCTGCAGGTGTCTCCTAACTCTTAATTGTCTGCGGCTTTGAAAAGTTTCCTCCCGTAAAACAAACACGCGAAGTCCCCAGGGGAGAGAGGTGCGTGTGGATCTCCCAGTTCACTGGGAATCTTTGAAGGAATGGTTTGAGAGGAAAGGTTTCGGTGGTCACGTACTGGGTGACAGGGCCACGTACTGGGTGACAGGGCCACGTACTGAGTGCTAAGCAGGGCTACCATGGGCATCATGTGTCTCCGCGGCACGTCACTGCCCTTAAGCTGCTGCAATGGGAAATGTAAAGGATGAGGACATCCCCATTTCACAGATGAGGAAACTGAGGCACGGAGAAGGGAACAGTGTACCCGAGGCTGCACAGCTGGGAAGGAGCAGAGCCAGAAGTCAAAGACAGGAGTCTCTTCTGCAAAAGAGCCTGCGTCTCCACCCCAACTCTGCCCTCATCCCCGAGAGGCAGGACACCGGGGCACCTGAGAGAAAGCACTATGTGCCCGGGCCCGCGGTGGATACCCATGTCAACCTGATGACCCCCAGTTCTCCCTGGCTGACAGAGGAGGAAACCAGGGCTTGAGAACGAGTCAGGGCCTCTTTGCCAGGATGTGGCTGGGTTTGATTCAAGCTCTCAACCCCAGCACCAGCTGGTAGATGCTGAACGTTAAATGGGAAGGAACCAGGTTAATTCAACCCAGATTTACCGAGCATGCATCAGCGCTGATGGAGGCAGCAGTGAACAGACGAGGCAAAGGCCTTGCCAGGCCCCTCTTCATTCATTCATTCATTCATTCACCAAGCTGGGGAGCAGGGCGATGGGGCCTGAGGGACTCCGGCCAATGCCCAGGGCCAAACAGCGGGGAACTGAATGTTACCAAAGCCCCAGGCCCTTAACTGAATTGCCAGAGAGGGAACAAGAGTGACAGAGAAGAGGGACACAGAGACAGACACTCATACAGAGATAGAGGGGTAGAAAGAATGACCGAGAGGCCGTCACCCGTCCCAGAGCTTGGGTTGGGGGAATCTGTCTTCTAAGTTCAGGCCCCACTGATTCATCTCCAGCCGCAAAGCAGCACAGACCCAGGAGGGAAGGAGATGTCACCTTCACGAGGCATATGTTAGCAGCTGACTGCTCTGGTTGCTGCGTGACCCCGGGAGAATCACCATACCTCTCTGGGCCAGCTGAGGGGACGCCTGCAACCTCGAACGCACAGAGGGCTGGCTCAGAGCCTGGTGCACCCCACAGCTCCATCAACCCTGGGTCTGAAATGACAACCGGGGCTTATCACAAGGCTGAACCCAGGGGAGGAGGCGGCTCAGTACTTCATCCATCTTTGGTCTCCTGTGAACTGGGTCACATAGCAGGAGACCCTCTCTCTTTGAGGGCCTGTGATAAGGGCTTCCCTGAAGCTATCGAGAAGGTCTGGAGAAATCTTTTTTATAGAAGCTTGGTTGGAAAGAGCCCTGAATGGGGTTCAAAGCTGGGGCTTCCGGCATTTGCTCTGCTACTCACTCCCTGTGCTACCCCAGGCAGCTGTCTTTCCCTCTCTGGGCTCAGCCCCACCTCTTCAAATCATTAGCAAGGTCCTTGAGGAAAAAAAAACAAACCTGGGTGCAGGTTGAGTTCTCAATCATTAGATGTCATTCCACCCTGATCCCCAAGCCCCATCAAGCTTGCCAGAGTGGGAGCTGCTGGAATCTCAGGACCCAGATTACCCTCCTCCGGCCCGTGCTGGCCCATTCACTGCCAGCGGTACTGGTCAGCGGGCAGTCCTGCCTGCCACCTCGGGTAATCAGATGAGACCTCGCGGTTTTGCTCGGCTCGAAGACCACAAAAGCCACAACTCCACACGCGCATGATGTGGACGCTCGGCCACCCACGGAGGGTGTTTGAGGAGACAGAGCAGGTGCCAACTAAGCCTCCCTAAAAATAGGAAGCACTTGTATCGGGTTGGAGTGTCAAACACTTACGGATAAATCACCAGCAAACCCAGCCCCGTACACAGAGACGCTGAACGTGGTATAAATGCACGCGCGTCTACCATCAAGGGGAATCATCACCACACGCCTCTCTCCCAGGCACGGGAGCAGGAAACGATCTGGCTGGATGGACAACTATCCCGGAAAAGGCAACTTCCCTGGCTGAATTGATGGGACGCCCCCGCCCCAGCCAACTTCCCCGGGGTGGGGGAGGGGGAGCACTGACAGGGAGGAGTTCTCACTGTTGTTTTAATACTTAAACAAACAAACAAAAATAATAACAAGCTTACTAGGTCTGGGGGCTCCGAATCCGGCTGCCTTTTCCTCAGGGAAGAAAATCTCTGTTGGCTTCGCGCCGAGAAGCGGCGGAACGACTCTCGGCTCCGAGAAGCCAGGTGTCGGAAGGACGAGGTGCGCTTGAAGGGGGTCCGTCCGGAGGGCTCCCCGCCCGCCCGCTCAGGGCCCGCCGTGCTGGTCACCAGGTTGAGGGCCTCCTGGAAGGAGCGCCGGACGGTCCCCATCCACTGGGTCACGTGGCTCTGGGCCACCGTGAGTTTGTCACCCAGGTAATCCATGGGGCTGGCGGGGCGAGGCGGGGAGGAGGGCAGGGAGGTGCCAGGGTCGGTCCTCTAGGGTCCCCCTGCTGCACACTCACTCGGGCAAGTTCTGGGCTCTCGCTGGAGAGGAAAGGTAGCCGCCTCTTCAGTAGCTGGACCGGGAGCAGGTCAACACCCGCCGAGCCGGTGGCCAGGGGCATCCACGGGGCTCGCTAGGATCAGGCTGAGAGTCCAACCCCCTGGGGCTGTGAGTAAACACACGGCGGCTCCAAGATCCAGTTCCCAGTGCTCACCGGCCGGGCCGGGCCGGCTGGCTGGCTGGCTGGCTCGGGTGACGACAAGCTTTGCTGCGCTGGCTGGCTTCGGGGTGTGACAGTCCCCCCGCGAGCTGGGGGAGGAAGAGGCAGTGGCCCCCGGGGAACCCTCGGCGCAGTCCTCACGCGCCCCCAGGGGCCCCCCTGCTCACCTGGCCCATGCAGGTTTACCCGTCCTCGGGCCAGGGGGAGGGGGAGGAGGTTTCCGAACCTGTGGGCCGGCGGGCAGCTAGCTCATTTCCGGAGGCAGCCACACCGGGGCCCCGGGGCCCCCCCGGCTCCCCCGGCTCCCCTGGCTCGGCAGCCCGGGATGACATCAGCCCCCATTCTCAGCGAGGGGCTTCGCCGCCTGGGAATGCAGGAGGGGCCTCGGGGAGGCGGCCGCCCAGGGAGCTGACGTCCGCCCCCATTTGTTCTTCCCCACCCCACCCCACCCTCAAGTCCCAGCTCGCTGGCTCACCGTCCGCGGGGCTGTCAGGGCCTGCACGTGCTCGGCAGGCAGCCCACCCGCCCTGCAGCCCTGACCGCCGGCTCAGCGGGGGAGATGGGGCTGCACGTGCATGCATGCGGGCGCGTGTGTGCGTGTGTGTCGGAAGACCCGGTGGCCCCGGGAAGGCTGAACAGTTGGGAAACTGCCTCCAGGGTGACGGGACCTGTGGCCGGCAGTCAGTCTGTCTCCCTCTGGCGGTCCATTTCTCGGTCAGGTTCCCAGCCTCTCCTTCCTCCCCCGCCCTGTCTCAATTTCCACTTGTTCCTCCCTGAGCTCCCTCTCTCTCTCTCTCCAGCCTTCCCTCCTTCCTCCCTAAAAGGAGACACCCAACCGGGTGAAACAGCCCCCGAGGCCCCCCAAGGAAGGAACTGGGCCGGGCTGTGTTTTAGTACTGGCGGAGTTGCCATGGCAACCCAGGGCACAGCACCTGCCCCATCCTGGGCAGGCAGGCTCCACACGGGAGCAACAGGAATGATTCATGGTTTATACTGGGTCACATGGGCTCCCGGGCTTTAACCCTTGTGGAGCTGGAGTGGTTGGGGCTGGGGGTGGGGGAAGGAGGGCTGGGGATGGGAGGCAGAAGCATCTGAGACCGGAGGGGGTGCTTGTCGGCAAGGGAGAGCAGCAGCCGGATCCTGAGGGGAGGCACGCATGTTGGAGAAGCTTTCTTCCTTCCAGCAGGGATGGACCCTCTGCGGTACAGATGAGGAGGCTCAGGCTCAGAGACGTAGATTCACTGGCCCAAGGTCACACAGCAAGGCTCTATCTACCACCAGGCCGTGGCCCAGGCTGTTTCCTCCCCGCTCTCCGCCACTTTTCAGGGTCTGACGCAGCGCATGGTCCAGAGTTGGAGCTCAGTAAATATTTATTGTTCAAACGCCAACTCCAAGAGTGAAACTTTGATCAGTTTGACTGCATCCCAAGAGCTTTTCCCCACCCACGTCACCTTCAGTTCTGAATAAATATTTGCTCCCTAGACACTGATCAAAGGGCCTCACTTGAGAAAGTTTTTCATGGAGGCGTCTCTGGCAATGCAGCTGACGCAGCTCTGCTTCTCTGGATTCCCAGTCCTTATGGATGTTCGTTTGCTCACTCATTCTTTCACTCATTCATGTAAACATCTGGAGACTGTCCTCTCTGGGCCGGGTGCTGAACATGGACCCCAAGGATAGCCCCTGCCCTCGAGGGCTTACAGCCCAGCAGGACCCTGTAATGGTGCTGATATTTACTGAAGACTGTGACTCAGTCTCCAGTGCTCTTCTAAGTGCTCGCAAGAGTTAACTCAGGAATCCTCACACGAACCCATTTGACAGAGGGGAAGACTGAGGCCCAGAGAGGTGACAGTTACCTGCCAAGGTCTTCCAGGATGGTAGGCAGCCCTCAAGACGGCCTCCAGAGATCCCTGCCCTCTGAGTCATACCCTGGTGTGGTCCCCTCCCACGATGAGCGAGAATTGGTCTGTGTGCAGAGGTGAGGCAGAAGTGACAGCGAGTGACGTTCAAAACCAGGGCCTGCCGGCCACCAGGCTGCGAGACACTCGAGCAGCCCCGTGGAGAGACCCATGTGCAGACAGGTCAGCCACCCCAGGCCAACCGCCGGCACCAACTTCCAGCCACGTGAGCGAGCTGCTTTGGAAGCAGGTCCCAGATCACCAGGCAGACCCTTGGATGACCCAGCCCTTGACTGCAACTTCATGGGAGACCCTGAGCCAAAGCTACCCAGCCAAGCTGCACCCCCAATTCCTGACCCACAGAAACCATAGGAGGGTCAGATGCCCAGAGGCAAGGTAGCACCTGGGCCATCAGGAAACACAGGCTGGAGCAGGAGGAGAGAGGGGAGGGGACAGGGGGCTCTCGCAGTAGCCTGCACCCCCCCACTATGCAGATGAGAAAAGGCGCACAGGGCCCCAGATCCTCCCTCCAGGCATGTGTCTGGCCCCACCCACCACCCCATACAGCCTCCAGGGTCCCAGGGCTGCTGGTCACCAGGGTTTCCCTGCTTTCCTCATACACAGTGTCCGCAGTCAGCCTCCTGCAGCAGGTGGTCCCCAGCAGACCGGGGACTCCCAGGATGGGAGCAGTCCTCCCCACCTAACCCCAAAAAGCTGCACCAGAAATACCTGAAGAGCTGGAAAGGGATGCAACTTTTTAAGGTGGGGGGGATTTACTGAGCACCTCCGGGAGGAAAAAAGTTACATCAAAGCAGCACCTTTAAAATTGTAATATCCGGGGACTTCCCTGGCAGTCCAGCGGTTGAGAATCCGCCTTGCGATGTGGGGGATGTGGGTTCGATCCCTGGTGGGGGAACTAAGATCCCACATGCCGTGGAATGACCAAGCCTGAGCTGCAACTACCGAGTCTGAGAGCCACAACTAGGGAATCCATACGCTGCAACCAAAGATCCTGCATGATGCAACGAAGATCCAACACAGCCAAATAAATAAACTAACTTAAAGTTAAAATTATAATATCCAGTGTTGGCCAGGCTACGGTAAAAGAGTCATATTTACTCACAGACAGAGATGGAGATGGGTATGTGTTTTCTGAAGGGACTTTAACATTCAAAATCAAAATTCTTAAAAACAATGCCCTGCCAGTTAGCGACACACATGCTAAAGTGTACTGACATCTATAGCTCACTTTGAAATGCAGGGGGAAAAAAAAACCTGTACACTACGGAAGAGATGGGAGGCTAGATTTTTCTTAGGCAAATGTAGAAAAATGTGACCAATTACAGAATATTCCTGGTGGGGATGTATAATTTTTCCTTATATTTGAAATTTTTCATAATAAAAGGCTGGGGTGGAAGGATGAGCCTGCCTTTTGACCCCGAGTTTCTTGATCCACACCCAGCACTTTGTCCAGAAATGAGCATGATCTATACAAGACACAGTCATATGTGATAGTTATATTTGTGAAAAGGTTGTAAAAACCTTATCATTCAACAAAAAAGAAACTTGTTCAGTGCTATGCTGACCTACATCCAAGTCAGAGGCAAAAAGAAAAGTCAGTGATATTGATCCCACCTTTATGTGTTATGTCAGCGGTCGTTTTGTGAATTAATTTTGATTTTTAAAGAATGCTGTATAAAAATTATTTATCTTGATAACCTATTTTTTGGGGGGCTGCTCTCTTAAGATGTAGACCTTACGTGTGTGCCTTAGTCACCTCACCCTCGACAAAGCCCTGGATTTGCTAAATCAATACAGCATCATGGTTAAAGGTTTGTGGACCTGTCACTGACTCATTGGAAAAGACCCTGAAACCTGGAAAGATTGAATCAGGCAAACGGAGAAGGGGGCGGCAGAGGATGAAGTGGTTAGATAGCATCACTGACTCAAAGGACATGAATCTGAGCAAACTCTGGGATATAGTGGACAGAGACTGGTGTGCTACAGTCCATGAGGTTGCAAAGAGTTGGACGGGACTGAGGGACTGAACAACAACTCTTCTCTAGCTCTTATTATACTATGTGGCCCTAAGAAAGTTACTGAACCTCCCTGATTTTCAGAGAGGAACTCATCAAAGGCTGTCATTGTCACTGATGCTATTGGTATCATGGGCTGTGAGTGCCAGGTATCGTATTAGTAACACATTGTCTGCTCCTCCCAACAATGAAATGAGGTCTGTGCTAGGATTACTACCCCCATTTTACAGATGGAAAAAACTGAGGCAGAGGGATTCCGTAGCTGGTCACACAGCTATGAAGTGGTGGAGTGTGCAATCCGCAGCCTTGCACCTTAAGCAAGGACAGGAAGACCAGCCTTTGCCAAATCAGTCTAGAAGGAAGACAAGTGTTGGGAAGCGCAGAAGGGACTAGGTGGTGGGCAGGATCACACAGTCCGCCTCCTTCCACACCAGGGGAGAGGGGTGCAGAAGGGAGCTAGAAAGCCAGATTGCCTGCCTGCTCCCAGCTCCCGGCTCCCTTTAGGTACAATGTGGTCTAAAAGTCTGACTATAAAAAGCGTCACTTTCTGAAAACTGGGGCACAGCCTGAACGCTTTCCCCGCCAGAGGACTTTTTCTGCAAACTCTTCTGTTCTCTCCAGGAAACTCTTGGGAGGTTGCTGGGCATCAAAAAAGAAAGAAAGTCATCTCCTTACATAATTAATCCAAAGGACTCTGGAGAAGCCACTGCGATCCAGGAAATAGAGGAGAATTTTACCATAGTAGGAGGTAGAGACCAGAGGTCACCATTTCCAGACGTGCGTTTGCCGTTACAGAAATCAGCATGTCACTCATTCATCCATTTGACAAATTTCCCTGTGCAGTTACTTTGTGTGAGCTCCTTACTGATCCCGATGGGACCATAGTCCCTGAAGAGCTTGGGGTAGTTCTCTGATTCTCAGCCATTAAGAGGAGAGGGTATCCCAATGGACCATATCAAACCCGAGACTGTAATTTTCTCCCCCATATCTGATACAAACGTGAACACTCTATAGAGAATCCCTCAGTGGAAGAAAATGCCGAGGGAAAAAAAAAAAAGAACATTTGCAATACAAATACCAAGAGCTAAGAAAGACTAGTGAATAACACACTGTGATGGGAATGTTAAGAAGTGGAGGGGAAACCCAACTAAGAAAGTAGGAAGTTGAGGAAAGACAAAGGGAAGATGATCATTTATTGAGGATCATTTATTGTAACTGCAAAAAGGAAATCTAGGTAGGGTTTTGAAAGATGAATAGGAGTGCTCCAAGGAAGCTGAATGGCATTTGCAAAGGCCACTGGGCATGGTCATATTCCACCCTCCCCCTGGGCTTCTGCACATGCTGTATCCCCTGTACCCCTGACAAGAGCCACTTTCCCCTGTTCTCCATCTCTATCAGATGTCCCCCCACCTCAAGATCACCTTCAACAACCCCAGTCTTTTCCAAATCTCCCACAGGAGGTCTCAGTTACATGATTCTGCTTCCCAAAAAACTGGACATTCCAGGAGTAGGCATGCAAGGTCTCAAAATACATTAAAATAATATTATATATAGATAATTGTATTATATATAATATGTATCGATATTATGTTGATAAGGAAGGTGGTGTAGTGATAATAATAGCGAGATGAATTGAAGATCTGCTCTATGCTGAAAACTGGTTACCCAGGCACCTCACCTCACATAATCCTGGCAACAACCCTATAGGGTGAGCCCTGTTATTAATTATCCCCGGTTCGCAGAGAAGGACAGTGAGGTTTTCAAGAGCTGAAGGTATTTGTTCAAGGTCACTGAGCTGACAAGTGGGGCTCTGGGACTTGAACCCAGACCTGTACGATTGCAAAGTCCTCCTCCTTCCAGGGCAGAAGCCAGACTCTCTCCACACCTCTAAAACTCCTTAGAACAGCCAGTTCTGCACCCAAGCCCCATGCATGAGGGCAGTGACTAGTCTACACCCTTCTTGGGGTGTCCTCAAATCTCCTCTGGTCAGGAAATTTCTGCAGAAAGACTTGTCTGGGTGCAAATCAAAGTTTCCTTTCTTGACAACTGGCCTAGAGACTGATTCCGGGGACCATGTGTGGGAAGGGCTGATTTGTGGACCCAGCTTAAATCTGTTTTCCCAGGGACTTTCCTGGCAGTCCAGTGATGAAGACTCTGCCTTGCAATCCAGGGGACATGGGTTTGATCTTTGGTCAGGGGACTAAGATCCCACACGAGTTGGAGCAACTAAGCTCGCATGCCGCAACTAGAGGCTGTGCATCGCGACGAAAGATCCCGTGATGCAACGAAGACCCGAGGTGGCCAACTAAATAAATATTTAAAAAAAAGCAACCTGTTTTCTCTCCCTAT
The DNA here is from genome assembly GCF_963930625.1 of Muntiacus reevesi. Classification (NCBI taxonomy): domain Eukaryota; kingdom Metazoa; phylum Chordata; class Mammalia; order Artiodactyla; family Cervidae; genus Muntiacus; species Muntiacus reevesi. The sequence continues at coordinate 8,402,528 of NC_089261.1, forward strand.
GGGATGGAGCAAAGCTTTCGAAGGGCTGATCGGTGGCCAAACTTATCCTTTCATTGAAGAACCAGGCCCAGGTAGACGGCTGTCCCAGACCTCAGGGTACACCTCTGACAGGGGCCCTGATTTTCCACAGGGGTCGCTCACAATCTGCATTTGACAGGGTCTCTGGCCTCAGGTCTGACCTCCACCCCCAGGGTCTCTCCACCCCAGCCCAACCGGACCAACTGCCATCCTGGATGTGCCAGGCTGTCTCTTGCTCAGCCCTTTGCACACGCTGCTCCTTCGGGCGAGGAAACTGCCCCACCTGTTCCTCACCTGGCCAGCATCTACTGTCCTTCACAGCTCAGCTTCGGTACTCCCTCCTCCAAGAAGCCTCCCCCGATACACGCCCCCCAGGGCGCCACCTCTGGGCTCCCACTTTGCCAAACGACCCTCTCCCGCATCATTAGCAATCTGAGCTGTAGCTCAACTGACCAGTCAGTCTCCCCACTGGACTCTGAGACCAGGGGCAGCAGGTATGTGTCCTGTTCAATCTTGATTCCCAGCATCCAGCACTTGATGTGCCTACCGTGTGAAATGAGGGAATCACTGAGGCTTGAACCCGAGTCACACAACTCCCAGCATCCCTCTGCCTAGGCTTGTTTCCAAGGCAACAGGGGAAAGAATTCTGATATGGGAGAAAAAAGAAAACAGAAATGACTTGACCTGACAAGTCAATCCCAGATTATTTATAAACCAAGCCCACGATTATTTCCTTGTGTTCATTTATCACATTCTTATTCAAGTAGTCATTTTAATGACCTAAGATGCCCCTAATTAACCTTGGAAAGGGAGTGGTGTGGGGGGGAGAAAAAAACAATCTGAAAAGGAAATCTTTGTAGAAACAGCCAGGAACTTGTCTCTGCTTTATCAGGCCCCACCCCGAATGCAAGCGGAAAAAAGAGCATTTTCCACACTGGGGAGAGCCCGCTGTGTGGCCCCGCCCCATGTGGAAAGGTCGGTCTGTAATTACAGTCCCCCTTTGAAGAGCTGGGCGTCTAATAAAGCTGCGGGGTCCGCCTTCTCTGAAATGGAAACGGGGTGGGCTGAGGGCCCCCACCCAGTTCACACAGCCACAGCGCTGCCCTGGGGCTCTGGGAGAGTGTTTCTGGAGCCCTGCCAACCCTTCTTGGGCTTCCTGGTAAGGAGAGGGGCCCCACTGAGGTCTGATCCCCTTGCCTGGGGTTGGTCAACACACCCCTTTCCACAGTTCAGTTCAGTTCAGTTCAGTCCCTCAGTCGTGTCCAACTCTGCAACCCCATGGACTGCAGCACGCCAGGCCTCCCTGTCCATCACCAACTCCCAGAGCCTACTCAAACCCATGTCCATTGAGTCGGTGATCCCATCCAACCATCTCATCCTCTGTCGTCCCCTTCTCCTCCCGCCTTCAATCTATCCCAGCATCAGGGTCTTTTCCAGTGAGTCAGCTCTTCACATCAGGTGGCCAAAGTATTGGAGTTTCAGCTTCAACTTCAGTCCTGCCAATGAACACTCAGGACTGATCTCCTTTAGAAGATCCTTTAGGCTTCCCTTTCCACAGGAGCCGCTGAAATCCCACATGTTTGGATCGGTTAGTAAACGAGAGCAAGATGTTCTTGGGGAACAAGAAATTACGACTGGGATGAAGGAGTCATGATGTCCCCCAGAAGACCTACCCCCGAGTACCGAGCCTGCTATCCTGGGCTAAGTGCCCCTAAGTTGCACCCCAAGATCTGAAGACTCTCCCTACGATAACAAAAGGCTGGAAGAAGGGGAAGAAAAGGCCTTCCTGTCCCTGCTCCTACGCTCCCTCCCCCACACCTTCTGACTTCCACAAGCGTTTGAATGGGGGCCTACTCGGTGCCGGGCACTGTGTCGGGTGAGAGAGGCCCCAGCCCCGGCCCCCGGATGATAAGCAACCTCGGCGGAGCTCAGCCGCTGAGGGCCTGCTGTCACCCCCTGACTCGAGGAAGCCAGGAGGGTTGTAACTCGCGCGGTGCAGGTGAGGAAAGCGAAATGCCGAATGAGGGGGACCGGAGCCTGAGCCACGTGCAGAACGAGGCTCGAGCCCGGGGCTGGCTGGGCACAAAGCCGGGGCTCCGGACCACCAGGCTACGCTGCCCCTGGGAGCGCCCCGCTTCATGGTAGAATTCATGGTAGAACGGGGTTGGCTTCTGGGGTGCAGAAGAGGTGGTCTCAGGAGCAGGGTCCAGACCCCTGTTCTTTCCTCCTCTCTGCTTTACTTCCTCAGACTCGGGCTGCCGCAAGTGAACCCCAAGTGAAGCCTGATCGTGATGGCACAGGTTTCCCGAGACGGCCTCGGAGACCCCCTCTCGGCCTCAGCCGCCACGGCAGCGCCAGGGACCCCCGACCCAGGCGGCCTTGCAGGGGGCTCTGTAGCCTCCTGCCCCGGCTGAAGGGAGGCGAGAAGGCGGGTCCTGGGCCCACTGACCTGGGCTTGAGGCCCACCAGGCTCTGCCCCCAACCACTGAGGGTCCCCGGGCAGCGCTCCCCCATCTCTGGGAAGTGGGGGAGCCCAACTCAAACTCCAGCTGCCTCGTGTCTAAGGGCCCCCGTCCCTGCCGGGCCCAGACACCATGCGGCTGTGGGCTCTCACGTGGCCTCCTCTCGCCCAAGGTGCCTCATCTCACAAAAGGAAATCAAGACACCTGCCCCCCGGGTCAGGTGCCCAAAGCAGGTCCCGGCAAAGGTAGGCGCCAGGGCCCCAGGCTCCGACGGGGATGTCCACGGCTGGAGCGTTCACTTTTCTGAGAACAAACTTGTGAAGGGAAACGGCCTCCCAAATGCCAAATCCACGTCTATGCAAAAGCTGCTAGGGCGCGGTGGACGCTTTCTCAGCACCAATGACGAGCCAGGCGCTACGCCGCCTCTTGTCATTCCCCGCACACACGGTTAAAGGCAGGCCTCCCAGGACTGTGCGCTGTGTGACCCAGGGCAAGGGACTCACCCTCTCTGAGCCCCTCCTTCCTTTTCTTTAAAATGGGATAAACATGGTCCTCCCCTTCCCAGGTGCTGCGGCAGGCTACATGGTGCGTGTTCTATCCTGTGGGAGCAGAACCACCGCCCCCATTACACAGAGGAGGACACTGAGACAGCGAGAGCGGAGGCTGAGGCTGCACGGTCAGTCACTCGGGGGTGAAGGCTGGCCAGGAGGCCTGCGCTCTCTCTTGGCGGCTGCGGCTCAGTGAGCACAAGGGTGCCGGGGAGCCCCCAGGCCCAGCCCCGCTGCTCCCATCACCCAGCTCGCCCTCCGCTCATCTCAGAGCTGCCGTAAAGGTCCCCACTCGGTCCGCTCGCTGCACGCTTTCTCCCGGCCCGGCTAGAGCTCTATCATCTGGCGCCTTGTTCCTCGGATCGTGGGTGGGGGCCCTCCTCTGCGCCACCCACGCTGTTCTAGGAGCCAGGCTGTGCCGGGCGGCGGGGAGGGAGCGACGGCAGGAAGGGGGCGACCAGGCGGCCTTGGCATCTTGACAAAAGTGTGTCTCCCCACAGGCCCCCACCACCACCCACCCGGGAGGCACAAGGCTGTATTCTGGCAGCCTCGGAGCCCGTTCGAGCCAGCCTGGGCTCAAAGCCCTCCAGAGCCCCTGACTTCGCCAGGGCAATGAAGGTGAGATTGCCCCCACCCCCAGCTCCCTCCACCTGGCTGCTTCCTGCCAGGGAAAGGCTGCGGCCCCCACACCAGGCAGCCTTCGTATTTCTGAGTCTTTGCCCCGGTCCCTGCCCTGATCACCCAACACAAAGGAGCTGCCAGACCGTCTCGGTCTTAACGCTCTTTCCTTTCAGTTCAGTCACTCAGTCGTGTCCGACTCTTTGCGACCCCATGTACTGCAGCACGCCAGGCTTCCCGGGCCATCACCAACTCCCGGAGGGTGCTCAAACTCATGTCCATCGAGTCGGTGATGCCATCCAGCCGTCTCATCCTCTGTTGTCCCCTTCTCCTCCTGCCCTCAATCTTTCTTTTACACGTTCCTTTTCACCACCTGGTATTGATTTAGTGTGATCTCTCCAAGCAAGTCTCATGAGAGCATAAACCTGGAGTGTCTTACTCTCTGCTGTTGCCCCCTTGCCTGGCACACCGCCTGCTCTCAGTAAGTGTTCGCTGAATGAATCGGTAAATGAACCAGTGAAGCAAAGAAGGGGAAGAAGGGGTGAGGCAGGAAGGAGAAATAGGGTAGGCAAGAGAGGAAGGGGAGGAAAGGGGAGGTGCACAGTAACTTTTAAAAAATTACTTATTTATTTTTTAGCCATGTGGCATGCGGGATCTTAGTTCCCCAACCAGGGGTCAAATCTGCACCCCCTAAACTGGAAGCACAGAGTCTTAACCACTAGACCACTAGGGAAGTCCAAGCATGATAACGTTGGTCCTGCAGTCTCATCCTCTCCTCTTTCCCGGGCCGATTCCTACTCACCCTTAAAGATTTCACAATGATGCCCTCCCCTCTAGGAAGCCTTCCCTGCTACTCTCTCCCACTCAGTTCAGTGCTTCCTCTGGGCTCCCCAACCCCTGGGATTTCCCATCACATCATAAATATAAGGGCGATGGGACTTCCCCGGTGGTGCAGTGGATGAGAACCCACCTGCCAATGCAGGAGATGCGGGTTCGATCCCTGGTCAGGGAACCAAGATCCCACATGCCGTGGAGCAACTAAGCCTGCGTGTCCCTGCCACTGAGCCCAAGCCGGAAGCCCCTCGAGCCACAACTACTAAAGACCTCATACCTGGAGCCTGCGCCCTGAAACAAGGGAAGCCACCACAACGAGAAGCCCGCACGCCTCAACTGGAGAGTGGCCCCACGTGCCTCAACTAGAGAAAGCCTGCACAGCACCAGAGACAGCACAGCCAAAAGTAAAGAACAGATGAAAACTATCAGGGCCGATATCCACACCCCTCTGCCCACCGGCTGCAGGCACTGGAAGGTCAGGGCTGTTTTCAATTCCCTTTTGCATCTCCAGGGCCCATCCTGAGGCCTAGCACCCAGCTAACGCGTCTCAAGGTCTAACCAGACACCAGGCCCAGGCTGATGTTCTGAATCAGAGAATTCAGACTCTTCAGCATCACCTTGTAAGTAGGGAGACCATCTTATACCCATTTTACAGACAAGAGAAGCAAGGCTGACAAAAGTCAAGCTCCTCGGCCAAGGTCCCACAGCAGGGACCCGGGGAGGCCATCACACTACCCCGTCCTCCAGCACTATGCGCAATGCACTGGGCACTTCATATAAACCTCATCGGTTCTCATCGGCCTTAAAGGAGACATCACTCTCCCAAACCTCAGATGAAGGAACCAAGGCCAGGGGCACACAGGGCCCTCACACTCAGCTCAAACTCATTCAAGCCAATCGGGCACCGGGAAACTAACCAAAGAACCCGCACAGAAAAATATAGCTGTGAGCAAAGAACCCGCACAGAAAAATATAGCTGTGAGCAAAGTTCTTCCTTCCTGGCTAAGCCTTGAAAACGCTGACGACTCACTTCCCATCCTCTCTCGCAGCAAAATCCTGGCCGATGGGATCTGGGGTTGGGGGGGGTCTGCTGGCTGTGCTCAGGGAGAAGTCTTCCTCCCAGTGCACCCTCTCTCCCTTAGCTGGATGTTGTCAAGTCTCCCAGAAATGGCTGGAACTGTGGCAGCCACTTTGGGGCCATGAGAGGACAAGATGCTGAAGGGATCGTAGGAAGATGGAAAGAACTGGGGTTAATCCACCAATTCAGGATGTGGTAAACTTTTAAAATTATTGAATTATTGGTTGTGCCACACAGCATGCAGAACTTCCCTGACCAGGGATCAAACCTGCGCCCCCAGCCTTGGGAGTGGGACTCTTGACCACTGAGCCACCAGGCTAGTCCTGTGATAGACTTTTGAAAAGGGCCAGATAGTAAATATTTTAGGTCTTGCTAGCCACATCTGGTTTCTGTGACATACTTTTCTGTTTTGGGTTTTTTGTTTTTTTTTTTAATCCTTTAAACATATAAAATCCATCCTTAGCTCACAGGCCATAGTTTAATGAACCCTGCACTACATCCCCTGTACCACCAGGTGATCATGTGAATAACACACATCCTTCTGGTTTGGCCCATCTTTATGAGGGGTCTTTTGCTACTTTCAGCATCTTCAAAACCATCTTCCCCAACACAATGGCAGTGTTGGACCAAGTAGTGACGGTGAGGATGTAGGCAAGTGAAACTCTCAGGGGATGAGACGCAAAATGGGGCCAAATGGTACTGGAAGACAGCATGGCAGCGTCTAAAAAAGTTTACCACACGCCTATCGGGCTTCCCTGGTGGCTCAGAGGTTACAGCGTCTGCCTGCAACGCAGGAGACGCGGGTTTGATCCCTGAGTCGGGAAGATCCCTGGAGAAGGAAATGGCAACCCCCTCCAGAATTCTTGCCTGGAGAATCCCATGGAGGGAGGAGTCTGGTAGGCTACAGTCCATGGGGTCACAAAGACTCGGACACAACTGAGCGACTTCACTCACTCACCACATGATCCAGCCGCTCCACTTCTAGGTGTTTACCCAAGAGGGACGAAGTCACATGTCCATACAGAAACTGAACAAGAACGCTCACAGCAGTTATATTCATACGAGCCAGAACGCGGAATCATCCCAAATGCCTGCCAACGGATGAAGGGGTGCACACACTGGTACCTCCACGCAGCAGAACGGCCCTGAGCGATCAAAAGGAACGGGCCGCTGGTACTCACGAGGCCATGGATGACCCTCACATGTGAGTTAAAGAAACCAGATGCAGGAGAGTATGTGGTGTCCCACTCCACTCATAGAAAAGCCTAGAAAACACAGGCTAATCTACAGTGACAGAGAGCAGAGCAGCAGCTGCTTGAGGGCAGGGAGGGAGGGATGGGCTGCAGAGGGGCAGGAGGAAGTTGATTGAGGGACATGTTCGGTATTTTCATCGCAGCGGCGGGTCCTCGGGAACGTGTGAAAACTCATCAAACTACGCATGTGGTGCGTCAGTCATATCCCCACAAAGCTGCCTCACACAGAACAGGGACGGCTCTCACAGTGAGCAGGGCCCCGAGGGTACTGAGGGGCAGGGTGTGGGTGAGTCTTGGCTGACTGTGCGCTAAGTCGCTTCAGTCCTGCCCGACTCTTTGCGACCCTATGGACTGCAGCCCGCCAGGATCTGCTCTCCATGGGATTCTCCAGGCAAGAAGTGGGTTGCCATGCCCTCCTCCAGGGCATCTTTCCAACCCAGGGAACAATCTCATGTCTCCTTCATCTCCTGCACTGGCAGGCGGGTTCTTCACCACCAGCACTAGCTGGGAAGCCCAAATGGGGCCCGCAGAAATGCAGGGGAAGAGGGGACGTGGGAGCCCGAGAAGCCAGAGGCCCCCAGCAGACCTCACGTGCCATGGGTGAAGGCTGACGTTCAGCTCTGCCCGCTCCATAATGCAGCTGAGGACAAGTGAAACCTGAGATGTTTCTGATTTGGCAAACGCGGTGCCCCAGCGGCAGCCCTTGGGGATAGCTCGTGGATCCTGTGGGCCATGCTGAGCGCCCTCAGTTCTTTTTGGAATTCCCGGGTGCCAGGGCTGGTGTATGGGCGCCGGGTCTCTTCCCGTCTGAGGAGACCCAGGGCACACAGCAGGCGGAATTTCCTGAAAGCCCCAGACTTTGTTTTTTCACTCAGCCCAGAAAGAACAGGAAGAACTCCCAGCTCAGCCCTCCAACCGCCATCTGCAGCAGACTGGGAACAAGTCTGGCTTGGCAGCTTCAGAGCCTCCGCCCGCACCTGATCAGATCCCAGGGACAGGCTGGTAGGCAGTTGGCCCGGCAGAAACCTTGCCTCCCTCCCTCAGGCCCAGAGTCCTCCAGAGAGCTTGGGGATCTGCACAAAATTGTCTGCCCCTGGGTCTCATTAATGGGCACTTCTGCTCCTGTTTAACCATTCTTAGCCCCACTAGACAGCATATTAAAAAGCAGAGGCATCACTTTGACAAAAAAGGTCCATATATATATATATATATATATATATATATATGTCAAAGCTCTGGCTTTTCCAGTAGTCATGTACGGATGTGAGAGTTGGACTATACAGAAGGCTGAGCACCGAAGAATTGATGCTTTAGAACTGTGGTGTTGGAGAAGACTCTTGCGAGTCCGTTAGACAGCAAGGAGACCAAACCAGTCCATCCTAAAGGAAACCAGTCCTGAATATTCACTTGAAGGACTGATGCTGAACCTTCAATACTCTGGCCACCTGATGTGAAGAGCTGACTCATTGAAAAAGACCCTGATGCTGGGAAAGACTGAAGGCAGGAGAAGAAGGGGACGAAAGAGGACGAGATGGCTGGATGGCATCACTGACTTGATGGACATGAGTGTGAGCATGCTCCGGGAGTTGGTGATGGACAGGGAGGCCTGGTGTGTTGCAGTCCGTGGGGTCGCAAAGAGTCAGACACGACTGAGCGATGGAACAGCAAAAGCAACAGAGCCCTGGAGCAGCAGAACCCACCCTCGCTGTGAGAACACAGACCCTTCGCAAGGAGGTCTGGGTTGACGGTCTGCTTTCCTCGAAAACAGTACCGAGGTTATAGCAACGTGTCTGGATTCAAAAGCCCCATGGGGGTCCTCAAGGGGGTTCCATGTGAGAACTTCTGGGGGTGGAGCAGGGGGGTGGAGGGGTGACTTCCAGCGTGCGTCTCTGTCCAAAGTGGAGAGATGCGGGGACAGTGAGAGTGTGTGGTGGGGGCGGGGGGAGGCGGCGTGGAGGGCGGGGTGGAGGGCGGGCAGGCAGGGTGGAGGGCTGGGTGTCAGGCCAGATCCCGGTGCCTCTCCATTCTCACCAGACAAGTTATTTCAGATTTGAATAATAACCATGAGAACTACTTTCCCATCCTCCTGCCAAATGTTCTCATTTCAAAATGGACTTAATGAGATCCGTTGGCGGAAGGACTTCTGGAAGCAATGAAAGCGCTGCGCAGCCTCAAGATGCCAGGAGCGAGTGGCACTTGCTGGGGACCCCAGGCAACAGGAGTGGGGCAGGGCCGGGCGGTCATCACTTACGCGCCTGCGGGGGCTGAGCACGGCGCTCGGAACACGGCAGGTGCCGCCGCGCCTCTCATGTCCGCGATGCTCTGCCAACAGGCCCGGCTGGTCTCAGCTCCTCTTGAAAGATGAGAAGTCTGGGCCTCAGGCTTGGTTCCCGGGCTGCCCAGCATCAAACCCTGACCACCACACCAACGAGCTGTGTGACTGTGGGCAAGGCTGCTGCACCTCTCTGAGCCTCTGTCACCCTATCCATCTGTAAACGGGGATCATAATGGTGACCTCTCTGGAGGAAGCGCTCGGTGGGTGTCCGAGCTGAGCAGCTTGCTGGGGGTCGAATGGCTGGATGCGAACCCGGGAACCTGCCTGCCTTCAGAGCATCATCAGTTCTCTCTTTCCACTAGTCGCCAAGTCCCTCTCACTTCGCTGAAAGAAACCGAGAGAATCAGAGGAGAGTGAGCCCACCCGCTCCTGGCCCTGGCATCCAGGAGCCCGCCCTGCCTCCCTCTGGCTGCTGCGGAAGAAAGGGCCTCACTTGCAGCCCAGGCCACCCCCACCTCTCATCCCCTCTCACCAGCTCCAGGGCGTCACCCTGCAGCTGCCTGTGCCCCTGTTCCCTGTAGCACCAGCGTGCCTCCCCCGATGGGCCAGCCCCATCGGGAAAGCTTCAACATCCCTCATCTTTAAAAGCCAAATGGCGGACTTCCCCTGTGGTCCAGGGGTTAAGACTGCTTGCTTCCAGTATAAGGGGTGTGGGCTCCAACCCCGTTAGGGGAACAAAGATCCCACATGCCCCTCAAAAAAAAATTTTTTTTAAAGCAAAGCCAAAGGGAAGCCTCCTTCAATTCCATCTCCATCTCTGCTTAGAAATCTGATGGCGCCTCAAACGAAACATCCCAGGACAGGACTCTTGGTCTCTATTCTCAAATCTGCTTCCTCCACACAAGGCCCCCTGCCCACCCCGCTGGCCTGTAACCTGGAAGCGCTCCTCAGTTCCTCTCCCCTCTCCCCCACCTCCCCAAAATATAACCTAAACCCGATCACGTCTCCCCCCACCCACCCCTGACATCCCTCCTCCGGCAGCAAGTTCCAGCCCCCATTTCCATCCTATCACACCAGCCTCCACCGAAAGTGCACCCTCAGCTCTCTGCCACGAGTGAACTCCAAATGCCAAACACTCTGTCCTCAGATTCTCTGTGCCTGGAATCTCCCGGTGTGCCACTGGTTAGGACCTCACCATCCAACGCAGGGGTGTGGGTTCAATCCCCACTCAGGGAGATGGGATCCCACATGCCTCAGGGCCAAAATACCAAAACATAAAAACAGAAGCAATATTGTAACAAATTCAATAAAGACTTTAAATATGGTCCACATTTAAAAAAAAAAATCTTTAAAAATAAATAAATAAATTGGATTGCTCTGCCCCGGCCCTCAAGGCCCCCATCTACCTCTCCCCACCCCCTGCTCAGTACCAGGCGGGACGATATTGACCCGACTATCGGCCTCAACCTCTCCACGCTGCTTCTGGCCTCGGGGCCGGTGTATGTGATGTTCCCACCGCCTGAAACCCTCTTTCCCCGGACACCCAGGGGTGGGCTCCTTCTTCTCGGATCTCTGCTCAAAAGCCACGTGCCCTTAAGGGACCTTCCCGCCACACCATCTCCCAGCCTCTCTCCCACGTCATCCTGTCTTACGGCCTTCGTACATTTGTCAGGCTTACTGTTCACACGTTTTGTCCGTCTCTCCCGCTGGAACACACCCTCTGCTGGGGTGAAGACTGTGCGTTTCCTATCCCGCCCGGATGCTCGGTGCCTAGAGCAGTGTCTGAGGCAGCGGAGGGGCTCGGTAAATAGTGAGTGAATAAACAAGTGAATAAAGGAGCCAACAAATGAAAGAGCGAATGGACACACGCACACCAGACAACTCTCTGGGGCTCATTGTGCTTGACTCTGAAGAGGAGGTGGCAGGCCCTGCACCCACGGGATGGTGGTGACGGTGAGCCCTGACGGACTGGGGCCCGGGAGAGGCTCAAAAAGTACCTGCTGGTTCAAGCGCTTCAGCCAGCAGAGACCCCGGCGGCAGGAGTCTCCTCTCAAAGCCTCGCTGTATTAAACTCGCTTTAAAGCCAAAATTCTGTAACTGAGACACGGTGGTTGAAGGTCTAGTGGAGACCATGTGTAAGGGCGTGATTCACTGGATTACCCGGTAGCCATGGCAACTGAAATCTTCAAGTATGGTTCCCTTTTGCTTTAACTTTTTACGCAGAAATTTCTAAAAGGAAATGTTCAGATTCCTTCCTCTGGTGACATTCTACAGAATAGGCATTCTTGTTTCACTCCCAGAGTGGGCAAAAAAAAAAAAAAAGCAAAATGTCAGATTCCTAGGAGATAAACTGGTTTGCAAAGAAAGATGCTTCATTTAAAAAATATATATATATGAGTCTATTTCTGAGAGGAGAAACCACATCATCATCACAATAAATACTATTATAAGCAAATAAAAGTTCTGCTGTAATGGAATGGACCAGTACTTTAACCTTCACTTGGTCATTCAACAAATGCCCACTCCCACTGTACGCCAGGCCCCGCGCTGGACTCTGGGGAGACAGCAGGGGATGAGAGAGATGATGATCCCTGCCCCCATGGGGTCTGTGGTCCAACAGGACAGACAGCCAGTGAAAGATCATTCCCAGCAAGGAATTTCCAGCAAAGAGCAGAGAGATATATGGGAGAGATGAAAGGACTGACCTGTGGGATGGTGTAGACTCCATCATTCACTGGTGGTGTGACCTGGGCAAGTCACTGGATCTCTGTGAGCCGGTGATAAAATGGTGATAACAACACGGCTTGGTGACAAGTGCCACGAGAACCCAAGGAGAAGACAGAAAAAGTGCCCTGCACGGTGACAGACCCCTCGTAAGGAGTCGCCTGCCCCCTCAGACTCTCAGAGCCGGAGTGACACCCTGGCAGATGATGCGGCCTTTGAACATCAGGCAGGACCCCAGACCTCGTCTGTGTCGGAGGCAGGTCACCTGCCCTTGGCTGCCAGCTCCGGTATGTCCTGATGCTGTTCTCCGTGCACGAGACGCCTCCCCTTCCCCCACTCTCCCACCCCTGCCAGCCCCAGCCCCGCTGGAAAACCCTACTCAACCTTCACACGACCTGGCAAGTCCGAGGCCAGGCATTTCCCCTGCAGATGCAACACACAAGGGCACTGAGACCTTTGCACAAGATGTTCCCTTCGGTGTTGTTTATGGCGCACAAAACTGGTTCAACAAATACAGCGGGGGGGGTGGGGGGGTGCTGGAATACAAATCCATCAGAAAGAATGAGATACACCTATTGTGCTGATAGGGAAAGGTCTCAGCTCTATGAGGAAAAGAAAAATCACGACACAGAACACGACGAACAGCAAGGTCAGACTGGTGTTAAAAAAACATGTGCACATATACAGGAAATACAGATACAAGCACAGACAATCTTCTGTATGCCGAGAATACTTCTCAAAGGAGATGTGTGAAACTGTCACCGATTTCTGGGCAGGCGACTACGGACTGGAGGTGGCAGGGAGACGCATTTTTCTTTAGAATGCTGTTTTGCACTGCCGGAAATGCTTACTGTGACTGCACTACTTTTTCAAAGCTAAGAAAAATAAACTATGTTTGACGTTTGGACATCACCTGTGTTAAATTTCCTCCCCTAGAGACAGACCTCCAGTGTGTGGAGACAGCCCAGGCTCCGCTCCGTTTACATGGGTGTCACCCCTCCTGTCGGGGCTCAGCAGTAAAGAATCTGCCTGCAGTGCAGAAGACGCGCGTTTGGTCCCTGGGTCGGGAAGACTTCCTGGAGGAGGAAATGGCAGCCCACTCCAGTATTCTTGCCTGGGCAATCCCGTGGACAGAGGAGCCTGGAGGGCTACAGTCCATGGGGTTGCAAAGGAGTCGGACACGACTTAGTAACTACACAACCTACACACCCCATCCTCCTCAGAGGCACTGAGGGTGGGGTCTACACCCGTGCACCCTCTAAGAGCCTGGCCCCTTGTGCTCACTCAGGACGCCTTAGAGGAACAAACAACGTCATGACATCCACGTACCCACTTCTATCTTCTTCACAGCTTTTTATTTTTACCAAGTTATTATTTATCGAGCATCGACTCCTCCATGGCAGCCAATCCACACCAGTGTCTCACTGCTCTGGGTCCATGACTCCCCAGGGTGCCTGACAGTACCTGCTGTTGGAACCCTGCCCAGACCCCTGCACTGGCGGGAACCCCGTCCTCCAGGTTCCAGGGTGCTGGCTGCCACTGCTCACGGCCACTCTCCAACAGTGGACCCTAGCCGGTGGAGGAAGAGACGCCTTGCTTCTCCACGGAGACTGATTTTGTGGTGCTGAGGACTCTCTAGAACTCCCCCAGAGATATGGCCGACTGGAGTTCTCCATCACTAAATTGTGAACACGTGGATCCTCACTCAAGCTCTGTTTCTGGGGGACCCAGCCTGAGACACTGCCTCTCTGAGTCAACTGGAGCAGATGGTTCTTTAAACACCGTTGCTATGTATGCATGTGAGAGTTGCAGAATTGATGCTTTCGAACTGTGGTGCTAGAGAAGACTCTTGAGAGTCCCTTGGACTGCAAGGAGATCAAACTCATCAATCCAAAAGGAAATCAACCCTAAATGCTCATTGGAAGGACTGATGTTGAACCTGAAGCTTCAATACTTTGCCTACTCACTGGAAAAGACCTTGATACTGGAAGAGACCCTGACGCTGGAAAGATTTGAGGGCAGGAGGAGAAGGGGGCAACAGAAGATGAGATGGTTGGATGACATCGCTGACTCAATGGACGTGAGTTTGAGCAAACTCCAGGAGACAGTGAAGGACAGGGAAGCCTGGCGTGCTGCAGTTCATGGGGACACAAAGAGTCGGGACAGGACTGAGCGACTGAACAACAGAAGTAATCTACTGAAAGCATGACTCTGGGAGCGGGCAGCCTCAGCACAGGGAGTTTAAAAGTGCAACAGACATGTGGTCAAGATGGGAAAACAGGAAAGCGGGTGAGGGGTATTCATAATGCCCGTTTCACAGATATGAAAACTGAGGCTCAACTGAAATCCAGAGGGAGATCTGAACCCTGCTGTCTCAGACCCCAAAGCCCTGACTCTCTGCTCTGTTCCTGCTGCTCGGCTATGACGGGGTTAACAGGTCTGGCCTGCACGAGGACAAGGTGATTCTAGGGGCTGGCTCTGAGTGGAACATATCTCCCAGGCATCACTTGCTTTTTGCAAAAAACCGCTCAGCAGGCTCTAAAATAGAACTGCTAACATGGTCAGGAAGTGGGGTCCCTGGAGGGTACTGTTCCTCGGCCAGCCGGCGCTGGGGCCCGGTGTGGCGCCTGGGTCTCACCGAGGGCAGCCGGCATGAAGAAAATATGGGAAGCAGGTCTCAGGCAGGCCTCTGGGGACTTCCTGTCCACCTGTGTGGACGGGAACAACAGGAAGTCTCGGAGGCCCCCCTGGGTTGGCCTTCCCCTCTCAGTCCATTCTCAGGGACGGATGGACACGCCCCGCAAAGCTCGGGGCAGCAGGGAAGTATTTGCTAAGCACCTGCTGTATGCCTGGCCCTATGTCAGAACCTGAAGAAAGAAATGAACAAGGTACAGTCCTGAGCATCCAAAAGTCTGACATAAGTACTCACTCCTTCATTCCTCCATGCGTTCAGTTCAACAGACATTTGCTGGGTACCTACTGTGGCCGAGCGCTATTCTAGGACCTGGGGAAACAAATAAGACATGTCCCTATCCTCAACTAGTTTCACTTCTCATTCATTCATTCGTTCATTCCTCATTGAATGAGCACCTACTGTAACCCCTCCCCTCCTGGAGCAGGGTTCTCTGGAGTCGCTCTTTCATTCATTCGCGTCAAGCACCGTGTCACGTGACGAGGACACAGCCTAGGGCCCAGTCGCTGCTTGCGGTCTCACCCACGCCTTCCTTCCTCCATTCATCTGGTACCACCAACACTTACTGAGGGGCTACTGGGTGCCAGGGACGCAGGGGTGCACAGGAGAGAGCCTCCTTGCCTGAAGAGTCAGCCACTCTTTCCTCCTTCCGTCATCATTCATGGGTTCGGTCCACCAAACATGCCTTGGGCGTCCATCGGGTGGCAGACCCTCAGGAGGCAGGGGAATGAGCCCCAGCTCTGGCCCCCGAGGAACGGCAGTGGGGGCGCACACACAGGGCTGGGTGGTGAAGGCTCATTTCCTCTGTCAGGGCCCCGAGGCCCCACCCGCGGGTTCCTCAAAAGCCTGGGGAGAGGCAGGCAGTGGGGAAGTTTGCAACCAGCCCTTCCCATGAGCAGCAGAGTGGGGAAGGGGTGATGGCGGGGGCAGGGCGGGGGGAGGGCTCTGGGCACACAGGCAGAGGGAAACTGCTCAAAATAAACACCAAAGGGAAGAACCGGTGAGTGAGGAGGAGATGAATCAGACAGCTAAGTGAGAATTTTCAAGAACTCAAGGAATATTCTAAGTTTAGAGGAGGAAGGGGGAAAAAAAAACTGGCCCACGACTTCCCACTGTGACACGCTCAATGCCAAACTCAGGGCAGCCCTGCTGATCTTCCTGGGTTCCTCCACCATCTCTGATGGGAAAACAACAGGCTCCAAATTCCCCATCTCCTGGGACTACGGGGAGGCTTGTGCAGGTTCATCCACGGGAAGCCCTCAGCACAGTGCCTGGCACAAAGTTAGTGCTTGATAAACGGTACTCAGTAACTTTACTGTTACTTCCTGCCGTGGCGGCTTTGAAACACGGCTGCACGCTGTTTGACGCTCCTTCCATTGAGAGGTGGGGGGTCTGTGTCCCCTCCCCCTGAATCCTGGGGGGCTTGTGACCGCTTTGATCAACAGAGAACAGACAAAGGGACGCCAAGTGACTTCTGAGGCTGCATCCGTCATAAAGGACGAGGCGGCAGCGTCTGCCCTCTTGGCTGCACGTGCTCTGGGAGCCCAGAGCCAGAGCCCAAGCTACAGCAGGTGCCTGGAAAACAGTCCCGGGAAGCCCAGCCTCCAGGTTACTGCCGGCGCGAGACGGGTGGGTGAAGACGCTGGGCGATTCCAGCCCCCAGTCGCTAGGGACTCTCAACCGACACCCAAGTATCACGGAGCTGCTGTCCCCGCCGACTCAGCCTTGCCTGATTTCCCGACCCACCGAGTGAGCGTGCTCATAGAGCACAATCATCAGTGGCTGGGGGACTTCTCTGGTGGACCGGTGGTTAGGAACCCGCCTGCCAGTACAAGAGACACAGGTTCAATCCCTAGTCCGGGAAGATTCCACGTGCTGCAGAGCAACTGTCACAACTCCCGAAGCCCGAGCACCCTGGAGCCGTGCTCCACCACGAGTCGCCACTGCAGTGAGAAGCCTGCACACGGCGACCAGAGAGCCGCTCCTGCCCGCCGCAACCAGAGGGAGCCCGAGGAAAGCAGCAGAGCCCCAGTGCACCCGAAGTAAATAAATAAAACTAACTTATTAAAAAAAAACCAGCTTGCACCCCGAGGTTCTGAGAGCTTGTTTGGAGGTTCTAGCAGGGGAGCACAGCTACTAGTACATCCTTGACCAAAAACCTGTTCTCCTCCATCGGGGATGCTTGTCCTCTTCAACAGAGGGGGCAGTTCGGGAGGGACACACAGGGAGCAGGAAGGAAGGGGACACCCGCCTAGCCAGCCAGGTCAGCCGAATCAACCCAGGGGATCGGCGGGGCGACAGCTGTCACAACCAGACTGCCCTCGCACCCCACACCCGTTTGGAAGCGGCTCCTTGGGACAACTACCACCTGCCTCTCCGAGTCCCTGCCCTGTATGATGTGTGCGGAGAGGCTGGGAGGCTCCACCAAGCTGGAAAAGCATGGAGCAACTCTATAAACTGTAAAGTCCCGTGCACTCTGGAGCCCCTGGCATCGCCGCTCAGGACTGGGGCGGGCTCGGCCGCCTTCCGGATCCCACCGAACTCTGCAACCCCGTGGCCAGGCTACCGCGTCCTCTGCCCCCCGCCGGGCT
Source organism: Muntiacus reevesi (assembly GCF_963930625.1). Taxonomy (NCBI): domain Eukaryota; kingdom Metazoa; phylum Chordata; class Mammalia; order Artiodactyla; family Cervidae; genus Muntiacus; species Muntiacus reevesi. The sequence continues at coordinate 8,419,621 of NC_089261.1, forward strand.
GAGCCTGGAGACTCTGCGGGTCAGTGGGGCTGACCTGGACTCACGTGGCAGGTCGCTGCTTTGTCCCCGGGCTGGGACTTAGGTCATCCCCCTGAGAGGGACAGACCGGAGGACAAAGGCTGCTTTCACTGCACTCAGGCTGCTCTAGGCAAACACGGGCGGCGGGGGGCCGAGAAGGGGACAGGCGGCCCCAGGCACACCCCTCCTGGGAAGGTGGCCAGCAATCCGGTGAGGGCCTGGGCAAGCTGGGGCAGCACTGGGGTCTGGCAAGGGCCTTCCCTCTCCCTCGGGGCCTTTTCCAATCACACCTAAAACAAGGACAGGGCAGGGTACAGAGAGGCAAGGAGAAATGTTGGGTACATTTAATAGAATGAGACAGGTTTAAAAACAAACAAAGGCCTTCCCAAGATTCAAGTCAAATCATAAACAAAACCCAAAAAAGTGTGGGCTCCAAGGCAAGCCACGATGGGATCAAATCCCAGTTTCACTGCCGACCAGCTGTGTGATTTTCTGTAAGTGACACAACCTCTCTGAGCCTCGGTTTCATCATCTGTAAAATGTGGATGATGATACTATCTCCCTCCCAGGACTGCTGTGACGGATAAAATGAAGTAACATAAAGTGCCTTGCTGAGAGCCTGGCTGCTATGGGCTGAATTGTGGTTCCCCCAAATTTTTATGTTGAAACCCAGGACCTCAGAATGAGACTGTATATGGGAGATGGGGGCCTTAAGGAGATAATTAAGTAAAAATGAGACTGCTGACCTTATAGGGAGGAAATGAGGACATTGCCTCACACGGAGGCAAGTCCACGTGAAAACAAGCCAGGAGGCAGCCCTCTGCAGCCAAAGAGAGTGGCCTCCTGAGAAACCAAACCTGCTGACACCCTTGGACGTCCAGCTTGCAAACGGACATAGATTTCTGCTGTTTAAGCCACCTAGTTGGTGGTATTGATAGGCTATCCCTAGCCAATACATACACTGACACAAAGGAAGGTTTACATGAAGATCTATTACTAGATTATCTCATTTATATTGTGGCTCAGTGGTAAAGAATCTGCCTGCCAACTCAGGAGACGCAGGTTCCATCCCTGGGTCAGAAAGATCCCCTGGAGAAGGGAATGGCAGCCCACTCCAGTATTCTCGCCTGGAGGATCCCATGGACAGAGGAGCCTGGCAGGCTACAGTCCCTGCGGTTGCAAAAGAATCGGACACAACTGAGTGACTAATTCCATTCCACATACTATAACTATGAAATAATGTGATGTTAACATGAATGAGCTTATATTTTAATACAAGTAGGTTTACCACAAAATATTAACATGATAACAAACAGGATACATCTGCCAACAGTTGTCCCTTCCTACCTCAGAATTTCTACACCAAACACCAAGTTTTCGTACAAAGAAAGCAAAGAGTTTTCTTAATTTGGACCAGATTCCTTGACAATCTTCTCCTTCATGCCCTACCTCATCCTTGAGGAGATACTTACATTGTGTTCTAGCTTTAATCAAAGACATCTCAAACCTCTTACTTTTTTTTTAAGGCTTTTTTTTTTTGATGCGGATCACTTTTAAAGGCTTTATTGAATTTGTTACAATATTGCTTCTATTTTGTGTTTTGGTTTTTCTCCCAGAGGCATGTGGGATCTTAGTTCCCTGACCAGGGATTGAACCCACATCCCCTGCATTGGAAGCTGGCAGTCTTAACCACTGGGCCATGAGGCAAGCCCCCTCCCACCTCTTCCAGAAATTCCAGGCCTCCATACATGCTGGTCCCACTACCTGAATGTCCTTCCCTTCTTCTCCTACTCAAGCTTTAAGACCCAGTTCAGAGCCCAGCCCAGAGAAGGCACCCAAAATCTGTGCACGGCACAGCAGGTCAGCTCTGAGGTCAGCCGATGACTGCGTCTCACAGATGAAGACGCCAGACCCAGAGAAGGGCAGGGACCAGCGAAGGGTCTCAGAGCCGGGACCAGACTCCGGCGTCCCGGCTCCGACTCAGTGATGCTCCCCTGCTAGGTCAGGCTGTCTCCCCACTCACCGGTCCTGCCCCGAACGTGGAAACCATGTGCTCATTCAGTTCGCAACTCCCAAATCCAAGTGCCTTTCCAGCTCTAGAAAATCCCGTTGCCCACCAGAGACAAAAGTGGGTGGCAGAATGGGTGCTGGCCTGCTTCAAGCTTTTCATCCCGCCATTGCTGATGGACTGAAACCAGACTTGCAACCAAAAAAAAAAAAAAAAAAGGAGGTGCAGCTCCTAAGGACCAATACCCTAGGATTTAGCAAAGCGTAGCGTAACCTGCTCCACAGCTGACACTCCACGCTATAACCCCGACTCTCGATACTGGATTTCCCAGCTGAAACAACTGGAGGTCTGGGGCTGATCCCACTGAAACTAACCTTGGTGGCAACACAGTTTTCAGGCTTCCTAGCCTCCACCGGCCTTAGAACTGGGGTAGCAGGAGACCTTAGGGGCAGAGAGAGAACGTGGGCGCCAGTGTGGAGAAACCTGGCCCCAGAAAGCCAGTTCTGAGGCCTCCTTTCTGTGTGACTCTGGACAAGTCAGGTTGCCTCAGTGTCCCCATCTGTAAAATGGGGATAACCAGGGCGCCTGCCTCTCTGGACAAGGTCACACGTGCGCAGGTATGGAAAGCGGGTAGCCCTGCATTGGCTTTCAAAAGGCAGGCGCGTGGGATTAGCAGATGCAAACTACTATGTATGGGATGGATAAACGACAAGGCCCTACTGTGTGGCCCAGGAACTGTGTTCAACATCCTGTAATCAACCACAATGGAAAAGGGGGAAAAAAAAAAAAAGAGCAGATCAAAGTGATTTGTTAGGACAGGCGCGCCCTCTAGTGTCTTAATCCGGAAATCATTCTGCAGGTGAGGCCCCCAGCCCACATCTTGGACCAAGTCAGTTTGGATAATACTGTTGAGAAGGAACCTAAGAAGATCCGGCCCTCTTTATTTAGTGCGAATCATGTGCCAGGTGCCCTCTCTACTGATCCCAAATGAGACGCTGACACAATCCCCATTTGAGAGAGGGAGATTACTCATCCCCAGCCGAGAAAGCTGAGGCTCAGAGACAGGAAGACACCTTCTAAGGGTCACACGGTGGGGAAGGCTGGATTCCCACCCAGGTCTGTCTGTCTGACTCCAAAGTTCTACTCTTTCCGGGCTCCCTAGAACCGGGAACGGGGCACAGCCAAGACCCTAAAGGAGAACCTGGCCCAGCGCTCCCGTTTGGCCGTTCAGTCGCTAAGTGCTGTCCGACTCTTTGAGACCCGATGGACTGGAGCCCGCCAGGCGCCTCTGCCCATGGGATGCTCCACACTGGGGAATACAGCGGGGGGCCATGCCTTCCTCCAGGCGATTTTCCCAACACAGGGGTGGGACTCGCGTCTCCTTCGCCGCCTGCATTGCAGGCGGATTCTTTACCAATGGAGCCAGAGTGTTGTTGGTATACCAACAGAGAAACTGAGGCCCAGAGACGGCAGGCAACTGTCCCAGGGTCACACAGAAGCCACGCTCCAGCTCCTGGCTCCCGGAACGGTCCTGCCCACATGCCCACCCCTCCGGACTTCCACCCTGCATTCACCATTCCTTCCGCGGTCACAGGATTGCCACGCCCCTTCTGATGGCTCTAATCCCTAGAGTGTCTGAGCCCCGGCGACGGCTTCTTTGGGACAGTGAGGACTGCCAGCCTGAGACCAGCCTTCTGAGAGCCAGAAGTGAACCCAGTTCACTTCAGCCCTTCAGCGTGACGTTCTCAGAGGCCTAGGTCGGTGGCTGGGGCCCATGGACGACCAGGTAGTGGCCTTCCAAGCCTGGGCACCCACCAGCATCGGAGAGCAGGGTTCTCTTTTCATCTCATGTCAAGCATTCTGCAGACGAGATGGAGGAGCGGGGCTGAGGTGACGCGTGGTCCTGCCCCGGAGGGGCTGTTAGCAGGTAGAAAAGTGCTGGAAGTTTTCACAGTGAGAGAGGTGCCAGGGGGGGCTGGCCGTGGTCCAGCTGAATTCTCATAAATCTTACTATGGAAGTTATTAGCAGGGCTTACTGATGTTTAAAAGCTCTGAGTACCTCTCCCTGGGGACTCAGAAATGCTGGGAAATACCTAAGGGGCTAAAGAATTTCCCGACGTGGGCTTGGACTGATCACCCACCTCAGAGGTCTTTTCAAATTCCCTTCAAAGCATCTCAACAACCTTCAGACACAGGCAGGGCAGGAATTACCTTCATTGTACAGACAGGCAAAGAGAGGTTGGGGAAAGAACGGGGAATGTCTAACAGACATTTCAAACTCAGCAAGTCCAAAGCCGAATCCTGATCTGCCCCAAGACCCTTTCCCCCAGCGGTTTCCTACCCCCTCCCAACTGCTAGGCCCCACATCCTCAGGGTCTGTGTGACTCTCTCTCTCTTCCACCCACGCCCAATCCACCAGCAAATCTCGCGGTGCGACTTTCAGAGCAGATCCAGACTCTGTCCACTTCTCACCACCTCCTCCACCGCCCTGGGCTGAGGCAGTCAGCTCCCACCTGGACAGTTAGAGGCTCCTCGCTGGTCTCCCCGAGTCCGCCTTTGTGTGTTTAAATCCCACGCCGGCCTGTGCCGCTCCCCGCCATGTGACTCCCTCCCCCAGCCGCAGAGCACCAGGCGAAGATTCCCGAGTGGCTGCCAGGCCCTGTATGACCCTGACAACTCTTTCGCCTCGCTCACTCTCTGCTGCAGCCTCCTTCCAGTTCCACAGAACGGCCTGTGCACACACAGGCCTCAGGGCCTTTGCACTGGCTGCTCTCTCTCCCCCCAATCCCCCCGGGCCTACTCCCTCCCCTCTTCCAAAGTCTCAGTTCAAGAGTCACCTTCTCAGGGTGCGCCCACCCATCCAAGCCCCTCAGTCTCACATGCAAGCCCCCCGAGTGGTTCCTTCCTTCTTTCCCAGCCGCACCGCCTCCTGACTTACAATACAGGGTTCCTGTGTCCCACGTTCCACTAGAACGTTAGTCCCCGAGGCAGGCATCTTCCTGGTTCACTGACTCTCCCAAACACTGAGAACATGCCCAGCATGGGCATTTAACTGAACTGAATTGAGGACCCATTAGCTGTCCACACCGGCACCAGCTGCTAACATTTCAACACTAACCATACTCCAGGCCTGCTGGCATTGCCTCAAGCAATGCCTGGACTGCTTGAGTCTGCAAGGGAGATGTCATGTTCATTCCCACTCTACAGATGGCAAAACTAACTTTCTGAGAGGTCAGGAGACTTGCTCGAAGCCCCCCACACCCTATTAGCAAGCAGCTCGATGGGAACCGGAAGCCAGGAGGGCCTGACCCCAGTTCTCCGCCCTGCCCCTGGGTTTTCAGGGCACCCTCGGGTGAAGTCTTGTGACGCTGGGTCCAAGCCTCTGACTCCAATGCACAAAAATAGCTGGTTCTCCTATTTCAGCCACAGACGCTGCAGAGCCAGGCCGGGCCCTGGGCACAGAGTGAGGCCGCCAAGACCTGAGATGCAGGGGCTGGTAGTGAAAATAACAGCGGGAGCGATGGTAACAGAGGACAGGCGTGTGCGGAGTCCGGGCACCCCGGTGACCCCCACAGCCATCCAGCCCTCAGCACAGCTTCCACACGCGCTGTCCACTGAGCACCAACTCTGAGCCGGGCACCGTGCCGGGGGCAGGGTGAAGATGGGCATCCTTCCTGCCTGAGGGCAGCCGTGAGCCATAACCAAGCACGTCAGCTTTGATGCCAGACTTCCCAAATTCAAAGCCCGGCTCCACCCATTGCCGGCTGGTCCGTATCAGGTGGGCATTCGACCATGCCCCAGACCTCCAGGCTTCTCATCTGAAAAATAGTAACACTCGCCTCTCGAGGCTGCTGCAAGGATTAACCGTGAGGCCCCACGGATGAGTGCTCGGAGGCGAGAGGGGAACGCAGGTCACTGTCTCATGACTGGTATTATTATTCCTGGAGGTGACGACGGGCTGAGTGAGGGACACGGCTGAGTAATCAGGCAGCGAGAAGGCCCCGGGGAGAGAACGGCCAGGCTAACCACATTTAGACATTCGGACATTTTTCCCATTTAAAAAAAAAAAATCCGGCTGAACGTGGGGAGATGAAGCTCAGCAAGCACCATGGAACACAGAGCGGTTCCCCATCCCCGCACAGATGGAGCCCCCGGACCAAGACCCCGAAAGGAGGCATCTGAAGGGGGAGGAGAGGGGCCCACCACCAACGGCACGGGGCACGCCTGGGGCTCACACGGCACCTTCCTTGAGAAGCTTTCGGGAGTGACACACGGCAACCGCCTTGGCTGTAGCTGACAGTCGAGGAGGGTGGCCGGCCAGGAGTCAGCCCCCAGGCTCTGCAGTCGGGTGGGACAGCCAGCCTCTGGGGAGCCTGGGAAAGTCTGGTTGGGGTGGGGGGCTGTCTGCCATTCTATCAGAGCCCCCGCCCCCCAAACAAGGACATCTAGAGAGTGAGGGTCTCCTTGGAGGCCAGCCCTGTGCCAAGCATACTAGTATCCCTTGACTTGGCTGATCCTCGGCGCAGTCCACGTGCAGATGGGGAAACTGAGGCTCAGAGAGGCGATGTTGGCAGAGCTCAGATTCTAAGTCAGCCTGACCCAGGGCGACATCCTTCTACAATACTCCACCTGGCAAAAGCTGATCCGGATAGAGAGCTTTCCTGTAGACTGGCAAGTCACCTCAACCTGTGGGCCTCAGTTTTCCCATCTGAGAAATGGGAAGACCAGATTCGACAAAGCAGTCGTGGGAGAAACACAGTCGGTTACAGGCTCTGACACCTCCTCGCTGCAGGCAGGGGTGGCCTTCAGGAAGCCACTTAACCTCTCTCAGCCTCGAGTTCCCTAACTGCAAAATGGGGATAATGAGACCTACAGCTGGGCTTCTTGGTTCTCATGAGATGCCCATGAAAGACACTTTACAAGCGCTCAGTAGGAATGGTGGTGGTGGCCACTGTTGTTATTACTGCTGGTGCAATAGCCAATCACAAACAACCAGCTTGGTGCCAAGGGCCCAACAAGGCCACCAGCCTTGGGACGTCTGGCTGGGTTATCTCGTCAACAAAGGCGATTAAGTAACTCAAAACAGCCGCGGCAGGGGGAGCCACCAGCTACAGTTACCAATAATGATTTGAAGCAGAAACCCAATCTCCCTCCCCCACTTCCCAGCTGATGCTGGGCAGTGACTGGGCTTGACGGCACTGGGGTGGGGAGGAGGCAGCCTCCTCCCCCCAGCCCCAGAACAGAACTGTAGCCCCGTGGGGGGACTCGGGCCGCCAACAGGAAACCACCGACATCCCACTGACAAAGGGCAGTCTCTGCAGAAACCTGCTGCAGCCCACGCTTGGCCCCAATTCTAAGAAGCTGACTTCGAAAACAACCTGAAAAGTGAGTAAAGGTTTAAGGCTGAGAACCATGATCACTAAGCTCTGCGTGCAGTGAATGCCCGAGAGCAACCCAAGCGTCCGGCCCAGGGCGAACGCCTGAACGGTCAAGGCTGGTGACAAGTGCCGGGCATTAACCCGGCACCAGACATCACGTTTGCAGAGGGTGTCTCGAAGTGGGCAGACGTTCCCGTTATCAGTGGGCACGTAAACTGAGATGGGCATGGTCTACACTCACTCGTTCACCACGATGGATGAGATTTAGAGGCAAGTTACAATGTGGGACCTCGTATCGGATCATGGGAGAGAGAAAGGACAACAGTGGATGATCTGGAGAAATCAACGGGGCTTCTCAACCTTGGTGTGATTGATGTAGGGGCCGGGTCATCCTTGGCGGTGGTGTTTGGGGGGTGGGGGGGTTGGGACTGTCCTGCTCACTGTAGGATCTTTATAAGCAGCCCTGACCTCCATTCCCAAGATGCCAGCAGCCCCTCACCCCCACCCCAGCTGTGACGATCAAAGAATGTCACCAGATCCCTGGATGAGAACCACTGGAGTGAAGTCCAGAGTTTAGTTAATACCAATAGCACTGTGAAGTCGGGTACGACTCTTTGCGACCCCATGGACCATACAATCCACAGAATTCTCCAGACCAGAATACTGGAGAGGATAGCTTTTCCCTTCTGCAGGAGATCTTCCCAACCCAGGGATGGAACCCACGTCCCCCACATTGCAGGCGGATTCTGAACCAGCTGAGCCACCAGGGAAGGCAATAGCAGTGAGCCTGTGTTAATTTCTCCGCTGGACAGACGTTCTGCGGCTGTTACAGCAGGATGCTAACATGAGGGGAAGCGGGGTGAAAGCTACACAGAGGCTCCCCCTACCATCTGTGCAACTTTCCTATAATCTAAAAGTATCTTTAAAAATAATTATGAAGAGGTAACTTGGAGCAGAAAGCTGAGAGCAGTTAGCGGCCCGGGCTGATGGAGCGAGTGTATATTCTGTACCGTGTGAGTCTAAGGCGGGGAGGGCCATCCCTCCCCCACATCAGGACCCTTACGATAATCGGTGCTTAGCTGATCCCGTGCCCGCTGAAGTGGCTTCCTGGGAAAGAGGAAGGACTCAGGCGGTTGGTTTCCCTGGCAACCAGCCCCCATCCATAGGTGCTGGCCAAAAGTCATCTCATTAACAGAAGGTCATGTGTGAATATCTAGACGCTTTTATCACTTTTATCAGTCTGGAAATTCCAAGGGTTTTAGGAGCTCTGGGGCAGAAACAGGAACAAAGGCCAAATGTGTACTTCTTACTATAAATCAGTGTATCACGGCCTCCCTGACGCTGGAGCCCAGCGCATCAAAGACGCGCGGTCCTGGCGGGGGGCAGGTTCCCCAAACACAAATGATTGTGGGTTGCTTCTTTGCTTTCTCACGCATTTCAAAACTTTCCAAGTTTTCTACCATGTCCATCCGTTATTTTTGTAACTAAAAAAAAAAATCAACTAATGTCCTTTTACACTTACAATACGACAATGCACAAAAATCAGTGATCAAAAGCGAAGGCCCGGAGGGTCTCCTGTTTCTCCACTGCTGCAGGGATCTAGGGCCAGGGGAGGTGGTGGCTGAAGGACAATGTTTCCTAAAGTTGTATTTTTAGGAGCTCCGGAAAATTCCCTGGGTGAGAAGGCATTTGAAGTATTTGCAAACATTCAGCAGGGGGAAGAATAATATTTCCCAAGTCTGTCTTTCTTGGGCGTTCTCAGTTGGGTTGGCGAATGTTCCAAAAGACCCCGAGACCACCTGTGACGGTTCTCTGCCAAGCCCCTCTGTTCGCGGAGCCCTGATGAATGCCACACGACCCACCATAACCCACGGCCCGCCCCCTGAGGGCAGCGAGGGATGAGGAAACAGAAGCCCAGAGAGGGGGAGCAGCTTACCAGCAGACACACAGCAGGTCAGTCTCAGGGTCAAAGCAAGATCTGAGGAGCACGTTAAACCCCGCAAAGCACTTCCCCACGGGTTCCCTGTTTTTGGCATTCTGCCACAGAAAGTTTTGAGGTTTTTTTGTTTTGTTTTTTCCTTCTTCTTCTCTGTTATATTTTGATAGAAAAGAGGCTGCGACGTGAGGGTTCCAACATTTTCCTTTTGCTTAGTAAGATCACCGAAGGAAAACCAAACTCTATTCTTTTCACCTCATAAAAGACAATTTTACATGCACACAACAAAGGCAAGAAGGATGTAATTTCAGAATAAAGAACCATCTCGTAAATCAAAGAAATGTTGCTTTCTGGAAAGGTCGCTCGTTTTTCCTGTTTTCTTTTCCCGCGGACTGGAGGGGCGGCCGCTGTGCCCACTGATCACGGCGGGCAGGACCCTCTCCCCTCTGCCTCCCAAACCGAACCCCCATCACCTCCCTCCTTGAAACAACCACCATTTCTAATGAACACAGAGACGCTGCCGGCCAGGCAGAGAAAGGAAGCAAAGCTGGCAGGAGAAGAAGACTCGAGTGCGGACGGCCAGACTCACCCAGAGGTACCGCAGGAGCTTCAGCAAGCTGGGGCAGTAGTAATACTCCATCTCTGGCGCCCGGGGCTATGCCGCCTGCCTCGTGCACGCTCCAGCCTCCCTCTGGAGGGGGCGGCTCTTCCCGCTCCGCTTGTCACGCAGGAGTCAAGTTCAAGGCGGCATGAATCATTCAGGGGCCGGCTGGCGGCCAGGGGGTTGGCAGGATGGCCCTGTCCCGGGCACAGGGAGCTGCTGCTCAGGTGTGGACTCGGGGCCCTCCTGGGGGTGCTCTGGACCTGGGGGTTCTTCCACTGAGGGAAGGCGCGAGGATGGAGCCCCAGACCTGAGTGTATGCCTGAGTGAGTCATGTGAGTGCAAGCTCCTCCCCAAAACCACACACCGAGGGGGAGCCCCTGGCCTCCCCATCCCGACTCCTTCCACCACATTAAGGACATAAATCAACCCAGCCTCACGCAGCCCCTCCCAGCTTCTGAGCAGCCCTGGAAGTCCCCCTTTTCCAGGGGGGTGAAGAGGGAGGCCCAGAGAGGGAAGGGGACTTGGTCGAGGTCACACAGTGAGCTGGAAACCCCAGCCAGTCCTGGGTTCTGTCTGCTCCCGTGGGTGGGCAGCCCAGCAAGGGAGGAGGGGCTCCCCAGCCACCCCCTGCTGGCTGGGGGGTGGGGGCCGGGGGGAGCACCCCTTTTCAGAAGCTTTATGCCAGCTACAGCAGACCTGCAGGCCGACCCAAGGCCACCTCTCTTGGACGTTTCCTTCCAAAGAGTGTGATCATGCCATCACCCCGCCTCCCCGAGCCTCGGTTACCCCTTCTGTAAAGTGGGATGGAGCTTCCCTTCGTTTCACGGTTTCCTGCACAGGACAGGGTAGAATAATACTAACACTAAAGCTTCTCCTTTCGTGCCGCGGTGCTTCCCCGGGGTGAGCCTCATCACCCCCGCCGGCCGCATGGCCAGGTGTGAGCTGGCCAAGGGCGCGGCCCGGGTTAACCCGGCTTGGGCGGGGGCAGAGCCCCAGCTCAGCATCACCTCCATCAGGCCAGCCCCGTCACAGCCGGAACTGGACCGGCTCGCGGCGAGCGTCCCACAGCAGAGCCCAGGCAGGGAGGGGCGGCAGGCGCTCGGCTGAGGCACCCCCCCACCCGCCAGGCCCCGGGGGGACCGCCTGTACTGCACACAGCCCCACAGCCTGACCCGGGGAAGAGCGGCTGGCAGGAAACCCACGAGGACCCCGGGGGGAGCTGAGCTCAACAGGGGAGGACGCCACCCGCGCGCGAACCTCAGAGCCCTGGAGAAGCAGGCCCTCGGCTCCCCCGACCCGAGCCGGTGCCCGGCATCCAGGCAGCGGAGGCAGGTCCCAGACGATGGCGCAGCCGGAACACCAGCGGCCCCGGCTCGCTGGCTGACGGAGAGCACAGCTGGAAAGCTGGGCCCGCTCTCCGAGGGGCTAACAGAACAGTGTGTGGGGGTGGACGCTGCTGACCCTGACTGACGTGGGCAGGGACAGTCCGCCACCCCCGGGGGAGCCTGGAGGCTGCTGTGTGCCAGCCCCCCACCTGCAGCCTCCAGCCCAGGCTCAGGGCGGCCCCAGACACAGGGCCCCACGGCAGCCCTTCTGCAAGAGCATTCTGCATCTCCGTGACTCCTTCTTCAATCCCTCCTCAAAGGTCAGGTCCCCAAGGGCCACCACCCTGGTCGACCTAGTTCCCCTCGCCCCACCCCACACCCGGTCACAGCAGGTCCTCGGCAATCCCCTTTTTGGTTTGGTTTTGTTTTTGGCTGAGACGCATGGCTTGTGGGATCTTAGTTCCCCTACAAGGGATTGAACCCAGGTCCTCGGAGGTGAAAGCACCCAGTCCTAACCACTGGACCCCCAGGAAATACCCAGCTATCCTTATTAATGTCATTCATTTTCCAAAAAAGACTGAATGTGCAAACAACCATGCGAACCTACTCAGAGGGCTTAGCTATAAGCAGAAACCTCTATTAAAAATAAGGAGGCTGTTAAGATCAACAAGAATCACAGAGGAAAACAGGGATGTAAAACTGGTAGTCCCCGGGTGTGACTCTCTGAGAGTTGGGGGTTTTTTTTGGAGGGGGAGGGAGGGCAAGAAGGCAGGTGTACTATTTTATTTGAATGAATGGCGTGCACACGAGAAGGCACAACCCAGGAGGGCTTCTTAGAGGAGGCTGCCTGGAGCCGAGACTTGAAATATGACCAAACACTCCTATTCCCAAGGGACCCTGTGTTCAAGTAGAAGACTGGCATCTCTGGAAATACATCTGCTTAAGTCAGAAATACCATTTCTATATTCACAGGGCTGTCATTGTGGGCTGCCCATTCGCTAGACACATGCATTCACCCTCCTCCACACACACACACACACACACACACACCTCTTTTAGAAATAAAATAAAAGCTTTTTCCCAAAAATAATAATAGTTTCTTCAGAAGAGAAACAGCATCAGCAAAAACCAACCGGGGTGGCCAGCGCTGTGAGGGCTGCAGACCAATGCCCCAACTTGAGCCCAGTAACTCTAACGGGCCAGCAAAACCGAAACGTACGAGGAGCTCCCTGGCGGGGAGCCGAGCTGAGTGACACGCACTCCAAAACCAGCGACAGGCGTTAAAGTAAAAATCTAAATGGCCGCGGTGAACTCGATTTGGGGGGATACAGAATGAAGATTCTGGCATTAAAAACTAGTAAAGAAAAAAAAAAAAAAAAAAAAAAAAAACTAGTAAAGAAAAAAAATGCTGAAAATAGATCGCCCCCACCCTGCCCTCTGGTGGTCACTCGTAGGCACTGCACCAGGAAGCTCGTGTCCAGTCTGGAAGGATTGGGGGGATGGGGGAAGGGAAGGGAAATTGCAGCAAGAACTCCCCCTGGTGGACACTCAGGGCATTTCTGATGCCCTGTGTAGGTGGAGGTTTCCCAAAAGAAGTCCAACATCCGTGGACAGAGCCTGCAGGTGGCACCTGCCCACTGGGTGAGGCGAGGCCAAGTCACTCACTTTCCCAAGGACTCAGCAAGATAATACGTGAGTCAAGACTGCCAATACCCTGTGTGTTAGCTGAAGGCCACTGGGTGTGGTTAAGTTAAAAACATTTTTTTTTTCCTGTACTGTATAAAATGGGACTTCCCTGGTGACTCAGATGGTAAAGAGTGCAATGCGGGAGACCTGGGTTCGATCCCTGGGTTGGGCAGATCCCCGGGTGGAGGGCACGGCAACCCACTCCAGTATTCTTGCCCGGAGAATCCCATGGACAGAGGGGCCTGGTGGGCTACAGTCCATGGGATCGCAAAGAGTCAGACATGGCTAAGCAAAGCACAGTGTATAAAAATGGCGAGATTTCACAGTAAGACCAAATCCCCATCATCACTTTTGCTCTCAACACTGGATCATCCAGCCACTCTAGGCAGGACCACTCCAGAAGGCGCCCCCCCCACACCCCGCCATCTCTCTTGGTTTGTCATTAAATTCTCATCCCTACCTGACCTGGCTCCCGGGGGGACAGCCCCTGATACAGCATCTCAAGGGGCACCACCGCAAATCTGGATTCAGACGCCCCGAATGCATCTGTCTGAGGCTGGTAGTTGGGAGTCACCAGGTCAGGAGGTTTCTGAGGCAGAAGGAATGGGGTCCTCGGGTGCTGCCCGACCCCCTGACGGAACTCTCCCCTTTCTTACACGCCTTCTGCTCTGCTCAGTGACAGGGCCACCCTGTGAGCACAGGGGTCCCCTCCGAGGAGGGCACCGGGGACCACGGACTTCTTCAGTGGCACAGTCGAGCCCCGCCGCTGCTCAGGCTGGGCCCTCTCTGCCCGGGGGGCCCGCCCCACCTCCCTCCACCTCCCGACTTCTACGCATCTGTCAAGGCCCAGCTTCACCTGGGACCCCAAACCCTCTGCCTCCCCCACAACCAAGTCGAGGGCGACTGAACCTTCTGCCTCACCGGCTCAGTTAGCTGTCCCCACTGCTGGCTGCCGACTCACCCACTTGCTGAATCCCTCAACTCACTCACTCACTCAGTCATTCAACAAACACTGCAGAGGGCCAACTCTGTCCTGACAACAGGGCATTGAACAAAGGAGTCATGAGCCCAGTAATGTGGCAATTCCTGTTTGCGCCAGGGAGACGGGGGATCAGAAAACAAACAAACAGTAAGTGCAGACAGAGGTCAGAATAGGGAAGGAATGAACCCGGTACCAGGGGACAGGGAGAATGAGAGGCGTGCCAAAGAGTGGAAACGCACCAGATGTCCCATCGATAGACGCTCAAATAGCCCAAGTCTGGCGTGCTGATGTGAGAGCGCGCTACCCAGCCGTAACAGGGAACACGGTACTGACCCACGTGACGGCCTGGATGGACTTGGAAACACTGCGCTGAGTGAGATAAGGCTGAGCCCCAAGGACAGACGGTGTGTGACTACATTTTCCTGAGATACCTGGCATAGGCGATCCTTTTTTTTTTCACTTTTACATATAGTTGGGTCTTGCTTTTTAAAAACCCACTCTGACAAACTCTGCTTTAGTTTGAAGTTTTTTTTACTTTCACTTTTTTGGCCACGCTGTGGGGCATGCAGCATCCTAGCTACCCAACCCAGGACTGAACCCACGGCCCCTGCACTGGGAGCTCGGAGTCTCAACCACTGGACCCCCGGGGAAGCCCCTAGGCGATTCTTAGAGACAGAAACCAGGAAAGTGTTTGCCTCGGGCTGGGGGGTGGGCGGCAGCGACTGGGGTGGCAAGTAATAGGGACGGCTTTCTTCTGGGGTGAGGAACGCAGCCTAGAGGTGACCGTGGTGATGGCTGCATGTACTAAAACCCACTGAACTGTACCTTCAAAGGACTGAATTGTATGTCATGAATTACACCTCAGTAAAGCTGTTATTTTAAAGTGAGCCAAGTTCAAGAAAAACATTAACTACATTTTAGCTCAAGTAGTTAACGAATATGAGAAATTTCAGGTCCTGTGAGAATGAGTAGTGTTTCGGGAAACATCAAATTCATCCCTGACATCCTCCCAGCTGTTCCCATCCCAGGTGCGTGATGTGGGCAAGTGGCTTCCCCTCTCTCTCTCTCCATCTCTCTCTCTGTGGGCCTCAGTTTTGCCATCTGGAAAATGGGAATGAAAATAGTTCCTACCTCCAAGAGTCCCCGTGAGGATAACCTGAGCATGATGCCTGGCACATCCTATGAGGTTTGATAAATGGTATCAAAGAGGGGCTGGGGGACTGACTGAATGAAAATCTTCTAAAACTCACTGCCTGATGGACGCACACGTTTGTGAGTATACCAGGAGCGTACGAAAACCCACACGCTGAGGGCCTGCTATGCGCCGAGCACCGTATTGGGTGTTCGCTGCCTCTCAGAGCCTCCTCTCTGCTGGGAGGCCCCGCTGAGGGGTGACGCAGAGCTGACAGAGGCCCTGAGGGGAGGGAAGCAAAGGGCGAATCTGGAGAACAAACAGCTCGAGCCAAGGCCCCGGGGTAGGAAGACGTCCACGTGTGTCGGGACATTCCAGAAGCCAGCGTGGCTCGCGGGGGTGAGCGGAGGTCACAGCACACTCAGGGCGCGAGGCCCTCTGTGCCCCTGGACTGGAGCCTGAGCGCGAGGGGCTCACCCTGCAGGAAGGGATGTGAACCTGGCTTCTCCCCAGCACGCGGGAGGCGTTCGGCAGACGCTTCTAGAATGAACCCCGAAGTCTGCTTGGGACCTGGACCGCTAACTCCGACTCTGCAATTCACCGCCTTCAACACTCGCGACAGCCTGTGGCGGGCACGGGGTGGGCCTCGCCGCATTCTGCAGATGGGGGAAGCAAAGCTCAGTGAGCCGACCACAGCCGGGGGCGGCAGCTGAACGAGCTGAGACTCGAGGCCAGGCCGAGCGGGCCCGTCCCGGGTTCCCGAGGGTGCACGCGTGTGTGTATGCGTGTGTGCACCCTGGAACTGGAATCCGTGTGGACCCAGCAGCCCTGCCCGGGCGTGGGGGCCGCTGGTGCGTCTCCGTCGGCTCCACGGGTGAAGCGAGGAACTGTGACTCCTGGCAGTGGAAAGTGCATGTTCGCTAATCATTTATGGTCTCACCAGAAATAAATGAGTCAAGATGATTCCACCATGAGCATCATTCTCACGCAAGGGCACGTCAACAACATACTTTCTCGAGGAGGTGAAGCAAAGAGATCGGATCCCCCTCAGCCCTCCGGGCCCTCTATTTTCTGACCCTGGGTGAGGAGGAATGGGTCCACGTGGAAAAGGCTCAGCCGTAACAAAAGGGTGACGTACTGACACGGCTACACCACTGACAAAGCCGTGAAGACAGTACATTAAATAAAACGAGCCAGACACAGAGGACACGTGTTAATACTAAACGGTTCCATTCATAAGAAGGACTCAGAATGGGCAAATTCACAGAGACAGAAAGCATTACAGAACAGAGGCTGCCAGGGGCTGGGGGTTAGGGCCAAAGGAAGTTAGGGTTTAGTGGCTCACCGTTTCTGTCTGGGATGACGAGGAAATCGCTAGAGGCGGACGGTAGTGACAGTTACACACTGTGGATGTATTTAATGATACCGTATGGTATGCTTAGAAATGGTTAAAATGGCAAATTTTCTGTTAAATATATTTAACCACTGTGTGTGTGTGTGTGTGTGTGTGTGTGTGTGTGTATTTTTTTAACGGTCTTACCCAAATGGTTCAAACACCTCCTAACTGGTCTCCCAGCTTCCAGCTTCCCCTCTGCAACCGCCCCCTGCAGTGGCCACTAGGGGGCGCCCCACGCTGCATCTCTGACCTTCTACAGCCCTCATCGCAACTTTGCTTGGCTCCTCCAAGGTGGAAAACACCGGCGCCCCTTATTTTAACCCTGAGGGTGCTTCTCAGCTGGGTCCTGTCCATGTGCTCATGCCTGAAAGCTCCTGGAAAAGCCCACGTTCTCCCCACACCAGAACATTAGCTTCGGGCGGGCAGGAACCACATCAAAGTTCCCTGCTGCACCTCAAGGACCAAAGAGCCCGTGTCACACTGCGGGTACTCAACCCGTTTCTGCTACTCAAGACGTTTAGTGAGTGACGAAATCAACAGACGACCAGTCAGTGTCATCCTGGGTTTAGAGTCGAAGAACGGGAGCAATCTGGGGACAAGTTAACTTGCTCATCTTTGTACCTGTAGAGCTTTGCATGTATTAAAAACTGGGTGGAGGATGGGTGGGTGGGTGGGAACGCAGATGGGTGGGAGGGTAGGTGGGAGGAGAGATAGCTGGGTAATTGGATAAACACAAAATCTCCCCAATACAAAAATCTCAGGCACAACTAATCATTTGCATGTTAAGACCTAGGAAACAAAAGCTTTCTGGTCTGGCTGGTTTTAATCCCAAAAAGAAACTTTAATCGGCTGAGATATAAATTGCTCAGTTCTTCTCCAGTCCTGTTGGGCTCAGCAGTGAAAGACAAGAAGCAATTAACAAATGAAATTAGCCACCTGCCAAGAGGACTGCTGGGCTGCCTGGGAGCCCCGCTTGCCGGCCGGTTCCTCAGCACTCGGCCCCACATGATGCCCGAGGGTGAGTCCATCGTCCAGACTCACCCGGGCGGAGGGGCCCCTCTGTCCGCCGGGCCAGCTCCCACCTGACCAGCCCCTGCACCTCCGCCTCCCTTCCCTTCCCTGGCACACGGCAGGCCCACGACGGGGTGAACTCATCACCAGATAAGCCGGCTAATGCAGACCGACGGGTTTGGGGGTTGGAGAGAACATTCTTGAGGTTCCCAGGGGCCCGCCTGCCTGCCCCATCACAGGGAGCCCCCAGAGCTGGTGAATCTGTGCCTTCACGGTCACAGGAGGGGCCTCCGGGGTGAAACAAGACTCAAGGTCATGGTCTGAGACTGAGTCACTGTGTTTTATGATCCCCAAGTGCGGGCCAAAGGCTCACCTCACGGGGAAAAGTGGGCGTGCCCACCCACCACCGCCCCTGGAGGGGGAGGAAGAGACGGCACGGGACTCAGACCTGCCACCCAGACCCGGGGTCCTAAGGGTGCCTGAAGGCAGCAGCGGACCAGGGAGAACAGAACCCTGGCCACAGAGTCAGAGCTCCAGTCCCAGCCCAGCCAGGCCGCTCTGGGGCCCTGGGTCGAACACCGTCCCCTCCCCTGCTGCTTTTCCTCAACAGCCAACAGCTCGTAAGGTTAGAGACAGCTTCCTGTTCTATCAGTAGATATGCAAGAGAATGTAGGGGAATAAAAGCAACTGGCAGCAAAATCATAATTAACAACACATAATTAACAGCAGGTACATCCATCAGGCAGTTCCTTCTCCACCAGGAGCTGTGCTGAGCGCTTTATAAGCACCATCTTGTTCCAGCCCTGTCCTCCCACCACACGATATCAGAGTAGTGGAAAGGTCAGCAGCTGATTAGGAGCCTGGACTCCAGACTCAGACCTTGGCAGAGGTACTTTACTGGTGCTGAGCCTCAGTTTTCCCACCTGCAAAATGGGAATAAACTAGTGTCTATGCCCCACAGTAAGCACCATGGTGGGTATTGTCATTTCTGTGATTCACCACTTTACAGAGGAGGCAAAGTGAGACTTGGAACGGTAAATTCTCTGAAGCAACTGGCTGGGACCAGTCTGACCTCATGCTCAGGGTCTGACCAGTCGGGGGTGGGTGGGGCTCTAGAGATCAGCAGGCATCAGCCCTGGTGTGTCCCAGGCGCCCTTTGGACTGTGGCCAACCCTGTGCAGGGCAAATGTCACATTCTCAGCCCAGGGGCTTGGTCGGGTGTCTTGTTTCCTTGTGAGCGAACGTCCCGAGCACTGCAGGCTCAAGAGGTGAGAGGCTGGCAGGCTGGCCCGAGCCACAAGCACAGTGCCGAAGCAGAAAAGGTCCGGGGTCAAGGCTGGAGGCGAAATAGGCCCAGTGTCCATTCCAGCTTCCCCCGCTTTCAGACTGTGTGGCCTGAGGCAAGCGGCTTAACCTCTCTGAGCCTCAGTTTCCTCCTCTGCAAAATGGGATTCATATTCCCTGAGAAGAGGCGGGGACTGGGGCTTGACAAGTCCTGGGGCACAGGCTCAAAAAAAGGAGATGCACCTGAATCTCAATCGGAAACCAAAAGAACAAAGTCATCGATCAAAAGAGTGACGGAAGTTAACAGCAGACGGTGTTTATCCGCTAGTGAGAGGCTCTCCAAATACCCCACAGGGTGCAAAGCACAGCTCTGACCATCTCTGACCTCCAGAGCGGCCAGGCGGCCATCCGGACCAAAGGGGGCTCAGGGACCCCAGGCGTCACCTGCAGGGTCGCCCTGTCTGCCCCTCTGGGGGCCTCAACTTCCCTGTTCATAATGAGAGAGTTGGCCTAGGTGAGGAAGAGGGAGAGGAGGGGAGGAGGGGGAGTGGGGAGGAGGAGGAGTGAGGAGGAGGAGGAAGAAGGGCAAGGGAAGTGGAGGAGAAGAAGGAACTGCCATCCCTGCCGCCAAGGCGTGAAGTGGGAGTTTACTCTTCTGAGCGCCGAGTGACTTCACTTCCCGCCCACAAAACTACTCTTGAGGCCACTTAGGACCATCCTCATTTTACAGAAGCAAAAACAGGCTCATTGGGGCCCATCAAGTCACCTGCCAAAGGTCACGGAGTGCCAAAGCCAGAACTTGAACCCACTTCTTCCAGCCTCCAGAGCCCCAGAGCCCCAGTGCTGAAGTCCCCCTAGTCAGGACTGTGGAGGCATCAGAAAGCGAGTGTACCACCACCGCCTCCTGGTGGTCACACCCCAGAATTGTAGGCCTCAGTCCCGGAAGCTGGGAACCCAGGTCCAAGGCCTCAGCTCTGTCTGGTTCAGGCTCAGTACCCAGACCCGGCCTCAGCTCTGTCTGGTTCAGGCTCAGTACCCAGACCCGGACGCCTCCAGGGGAGAGGTGATCAAACAGGCTGCAGTGGGGCAGAGGCCTCTGGGGTCAGAGGGAGGGAGCCAAGGAAAGCAGTCTAAGGACTCCACGGAGAAGGAAGAAGGGCCAGCAGGCAGAGACTTGGACCGGGATGCTGTTCCCTCCATAACCTTTGCCTTCTCTCTCTCTGTCAAACACACACACAAACACAATCAGATAAGTCGAGTCAGTGCTTGAGAGGCAATGGAGACAAAGGTGAAAAAGAAATCAGCAGCAGAGATTTGGACACTTGTGAATTTTCTGGGGCTTCTCAGCCAAGGTCTGAGTCCCTTCACAGGCAGGGTCACCCCCCGCCTCACGTCAAGTCTTGGCAAGAACTCTGCCAGGGGCAGCATCTTCACCCCCTTACACAGAGGAGGAGACAGAGGTTCAGAGAAGTGGTTTCTCGCTGGTGGTCACCAAGCTAGAAGGAACGGACCTCGCATGTCAATACTGCTGGACTCCAGGTCTCTGAGACATGGGACCAGGCACAGGTGACCACTAAAATGCACGGAGTCCTGCAACTCAGAATGACCTTGGGTATGGAACTGGTGTTGCTCATTTAAAAAGACTTATCTCAGATGTCCCCAGGCAGGGCCCAGGGCCTGGGAAGGACTTTAGAAGGAAGTGCAGAGCTCAGCACATCTCCAAGGATCATAGAACAAAAGTGAAAAAAAAGAAAATCATGGAAAATCAGAGGTGGTGAAGTCCTGGAACGCAGCTGGGGACACTGAGGCTTGGGCAGAAGGGGGCTTCCCTGGGGTCCTGCTGCCTCATTTACCCACCTCCTTTCACAAGAGAGGAATCAGGCAGAGAGGGAAGAAATGCTGGCTACGGAGAGAGCTCAGTGACAGCCAAAAGGATACACAAAAGCAACAACAACAACAACAATAATAATAATAATGGTAACATAACACTTATTAAAGTGTTTACTGTATACCTAAGACCAAGCGAAACACTTCTCGAGTTATCTGAGTCCCACATCAGCCCTGTGAAGTACATGCTATTATTATACCCATTTTATAGATGAGGAAACCGAGGTCAGACGCCCAGCTCCATGCAGAGCCAGGATGTGAATGAACCCAGGCAATCCAGCTGCAGAACCAGCCCAATGCTGCCGTCCTCCCGTCGTTACCACACCATTGGTTACTGTCTGAATTACGACGCGCTGGGCTACACACAATCTCACTCCATCCTCCCAACAGCACAAGGGAGACAGGAATCACAGTTCCGTTTTCCCGGGGATCAAACTGAGGTGCAGCGGAATTAATCGAGTTGTTCAAAGCAGCAGAGGTGGTGCCGGGATGCAAACCCAGGGCTCTCAAGACTCCAGGGCCTGTTCTAACCTCACAGTGCCAGATACCAGGGGCTGCCCCTCCACAGGGGGCCAGAAACCCACCAGAGGGGAGGCTTCCCTGGCAGAGCCGCCAAATACTGTCTCCTGTCACGACACGAGCCAGGGCCCAGCCAGGCCGCAGCAGGCTCCCGGACGGTCACTGGCCCACCCCCGCCCCCATCACACCCTGGGACCAGCCTGGGACGTCCCCAGCGGCGTCCGCTCCGGCCACGCCGGCACCACTCACCACGAAGGGCCCGCTCCTCCTGTCCTTGCAGAAGCTGTGGCTCCTCCGGGGGCCCGCGGCTGCGGGGCTCACCTGGCGGCGTGGAGGCTCATTGTCCGGGACGGCACACTCCCTCCCCAGGTCCCTCGGTGACACCTGAGACGCAGGAGACACAAGAAGAGGAAACTTGACTGGGGCTTCCCCTTTGGCAGGAAGAATATGTCACACTGAGAGGGGCCATGCTGCACCTCAAGGGGCAAAGGAGAAAATTAAAGTGCCCAATGCCCACCTCTGCTCACCCCTGCCCCACATCCTTGGTGGGTGGTCCACCTCAAATGATGGGGTGGGGGGGGTCACATATAGGATCAGCAGGTCTGTGTTCAGCCCAGCCTCAGCCACTTCATAACTGTGTCACCTCGGGTGAGTGCCTTAACCTCTCTGATCCATGACCATGTGGGGAAAGATCCATAACAACAGTCCTCACCTTCTCCGTTCAGGGCTGAACCAAAAGAGGACCAGCAACGGGAAAGGGTGTGAACTCGGAGCTGCCACCAGGGGGCGGACATGCGTGAGACCCGGGAGCCTCCCCGGTCCCGGCCAGCCCCCGCCCGGCCTGTGAGGGGCCCACTCTGAACGTCAGCCACTGGTAACTTCTGGCGGCCCGTGATAGACATCTTTCCATGTACCCGAACGCACGTGCACCTGTGCGCAGATACAGTGAGAACCGATACACGAATACGATGGAGTAGGTGCGAATCTTGGTATTTTTATATTCAGGGGGATACCGTCATAAGCCAGTAAACATGGTACTCTGGAGGGTGCATTTTACGGGCCTCACACTGTCCCTGCACCGACAAGAAAAGAAAGGCCCAGAGAGGGGAAAGTGAAACGAAAATGAGGTTGCTCAGTCGTGTCCGACTCTTTGCAACCCCATGGACTGTAGCCTACCAGGCTCCTCCATCCATGAGATTCTCCAGACAAGGGTACTGGAGTGGGCTGCCATTTCCTTCTCCAGGGGATCTTCCCGACCCAGGGGAGGCATCTGCTTAAGAACACACAGCATGGGCAAGGGCAAGGCTGACCCCTTGACTCACAGCCTCTTCTGTGACGTCTTACGAGACCCTCTGTTTCTCCTCCGACCTCAAGGGCTGTTCCTTCCCCGCCCCCGTGCATCTCAGAGGAACGTGTCAAGACGTGACCCAGGTCAGCCTCACGGCCCACTCTCCTGCTCCATCAGTGCCTGCTGGACTTCTCATCATGCCCCATGGCTTCAATAAATCCCATCTAGACTCTGTCTCTCCGTGCTGGGACTCCGAACTTGCAGATCCCACTGCCCGCTGACCATGTCTGCTCACTGCCTGCGCTGGTCTGAGACCTCATGTGCCTAAAACAGGCCCCCAGATTCCCCCCCTCCAATCGCCGGTCACCAGCTGGGCAGGCCAAGACCCTCAGGTCGTCCTCTATCTCCCCTCTCTCTCCATCCGGTCGACTCTGCCTTCAAAACAAGCTGCCAACCCCACATCACAGACCGTCGAAGTCGACTCAAAATAGATCAAAGACCTAAATGTCAGAGCCAAAAGGAGGAAACTCTTAGAAGAAAATACACACTTGTATCTTCTTGACCTTAGTGGATTAAGCGAGGGTTTCTTAGATAGAACACCAGAAGCTCGAACACCAAAAGCAAAGTAAATTGGACTACATCAAAATGAAAAGCCTTTGGTGCTTCAAAGGGCACTGTTAAGAAAGTGAAAAAAATGAAATAAAGTGAAAGACAACCCACAGAATGGGAGAACATTCCTGCCAACCATTATGTCTGATAAGGCACCTGTATCCAGAACGTACAAAGAATAATTACAACTCAGTAATAAAATGACAAATGGCCTTAAAAATAGACAAAGTGTGTGAACGGACATTATTCCGAACAGGTACACCAATGGCCAGTACGCACATTACAGGATGCTCCAACAGGAAATGCAAATCAAAACCGCAACGATCATTGTGCAATATATACAAATACTGAATCACTACACTGTACACCTGAAACTGCTATAAAATTACATGTCAATTATATGTCAATTTAAAAAAAAAACCACCCTGAGATACCACTTCATGCCCACTAAGATGGCTAGAGTCAAAAAGATGGACGATAACAAATGTCAGTTGGGATGGAGAAAAATTAGAACCCTCACACACTGCTGGTGTGAATGTAAAATGGTGCGGCTACTTTGGAAAACAGTCTGGCAGCCCCTCAAAGGAAAAAACTGGAGCTATTACCATGTGACCCAGCAATGCCTCTCCCAGGGAGATAGCCAAAGATATGAAAGCACATGTCCACACAAAAACTCATACATACACGTTCATAGCAGCCTTCTCCGTGACAGTCAAAGAGTTGGAAACAACCCAGATATGCCTAATGCTGATGGATGGGTAGATAAAACGGGGCGGATCGATCCTGCAGAATATTATTCAGCCATGAAAAGGAAGTACCGACATACACTACAAAACGGATGGCTCTTGAAAACTCTATGCCAAGTGAAAGAGGTGAGTAATCTACAGACAAGTGAAAGAGGTGAGCAAATCTACAGACAGAAGGTAGGTGAATGGCTAATCGGGACTGGAGGGTACTGGGGGAGCAGGCAGGGACTGGTCAGTGGGTACAGGGCTTTCTAAGGGGAAATGAAGATATTTAAAACTGCATGTGATGA
Organism: Muntiacus reevesi; assembly: GCF_963930625.1. NCBI lineage: Eukaryota > Metazoa > Chordata > Mammalia > Artiodactyla > Cervidae > Muntiacus > Muntiacus reevesi. Next base: position 8,443,720 of record NC_089261.1, read on the forward strand.
TGGTTGCAGAGCTCTGTGACTAGACTAAAAGCCATTAAATTAACTGTATGCTTTAAATGGGTGAACAGGGACTTCCCTGGTGGTCCACTGGCTAAGACTCTGAGCTCCTAAAGCAGGGGGCTTAGGTTCGATCCCTGGTCAGGGAACTAGATCCCACATGCCAAAACTAAGATCCAGCACAGTCAAATAAGCAAATAATAAATGTTAAATAAATAAATGAGTTCTTGCATGGGCCATGAAAATTCTATCTCAGTAAAGCAGCTACCTTGGAGAAGGAAATGGCAACCCACTCCCGTACTCTTGCCTGGAAAATCCCAAGGATAGAGGAGCCTGGTAGGGTACAGTCCATGGGGTCACAAAGAGTCGGGCACGACTGAGTGACTAAATTCTCCCTTTCAAAGCTGCTACCCAGCTTCCTTGGTGGCTCAGTGATTAAAAAAAAATAAAAATAAAAAATCCGCCTGCCAATGCAGGAGATCTGGGTTCAATCCCTGGCATGGGAAGATCCCCAGGAGAAGGAAATGGCAACCCACTCCAGTATTCCTGCCTGGGAAATCCCATGGACAGAGGAGCCTGGCGGGCTACAGTCTGTGGGGTTACAAAGAGTCGGACAGGACTTAGCCAGTAGACAACAACAACAAAGTTGCTACCATCCCCTCAAAAAGAAGCGGCTAACCCCTCCACGGCCACCACCCGGTACAAGCCCTGTCTCCTGTCTGAGGACCGTGGCAGCCTCCTCACGGGCCTCCCTGCCTCCACCCTCACGCAGAGAGCAGTCAGGGGTCTCTCTGAGACACAGATGGTGGAAGCAACACTCAGAAGCCTTTGGTGGCTCCCCTCGCTCTGGCCCGTCCTCACCTCTCCAGCTCAGGCCTGGCCATCGCCCCCGGAGCCCACTGGGGTGCCCCCAGCATCCACAGGACCACTCATCCCCATGCTGGGGTGTCTCCACTTGCTGCTTCCACGTCCTCTCTGCAGATCCTGGCCTGCCTGGGGTCCCAGCATCACTCCCATGGCTTCTGTCGGGTCACCCCCTGAGAAAAAGGGGGCGCCAGGGAGGTTACTCTCTCTCCCCAGGACTTACCACTCTCTGAACAATCCCACCCCCTCGCTCGGCTCACCTGTCTGGACCGGCGCTGTCTGCTAGAACGTCCTGTGACCAAGATGACATTCTCCATCTGGGCTGCCCGGGGCAGCGGCCATGGGCCACTTGTGGCTTTGGAGCACTTGCATGCGTTCAGTGTGAATGAGAAACTGCCTCTGGGGTCTTACTTAGTTTTAACTGACTTACATTGAGAGAACCACACGTGGCTAGTGGCTGCCGATGGACGGAACCGACTGAATTGGTGGACTGGGCCCTCCCAGTGTCCCTGGTGCCCAGAAGAGCCAGATACGACTGAGGCGACTCAGCACGCACGTACCTGAAACTATTCTTTCTTGAAACGAAAATAAACCATTTGATGAAAGGAAATACTATAACTGGGCCTGGGACAAAGTTTTGATAAATGTTAAGTGAAAAAAAGAAAGGGGGAGTGAGGGTAAGGGAGGAAAGGAGGAATCACCTTAATCGCAATCACACCCCACGGGGGGCGTCCATGAGCAGAACTGGCTGTCAATCAAGAAATCTTCACCCCGGAAGAAGACATGTACCTCAAGACACTCAGTGGGGTCTTAGAACTCAAATCAACCCAAATGTACAACTGCGAGAGCCTTGATAAAAAAAAGCTTGGGCTCAGTCACACAACAAACAGCTTTGCAGCCATTAAAAATAATAAGGTGATGATGGACGCGCTGTTTCTTAGTGCTGAATGTTTTAAAGCACACTATCTGGGTATATATGAAAAAACACTAACTCGAAAAGATACCTGCACCCCAATTTTTCTAGCAGCACCATTTATAACTGCCAAGCTATGGAAGCAACAACCTAAGTGCCCATCAACAGATGAGTGGGTGAAGAAGATGTGCTACGTATGTGTGTACACACACACAGACACACACAGGGACTATTACTTGGCCATTAAAAAGAATGAAATTTTCCCTTTTATAGCAGCAAGGATGGACCTGAAGGGTATCAGGCTTAACGAAGTAAGTCTGACAGAGAAAGACACATACTCTATGATGTTACCTATATGTGGAATCTGAGAAATACAACAAACTAGTGAATATAGCCAAAAAGAAGGAGACTCGCAGATATAGAGAAAACTAGAGGTTACCAGCGGGATGGCAGGGGGAGCGGGCACCATAAGGGTAGGGGAAGGGGAGGCACAAACTATTGGGTATAGCACAGACTCAAGGACACACTGGACAACACGGGGAACGTAGCCAATATTCTGTTATAACTGCAAGCCGACAGTAATCTTTAAAAATTGTACAAAGCATTTTTTCTTTAAGTTTAAATGTATGGGGAAAGAAGAAAGCAAGTTGTGAGATTTTCTGTAGAATGCTGCCTTGCTTCCATACGACAGGGTGCATTGACCGATCTGTGCTTGGACCAGGGTCCCTCAGCCTGGAAACTACGTCGTACACTCGGGGCTGCAGGAGTGTCTGAGCTGGAAGCTGTCCTGTGCATTGTAGGAGGTGGTGGAGCTTCCCTGGTCTCTACCCACTGAGATGCCAGGGGCAAACTCTCCTCTGGTTGTGACAACAGAAAATGCCTGAAACGTCGCCAAACATGTCCTGGGAGCCAAGCTGTCCAAATGGCCGAGAACCACCAACAGGGCTGGAGGGGTGGGTCCCAGCATACCAGACTCCGCATTTGGGGGAGCTTTCCATCCCAAACCTGATGTCTCCATGACGTTTAAAATCTTGCCCAAGCATTCACTATCCTTGCAAAAAGAAAAATACAATTATAAAATCAATACATATATTGATTTATAAGCCACTCTGGAGCATCCGAAAGTCTCCAAGGAGATCAAGAACCCTAACCGTGTCTGCATCTGGGGAAACGGGAAAGGAAAGGGGGCTTGAAGGGGGACACGCTTTTACACACATTATACGCTGGGGTGCTTGTATGCACTCCGTCGTGTCTGACTCTTTGCGACCCCATGGGCTGTAGTCCGCCAGGCTCTTATCTATGGAATTTCCAGGCAAGAACACCGGAGTGGGTTGCCATTTCCTCCTCCAAGGGATCTTCCTGACCCAGGGATCAAACCCGGGCCCCCTGCATTGCAGGCGGATTCTCTACCACTGAGTCACCTGGGTTTGAATCTTCAACAGCCAACATTTTGTCCTTCGGTATGGCCCTTATTTATTTTTTAAATGTCAAGAACCCAAGATCCTCGGGCAGGAGAGAAGAGAAACGGGGAGCCGGTCCAAGGCTTCCCAGTCCCCTTGGTGAGAAAACAGATCCCCTGACAACAAGCGCTCCTGGGGCCCCGGCACCCCGGGCGGGCGTCCAAGGCTGGGCTGAGGGCCCCTCCGCCAGGCCCCCGAGCCGGGCGCTGGCACACGGATGAAGTGTCACGTTTCCACGGCCTCTTCCCTCTTGCGGGCTCCCTCAGCAGTCTGGCGGGGGCGGGGGAGGTGAAACCCTCAGCGCGTCTGCAGAGCCCAGGGCCTGTGGAGCCCACCGCCCGCCGCCCATGCTGGGTGCTTTATCTCCTCCCCGCCTAGCTGCGGGGCCTCATTGACTCCTAACTCCGGAGGGGGGGAAACGGAGGCCAGGGGAAGCCAGTGCCTGCTCTGCACACAGCGGAGCCTGTTGAGTGGCAGAGCGGAGATTCCAACGCAAGCCTGAATGTGGTCCCTGGAAGAGACCACATTTGAAGAGTGGTTCAAAGCCACTCTGAACCTCAGGTGAATTCTCCTATCACTTAATTCCCACAATCTCCCTTTTCTAGGTTGGAAGGGGGGTTTGACCTGAAGGGGCCCTAAGTCAGTTTCCACACTGGCTGCAGAGCAGACTGGTCTTTTTTCCTCACCTCTGGACCTTTGCCCACACTGTGCTCCTACCAAGGATGCGCTCACCTCCCTTTTCTCTCCGACCTCTGCACAGAGATCAAAGCTTCCCAGGGGCCGACTCCATGCCTCAGATTTCTTCCCCACCTTCGTGATCCCAAGTGCTCAGGTATCAGGCCAGACCTGCGTGCGAACACTAGCTGTGCCGCTCTGGTGCTGTGTGATGCGGGGTAAGTTACTGAACCTCTCTGAGCCTTTTTTTCCCCCTTCTGAACAAGACGATCGCACCTGCAGCAGACGGTATGGGCGCCCTGCCAGACACTCAAATACGCGCCAGTGTTGCGAGAGGGTTTTCCTCTCCGCCACTGAGCATGGCACCAGGAATCTGAATGTTAACAGCCCCAGACACAGCCTCAGGCGAGGACAGAGGGAAACGAGGAAACAAATGCTGCCGGTCGCCTGACCCCTGGACAGGATCGCTCAGAGGTGACCTGTGCGGTTCCCCAGCGGTCTGCAGTAAGAACGAGCCTCGGGTGCCCACACCTGTATCACCTGCCTTCCCCTCCCTGCCTCACTGCTCCCCCCACCCCCTGCCCGGTTCCTCTGGGATCACCTCCTAAAACAACCCGCAGGCGGCTGCGTCTGGAGAAACCCAAACCACAACGTTCCCTCTTTCGTGGATTGTCCTGAGGCTCATGTAAGATCGTTCACTCAACAACTACTCTCTGAATGATCACAAAACGTCAGGCATGGTACTGGAGTCTGGGGATACGATGATGGACCTGGTGCAGTATACTGGAAAACAGCAGGTGCTCAATAAAGGGTACCTAGCATCATCATTCTAGGCCAGGGGTTTCAAACTGATAACCCACGGGCTGTGTACAGAGCCGGCAGACAAGTTTTGTTTGAGCTAAGCAGCAAATTTTTTTAAAATACATTGTCCCCATTTCATGATGGGGGAGGGAACTACTGGCCAAAATGTGGATCTTTCAGATTCCCTCGATAAATCGGATCTGCCGTCTCAGGACCCGTTTCCCCGCTTGTTGAGAACCAGCTGGGACTGTGCAAAGGTTGCCCCCTTCAGAGACAGCTTGAGCGCCCCATTTGCCACAAGCCCTACCACTCCCTAGCGCCTCACACCCCGCCTGACTCCATCATCCCCAGGGCCAGCAGGACCGCCTCGGTCTTGAGTTTGAGGCCTCTGGCCTGCATGTTTAACCGGTGTACTCACCTTTTGACTGTCTCGATTCCCCGACTCCTGCCGACAGAGCCCCATCTTGGTGTCTCTGGCCTCTGCACTCTCCCTGGGGAGGCTGGGCCTCCCTTTGGGCTGCTCCTGCCTCCTCTCTCTGGCTTCCTGCATGATGGACAGGCCCTCTCGGATTCTGAGAGGGGGGCCTTTCTCCGAACAGGCCCTCTTGACATCCAGCTGTGACCTTCCGAAGTCCCGCGGGTGGTCGGCCCACAGGGCCACACTGCTCTCCTCGCCCCTCCCCGGGGGTCTCCTCGGGGTCCCTTTCCTCTGGTCAGCGGGGGACTCCCTGGGCTGCACCCTGGCCCCACCGCTTGGGTCCTCCCAGGCAGGGGTGGGCTTTGACTCGGCCGGGGGATGCTGGCACTTCGCGCTGTGATGTTTACTAACAAACGTCTTTTTCTCATCCTCAGGGATCCCCAGGCCTTTCTTCCTGGGGCCGGTGGCAGGGCCCGAAGAGACCCCTGGATACTTCTCAGGAGGAGCTGAGTGGGGCGGGCCCCAGAGGGGAGAGCTGACCTTGTGCGTGGCTGCCCCCGGCATCTCTGCCAGGCACTTGCCTGAGCCGGGAGTGGAACTGGGGTTGGTTTCGGCAAAACCAGCCTGTCTCTGGTAAGCCTCAGCTTCAGGGCGCTCCTTTAGACTCCTCCGTCTCTGATCTGCCTCGCCCTGCGGGCCAGGCCTCTCGGGGTCTGAGCCCCAGAGTTCTGCGGGCGGACCCGCCATCCAGTCCTGAGCCTCCCGCGGGCTTCCGGCCGGCGGCCTCTGATACTCGGCCATCAGCGCATCGATATCGAGGACGCTGGACCTGTAGCCGGCCTTGGCTTTACCTGGGAACGTCTCACTGACGGCTTCCGTCTTCCTTCGGACCAGGAGCTCGCTGGCTTTCGGGGGACTTCTGAAAGCCGGGGGTGTTTGGGGAGAGCCGCCAGGGGACGTCTTGCTCCCGCTATCCTTCCAGCCGTTCTGAAAACTGCTGCTGCCTTCCGGGACCCGAGGAACCCACACAGCATCGGCGTCGGAGATCCTTTCACCTGGGGGACCCAGAATCCTGTCCCCGAGAGACGTCGGATGCTCTGTCGGCCTCGGAGGCTTTGGAAAGCTTGCATGCTCATGTTCTCTGCCCGGGGCTCGGTTTATACTGCCCATGGTCTCCAGCGGCTCTTCACGGTTCAGAGAAACCAAGGTATGGGTGAGAGAGAGAGGGGATAGGGGTGGGACTGCTTTTCTAGAAGGTTCTGTCCAGTTTTCAGGCCCAGGCCTAACCACGCTCTTGGCTTTCTGAGTGTCAGGGATCTGATAGGTCACGGCAAAAAAGGTCGCCTTGGGTTCCACAGGCGACCCCTGCCTTGCTGCAGGAAGAACCTGCTCCAGCGACGCACCTGGGCTCCCCTGCCGGGCCCCCTCCCGACCCGGGAGTAGCTGGGGCCTTGCTGAGGCACCCGCGGCCGTGGTGCTCAGGTGGTGCCCCCCTCTCGGCTCCGCCCTGGACACGTGCTCTGGGGGCAGGAGGCTGAACTCGTCGAACTTCACGTCGTGGGGCAGGGTCCGCCGCCGCCATCTGTCCGGCCTCTGGTCGCTGGGGCTCGCCCTCCGCCTCCTGGCTTCGGGCTCGTGGCTGCCAGCCCCGGCCAAGGGCCCCGTCTGCCCTGGCACGTCCGCCTGAGGCCGCACTCGGGCGTCATCGGCTTCATCCTTGGCCCTGGGAAGAGGCTCTGGAGGCGCCCCCCGGGGCGGAGCCCTGTCTCCCAGCTGGATTCCGGCCCCTTCGGTCCCCGGGTGCTGGGCGTCCAGGACGGTCCTCGCAGAGGTGGCCTCGGGGCTCGGCTCGGAGCCTCTCCCTTCGCTGAGCCCCACGGTGGCTTTATGCCAGCTCACGGCCGCCCCACCCGTCCATCTGTCTGACGGGCAGCTGCCTCCATGTGTGTCCTTAGGCTCTCGGTGGAACTCGGGCTTTGGCCCACTGATCTCACGAGTCCCCCGGGCTTCCCAGATCAAACTGGCCCTTTGGACGGACCCCACCTGGCCCTCCGGCCTACACCTGGGGTCGGCGGGAGTCACGGCATGGGTGACCTCCTCGGACAGCAGGGGCCGAGACCGGCCGCCGCGGAGCGTCAGGGCCTTCTCCTCGGGTGCCGTGGGCACGGCCTCACTGTGCGCGCGCTCCCCGACGGCATGCACGACGTCGTACCTGGGCTCAACCCTCTCGGGCGCGGGGGCGCTCTCCGGGAGCTTGAGGAAGGGGTGATGGCTGCCCTTTTCGCCCCCAGGGTGCCTTCCCAGCAGGGAGGACCCGCGATGCTGTCTGGGCTCGCCGCTGGAGAAGGCGGTCCCTCCGTCTCGCTCCAGGTCAGGATCTTCCAGCCACTCCCGCTTCAGGGCCGTGCTTTGTGGGAAAGAGCTTCTGGGTCCAAGGAGCCTGGATCTGGGCTCAGAGACGTCGGCCAGGTCCCTGGGGGTCGTGGCCCAGGGACTGCGTCCCGAGGGGGCAGCCACGGTGTGCTTCTCCACGTGATTCTCAAACACCGTGGCCCATACGGTCTGGAAGCTTCCGTCATCATCCGGGGTGCCCTCGGAAGGGCTCCGGGCCCCCACCGCGCTGTGACCCCGAGCGCCGCCGGGGACGCGGTCAGAACTGCCTTTCCGCTCCGTCAGCCTGGGTTTCTCCGGGGGTGGACCAGGCTTCCAGGGGCTTCTTGTGACGGATGTTCCCTCCACACCATGCCTGTCCTTTGGCTGGGAAAACAAACAAAAAAAGGAAACAATGCAATTTATTTATTTAATTTTAAAGACTGAAGAAACTTTTTTTTGATATTTATTTGTAAAGGTTTGCCACAACATTATAACAAATTCAATAAAGTTTTTTTTTGATGTGGACCATTTTTTAAAGTCTTTACTGAATTTGTTACTATGCTGCTTCTGTTTTATACTTCAGGTTGTTTGGAGTATGGGATCTTAGCCCCCCCGACCCCAGCCAGGGATCAAACCAGCATCCCCTACACTGGAAGGTGAAGTCTTATCCATTGGACTGCCAGGGAAGTACCAAAACAATGCATTATAAGTCAAAGGATTTGAAATGGGAAGGAAGAGGTGAGGGGACTAAAAAGGCTGCTTTTAAAATCACAGGAGTGAGAAACCATCCAGTCTCACAGACTGAACACAGCCAGGGAAGGAACACAGGCACTCCCGGCCCCGTTGGCGAGAAGACAAATGGACGTGGCTCCTGAGCAGTTCGGCGCTTCTGCCCGGATGTTAAGACACTCATCCCCTTTCACCTGGCCAGTGTCCTTCCAGAATCCCGCCTGGCCCACGTGCACACGTCTACGTGAACAAGAAAGGTCGTACAGAACTGCCAGTGAAACAAAAGAGCCTAGATGCCCATCTGAAGGGCTAAATAAATTTTGATACATGCAAACAGCTGACTGCCACACAGGCGCTTGGACCCACAGAGAGGGGCTGGCTCCCAATGTTCTGAGATCTAAGGACACTTAAAACGCTGTTGCATTGATGGAAGAAAAGCAGATGGAGGAACCATGTATTTATATTAAAATACCATTTTAAAGCACTGTAGGTGTGTGTGCATGTATATACATACATGCATGTAGACAAACAGTGGAGAAGAGATGTATCGATCAATCTGACCCCCCAAAAAAGAGCATTGGTTCCATTTATATAAAAATCTAGAAAATGCAAATGAATCTATAGTGACTGAAAGCAGATCGGTAGTTGCTTTGGGGGAGGAGGGGGCAAGTGGGGGGGAATTACAAAGAAGAAACTTGCAGGTGCCGGAAATGTCCACTGTCTTTATGGTAATGATGGTTCAACAGATGTACACAGAAGTCAGAGTTCACCTGCTCTGACACTTTAAATACGTTCAGTTCACTCTATGTCTCTTATACCTCAATAAAGCTGTTCAAGAAAAAACTGAGCTCAAACCATGCTCTGTGACAATCTGGAAGGGTAGGATCGGTGGGGGGGCGGTGGGAGGGAGGGGACAGGCAGCAGAGTGATGCTCTGGCTACTGTCTTCCGTGTGAAAAATAAACCATGTGTTTCAGTGTGAAATAAAAAAAGAGGGGGGGGGACATGTGGACATACTTAAGGCTAATTCAGACTGACGTGTGGCAGGAACCAACACAGCACTGTAAAGCAATTATCCTCCAATTAAAAATAAGTAAATAAATAAAAGAAAAACTTGAAATTTCAGAAAGCATCAATCACAAACCCATGATACCCAGCAGTTATTTTACGAGCTTTTCTTAAAAAAATTAAACAAACTAACTGAAAATACTTTCTAAGCAATTTAATTGCTGGTGATTTTTTTCTCCTTCTTCTCCCAGCTGACAAATGAGGGGGTGGGGAAAGGAGCTGGGGCCATAATGGGGGGAAGTTGAGTGGGTTTCTATTAACATTTTTCAATTTTTATTTATTTTTGGCTGTGCTGGGTCTTCATGGCTATGCGGGTTCTTCTCTAGTTTTGGCGCCCGCGGGCTACTCTCTAGCTGCGGTGCACGGGCCTCCCCCTGGGGCGGCGTCTCTTGTCTCCGAGGATGGGCTTTAGAACACAGACTCAATACTCGTGGTGCATGGTCTCAGTTGCTCCAAGGCATGTGGGATTTTCCTGGATCACAGATCGAATCTATGTCTCCTGCATTGGCAGGCGGATTCTTTACCGCTGAGCCACCAGTGAAACCCTCTATTAGCATTAAAAAAAATTTTTTTTTAATTTGGCTGCGCCAGGTCTTAGTTGTGACCCACGGAATCTTTAGTTGCGGCATGCGGGATCTAGTTCCCTGACCAGGGATCAAACTTGGGCCCCCTGCATTGGGAGCTGGGAGTCTCAGCCGTTGGACCACCAGGGAAGTCCCAACATTTTAAAATCTTCATTAATTTCTCAAAAAAGCAGACATTCTTACACAGGAAAGCCATGTCCTCCTCCTGTTTACACAGACAAAAATTCACGTCTGATGATTATATTTGCAAACAGTATTCAACACCAAGGAACAGTGAATCATGGGGCATCCCTCATGGCTCAGATGGCAAAGAATTTGCCTTCAATGCAGCAGACTCAAGTTCGATCCCGGGGTCAAGAAGATCCCCTGGAGAAGGAAATGGCAACCCACTCCAGTACTCTTGCCTAGAGAATCCCATGGCCGGAGGAGCCTGGTGAGGCTACAGTCCACGGGGTCATGAAGAGTTGGACACGACTGAGTAACTAACACACACACACACACACACACACACACAAACTCTCAACATAGTATCACAGTTTATCACACTGGAAGGGATTTTGAAAGTCCCAACGTGAAAGGAAAAAATAATGTCTCACAGTCCACGAGAGGTCTCTGAGTCTTTCCTGGATCTTTGTGATTGTAAAAGCCCTTTCTCCAATACGTATCACTACCCCCAAAAAAGGAGAGTGCCAAGCGGCTTCTTACCTTTTCTCTTGGTTCTCTGGGAAGCTCACCGCTCAGCTCCAAACACTTCTCATATCTGACTTCGTTGCTTGAAGCTGCACTTGAAAACCTGGCACGAGAGACCCGAGTTACTTGTGTGCAGCCAGAAGCTGGGACTCCCTCCAGCCCACACCCCGTAACTAGTTCAGGGACCCAGGGGTGAACGCAGCACTGAGCTCATCAGAGCAACCCTGCCCCATTTCCACCAAGATGGGACGTGTCCTTTCCAGTTGCCAAACCTCTCGGGCCCGGGAGGGAGAGAGCCTACCTTAGGCACAGCATCGCTGGGGGGGGGGCGGCCCCGGGCTCGGGGAAGGGGCCTGGGTGTTCGTGCCACCTCTCCTTCCTGCCTCCCCACTGAGGGAGCTGGGCTCAGGCTCGTGACCTCACCTGAGCCTCTGTCTCTTCATCTATAAAACGGGGATAATTAACGCCTCCCTATCGTCTTTGTAGGTCAGATAAGAGGCTACCCAAGGCCTTAATAGCTACATGAGGGTGTTGAGAGAGGAGCGAAGATGCCCCAGGAGTGATAATTAATGGCTGCAACCCCACAACAGCCAGCAGCCCCACCGCAGACCGACTGCAGGACTCGGGGGCAGTGGGCGGTTGGGGAATGCGTCGGCGAACAGGCTTGCCTCTGCCTCTGCCTCTCTGGGTGACCTTGACCCAGTCTTGATCACTCTTTGGGCCTGTCTGCCCGCTGTAAAGGCGAAGAGAGAGAAAGGGGAGTTGGAGCTGGACTTCTCCCATCTCTGCAGAGTTCTCTGGAGCAGAGGCTGAGAGATTAGTTCAGGGTCGGGGGCCTGCAGCGAAGAGGGAGGTGAGACAAATCCAATGTCTTGAACTTGACCCATGGGCAGCAGTCCAAGGGTTGGCTCCGGGGACATGTGAGGCTGTGCAGGAGTTGTTTCTAAACCCAGAGCCTCGGTTTCCCTACCTGTCAGATGGGGATAACCTGAGGAACTGAGGGGCGGGGGACTCAGGGAGGGGAGGTGTAAGAGGCCCTGACGAGGGTGCCCCTTCCTCTGTTTTCTGGTTTTGTTATTTTGCCCCGCCATGTAGCTTGCAAGATTTTAGCTCCCTGCCTAGGGATTGAACCTGGCAAAAGTGCTGAGTCCTAACTTATGAATGGTCAGGGAGCATCCCTCTTTCTCTGTTCCCTGAATTCAGGGGTTCTCAAGCCTGGCTGCACATGAAAATTACTTTGGAGACTTTGAAAAACCAAGATGAGAAGCCCTCCCCAGATCAGCTGAATCAGAGTCTCTGGGGGTGGGGGCCAGGCATCGATAATTTTTTTTCCAGGTCACTCTAAGTGCTGACAGCCAGTGGTCTCGGCTCTGGCCGAGCTGGTCACCCTGGTTCCCAGGAATGGAAGGGCACTCTGCCCAAAGCTCCCGCCCCCTGGAAGCTCGATCGCTGACAAACTATGTCGGTGGCATGCGTGCCATTAATGAGCTGGCGGACACACCCCGGTGGCGTCTCCCTGTCTTAGCCGAGAAGCCACTTGCGGAAAAACAAAGGAGGAAGAGATGTCAGGGGCCAGGCCTTGCTTAGAAAATAATCATTAACCAACAGGATTCATCAAATCATTTGGGACTATTAATAATCACCAACGTGTCCAGGGCTCCCTTGGGCTGAGCGATCTCCAGAGCTGAGTCCTGGCCTTAATCCTTTAATGCAGGTCTTAACATCATTTCCCTTTACGAGATGAAGAAACCGAGGCTCAAGGCGGGGAAAGTGACCTGCTCAAGTTATTGTGACCCATCTGATCTTGTTTGGGTTGGGGGCGGGGGGGGGGGCATTCATGGAGGTTTAGGCCATAAATGAAGTGTCCTCGGACTTTACGAAAGGAAAGCTTAGTTATGGAGACAGGCTGAGCTGCAATTGCACAGGGCTCCTGACTTCATCATGGTCCTCAACTTTCCTGTCCGCATCTGTGAAATGGGCTTGATACGACCTCCAAAAAGTGCAAAGAGGGGAAAGGGAGGAAGAAATGGGGCTCCTGGCCCTGCCGCTGGCACACACAGCAAAGCAATGCTATTCTCCACACCTCAGCCTCCTGATCTGAGAAGTGGGAGCTAATGCCACTTCCTCTCAGGGCTGCAGCTACCAAGAGTGCCCAATACAGAGCCTGGGGCCCTGCGGTATCCTTCTCCTCGTGAGGAGGTCTCTGGTGAGGGGCCGGAGCTCTCGGAGGCTGGGGGAAACCCATGGGGTGTTCCCACTTACAGTTTGGTCAAGTCTGCTGACAGTGGCCGTGTCTGGACCGCCCTCCTCCTGAGCTCCAGCTTTGCTTCTGAGCTCTCGGTGGCCCAGCCTTTGATCCGCTCCTGGACGCTCACGCCCGCTTTCTCTGGCTCCGGCGGGATGGCTGGGGACTCGGGGGTGGCTGGCGGGGACTCAGACCCCACTGCCAAGGCCGAGGTGCCCTCCTCCCCAAACAGGCCAATGCGATTCTTCACACTGCCCCTGGGGGTCTGCTCTCCCCCGACCCGGGTCTCTCCATCAGCCTCTCTGCTCTTGACCTCAGCCATGTCTTGGCCTTTTCCAGGCCTGGGCAGAGGGGACTGGGGGTCCTTGGCTGCCTTCTCTGGCTCCCCGTCCAGCTTGGCTTTCTCCTCGCTGAGACCCTGGGCGCCGGTGGGGGTGACCCTGGCCGGGCCCCCCGCGGTTCTGAGGCCGCCCATCTCCCCCTGCTTGGACAGCAGCCTCTCCTTCCGTTCCTGGATCTTCTGGGCCACCTGCAGGAAATCGGAATCCGGGTCGTGTGGAGGTGCCTCTGCTTTGACCAGACACTCCCTGTCCACCCTGGGTTCTGGGTCCAGCCTCTCGGGTCCCCGCCGCTGGAAGGCGGGCCCTGATGTGGCCTCATCGGCCAGCTTCCTCGCCAAGGCCTCTCTGCTCTCAAACCGGGCCGTGAGGTCCACGGACAGAGGCCTGGGCCTCCTCACCCACGTCTTCTCGGGAGGGGTGGGGGGCAGCTTCCCTGCCACGGCCACCCCGCCGCAGCCTGGCTTCGGAGTCTGAATGGACTCGGCGAAGACGGCCGAAACGGGCCTTCTCTTCGGGCGAGGCCTGGGCGGCTCTGGGGCGGTGCCTCCCGCATCCTCCACGCTGCTGGCCTTTGACAGAGGCTCCTTCGGGCCGGTCTCCTCTGGGGTGGCCACCGGCCTGGAGTCCTGAGGCAGGGAGGCTGGCCGGGGGAGGCTCCCCACGGGCTTTCGGGGTGGCAGGGCAGGCTTGGCGGCCACCTCAGGCCGTGGGGCAGAAGCGGGTCCCTGAGACACACCTGTGTCAGCCTCGCGAGCCCCGGGGCCGGGCCCCTGCCCCACAGCGGGGCCGGCTTTGGTGCTTTCGAAGAAGACCTTGGGGTTTGGTGTGGGCTGCGGGATGGCGGCCTTGGGGAACAGAGACGTGCTTCTCGGGCGGTCCCCGCTCCCCGCCGCCTGCCCCGCCAGGCCCGGCATCTTCTCGCTCAGACGCCCTGAGGCCACGTCCTGGGAGAGCCCCCCGGCAGGAGATGGCCTGGCTGGGCTGGGCCACAAGGGTGTCACGTCCGCGGCCTTCTCCTTGGAGAAGGGTTTGGGGGCGAGTCTTGGCAGAGGAAGCAGGCGGACCGGGCTCCTGAGGGGGCTTTTTCCTTCCAAGAGCAGCGCCGAGGGGGGCCCGGGGGCATCGCCAGTCTGGCGGAAGTAGGTCCGAGTCAGGGCCTCCTCCTGGGAGAGCTCGCCCAGGCCCGGCACCCCCGTCAGGGAACTTATGGAGCCGACCTCCACCCGCGTCGCCATGGTTACGGTTGTGGATCCATGGGGAAGAAGCGCGTCAGAAATGGAGAGGCAATCACTAAAAAAAAAAAAAAAAAAAAAAATTTAAGTAAATTTAATATTCAGTCAGTGTCTGGGTTGAAGCAGAGAGATTTGGGCGGGTGGGGGAGATGAAGATGGATGAGGATCAAGGGACCGGAGCCCCAGGTCTGGACCACAGCTCTCCACTGACCGCCGGGCAAGCCTGGGCCAGTGGCCTCCACCTCTCAGCTCTGGGCAAGGGCAGCGGACTAAAAGCCTGACTCCGAAGCTCGTTCCAGCTCAAAGGGTGCCCAAACAGTGCCAGCGTTCACTTGGACGTTCCCAACTCGTTTAATCTCAAGGCCAGCTTTCAGGGTAACAAACGACGCTCTCGGCTGTACAGACATGGAAACCATTGGAGAGAAGCCGAGTAACTGACCTGAAGTCACTCAGAGGACAAAAGAGGCAAAGTTGGGATTCGAACCTGGGTCGAACTCCAGACGCACACCGCAGGCTCCCAGTGCGAGGTTCCCGTCCCTGCCCCCCGCTGTACTTTCCCATTTCAGAGCCTGCCCACGTCGGGCTGATCCCCACCCTCTTCAGGACCAAGCAGAGGGGGCCGGTGACCAGCGCCAGCTCACACAGACACCCAAAGCTGGTGTTCCCAAGGTCACAGAGTTGGCAAGCGGCCTCAGAGCTCCAGCTCCCCAGACTGTCCCATCTCTCTCCCCATCCCAGCCTTTCCGGAAGCCTTAAAAAAAAAGAAAAAAGCCATCCTCATTTTCCACTCCACCTGCTGTCATTATTTATTTATTTTTGCCTTTGGGCTCTTTTCAGCTGAACACCTATTTTAAGCTGACTGCCTTCAGAGTCCCGGAAGAAGAGCATCATCAGCTAAGGATGAGAATTACCACGAGTCAGGCCTCAGGGAAGCCAAGGGCTCCCTCTGTCTCACGAATCACATCCTCCTCCCGACAACGCTGCCAGATGGGCGTGTGATCATCGGCCCCTGTTCTGCAACAGCTCAGGCACGAGCCCCTTGCTGCTCCAACCATGGGCTCTGCTCTCTTAGGACAGGAGACCTCTCTCATCCATCCTCCAACGACCCTGAGAGGCAGGGCTTGTCCTTATCTCCCTTTGTAAGGATGGGGCCCAGAGAGGTTGCCCAACTTGGCAACCATCACACAGCTGAAACCGATCTCAAGTCCTGTATCCATTCAACTCTCCCCTTTTAACAGTAACGTCCTACTCCTTCCCAGTTTTAAAAACTGCCAGACGATTTGCTGTTCTCGATGCGTCCCCTACCCTAAAAATCCCACCTTCACGCCAGTGTTCTGTTTCCCTACAAAACTGCCCCCAGCCTGCCCCCTTGTCTAGATGGGCTAAAAGTAGAAGGTGTTTTACTTCAACGCAAGCCTCCCGCTTCCCTTCCGGGGGCCCCACACTGCTGCCCCCAGCTCTGACTCACACTGCAGCCTGCAGGAAAGAAAGGCGGACAGATTTTGATCTTTTCTCTTCCCTACACGCTCGATGGTGCTAAACTGATTCCTTCTTCCCAATGCAGAGAACACCGTCTAGACAGGGTCAGAGGCAGAAGAGAAGGACAGAAACAGAACCAGAAAATCAAGAGACTTGGGAGGAATCTGTCGGCAGTGACCCAGGGCGGAGTGCGTAGGCATGCAAAGTCCTGCCCCAAACCGGGACTGCTCATCATTAGAGCCAGCTCCCGTGACCTCCGGGATACAGGTGTGAGACATGGGACAAGGACAGGATATTCAGGGAACAGAGAGAAAACCCCTCGGCAGAACCCACAGGAGCCCCACTTACCTAAGCTGGCAG
Source organism: Muntiacus reevesi (assembly GCF_963930625.1). Lineage (NCBI taxonomy): Eukaryota > Metazoa > Chordata > Mammalia > Artiodactyla > Cervidae > Muntiacus > Muntiacus reevesi. Next base: position 8,459,948 of record NC_089261.1, read on the forward strand.
GTCCTGGCTGCGGACGTGTGACTGCCCAAGAAAGCAAGCAGAATCGCGTCTCATCACGGACGATCGGGGCTGTCTGCACACTCCCCTGGCAGAAGCCGGCAAGGGGTGGGGTGGGGGGTGGGCGACAGGGGTAGGCTGGTCCCGGCAGGCTGAGTTTCGGGCAGTTCTGGGGAGACACAGGGCGACAGGCTTGGTTCTGGGGTTCTGGCAAAAATATGGGCACAGACAGCATGAAAGCTTTCGAGCTCCAACCGCATCCCACTGGCATCTCTGCCAGCTTGTAAAACTCAACGCTCCTGTCAGCTTTTCAGTATTGTCGCCTTGTGGATACACGTGGGCATCAAGGGTGCGGAGTCCGCAGTCGGCGCTCAATAAAAACCACCCCTGTTCCTCTGAAATGTGTTTTATTGAGCACCTACTCTGTGCAGAAGGATGAATAAGAAATATCTCCTTTGTTCAGGGAATTAAGAGTCTTGTGTGAGAAACACACACAAGCAACCATGCTGGGCAATAAACACAGCTTATAAAGAGGGACGTGGGGCGGGCTTCCCTGGTGGTCCAGCGGTTAAGATCCCACGCTCCCAAAGAAGGGAACACAGGTTTGATCCCTGGACAGGGAACTAAGATCCCACGTGCTGCTAGGTGTAGCCAAAAATAAATAAATAAACCAAAAAAGTTAAATAAATAAAGGGGGCTTCCCAGGAGGCTCAATGGTAAAGAATCCACCAGCCAATGCAGGAGCTGCAAGATACATGAGAGCAATACCCGGATGGGGAAGCTCCCCCGGAGGAGGAAATGGCAACCCACTCCAGTATTCTTGCCTGGAGAATCCCAAGAACAGTGGAGCCTGGCGGGCTGTGGTCCATGGGGTCACAAAGAGTCAGACACGCCTGAGAGACGGAGCGACTAAGCACGCATGCAAATCAAGGGGGACATGGGAGCACAGAAAAAGGAAGGTTAACTGCCTAGAGCTGGGAGTGCTGGTCCCAGGAGACTCCCCTGGCCTAGAGGAGGTAACTCATGAACACCAGGGAGCTGGCGAGCTTGGGAGCTGGTGCCCCTGGTTGTCCGGCTCAGCAGCACTTGGAGGTCCTCACACGCCTCCTCGGGGCCTTTGCACATGCTATGTGTGCTCTCTGAGATACTTCTGTCGCTACACATAGGCACTGGCCCAGCCCTGAGGTCACAGTTTAGACACCGCTGCCCGCCTCCAGTCCAGTGCTCTTACATGCCCAGAGACCCGCAGACACACGGCAGGACTCATCTAAATACACAGTTATATTTCGTAGTGCAGGATCCCTCGCTTCATATCAACGGAGGTCCCCAGAGGGCACCCCAGCAGCTAGCACAGTGGCCTGGCAGATAAAAGCACTGAACGCATCGTTATTGAGTGAATAAATAAATGAAGAACTATCTTCCTGGCCCGGCTGTCCAGGTGCTGCTAAGATTCTGAGTAAGGGCAGGAGTCCTGAGTTTTGTGACACTGAGCAGTCTAGGATACAAAGTGAGCAAGTTCCTCTGGCAAGCTCTGGCGCGGCCGTGGGTCAAGCGCTACTGAGTGAGAGAACCAAAGAGCAGTGAAGAGCTCCGCTGGGCAGCCCAGCCCGCTGCCCCCACCAACAGGTCCCACTGCTGGGGACAGGCTACCGTCAGACACCTGCTGTGATGGCATCAACCCCACACTGTCACACGGGGTCATCTGCCCAAAGGTGGGACGGATAGATGCTTCTCTGTACGGCTTTTCCTGGGAAGGACCACCAAGAGCATCGTTGCTGAAGCAGGGTCCATGGCTTACAAATGTCACCTGCAACTTTGGGATCCCTGAACGCATTTCAGGGGCCAGATTGCAGGGGGGGAAGCAGGGGAAAACAAGATTAAAGATTCTTGGTCCACTTCCTCCTTAACCAGAAGGGTGTCTCTGTTATCCGTAATTTCCTTTCTATCTTGGGCTCCCTCTCAAGTTTCCATTTAAAATGCCAGGCAGATGCCTGATCTATAAATATGGTTGCGGGAACGAATCAATGAATGAATCAATCAGTGAACACAGTGGGGGTGGGGTGGGGAAAGAGCTTTTAAACCACCGTAGTGGATGGCTAAATAATATTTTGAAGTCTTTCCCAAACCTAGAAACCCATGAATCTCAGGTTTTCCTTTAACCTGTTGTAAAATACAAGGAAACAGACTGAAATGTACGCTTTAAAAATCTTACTTTAAATGCATCACATATGTTATGCTTAATTTAAGAGATGTTAGTCTCTTCCAAAACATTTCAGAAGCCCACTCACACAGAAGACAGATGCTGGTTTTTTTAATTTTTTTTTCTTTCCTGGGGTGGCCTGGCTCGCTCTTTTTAAATATATTCACACGGTGGCCAGAGTAAGGGAAACATGAGCTCACTAGAGAACGCAGGAACGCCAGGTATGAGCTGTGTCTGGTTTTATCTACGAATCAACATGGAGGTCGGCTCGGAGGGTGACAGACGGGCAACTCTGGGAGGTCAGGAGGCCAGAGTGGATCAGGACACGGAGGATTTGTGGGCAGCAGCAGCGGGAGTAGCGGCGGGTGGACCTCTGCTGTCCCTGAACCTGCCAAGTCCACAGGCTCGAGCTCCCTGAACTGATCTGCAAGGTTTGAGATTCCCACTTCCTGCAGTTTTACGCAGGGAAAAACCATGTTCCTGGGAGTTGAGTCACCAACACCAATAGTGGCTGAAATTAGACAGGCGCCCGATCAAGAGCATTCATCCCTCCATCCTTCTGACCTTCCTCCCACAAGCCGGGCTCTGCGCCGGATGCCGGGGGCACGGCCGTGAAGTGCACAGGCTCCCGGGGCATCCGAGAGAAGCTTGAAGGGACGGGGCAGGAGGAGCCCTTCCATTCAGAACCTGGCTATTTGGCAGCTTCTCTCTCAGACTTGGAGGCGTTGATTCATTCTAACAGCTGTCGTCGATCTCTCATAATTACACCCCTAAATCTGATCCGAGAGCTCACAGTCATTCACTCAGCCGGCTCTGGGTGCCGTTTTCCTGGGAATGCCACCATCTGCTGAGGGCTGGGAGCCAGTCCTGACATCTCCCAGCATCTTCCGGAATGTAACCTGGTCTCCCAAATCTGCAAATCCATCCCGCGTGGCACCCCGTGCAAGGCGCCAAGTACACGCCCAGTTGCCCCCAGGAGAGCAGGACTATGATAAACGCACATACCCACCCACAGACCCCAGCAGGAGAGGGACCAACATCTAATGTCAATGGCGTGTGTGCATACCCTCCTTTCCCTCCCCATGGCTGCGGCTCTAGTTCATTCATTCATTCATTCCAATACACAATTACTGAGCACCTACTCAACTGGCGCTAGTGGTATAAAGAACTCGCCTGCCATCGCAGGAGATGTAAAAGACACGAGTTTAACCCCTGGGTTGGGAAAGATCCCCTGGAGAAGGAAATGGCAACCCACTCCATTATTCTTGCCTGGAGAATCCCATGGACAGAAGAGCCTGGCAGTTTACAGTCCATAGGGTCGCAAAGAGCCAAAAACGGCTGAAGCGACTTAGCATGCACACACACCATGAGTCAGGCTCTGTGGCTACAGCAGTGAACAAAACATATAGAAAGCCCTGTTCCCATGGAGCTGACAGTGATGAAGGTGGGGACAGACCATAAGTGACATAAACAAGCAAGACACATAGGCAATCAGGTAAGTGACTTTTCTCTGCTGGCGCCTCCTCCAATCTGTTCTGGCAGCAGCCAGAGGGATTCTCCAGTACACAGGGGTCATCATGCCACTCCCCTGCTCAAAGCCCACCTGGGTGGGTCTCCCTATCGCCCTCTGAAGGAAGATCAAACTCCCCTGGGGCCCACGGCAGGGTCTGGATCCTCTCCAGCTTCAGTCTCATGATGGACGGCTCCTCCTCTGTCTGTCTGTCCCTCACACTCACTCATACACTTCAGGACATGAACCCCAGGCGGGTCACGAGACACCCTATGCTATTCCTCGCCTTCACGCCTTCACTGCCATTTCCTGCCTGGCTAACTTCAGCACCAGCCACCTCCTCCAGGAAGCCTTTCCTGATGCCCCAGGGCAGGTCCAGGTACCGCCTCCCAGCTCTGCTATCCAACTCTCCGAGCTCCTCCCTAGCCCAGTGCTGATCCTGCATGTGGTAACTGCCTCCAGACTGGGAGCTCCTGGAAAGGAGGGTCCCGAGTCCAGTTCACAGCTGTTATCCCCAGAGTCCAGCACTGTACCAGACATGAGGTCAGGGTGCAAAAAATACCTCCAGGGAGAGCATGTCTGAGAGAAGAAAATAATAGCATCCAGGGCAGGTGTGGGTGTGGGAAGCTGACATGCTCACCTGCTCCTGGGGACAATGCAAGTGATAGAAGCAGTGTGGCAATATTTACTTCCCGCTATTATTTTTGGAGATCCCATCAAGAGTCAAGGACTAAGTGACTCTACACCTTCTGCCTTCTCCGGTGTATTACCACCATTCTACAGATGCGGAAAATGAGTCAGATCTCAAGCTAGTGAGGGGGAATGTTACGGCTGAAATCTTCCGACTATGAATCAAGTGTTTTCCCCACATATACCTCACCCCCAAAACATTCATTTATTTTTAACTTGCTAGTCCCGAGTCTAAAGCGTGCTGTGGAAGGGCTCCCTCGCTCGTGCTTAGCTGCTCAGTCATATCCAACTCTTTGAGACCCCCTGAACTGTAGCCCACCAGGCTTCTCGGTCCAGGGGATTTCCCAGGCAAGAATACTGGAGTGATTTGCCATTTCCTCCCCCAGGGGATCTTTCCAATCCAGAGATCGAACCTGCATCTTCTGTGGCTCCTGCAATGTGGGCAGATTCTTTACCACTGAGCCATAGAGGAAGCACTCTCCGGAAGGAATCTAAAGACAAAACCACATACACAGAGATGCCCTCTGCGGTGTTATCCAACCCACTGCAATATGCAATAATGACACATCCCAGATTTACACTGATAGACCTTATTTGAAAACACTCAGGACTCAAAAACCATTTGAAATTTCAGAGTTGCAAACTCAGCAGGTAGACCAGCTCACCGGTATCCAGCCTGCCCACAAGTGGCATAAAAGTCCCTTCATACTACATGGCCTGAGTTTGTGATCAGAAAAGATGGTTGCCATGGCAGTCATGGCAAAAACTCAGAAATAATCCACATTCTCCCCAAAAGGTGAACGCCTCTCAGCCACATGTAAGGGGCTATTCTGCATCTCTTGAAAGTGAGAGTTAGAGGGGCGGGGTGGTGGAGTCTGCGTAGGAAAGTGGGAAGAGCTTATGAGAATGCCATTGAAGAGAGGGTGACAGATGGAATATTTTTAAAATATTTATTTTGGCCATGCCAGGTCTTGGGTGCAGCATGTGAACTCTTAGCTGCAGCATGTGGGATCTAGTTTCCTGACCAGGGATCGAATCTGGGCCCCCTGCAATGGGAACGTAGAGTCTTAGCCACTGGACCACCAGGAAGTCCTTGGATGGGATATTTTTTTGTACTCAAGGCTGTGACAATGGCAAAGATTGTTTGAACTAATGGTCAAGGTCTGGCAGAGAAAAGGGACAGATGAAAAATAAAAATGTGTCAGGGACCTGGAGAGGAATTGCTATATTTATAAATTGCCTTTCACTTGAGACTCCTTATTTCCATTCATGTTGTTTGTGCAAACATTTCTTTTCAGGCTTCAGTACCGGAAGTCCCCCTCAGAGCTGTGTTCTCCCCATTGACTCAAGATGGAGAGGCACCAAGGCTTCCTTCCTGCCCACTTTCAGAGCTTCCAAAAGCCAAGGATAAAGATAAACATTATTTATTAAGCACCATACCCTGTGCCAGGAACTGTGCTAAGTGCTTTAGGAAGATGACCTCATGCATCTCCTTAACAACACAAAGAAACAGGTCCTGGGACTTCCCTGGTGGTCCAGCAGTTAAGGCGCTTCGCTTCCACCGCAAGGGGTGCAGGTTCCATCCCTCACTGGGATGGAACCAATATCCCGCCTGCAGAGCAGCAAAAAATAGAAGGCCCTAACAGAAGCCCATGTTACTGGTGAGGAAACTGAAGCTGGAGTAGCAAACGGATCTGCTGTGGGAGGTGGGAGTTACCCTGATCCACGCTCCCTGCCTGCAGGATTTCTTCCAAAATCCACATGGGCTTAACCAGAACATGTGCTTTTATGGTGTTACAATGTAAAGGGCACTTAACACCCATAAGGGCAGCTATTATCGTTCTCAAAAGTGCCCGTGTTGGGACAGTGAATTATTCTGTCATCCTACTTTTTAAAGAATACTGTGGTAGAAACTACAAAATAACATAAAATTCATCATTTCAAAGTGTGCAAGCGGTGACATTTAGTAAATTCATGGCATTGTGCAACCACTGCCACTGTCTAGTTCCAAAACGCTTTCAGCGCTGCAAAGGAAACCCCACACCCAACAAGCTAAGCATCACTCCCTCTTCCTCGCCGCCCCCACCCCCCACCCCCGCCCCCATCCTCTGGCAAGCACTTCGTCTCCACAGAGTTGCCATTTCTGGATATTTCAGAGAAATGGAATCATCCAACATGTCTCTCACCCTCGTCTTGGCCTCAGTTCCTCCACCAACTCGCAGTGAGGGCTTGGACAAGTCCCCGCCAGATTCTGCGATTCTCATTTGGCTCAATGCCAGCACTTATCAGGTCTGCATTATGCAACTTCTCTCTGTCCAGGGTTCATCACCCCAGCCCCATCCCCCCACCCTCCGCCGTGGAGCCCAGTTCTCTGGATTCTGAGCTGCCTGTTCCACATCCCCTGGTCCCCCATGATTCTTTCTGAACTGGTGCTGAATAACGACTGTTGGGGGATTCAATAAAATTCTTATTCTGTGTTGACAGAAGTAGAGAGCTGAGTGTCTTACTGGAATATGTGTGACTTTTGTTAAGAACTGCCTTCATCAGTAAGGCCTTGACTTCTGTGTCAATTTCAAGTTGTACTGAATTAAGAGCTGGGGCATCTGACCCTTCAGACTCCAATCCACAGGAACAGGTTGACGGGGTTATCCCCCAACTGGTCCCAGACCACTCGATGTGGGTGGCACGCATTCACACCCACACAGAGGATCCTGTGGTTTACAGAAAGCGCTTGGGAAATGCTGATATGTGTAAACTCATGTCTTTCCAGCAAGACTTTTTGGAGCCTTTGGTGTGAGCTAATTGGCGTCTTATACACTCCACCGCATAATCTAAACTGCTTCACCCCAGCACCCCTCCTCCAGGTGCAACTGCTGATTTGGAGAAAGAATGTTACGAGTGACCTTTATGCCTCTATGTAAACATCCGTCTTTTCAACTTTCATTGGCCTGTTCCTTCCTACTATTTGTGCTATTTCGGGACTGGTTACAGGGCCTCACCCCTAAACCATTAATCAGGCAGCTTTTTTTGCTTTTGTTTGTTTTTCTCTGGATCCAGGATGGGCAAACTACAGTCTGCAGGCCACATCCGGCCCACTGCTTGTTCTTGTAAATAAAGTTTTATTAGAATACAGACAAAGCCACTCATTTACATGCAATCGATGGCTTCTTCCAAGGTATTAGGAGACCTGAGTGGTTGCCACAGAGGCCATATGGCCCACAAAGCCTTAAACATTTACTCTCTGGCCCTTTACAGAGTTTGTGACCCGCTGCTCTAGACTGTGGAGAACTCAGACCCCTGAGAGACTGATTGCACTCCCCCAAGGATATGACATCCCCCTCCTTAAATTACCTAAAGCTCGCACACTTCTGGCAGACACCCATGCCTTCATTAAATCTTTTCAGGTTCTCCACATGACAATTACAGAAAAACTCAAAAATATGGATAAGCAAAATGTTTTTATAATCCTAAATCCCACCACCCAGAGTCAACAGCCATCATTAGCAATCTGATGTCCATCAATCTGGCCATTTCCAATAAAAGTGGGGACTTACTCTCAAAATTAAAATGGAATCAGGGCACGCCATGCTATTTGTTTAGGAACTTGCCTTGTTTCATTTAATGTCAAAATTATGTCATAAACATCTTTCACATCAAATAACTGTGTAACCTGTAAAGCCGTTTTTCATGCTTTGTAGTATTCCATTACATGGCTATCTCATCATTATACTGAAACCACCCCCCACTATTGTATCCCTAGGCTGTTTCCAATCGCTGACTATTAAAACCAACACTGCAATGAACACTCACATGCAATGACGTTCCCAAGATAAATGTTGCCTAGAAGTGGGTTGGCTGGTTCCAAGGATGTACACCGTTTTTTTTTCTCCCCGAGCTTTGGATATATGCAGAATGGACCTTTACACCAAAGGAAAAAACATTCCATGATGACTCACTTCAAAGCTTAGGAGGCCAGGGTTCTTAACCTCTGCCCTGGGGCAGACCCAATAAAGATGTCTAATGAGCAATAAAACTGGGGCCCTGGGGGCGCTGACTGTGCCATCACTGGGATCTTTACTGGCTCTCATTTAGGGCCGACCGTCACACACTTGGCTGTAAAATTTGCGAGCGCAATTAAAACCAGTTGGTCACAGGGAGAGAAGAGTCTAGGCCCGGCCAGAAAGCTCTGAGGCCTGAACGCACGTAGGAGGGGGGCGGGGAAGCCCCACCCCGGGAATGAAGTTCAGAGAGGAGGCACTTGAACCTAGGAGCTCAGTTCTACACGTGCACAGCACGAGAATGTGAGCGTAAAGCGCACTCTCTTTAGGGGGCCTGAGAGGTGCACATTGCCCTTCAGAAAAATAAATAATTCCCCCTGCCCCGCCCCTGAGCACGGATAGATTCCTGGAGGAATTAGCCTATTTTGGCCCAAGAGCTGCCTTAAGTTCAGGTTCAAACCCGGGGAAGGTCTGATCATCTCGCACACCAGCCCCCACCGCCCCCCACTCCCCAGCTCCAAAATAAATGGCTCCCACTGTCCATAGCCTTGGGGAAGGTATTCTAGACCATCTGCACCCACCCACCCACACATAGGCCAAAACTAACAAACCTGATCTATATTACAGGCCCTGCCTACACTTCCAGATTCCCAAAGAGGTCCCATGACCTGAGTATCTTTTTCACTTATTTCTTCTCCATGGAGAACCCTTTCAGTTCAATTCAGTTCAGTCGCTCAGTCGTGTCCAACTCTGCGACCCCATGCATCGCAGCACGCCAGGCCTCCCTGTCCATCACCAACTCCTGGAGTTTACTCAAACTCATGGCCATCGAGCCGGTGATGCCATCCAGCCATCTCATCCTCTGTTGTCCCCTTCTCCTCCTGCCCCCAATCCCTCCCAGCATCAGGATCTTTTCCAATGAGTCAACTCTTCGCATGAGGTGGCCAAAGGATTGGCGTTTCAGCTTCAGCATCAGTCCTTCCAATGAACACCCAGGACTGATCTCCTTTAGGATGGACTGGTTGGATCTCCTTGCAGTCCATGGGACTCTCTCAAGAGTCTTCTCCAACACCACAGTTCAAAAGCACCAATTCTTCAGCGCTCAGCTTTCTTCACAGTCCAACTCCTTTACCCCACAGCAAAATTTCCATTTGCCCAAATCCCACCCGTGATTTCAGGGCAGATGGAGGGACACCTCTTCCAGGAAGCCTATGCAGATTTCCTAAGCCAAAGTGTCTTCCGACCTTCTTTGGCAATTTGCCTGATCATCAAGCCTTGCATCAGAGACAAAGCCTGAGGGTCTCCCCTGGCAAAATTTACGGATCCCTCCCCAGCTGGCACAGGACATAGACCCCTCTGGCTCTAGGTTCCTCTTCCCAGAACCTACATGATGCCTGGCAGAGGCAAGGAAGAATAGGAGAGCATGGGGCTCCCCAGAGGTAGAAGACAGTCCATGAGGGACACACGGTGGTCTTTGGTAACACTTAGGGTGCTCTGAAGGGCTTTTTGGGTGGTTCAGTGGTAAAGAATCTGCCTATCAATGCACAGGAGCCTGGCGGGCTATAGTCCACGGGGTGGCAAAGAGTTGGTCATGACTGAGCGTGTGCACTCTTAGACACACACACACACACACACACACACGATGTTTTGATATCAGGTATAGCATGAAGCTTTTGTGAAAGACGTCCTGTGAAAACTATTTCCTTTCTGATTCTCATGGGTGCCTTTCCATGAAGTCCTGAGGCCATCTCTGCTTGGTGCCACCATGACTTTAACACCTACACTACCTGCTATCCCCGTCACTATACTCTTCCAGTTTAAGAAAGACAAAACAGCCCCAAGCTTGGACCATCAGCTGCAGCAGTGAATTTTAAAATATAATTTTATTTTCACTATATTTAATTTTACTGTTGTTTTCCATTTAAGACAAGACACTGGTTTGCTATTTATAATAGAGATTTTCATAACAGTTCTTATAAAATTTTAACTTTCAGAAAAGTGAAAAGTTTAAAGGAAATGATGGTACAGGGGTTATGTGGAAATGGCAAAAGGCCCCTGAGGCTAGAATTCACTGGGAAAATGGAAAGGACATGGCATTGGATTCAAAAACAGGCAGATGCAGCGTCTGGTGCTTCCTCCCCATCTTCCTGCCTGGAACAAAGATGTGATGCCTGGAGCCAAGGCAACCATTTTGGGACCCTGGGCTCACAAGCGATACTTTAAGTGACATGAAAAAGACCCTGATGACATAGCTGAGCTGCTGCACTGAACTATTCTCCTCTGTTGTTACTGTTATGTGAAAAGTAATGATGTACTGTTTCAGCCACTGTTTGTTAAAGTTTCTGTTACATGAAGGCAAAAGCATTTCTAACAGACACAGAATTTGGTACAGATTGGCTAAGTGGACACATGTCTTCTAAGTAAACATAGTGAATGCAGTCCTGCTTTTGACAAGCCACTTTACCCCTGAAAGCTCAGTTTCTTATGAGTAAATTAAGTTCAGTGATACTTACCTCAAAGGATTCTGAGGATTAAAGGAGATGGTGCACATAAAATACCATCAGTATATTTGGCTCATACATAGTAGGTTTCTGCAAATGGATGGTAAATAACGAGCAAATAAACAGAACATGAAGCCTGTTGGAGGGACTGGTAGGTTGGTGGATTTTTTTTTTTAACCTAGACTTAAAGGAATAGCTCTCTGATGAAGGAATTTGAGAGAGAGTGATTTAGGAAACTCCACCCTGACTCTCAAACTGTAGTCCAGTTGCCCAGCTGGGGAGAGGGGAAGGAAGAGTGACTGGCTAAGTGGATACTGTTTGCAAGGCTGGCCTAAGATCCAATACGAGCCTGTCATTTACACAAGCCTTGATTAAAATCAGAGGGCAGCGCCAAGGAACGTAGATCCCAAAGAGAAGCCAGGCACAAGAAAATCCTGAAAGGATGGTCAAGGCTGAACCCAGGGATGTAAACAGCCCAAGTCCACTCCGGCTGTTGCACCCACCCTGTGCCACCCCTCCCCTGCCATACCCATCAGGGCACCGCCCATGGCCGTGAACCTGCGGTGCCAGCTGACACGTCCTCTCCTGACTTTCCCAGGAGGATAACCGCGCCTCCCATGCCCTTCAGGCAGCCGACTCCGACTCCTCCTCTGGGACCAACTTCCCAGCACGCCTGTGGACCTGTCAGGGCCCGGCGCCGCCAGCCTCGGGGCACGACAGTCAGGCCCTGCTCCTGGCACAGAAACTGAAGAAACACACCTGGCCCAGCCGCCAATGAGAGAACCCCACGAACCGTCCTAAGTTTATTCAGTTGCTTCGTCCTCAGACCTATGAAGTTGGGCCCCGGGAAAGCTCTGTGTTAATAATTACCATAGTCAGATCACTAACACGAGTGGAGCATTGACTTTGTGCCAGACGACACACTAAATAAACTTCCCCACTTAATTCACCTTCTGAGCTGGACTGCGTGATCAGGCCCACTTGATGGATGAGGACAGTGGAGGCCTCAAGGAAAGTTTAGCAGTTTGCCGAAGAGATACAGTCAGGATTCGAACTTTGATAGCCTCACTCCCAATCCCACCTAGTTCATCCTCACAGCAGCCAACAGCTGTTGGCTTAAATGATGCCGTTCCCTGCCCCCACCCTGAACCCCTCCCACCCCTATCGGTGCTGGGTGCTGTTAACTTCTCCAGTGACCTTCTGGAGCTGATGCTATTTTTATCCCCCTTCTACAGATAGGCAAACTGAGGTTTCAAAAAGTAAAGTGAGGGGCTTCCCTGGTGGTCCAGTGGCTAAGATTCTGTGCTCCCACTGCAGGGGGCCAGTGTTCGATCCCTGGTCAGGGAACTAGATCCCACAAGCTGCAACTAAGAGTTCACATGCTGCAACTAAAGATCCCACATGCTTCAACTAAGACCTGATGTGGCCAAATAAATATTAAAAACAAACAAAAAAGAACAAAAAGCAAAGTGATTGACTGAGTATCAAATCCTACAAGGTAGGTCCTGGCACTGTACTTTCCCATGTAGGTACTAAATGTTAAATGTCAACTGATTAAAATTAAACGCAATTTTTAATTCAGTGCCTCAGTCACACCAGTCCCATTTTAAGGACTCAACCAGCACAGGAGGCTGGGTACCTTACTGAACAGAACAGGAAGTTCTACCAGACCGGGTTGGTACATACCCGATATACAGATATGTAAACTGAGGCTCACAGAGAGGGAGTCACAGGGGCAGGAAGGGACAAGCTGGCATTCAGTCCCTAATCTTCTAACTTCATCTTCAGCCCGCTCAGCATGCTGAAGGCCTGGGCCACAGACCGGGCTGGCTGCCCTGACCCCAGACCCAACCTTGTTTAACTGAACCACGAATTATTCACCCACTGTAAGGAGTCATGACCTTTAGCATCGCTGAGAATAGTTTATTCTGACCTCTTTCTCTCTCTGCCTTAAACACAGGGTGAGAGGCGAGGGAGGCAGAGGAGAGGCCTCGGTTAATGAAAGGTTCAGGTTAACAGAGGATCCAGCCACTCATTACGGTCACGGAGCACTTGTGGTTTAAAGTGAAGAGTGCCACGTGTTCGAGGGCTCAGCCAGTGGCCTTGTG